>NC_047098.1:69105694-69707743 GCF_902459505.1 Geotrypetes seraphini | reverse complement strand
GGGACCGCTGGGCGCGATGGACCTCTGGTCTGACCCAGTGGAGGCAACTTCTTATGTTCTTATAATAAAACCCTTAGTGCACAGGCGCACTTTAATCTCCATGCCTCCGTGTGTCGTGCTTCCATGCCGCGCATGCACAGTACAATAATTCACCTGCTGCCGATCACACGTGCCTGCCTCAGCTGATTTCCTGCCTTCTGCCCCGATCTCCGACTGACTTCCTGCATTCTGCCTATGCTGCTAGGACGCCTCTTCTTCTCACCCCTGGACCAGCAGCGGCAGCAGCCGCAGGGCCTTTGCTAGGCCGGCCCACTTGGATAATGCAAGGCGGGCCGGCCTAGCAAAAGCCCTGAGGCTGCCTGGGCTAGCGGATGCTGGACAGGGGGAGCAGGGAAAGGAGAAGGGGTACTGCTGGATAGGAGGGTGGTAAAAGGAAGGGAGACGGGCTACTTCTGGACGGGGGAGCAGGGAAGGGGTACTGCTGGACAGGGGGAATGTAAAAGGAAGGGAGAAGGGATACTGCTGGACAGGGAGAGCAGGAAGCAAAGAAAGAGAAAGAAAGGCCTCAGCGCCCCATTGTGCTAAAAGTTTACACATCTATTCTAGCACCCATTAATGTAATTGGCTTAAACACTAGTCTTAGAATAAACACTTAAACTTATTCTTATACAAGAAACTGAGTAAATGTCCACATAAAATAGGGAACACCTTTTCTTTTCAACTCTGTTCAAATCAGAGATTCTCAAATTTGTTCTTTGTACTGCACTGCCGGTCAGGTTCATAGGATATAATGAATATACAGTACATGAGATGAATTTGAATGTACTGGATCTTCAATATATGCAAATATATCTTATGCACAATGGAAGGTCAACAGCAATGGTCAACCGTGTCTGTGCAGAAGAGACATTTACAAACTTCTTATTGGTTTATCGAAATGGCAGTAAAATAGCACATTTAATGTTAGTCCATGTTGATAACTTCCACCCATGCGGGGGCTCATTTTCAAAGTACTTAAAGTACCACAGGTTTCTAGGGTACTTTATGAATCTCAATGCTTTGCAAAGGAGCCCCACAGCGCCGAGCGGCACCTACAATGTAGGCAGCATTTGCCATGGTTGTCAATCAAAAAAAGGGAACCCAGAATCACGCCTAGTGGTGCCAAAGCAGACTTAGATGTTGTTAGGCATTCTAGACAAAGATGACACTCCATTAGGCCAGAACTTGCATAATTTGGCAGCGCCTATTTCAGTCACCTAATGACGCTTAAGTGAACCACGCCTATTCTCATAACCATTCCTACTTTTTAACATAGGCATCGTTAGGCATCCTGAGTTCAGCGTCAAACTCTTAAATTGTTTAATTAATGGTTTTTTGATTGGCTGAAAACTGACATGGTCAATTACCACATATAGTAAGCAAATTAAAAAATAAAAATTAGATGCGGATCCCAAACTTAGGCATCACTAGGCAGCTGCAATTAGGGTATCTAACGGCACCTATCATAGGCACTGTTTATAGAATTCCTCAGTTTGTCTTTCAAGACCTGACTTTTTAAAACTACGTTTTAATAACAAACAACATCATCTTAAATTTGGTCTAGATCAAAAAACAAAGTTATAAGTGGTTGCAACTGAAGCAGGCTATTCAGGCAGGGTTCCCTGAATGGAAATCTCTTAATAATCAATTTAGTTTGGATTTTTTATGCTATCAGGCAGATTTCCTGGGTCACCAGGCCGCACAGTGGTATAAATTATTATCTGGCTATGTAAATAAGAAACCAAAAACTGGACTTAGAGATATTTGGAGCATTGAGATTAAGCATCAAATTAGTGCGTCTCAATGGCCATGTATTTGGTCCTGGAGGATGAAATGTACAATGTCTGCGTCTATGAGGCAAACATGGTTTTTCCTGTTGCATAGAGCATTCTGGACCCCTGTTCGTTTACAAAAATTGGATTGCTCTAAGTCTAACAGATGCTGGCATTGTCATCTTGAAGCTGGAACTTTAGATCATTTATTGTTTTATTGTCCATTCATTAAGGCTTTTTGGGAGTCTATTTGGGATCAAATAAATTGTTTGTTAGAGAACCATGTAGCATTGTCATACGACACAATCTTATTTGGCATGTCTATGAGAGCTAAATGTCAAATATCTGCTAATAACAACAAGCTTTTATTGATATTAACAGGAGTTGTCATCCAACAAATAACACATAATTGGAAGGACTGTAAAAGACTGAATTATTGTTTTTGGTGGTCTTCAGTTTGTCATGTGTATAAAATGGAAAGAGCGTTGGCTGTTCAAAAAGGTTATTATAATAAATTTAAGGATGTGTGGGGACCTTTATTAAATTATAGTAATGAATAAGTTACACTTTTCCCAATCTTAATCACATGTGGATTTGGGGGGGAGGATTTCTTGTTTTTCCATTAAGAATATATAGATGATTGTCGTAAGATATTATTTTCTCGTGTGGTATATATTAGTTGTATATGAATTTGGGAGGGGGGTGGGGGTTAAATCTTCTTGGTGTATGATATTGAAAATTTTTCAAGTGATGTTGTATTATATTTGGTTGATATTTACTGTACACTTGATGTAAGTTTAAAAATGAATAAAGAAATTATTTTTTAAAAAAAAGCTACGTTTTAATGAGAACCAGACTGATAAGGTTATTGGACTGCACTTTTCATAACGGCTTTTGTGGGTTAAATTTTCTGATTTGTTGTTTTTGTGGATTTTGCAGTTTTGCCCATTATTTTTATTATTTTATCACCCTCTTGGTATTTATTGGTTATTTGGTTTTATATATTTTTGCTGTCTTGTTTTTATATGTTTACCAGTTTCTAAAGAAATGTAATACAAATAAAAATGAATACAAAATCTAAGCTGAGTTGAAACAGGGTTATAGAATAAATATAAGAGCACGAGAATAGCCATACTAGGTCAGACCAATGATCTATCTAGCCCAGTCTTCAGGACACAAGTACCCGGCGGAAGCCCAAAGAGTAGAAACAATCCATGTTACCGATCCAGGGCAAGCAGTAGCTTCCCCCATGTCTGTCTCAATAGCAGACTAAGGACTTTTCCTCCAGGAACTTCTCCAAACCTGATTGTTGCCAGAAAACAGCAACAATCATGATGCCAGCAGTGGAAGCCTAAGAGTACATAATGTCCAAACCTTTTAAAACCCATCTATGTTATTACATCCTCTGGTGTACATCTAAGGATGCTGAAAGAACTTAGGGAAGTTCTGGTGGCTAAGCTGACTGACCTTTTCAATGCTTCTCTAGAGTCGGGAGTGGTACTGGAGGACTGGAGAAGATCAGATGTGGTCCCTCTCCACAAAAGTAGAAGAAAGGAATAAGTAGGGAATTACAGGCTGGTAAGTTTGACTTCTGTGGTAAGCAAATTAATGGAAATGGGAATGATGAACTTTCCAGTGGATTACAGGATGGAGGCAACATGGATTCACTACAGTTAGATCTTTTCAGACAAATCTGATTAATTTCTTTGACTGGGTGACCAGAAAATTGGATAAAGGGAGTGCGCTAGATGTAGCGTATTCAGATTTTAGCAAAGCCTTTGACAGTGTTCCACAGAAGACATCTAATAAACTGAGTGCCCTCGGGATGGGCCCCAAAGTGATAGGCTGGGTCAGGAACTGGTTGAGTGGAAGGTGACAGAGGGCAGTGGTCAATGGAAATCTCTCTGAGGAAAGGGATGTTGTTTATCTGGCATCCTTTTTGTGAAGTTGCGACAGTGCCCTCTAAACTGCCCCACTGCTCTGTTGCCATGTCTGGATGGCCAGTTCATTCGAAGACTGGCCCCTCTCACATCCAAATGGTCTTGTTCTTGCCGTTTGGGATGTAGATGAAATTTTGTTCAAAAATATGGTATAAAGTTAAATGTCCTTACGGTCTGGGTGTCCAAATGGCCTGGACCTCCAGATAGAGGATTTAAAAATATAGATATTTCTAGATGCATGGTGGTTTGCCTTTCAAAAATGGGCATTTTTTACTGCCAACTTTGGACGTCCAGCGCCATACATCCAAATCGGATTTAGACATATGTTTTGAAAATGCCCCTCTAAAGCTCTCTTTACACCTGCATTGTGATATCATAGAGCAATATTGTTATAAGTTAAGGCTCTTAACACTTGCTTTACGACGTTATAGAGCTTCATGGGTATAGAAACATGATGGCAGATAAAGTCTGCTCTTCCGCAGCATCCACTATTTCCTCTTCTCACTAAGAGATCCTGAGTCTGTCTCACGCTTTCTTGAATTCAGACAGTCTTTATAGAAACATAGAAATATGATGGCAAATATTTATCTAAGCTACACCAAACTTTTAATACACTGCAAGATGTTCCCAGCTTATCAGCTTTAGATAACTCAAATTTGTGAACTTCCAAAACAGTTTGTCACCAGAACTGAACGTTGAGCATAGAATTGTCCTTCCAAGCAGATAAAACTGTCTTTATGGCAATTACCAAGAGAATATGCAGCAGCTTCATATCAACTTGATCCAGAGATGTTGTCAAAGCTAAAGCTCCAGATATTATAATATTCAAGGATAATGGCTCCTTAGTAAGAAGTATTGCAAATAGAATTCTCCAAAAATCATGAGTATGCTGATATGCATACATGAGATGCAATAACGTACCTTGTTAATTTTTGCAAGACCAGGGATCTAACAAATTTATTTCTTTTCACCGCTTAAACCTAGGTGGTTTACAAAAAAACATACATACTATTAAAACAATACTTACAAACAAAATACATTAACTGCCCCTGCAAAACCTACACAATTTACTAACAATTCCAATTTAACTAATTAGGTACTAAGAAAGCAGTTGTAAAAAGGTGAGTTTTAAGCATCCTTTTGCAATGTTTCTATGAGTGACTGAAGAGAAGAATAAGCTCTGGGTGTATTATAAGTGATTCTGGATTGCCTAGGCAACAACAAACAAAAAATCCAACTTAACTGCAGTTAGATATCAAAACGAAGAACAAAAAGAGCAGAGACTGCAGTGATGATGTACAGGACGCCAAGACTTTATTAAGCAATCATAAAACACATAAAACAATTTGTTTCCAAAAGGACTGATAAGACCAGACCCAACACGGTCTGTGTTTCGAAGAAACACTCCTTCTTCAGGGGTCCAAACGCATGTCAGAACAAAATGACCTGATAGATAACAACTGAATGAAAGCTAGAGACAGCAGTGAGTAACCGTTAGTGCTCTTGCGCCTAGCCAAGAAACATCAAGGGGCATATTACATTACATTAGAGATTTCTATTCTGCCATTACCTTGTGGTTCAAAGTGGATTACAAAAAAGTTATAGAAGGTGGGTTACAAAACAAGAACACTTCTTATGTTCTTATCTGGTAGGGCTAGTCTTAGTTAGGGTGCTGGTCTTTGACCAGAGGGCCGCCGCGTGAGCGGACTGCTCGGCATGATGGACCACTGGTCTGACCCATCAGTGGGCACTTCTTATGTTCTTATTTCTAATAAAGGTAAAGAGTAGATCAGGTAGTATCGGTGAGTCGGGAAGAAGATGGGAAGAGGAAGGTATTCGTGGTGTTAAGACTTTTTCAGGGATTTCTTGAAGAGTATAGTCTTTATTTCTTTTCTGAACATCTTGTAGCTTGGGGTTGTTACCAGTAGATTGGAGATTTGGTTATCTAGTTTTGCTGCTTGAGTGGCCAGGAGGCCATCGTATAGTTTTTTCCGTTTAACTTCCGTTTAACTTAACCCCCCCCAACCCCAGATCCTACTTTTCCCTCTCTTGGAAACCTTCTCTGATCTAATGTTGTAACCCTTCTTCCATAACTCTTTTTGTAATCCGCTTTGAACCGAAAGGTAATGGCGGAATAGAAATCTGTAATGTAATGTAACTTCTTTGATTGGAGGGTAAGTGAATAGAGTGTGTGTTTTTCTATGTCTGGCTGAGGTAGATTGGATGAGGCGGTTGTTCAGGTAGGTTGGGCTTTTGCCATTTATAGTTTTAAATAGTATGCAGTACAACTTACAATTCCCTGCTATACTTTTTGAGCCAAATATTAATTTACTATAGTATGTTCAGGGATATTTAGTGTAAGCCCAAGGTCAGAAAAAGGCTAGTAATGTATAGTTATACAACTGACCTAAGTTGGTAACAGAACATATGGAGAGTGATCAAACTCAGATTTATAAAAATACTCAGAGATATTGAAACTCTATAAGGAAGGCTGAAAAACCTCCCTTGGGTGAAGAGTTCACCTTCCAGTCATTGTTATTTTATTAAAAAAACTTTGATCACTAACTCCAAAGGGTAGTGTTGGGTTCAATTCAAAAGTTTCACATAGTTTTTGCTTATGCTGATATACTTGAAAGTCACTGCATGGTATATATAATGCAATTTGCAGGATCCTACCGACTTTCCAGCACTGGTATGTATGCTCCGAGGAGCTCTTTAAACCTTTTTGAACTGTTGTGCTCCTTCTTTCCAGCGCTGTCAGCAATAATATATACATTTGCATGTCTTCGTGTGGGTATTATACGTTGCTTTATTCACACCCGACATGATGTTTATCGTTTGTTTTTACTAGAACTGCTTACTTATCAGTCACGAGTTCACGTTCATCAGCCTTACTTAACCAGGAGCTTGCTTTGAACATCACTATTCAGGTCCCCTGAGGCAGGGAACGAAACGGGTCCGTGTTGGGATCCTCCCAATCCTGCTGAAGCTAAGTGCAAATTGCATTATATATACCATGCAGTGACTTTCAAGTATATCAGCATAAGAAAAAACTATGTGAAACTTTTGAATTGAACCCAACACTACCCTTTGGAGTTAGTGATCAAAGTTTTGTTTATAAAATAACAATGACTGGAAGGTGAACTCTTCATCCAAGGGAGGTTTTTCAGCCTTCCTTATAGAGTTTCAATATCTCTGAGTATTTTTATAAATCTGAGTTTGATCACTCTCCATAGGTTCTGTTACCAACTTAGGTCAGTTGTATAACTATACAATACTTTTTGAGCCAGCATTAAAGAAATGTGGATTATCATGATTCGGGGCACATAGGTTTAAAAGTACTAATTCACAATTATATATATCAGCCACATTCCATCTGTATCAGTTTCTATATAATTTAAATTGAGATCTTTATGAAATAGTATTGCTACTCCATTTCCCCCCCCCCACCCCATGGAGGGAGAGCTATAGGACTCCGCTATCCAATAAAATATTTTTTTACATATGATGTAACATCTGGAAGATGGATCTCCTGCATTAATATGATCTTAGCATTTGATCTTTTTAATGCCAGAAAGATTTGTTTCCCTTTTAATAGGATGCCTGAGTCCATGAACATTCCAAGACACAATTTTAATGTTTATTAAGTTGGTAGCCATGGTGTTCCATAAAATAATAAGCCTGAGGAAGCAGAAAAAAATAAGGTCACACAGCCTTGAAATATATTAAACATGAACAATAGCAATGTTGCATAAGTTATACACTAAAAAGATTACTGTGCTCTGAGAATTTAGCTTTACTGAAGGCGACTGTGAATCCAAGGCATGTTGACACTGGTAAAATGACTTTTTGTTGTGCAGGAGTTAAGTTATGGAACTCTCTGGTGGGTCAGATACGAAATTGCCGCAAAAAGGGCATGTTTAGAAAATTACTTAAGACACAGCTGTTTGTAGATGCCTTTTTCTAGCTAATAATTTTCCTCTCTGGCAGAGTTGAACTATTCATGATCTTTAGTATGCAAGCTTTGGCATTATTTTGTAGTCATGATTTTTGAGGACTGTTTATATGTTTATTTTAGTATGTCTCTGTTTTAAAATTATGTATATAAACTATGTAAACCGTTTAGTTTTAAGCGGTATAGAAAATTTTAAAATAAATAATAAATAAATAAGTTTTCATAATACTATGCCAACTAAATACAGAATATAGATCAAATACATAAAAAAAAAAAAAACAATGTCAAAAAAGCCATAAGGCGAAACTTATATCTGTAAACTAGAATGGAAGTAGAGAAAATTAGGCAATGGCTTCTCAACAGGGGTTACTCCCAGTAAATAAAGCAGAATATAATCAGAGAACTCCAGAAAACACATAAACACGTCACAATCATAATTATCTAATCTAATCTAATCTAATCTTCGGTTTATATACCGGGTCATCTCCCAGCAGAACTCGACTCGGTTCACATATGATTAAGACTAGAGTATATAGCAAAAAACCATAGAAGCTATAACTAAAAACTAGAGTACATAGTAAAAGAGCATGAGAAAAACTATAATTCATTATCCCGCTATCCCATCCATAGCTTGTGATCAAGATCCTAAAGTAAGACTTCTGGTGAGTGATTGTTTAATGTAAGTGTCATTCTTGCTCAATGGCCCCCTCCCATTTCCTTGTTCTCTCTGCCTGTGTGAGCTAGCACCTCCTGCAGGCTGCCCCTGATAGGCGGACTATCCACCAAAGTCCCTGCAGACAAAGCAGCAAATCCACACCTTTCTTTTCTCTCATTTTAAAACAATTATCATTCATCTGTTTTACAGCCCCAATAGAATATAATTTACTTCTTTCTAAACCTGAGATCACAAACTTAAACTCAACCCAGACAAAACCAAATTTATCCTCCTCGAAAATGACAAAGTCCAAACTATAACCAATTTAGAACTCAACTCAATCAACTACCCCATCCAAACCACCATAAAACTACTAGGAATGACTATAGACAGATGCTATACCATGCAACTGCAAATAAATAAAACAATACAGAAATCATGAAAAATCGCAATCATGAGAAATCTGAGTTCACGTTCGGAAATTCTTTGAAAGAACACAATTCCAGCTTATAGTACAATCCCTAATCCTAGGACTGCTGGACTACTGCAACATCCTCTTCCTTCCATGCCCTGCTACTATGACCAAACAACTACAAACAATCCAAAATACAGCTTTGAGACTCATCTACTCATTGAGAAAACATGACCATATCACAGAAGCTTACATCAACTCACATTGGCTACTAATCCAAGAAAGAATACAATTTAAATTCTACTGCATGTTATTTAAAACCCTAAACAGAGACAGCCCATCCTACCTGAACAACTGCCTCATCCAAGCAACCACAACCAGACACAGAAAAACGCATTCCCCATTCATACCTCCTCCGATCAAAGAAGTAAAATGATCAAAACTACACGACGACCTCCTAGCCACTCAAGCCGCAAAACTAGACAACCAGATCTCCAACCTTCTGATGACCACCCCAGACTACAAGACATTCAGAAAAGAAATAAAAACTATACTTTTCAAGAAATTCCTGAAACAGCCCTAACTTCACGTACTCTTAACAACACTAAAATTGACAAAGGATCTACTCTTTACTGCCCTAGTAATGACAATTGTGCTTCCATTGTAACCTCCTTTTATAAACCTTTTGTAAGCCGCCTTAATCTTAACAACCCGAGAATTGTCAAAAGATCTACTCTTTACTACTCGTAAATCAATTGTTCTCCCATTGTAACCCCCATTTATAAATCTTTTGTAAGCCGCCTTGAACCGCAAGGTAATGGCGGAATAGAAATCCCTAATGTAATGTAATATAACCTGGTCCTGCAACAGGAAGTGATGTCAGAAGGGAGCCGAGGCTGGCACAAGCACTAAGTGGAAGATGCTGCTCATGCTGGCAAACATTTCAAGATATACATGGGAGAAGGCGGAGAGGAAGAGATGTGCTGGGCGCCCCCACAAAAATGACACCCCGCCCCCCCCCCCCCTTACTACACCACTGCTTAGAACTACACTTCTCCCTCCATATTCGCTAGGGGATTAACAGACCCATGAATACAGAAAAACCGCAATAACTTTTCATATGTTATTCGCTGCTTTCTATTAGAAACCATCGTGAAAATGGTGAAACCACGAATAACATGGTGGGAGACCTGGCCTGTACCTGAAGGAGAGATAAAATACGGTGATGAAAGTGCTGGGAATCAGCAATTTCTCTATGCAAGCTGACTTAATTGGGGGGGGGGGGGGGGAGGAGCCAGCAAGCTAAAAACAGCAAATAATTGAAACCGCGAATGCTGAAACCGCAAATACGGAGGGAGAAGTGTATATATGCTCAGACTAGCTCCTCTTTGTTTCCTAGCTTGTAGCCTTCCTGATTAATCAGGGTTTTGACTCAGGTACTTCCTGTCTCTCCAACTCTGACAATTACCTGCTTAAACTACTGGGAGTAGGACTGAAATCTTCCCTCTAAGCCAGTGTCTCTCAAACTTTATTAGCTCTGGCACACTAAACAGAGCAAAATTTTTTTGTGACACATTATAATTGAAATTATAAAATTAAAAAACCAACAAAAATTAAATTTTAGAGTTGATCAAAGCCCACTGGCTCCCCATCGCCTATCGTATCACTTATAAAACATTACTGCTGGCATTTAAAACAAGAAAAATCGACAGCCAGAATTTATTAACAAACTTTTGATCCCAAATTCCCCTTCACGTACCCTCCGATCTTCTGATCAAAATTTATTAGTAGTTCCATCACTCAGACACATCAATACGAGGAGAAATTCCATCTTTTCGGTTATTGCTCCCTCCCTTTGGAATTCAATGCCTAACCATTTGAGAGAGACGACATCCATGGAGAAATTAAAATCTTTTCTTAAAACATTCCTTTTTAAAGACGCATTCCAAGTATGATTGTCCCCATCCCCAAAGAACACCCCCTCCCCATCCCTCTTTGCACAACCCCTCCCCCACCCTAAGCCCAGGACATATCTGAACTGGCGTCACTTCCAGGAAACTGTGTACACCCTCCACGGGAATCCCTCAATTAGACCCCACCGATGGTCTAAGCCCCAGTCCGCAACAAAGCAGCTCCAAGGCAAAAAGGGAAAAAAGAAGGAGAAGCAAGAATGGCACCCCCAGAGCACATCAAAGTAGGTCTAGCCGCAGGAGAAAGAAAGAAAGCCCCAGAAAGCACCCCTCCCCTCCCCACCCTCCATACCCCGCAATCACACAACAAATAGTCAACCCCTCCCTCCTCCAAACCTTGCAAACATATTCCAAAGAGATCATATAGAAAGTTCAAGGTCAGCAAGGGACAAGAGGCCCCCACAGGGGAGGCACAGCAAGCCCCAGGCTAATGGACCAAACAAGGCCCCCCTCAACAAAGTCCAAGAGAAGTAGAGGTCGGGCCCTTCAAACGACTGTGCCCCTACATCCTCTGCTGCCCCTCACACAGGTTCCCTCCAGGATCTGCTCCGTAATGAAACGCTGCGCTGTCTCCAAGGTATCAAAATGATGGGCCCTGCCCTGATGTACCACTCTCAAGCGGGCTGGGTACTGCAATGAAAGGGTGATGTGGCGTTGGATGTGCCGGGTACACAGGGGTGAGAACCATTGTCGAGCTTGGGAAACTTCAGCTGAATAGTCCTGAAAGCACAGGATAGCACAGTTCTCATACAGCAACTTCTATCCCTGCCGCAACGCTCTCAGGATCTCCCCCTTATGCCGGTACTTAAGAAGGCGGCAAATGACCGCCCTTGGGCGATCCGCAGACTCCTGATGTGGCCCCAAACGATGAGCCCTCTCGATCCGCAAGGGGCCCAGAGTCCGTGGGAGAGACAGGGACTCTGGCAACCAGTGCTCTAGAAAATCCCCAAGCTCTGTCTCCTTCAATGATTCGGGCAAGCTAATAAAGCGCAGGTTGTTGCGGCGCGATCTGTTTTCCAGATCATCAATCTTGGCCTGCAACGCCACAATGGTAGAGGTATGAGCTGCATGCTCCTGGGAAAGGCGCTGAACCGAATCCTCCGTGGTGCTAATGCACTGCTGCGTCTCCCGGACCTCCAAGGTGAGAGCGGCAAAACATTGATCTAGCGTGTCGAGCTTATCCAGGATACGCTGTAACTTATCCCACAAGGAGCCCTCAATCGCCACTTGGACTTTGGCCGTGACTTCAGCTACCCACCCAGAACTTGGGGGCCTCCGGAGACGAGGGCGCCACGTGGTCCGCCATTTTCAGCTCCGTCTGTTTGGTCTGCTCCCGAGCCGGTCGGGTGAGCTTGGAAGCCATCTCACTCCCCTCCAGCGATTGAACCCACTCGGGATTCCTGCGAGGAACACTCCGGTCCAATTCAGAGAAGCCGGTGACGCAAAATGCTGATTCGTAGCTGATCCGTGGACGGGTATAACAGAACCAGCGCAGCTAGCTGTCTACAGCTCCATGTTTCCACTGGAAGTCCCTACTTATCACTTATATAGCGCTGAAAGGCATACGTAGCATTGTACATTTTGACATTTATAGATAATCTCTGCTCAGAAGAGCTTACAATTTCACTTGGACAGACAGACATGACATATAGGACTGGGGAGGCAGAACCCAAGGTGAGAGAGTTAGGAGTTGAAAACACTTTAAAAGAGGTGGGCTTTTAACTGGGCCTTGAACACTGGCAGAGACGGAGCCCGCCGTAAGGATTTGGGTAGTTTGTTCCAAGCATACTGAGCAGCAAGGCAGAAGGGACGGAGTCTGGAGTTGGCAGCTGAAGAGAAGAGCACAGAAAGGAGGGATTTACCTGCTTAGCGGAGCTCACGGGGGGAGGGGGGATCATAGGGGGAGATAAGTGAAGAGAGATAGTGAGGGGCAGCTGAGTGAGTGCATTTGTAGGTCAGTAAGAGAAGTTTGAATTGTATTCGGAAACAGATGGGAAGTCAATGAAGTGACTTTAGAAGAGGGGTAACGTGAGAATAACGGCTCTCCCGGAATATGAGCCAAATTCTGGATGGGAGCGAGATGGCTAAGCGGAAGGTATATCTCACAACCAATTCAGACCTAAATATTCAATGCCAGTGTCCACTGAGAGCCAGCACTAAATAATTATCCGGGTCTAATTTAATAAGCATTGGCGAGCTCTTCAGAGATGCTACTGCCTCTGGCTGCATAATGCTCCTACTAATTCTTTCCTCATTTTATCCCATTACATGTACTTAGTTGAAGTCCTACTGTGCTCAGAGAAATCAGAACAGCAAGTCCACCATTCAGTGGTAGGTAAGAATGAGGCTAGTCCAGCCTGACCCGCAAAAATGGGGTGAGCTGGTAACTCCCCTTTCAACTAGTTTAAGGGGGTAGTTCACTGTGTATAGTGGGAGTAATGCTCGGTTTGCTTGTCCCACTGCTTTCATTCTGCATTGCAATCTGAAGAAACCACTAATGTTTAACAGATTATGAACCTACCGCCAACTGCTGATGAAATAAGGTTTCCTTGGAGAGGTTTCAGAATATAAAGTGGGGAATAAGGAACTTGCAGCTGGGTGATCTTTCCATGCAAAGAATGACCCTTTTCAAAAGTTAGGCACAGGGAAAATTTCCAGCTGCCATAATTTGTTCCAGAAGATGGGTGACAGCAAACAGAACCACCAGGTGGAAGCAAACTGGTCAAGAAAAATAAAGATAATTGTACTATTCACCTGTATCAAGTATTAATAATGTTGAGAGCTCAAAATGTATTGCACTGTTTTTCAGCCTGAGGCTCATAAGCTATACAGTATGTAGCTCTCTAATCATAAATGGGACTCCTTAATAACATGATAGAACAATGCTAATTTTATTTTTTGAGTGTAGGGCACGATGGACCATTGGTCTGACCCAGCAGCAGCAATTCTTATGGCTATTTTGACCATGAGGAATCCTACAAAACCTTTATCTGAAGCAACTTCCCCAGTACCACCGCTCCTTCAGCAGAAAAATCAGGAGAGTTAGCCAGACGGCTCAGTTCAACTTGGAGGGATTTAGGGTCTGTAAGCATCACTTGAGAAAGAGTCCTATACCTCTCTTCTTCTAGGGGGTAGCAATCACTTCATAGGGCTTTTACCATCTACCCGCTGAAAGGCTGTGTATAGATGATTAATGATGAGACTTGAACAGAGAATTCTAATTAAAAAGCTGGTAACAATACTGCCTGCTTCATAGCTAAAATATTTGCTGAGTATCCTAATTTAACAAACAAATTCTGTGAAGGATATATTCGTACCTGGTGGTGAAAGGGATAAATTCCCACAAAATAAATTGATATCTATCTATGACCATTTAATTTGTTAACAATGGTTGCAATATGCTTGGAAAATTTCATGACATAGTTATTGTCAATATTGATACAGGTGGTGACATGTGGCAAAAGTTAAAGTGTACATGTCTAACAACGCAAAGAAAGCACATTTTGAAGTCTTAGACTGTTAGCTATGTTAGAGGGTAAAAAACCTGTACTGATATTCAAACAATATATACTGAAACCTGTTCACTTAATAGAGAGAATAAATCCTCTTGCAATCTTCACATGGGGACTAGCCTCTGCCACATTCCATGTTCACAGTATGTCTCTGTGTAAACTCATTATTAAACAAACAGAGGCCTGGCTCCAGCCCAGCCAAAAGGGAGTCAGCAAACTCCAAGAAAAATAAATTTATTTATTTATTCCTTTTGATATATTGCGAAGGGCATTCACAAAGCTATCTAAGTAGTATATATATTAAACCTCATTTGCCATGTCGCAGCCCATTTCTCAAATGTGTTTATGTCACGTTGCAGGTCTTTGCAATCCTTCTGCATCTTCACTACTCTGAAAAGGTTCGTATCGTCTGCAAATTTAATCACCTCGCTCATCGTAACAATTTCCAGGTCGTTTATAAATATGTTGAAGAACACGGGCCCAAGCACTGAACCCTGCGGCACTCCACTCGTGACTCTTTTCCAGTCCGAGAATTATCCATTTACCCCCACTCTCTGTTTCCTATCCGCCAACCAGTTTTTAATCCACATGTGTATTTCACCCTTGATTCCATGGCTTGCAATTTTTCGAAGTAGTCGTTCATGTGGGACCTTGTTGAACGCCTTCTGAAAATCCAGATATACAATGTTGACCGGCTCACCCTTGTTTATCAAAGAAGTGCAGAAAGATTTGTCAAGCAAGATCTTCTCTTGCTGAAGCCATGCGGCTGGTCCTCATCAGACTATGTCTATCAAGGTGATCAATGATTTGGTCCTTTATCAGCGCCTCTACCATCTTTCCCGGTACTGAGATCATACTCACCAGTCTGTAGTTTCCCGGATCTCCCCTCAAACCTTTCTTGAAGATCGGCGTAACATCGCCACTTTCCAGTCATCCAGAATACTTTCTCAAATGTATTAGTCTTTTATAATCAGTTTTACTGTCCTGTTTGTTTGGATCTTTTATTTTAATTTAAGTTTTAACTAATGTAAATTGCATTGGATTTGGGATTTTGCGATTATATCAATATTGAAATAAACTTGAAACTTCCCAATTTGATCGACAGATGGCTATTAGTTGAAGCATTTCAGCTATAGCCCCTTTCAGTTCTTTGATCAGCCCTTGGATGGATGGCATCCGGTCCCGAGGGATTTATCATTTTTAAGCCTATCAATCTGCCTGCATACCTCTTCTAGACTGACCATCAACCCTGTCAGTTCTCCCGTCTTCGTTTCCTGTGTAGATCCTGTCGGCTTCCGGTATGTTGTGTGTATCCCTCTTCGGTAAATATAGTCGCAAAAAAATGTGTTCAGTTTGTCGCAATGGCTTTTATTTATTTATTTCGATTTATATCCCGTTCTCCCAGGAGCTCAGAAGCTTTGTCCTCCTTTAGCACTCCCTTTATTCCATGGTCATCCAACGGTCCCATCGCTTCCTTCGTGAGTCGTTTCCCTTTAATATATCGAAAGAACTGCTTGAAGTTTTTCGTCTCCTTAGCTATTTTTTCCTCGTAGTCTCTTTTTTCCCCTCTTACCGCCTTGTGGCACCTGCTTTGATGTTGTTTGAGCTTTTTCTAGTTTTCATCTGTTTTTTACCTTTTCCATTCCTTAAACAAAGTCTTCTTGTCTCTGATCGCTTCTTTCACTGCTATAGTGAGCCACGCTGGCTCCTTGTTCTTTTTCCTCTTGGATCACTTGTTGATACGTGGTATATGCCTGCTTTTAAATATCAGCAGCAGTGGAGATCAACTGCTTTTACACCTAAGCAGCAACGAGACCAGCCACATACCACCGAGAGCAACACAGACCCGATCCTACCAAGAGTGTGAACTCTTCCCCCCATGCAATCCGCTAAGAAGGATCGACTGTCGGCTCCGGCGGCGTTCCCGCAGAGAGAGAATCCTGCATTCACCGTGGGCCTCATCTGGGCAGCCTCCTTGGAGCGGCTATGGGCACGGGCAGTGTGTCTGGGAGGGAATGCATGGATGGGAGAACATCGCAGGGGGAGGAGACATAGGCATCCTGGGACTGTTTATTTTATTTTTATTTTTCCTCTAACTCTACTTTTCACTTCTCTATTACCCTCCAGGTACTTTAGTTAGATTGTGAGCCTTCGGGACAGTAAGGGAATTTTTCAAGTACCTTTCTTATTTCTAATCTTAATGTATATTTTCTGTAAACCGCTTAGAACCTAACGGATGTAGCGGTATATAAGAAATAAATTACATTACATATATAGATTTTGCGCATCGGTGACCATGGTCCTTAAAAAAGGGACCATGTTTGCTCTAGCATTTTTACAGTGCTTATCCTCTTAATCTTTTTCCCCACCATGACTCTCGTCCTTCGTAATTTCCTTTCGGAGTGCTGTGGCCATCGTTATTTTTGATATATCGATAGTGAACAGTATATCTGAGCAGTTTACAAATAGACTAAAATACGCCATAGAATATGGAAACCAACAATCTTCAGTAAAGTATAGATCTGATAAAGTATTAAACTTATGTACAACTTCAACAGCCAAATGCCAGTATGTCGATGTATTTATAAATAACTGCAGAACATGCTAAGTTGCCATAATCCAGATGAAACATTGCTAAGTTATGAAGGTATGCAAAACCTCTTCCTTCATCAGAAGTGCACCAGTTAAAGCAAAGGCTGTTACGATGTCTTAAACCGCTGCTGTGGCAGATAATGCAGAGCAGTTAGCTTAATGCCCAAAGGTGTAGATAGGTGCTTTCCATGGTACCAGCTGTGTCACTAGAGCGCAGTATGAACAGTTACTCTGTTTAAAGGGGCTGATTCTACAAGATGGGTGCCAATACTTAGGCATCAAGAGCCCGACATTGAACTATGGTTGGCAGCAATCCCAGATATTCATTGTCAGGTTTGCCGGTATTGAATATCTGGGGTAAAGGTCAGTAGCTTGCACTTAGCCGGCCGAGCCAATTTTCATCAGCTGGCTAAGACTAACAGCCAAAGATAAACAAGCCTGTTAGATGGTCAGCAAACCCTGACATTCTGCAGCTAGATAACCGGCTACATTCCGCTGAATATTGGGGGGCAGGTACACACATAAATGACCAGAATGCTGGCATTCATTCAGATATATCTCCAATAGTGCATAGTTTGCAGGTAGATGTTCAGATGGGAAGAGTCTACATAAAGTGTGGGCAGGGTTCATATGACATGTATAACATGAAATACATTTGGGTTGATATTCAGTGATTGAACCAGCCAGAAATGACTGCTGACTGGTTAAATTGCTTATTCGGAGCTAATTGGTCATTTTCACTGGCACTTAACTACTTAGAGTCTGATTCTACCTAAATTGGTAGGCGCCTACGGAAATGGAGCCTACCGCATGTTAATCAACTTTCCATGCCCAAACTCAAACCGTAACCATGCCTACTTTTCAGGTAGGCATTGATAGATGCCACATCGATTTTCATACGTAACTTAAATTAATTGTTGTGTAATTGGCTTTTCATGGTGTTTTCAATTATCATGTCATTTAAGTCAATTAAAGAAGTTTAGGTTCCACACAGAAATCAGCTGGACGCCACTGATCTAGGTGCCTTCCAGCGCCTGACCTAGGCATCATTTATAGAATCAGGGCCTTAGTGCTGCTGAAAGTGTCCAGTCGGCGCCTATTTCGAAAACAGCTATTTTGGGGGTGTTCTTGGGCAGAGTCAGCACTTTGCTGGTTATGTGCCGATACTGAGTATTTAAGTGGCCATGGAAGCCAAATAAATAGGACTGACTTATGCGGTTCTCTCTTTATGTGGTTCACCATAGCTGCTTAAGCGGCTAGGCTTTAGCTGGCTCCACAAACCTTGAAAATCATTGCTGAAGCCTAGAGATGGTCTGGCATTGAATTTCTAGGCATAAAATGCTGACTGCTGCCTAGCAACCCTAATAAGTTATGTCCGGAGCTGCTGAATGTAGGTGCAAGCATTTACTCTAGTTATATGTCTGTTGTAAGTAGGGTTGCCAGATTTTATTATAGTAAAATCCAGACCCCTAGACCCTCCCCCAGGCCCACCCAGTTCCACACATCCCCGCCCCATATTGCCCCAGTCCTGCCCTAGCCCCACCCCACCCCAGCCCTGCCCTCTGCCCGACACAATTTAGAAGAGGCTTTTCAAAACCCGGACAAAATGCTGGGTTTTGAAAAGCCATCTGGACCGCCAGACATGTCCTCAAAAAGTGGACATGTCAGGGGAAATCCGGATGTCTGGTAACTCATGCTAACCACCTATGTGCATACAGCACAGTTACTTACCGTAACAGATGTTATCCAGGGACAGCAGGCAGCTATTCTCACATGGGTGACGTGATCCAACGAAGCCCCAATGCAGACGCCTCACAAGCAGTCTTGCTTGAAGAAACTCGAAGTTTCGAGTCGCCCGCACCGCGCATGCGCGAGTGCCTTCACGCCCAGCGCAGGGCGCGTTTCCTCAGTTCAGATAGCTAGCAGAGAAGCCAACCCGGGGAGGTGGGTGGGACGTGAAAATAGCTGCCTGCTGTCCCTGGATAACAACTGTTATGGTAAGTAACTGTGCTTTATCTCAGGAAAAGCAGGCAGGTATTCTCACAAGTGGGTGACCTCCAAGCTAACCAAAGCGGGATGGTGAGAGAGTTGGCAACTTAGGAGAATAAATTTTGCAATACTTTTAGGCCAAACTGTCCATCCCGTCTGGAGAAAGTATCCAGACAATAATGAGAAGTGAAGGTATGAACCGAGGACCAAGTGGCAGCCTTACAAATCTCCTCAATCGGTGTTGATCTGAGGAAGGCTACAGAGGCCGCCATTGCTCTGACCTTATGGACTGTGACTTTACTGTGAAGAGGAAATCCAGCCTGGGCATAGCAGAAAGAGATACAAGCTGCCATCCAATTGGAGATGGCATGCTTGGAGATAGGACGTCCCAACTTGTTCGGATCAAAGGAAACAAAAAGTTGAGGGGCAGTTCTGTGCAGTTTGGTGAGTTCCAAGTTTACAGTCCAGAGTATGAAGAGCTGATTCTCCAGGATGAGAATGAGGCTTTAGAAAAAACATTGGAAGAACAATGGATTGGTTGAGATGAAATTCCGAGACTACTTTAGGAAGGAATTTCGGTTGAGAGCGAAGAACCACCTTGTCATGATGGAACACTGTAAAAGGTGGATCCACAACTAACGCTTGGAGCTCACTGATTCATCTAGCGGAAGTGAGGCTAATGAGAAATACCACTTTCCAAGTGAGATACTTCAGATGAGCTTTGTCCATTGGTTCAAATGGAGGTTTCATCAGCTGAGTAAGAACAATATTGAGGTCCCAAACCACAGGAGGTGGTTTGAGAGGAGGTTTGACATTGAAAAGTCATTTCATGAATCTGGAAACCACAGGATGAGCAGAGAGAGGTTTCCCCTCAATAGGCTGATGGAAAGCATCGATTGCACTCAGATGGACTCTTATTGATGTAGACTTGAGGCCAGAATGTGAAAGGTGTAACATAGTCCAAAATTGAAGATAAGGAGGAATGTTGAGGATCCTTATGATGAGAAAAACACCAAGTAGAAAATCTAGTCCATTTTTGGTGATAGCATTGTCTAGTAGTAGGCTTCCTTGAAGCTTCCAAAACATCCCTCACAGATTGAGAAAACTGGAGAGGAGCTACTTTGAGAGGAACCAAGCTGTCAGGTGTAGAGACTGGAAGTTGGGATGAAGCAGAGATCCCTGATGCTGCGTAAGCAGAGAGGGAAAAACTGGTAGAAGGTATGGCTCACTGCTGCTAAGTTGAAGAAGAAGGGAGTACCAGGGTTGTCTGGGCCACCGATGAGCAACCAGAATCATGGTGGCATGGTCTGTCTTCAGCTTGACCAGCGTCTTTTGAATGAGAGGGAATGGAGGAAGTGCATATAGAAAGAGATTCATCCAGTCCAGAAGAAAAGCATCTGCCTCGAGGCGATGAGGAGTGTAGATCCTGGAGCAGAACTGAGGCAGTTTGTAGTTGTGGGGGGCTGCAAAGAGGTCTATCTGAGGCGTTCCCCACTGAGAGAAGATGTGATGGAGAGTCCATTTGTGAGGCTGTAGAAGACGACTCAAGTTGTCCGCAAAGGCATTGTCCGCCCCCTCAATGTAGACAGCTTTAAGGAAGGTGTTGTGGCGAACTGCCCAATCCCAAACTTTCAGAGCTTCCTGACAGAGGGAGGTAGATCCCGTGCCGCCCTGTTTGTTGACATAATACATTGCGACCTGATTGTCCGTACGAATGAGGACTACACAGTCGTGAAGTAGATGCTGAAAGGCATTGAGAGCATTGAAAATCACCCTGAGTTCCAGTAGATTGATGTGACACTGACGATCTGTGCTGGTCCAACATCCTTGAGTACGGAGACCATCTAGATGAGCCCCCAAAGCGCAAGTTGAAGAATCGGTCATGAGTACCTTCTGATGGGGGCGCGTGTGAAAAAGTAAGCCTCTAGATAGATTGGAAGAGAGCATCCACCAGCGAAGAGATTGTGTCAGAGCAGGAGTGACCTGAATGTGTCGAGTCAGAGAGTCGGAAACCTGCGTCCATTGAGATGCCAGGGTCCACTGAGGAATTCTGAGGTGAAGTCTAGCAAAAGGAGTCACGTGTACTGTGGAAGCCATGTGACCCAGAAGAACCATCATGTGTCTCGCCAAGATGGATGGGCGAGAGGACACTGAATGACAAAGATGGAGAAGAGCCTCCAGACGTTGTTGAGGAAGGAATGCTCAGAGTTGGACCATGTCCAGAACGGCCCCGATGAATTGAAGATTCTGAGACGGCTGTAGATGGGATTTGGGAAACTTGATTTTGAATCCCAGACTTTGCAGGAACCAGGACTTGGGGGTAATGGTGGACATGACAATGAAGCCAACGGCACAGTGTGCAGCGACTGCTAAGAGAACGAATAGAATGCTCGGTATAATCAAAAAGAGTATTACAGCCAGAACGAAAGAAGTTATCGGGCAATGGTGCGCCGCATTTGGAGTACTGCGTCCAATATTGGTCGCCATACCTTAAGAAGGATATGGCGTTAGTAGAGAGGGTTCAGAGGAGAGCGACACGTCTGATAAAAGGTATGGAAAACCTGTCATATGCTGAGAGATTGGAGAAGCTGGGTCTCTTTTCCCTGGAGAAGAGGAGATTTAGAGGGGATATGATAGAAACTTATAAGATCATGAAGGGCATAGAGAGAGTAGAGAGGGACAGATTCTTCAAACTTTCAAATAATAAGAACAAGAGGGCACTCGGAAAAGTTGATAGGAGACAGATTCAAAACGAATACTAGGAAGTTCTTTTTTACCCAACGTGTGGTGGACATCTGGAATGCGCTTCCAGAGGATGTGATAGGGCAGAGTACGGTACAGGGGTTTAAGAAAGGATTGGACAATTTCCTACTGGAAAAGGGAATAGAGGGGTATAGATAGAAGATTACTGCACAGGTCCTGGACCTGTTGGGCCACTGCGTGAGCGGACTGCTGGGCACGATGGACCTCGGGTCTGACCCAGCAGAGGCATTTCTTATGTTCTTATGTTCAGATAGTCCGTTGGGTCGCTAAGACGACTCCTGGAGCCAGTCGTCGAGGTATGGAAATACTTGAAGACCATGGTTCCTGAGAGCTGCAGCCACCACAACCAGGCACTTGGTGAATACTCTGGGTGACGAGGCCAGACCGAAAGGAAGCACTCTGTAGTGATAATGCAGATTTCCCACCCGAAATCTGAGGTACTGACGGGAGGCCGGATGGATGGGAATGTGTGTGTAGGCCTCTTTGAGATCCAAAGAGCATAACCAGTCGTTCTGCTCGAGGAGGGGATAAAGAGATGCCAGGGTCAACATGCAAAATTTTTCTCTGACTAGGAATTTGTTGACCACCCTGAGATCCAAAATAGGTCGCAGATTGCCCGTCTTCTTCGGAACAAGGAAGTACCGGGAGTAAAAACTCTTGTTCTGCTGAGCCAGAGGAACTGGCTCGATAGCTTGAAGCTAAAGTAGAGCCTGAGCTTCCTGAAGAAGAAGGGCGGTCTGGGAGGAATTGGAAGGATACTCTCTTGGAGGATGTTCCGGAGGAACTTGATGGAATTGAAGAGAGTATCCCTCCCTGATGATGGAAAGGACCCAGAGGTCGGTAGTAATCGTCGTCCATCGGTGGTAAAAATGATGGAGACGACCTCCGACAGGGGGAAAAACGGGAAACGGCAGAACGACTGAGGTTATGCTCCGTTCTAGACAGTCAAAAAGGCTAAGGAGCCTTAGGTACAGCAGGTGGCTGAGGCTTTTGTTGCTTCTTGGGATGCTGCTTCTTGACAGGCTGATGAGTAGAAGGAGCCTGCTTTGGAGGGAAATGCCTCTGATAAATTTGAGGAGGGCGTGTAGGACGAGTAGGAGCTGGCTTCGGTTTCGGCCTGAGGATGGAAGTGAAAGACTTCTCATGGTCCGAGAGTTTCTTGGTGGCAGCCTCTATAGACTCGTCAAAGAGGTCATTGCCTGCAAAGGAACATTAGCCAGCCGGTCCTGCAAGTTAGGATCCATGTCGATAGTACGGAGCCAAGCTAGACGTCACATGGCCACAGAGCAAGCAGTAGCTCGAGCAGAGAGCTCAAAAGCATCATAGGACGACTGAAGAAGCTGCAGCCGGAGTTGTGACAAGGATGCAAGGACTTCTTGAAATTCAAAGTGCATACGAGAGTCCAGGTACAGCATGAACTTTGGAAGAATGGACAGAAAGAACTCAAAATAAGTGATGAAATGAAAATTATAGTTGAGGACTCTGGAGGTCATCATCAAATTCTGATAGATGCGATGACCAAATCTGTCCATCGTTTTACCTTCCCTTCCCGGAGGAACAGTGGCATACACCTGAGAAGGATGAGATCTTTTCAAAGAAGATTCAACTAGAAGGGACTGATGAGACAGTTGAGTATTGTCAAAACCCTTATGATGAACTGTCCTGTATCTAGAATCCAATTTGCCTGGAACAGCTGGAATGGAATAAGGAGTTTCCAGACAGTGGACAAAGGTCTGATCCAAAAGCTTATAGATATGGAGAGGAAGCTTGAGAGACTCAGTTGGAGGTTGAGGGAGATGCATGGTCTCGAGGTACTCCTTGGAAAACTTCGAGCCAGTATCAAGTTGAATATCCAAGTCGACTGCCATCTAATGCAGAAGAGAGGAAAAAGACAGCTGATCTGCTAGAGCATGGCCTCGAGAAGGACTTGAGGACGTCGAGGCAGCTTGGTCCACTGAAGAATGAGATCTGGATGGAGAAAAGGAACCCACCGGGTCTTTGAGCTCCGGTAGCGGAAGGGTCGATGAAGTCGGTGGAGAAAATTGAAGAAAAGGCTGCTTCCGATGAGGCGAGGCATGCCTGGATGAATGCTTCGAAGAATGCCTCAATCTGTGATGAGAGGTGTTTCTCGAAGCAGGCCTCGATGATCGAGGAGAACGTGTCCCAGTCGAAGCCCCCAGAGAATGGATAGGGTTGGAGGCTGTGGAACGAAGCAGCGGAGGCTGAAAGGAGGAATCTCGATGCACTTGCAAAGACTCTGCTCCTTGCATCGAGTGTGAGGGTTCCAACGGAGGCATTGGCAAAGAATCTGCTCCTTGCTGTTCATGCCTAGATGCCAGACCAGACACTCACAGAGACTTTGCTCCCTGCAAAGAGTATGCATAAGGCTGAGGCATAGGAGGCGGCTCGACCTTGCGGGAGACCTCGGTATGCCCAGGCTTGATTTGTGAGAGAAGCTTCGGCCCCATGGTAGTAAAGAGCTGAATGAATTGCTTCTCTAACAAGGTCTGGAACGAAGCCGGCAAGGATGGATCCGCGTCTCCAACGGGACCACCTGCACGGGCCTCGTGTTCCCTCGAGGCAGTATGAGAGAGCTTGGACTTAGAAACCCTTAGGCACTTTAAGCACCACCGGGGGAATGGGCTGCTGCCCTATCTGACCTGAAGAGACAGAGGAAGCATCGCAGCAGGCGTCGAAGACAGAGCTGGTACAAACGAGGCAGGTTTGATGAGGCTCGGAGTAGAAGCTGTGGAAGCCGGAAGAGCTTCGGATGAGGTCGAAGGCAAAGCACCCTTCGAGGCCGAAAGCTCCATCAAAGACTCCATGCTGAAAAGCTGCTCCCACAGGATGCAACGACGCTTGAAAGCATGAGACTTAAGTGTTGAACAAGGCCGGCACGATTTCGGGAGATGTTGTGGCCCAAGACACCGAAGACAGCGTCAATGAGGGTCCGTAAGGGAACACTTTTTAAAACCAGTTGCAGGCCAGGACATAGGCCGAAAAAGCGCCACCGCAAGTTCGAAGCCGCGGGGCTGTGGCCACGAGGCCTGCCCGGTCGAACGAACGGAAGAATTTTTTTTTTTTTTTAAAAGAAAAAAACAAAGAATAAAACGACGATTCTGTAGAAAAGAACACAAAACCGCGGTAGCAAAGAAGGCACAAGTGAAAACACTTCACGCAGAGAGTCAAAGATGGACTTCTCGGCTCCGCAGAAAAGTAAGAACTGAGGAGACGCACCCTGCGCTGGGCTGGAAGGCACTCGCGCATGCGCGGTGCGGGCGACTCGAAACTTCGAGTTTCTTCAAGCAAGTCTGCTTGTGAGGCGTCCGCATCGAGGCTCCGTCGGATGACTTCACCCACTTGTGAGAATAACTGCCTGCTTGTCCTGGGATAAATTTATTTATTAAAACTTCTATACTGTTCTCCCAGGGAAGCTCAGAATGGTTTACATGACATGGGATGGAGGGATTAAGTGACTTGCTCAGGGTCACAAGGAGAAGCATGGGTTTGAACCCACAACCTCAGGGTGTTGAGGCTCTTGCTTTAACCACTACACCACACAGTTAAAGACATTTTCTAATTACTGTTGATTAACTGTGGCTGCCAACATGACTTAGGCGCAAAACCTTAGAACAGCTTTCTATGTTGACTCCTTAATGATTTAAATCTATCATCCAAGCTGGAATAACATTTCTCTAAAATCACAGAATATACAGTCTTGAGGATGGTGATGAAGTATTAGGATAAGCAACACTGTCTGGAGGTGTCAGAAAGTTAAACAAGACACAATGATCTGTCACCACAAGCCATTCCCATTGAGGTGGTTATTCTTACATTATTATTCTGTACTTTGGATCTGATTTACTAAGAATGGGGGAAAACCTTTCAAATCAGGCTCTTATGCTTTTTGAGAAGAAATGGTTTCATCACTGTTCTTAATATTTTATCCTGTTTGCCAGTTTTTAATTAAATCAGTGCATTATCATTCCCATGGCACACACAAAATCTAATCCTTTAATTCACTCCCCAGTGTCCCATCTCCCTGTAAATCTTAGCTCTGGCATCCTTTCCTTCCCTTTTGTTTTCCTAAATTAAGTGCATTCCAGACAGAGGCTGGGGGTGCAGAGTCAACAGAGTGTTTCTAAATGACAGCACTTTTTTTCTGAGCTACGTGGTGTTAAGGTCATATATGCCTTTCCTCTTGTGCTAGCACTTCAGCCATAGGCGTTGGAACGGGGAAGGCCAAAGGAGCTGTGGCCTCCCCCAAAACTGCCAGTATTATTGATTACTGATTTAACAGGGCCCGACGGGGATCTTGCGAGGAAAGAAGCACCTCTTGCAGGTAGACACACGGCAGAAGGGGGAGGGGGGAAAGGAGTAGGTGAAGGGACGCAAGAGAAAGAATCGACCAGCAGGCACGCTGGCCAGTAGCAAGGTGCCTCTTCCACCGGAGTGCCCTAGAAATGAGGTCCCACCCGAGACATTTCAGATTTTGGGGAAGAGTAGAATAATAATAATAATTATTATTATTTATTTTTATATACAGCCTAACCAGCAGTTCATAGCGGTTTACACAATAGGTACTCGGAATACAATATAATAATATCATACATAATAAAATTATAAGTAACTAATACAAGCATTAAAACTAAGGTAGAAGGTAGAGAGGAGGCATAATAGAACTTTGGGAACGGAGTGAGGGAAAGGAGAAATGTTGGAGGGAGTAGGGGAAGGGAGAGATTTTGGACTCAAATGAGGGCAGGAGGGAGAGATGTGAGGAATGGAGTAAGGGAGAGAGGGAAAGATGTCAGATTTGTGAGGGACAAGGAGAGATGGACTTGGGGACAGCAGAGAGGGGTAGAAGGAGGACAGGGAGAGCTGGCAGAGGGGAGCAGAAGGGGATTATGAGAGATGGATTTGGAGGACAGAGGGAGAAAGAGAGAGAGATGGATATAGGGGATGGCAGAGGGGGTCAGGGAAAGGGGAAACATGGCAGGGGGAGGGAGAAATGGATGTGGAGAGGGCAAGATGGGGAAAGGGAAAGAGATTCAGGGGAGGGGGGCAGAAGGGGGAAGGAGAGTTAGATGACTCAGGGAGAGCAGAGGAGGGAGAGGAGAAATGGATGGCAAAGGGGATATGGACTGCCACCTGACATACTCCATTCCCCCCAACTTTTTCTTCCTATCTCCCTGCCTGCCTCCCTGCTGAAGCTGCCACCGCTGATTCCTCCCTACCCCATCCCTGAAGCTGACCTGCCACCGACACGCTCCATTCCCACCCATGCACTGCCACCACCACAACAGGGACGGGCCAGACGTGTGCAGCGACTGCACGTGGCCAGCCCACAGACCTTCCCCTGACGTCAATTTTGATGTCGGAGAGAAGGTTCCGAGCCAGCCAGGCTCTACACAGTATATCCTCTGTTCCTCAGCCCCTCACAACACAATTATTCTCATCTGAGGGCTTTGAACAACCAACATCATAGGGATTTGCTACATCTAGTTGTCTTTCACCAGGACTTGTGTTCTGTGTCAGGTCCTATGTGGGATGAGGTTGCCAATGAAGGAGCTGCTATGGGATTTGAACATGGGCCTTTTGGTTCCTACCTGCTGCTCTAACCATTAGGCTACTCTACTCCATGGCTATGCTCAGAGGGAGATAAAGCACACTTAATGGATTACTTTTGACCTTTCAATTGTCATATCTCCAACAGGGTTCCCTATAGATCTTGGTTTTCTCCTGAATTGGGAAGAGGTGTTAACACCACACAGCCATACACCTTTAGTCCTTTTTTTCTCTCTCCTGCACTGCCTATTTTAAAGCACCTTCTGCCTCCATTATGTAGCCTGTCAGGGCTAGATTAAAAAAAAAAAACCAAACGTAAAAACCGATGGGCTGCTGTTGCAGCTGTTATAGTAGTGATTGTAAAACACTTAGTTATTCTCCAAAAAACGTTCAAGCAAATGAGGTTGGCAGAGAATAGCGAAGGCTCACTAAATTTGCATTTGCCCATCACTGGTTACAAAGATAAACAAAAAAGCCCACAACAGCGGGAGAGATGCCCAATGTCTCCTGCTGCCAATCAACACCCCCCCCTCAACTCCCCTCGGCAGCGGAAGGGATGCCCAATCTCTCCCGCCCAACTAAACTCCCAACTCCCTTCGGCAGTGGGAGAGTTGCCCGCATTCTTCCGCCACCACACAACTCCCTCCCTGTGCCTCTGATGACACCCCCCTGCCTTACCTTATTTTCAGATGGCTGACAGGAGGGATGCCTACTCCCTCCGGCCAGCTGGCCCACCTTTTCAAAATGGCAGGCCTTCCCCTCCCTGGTGCATTCTGGGATGCACCAGGGAGGAGCATGAGGCTCTGATTGGCCCAGGTTGTTTAAGGCCTCTCCTATGGGTGGAACCTTATGTGTCTGGGCCAATTAGAGCCTTAGGCCCCTCCCCAGAGGCATGGGGAGTGGGTTATGTGGTAGTGGGAGTGTGTGGGCATCTCTCCCGCTGCCGAGGGGAGTTGAGGTGTGTTGGTTGGGCAGGAAAGATTGGGCACCTCTCCTGCTACAGGGGGGAATGTCGGTTGGCGAAAGGGAGCTATAATGCACAGTGAAAACGCATGCCACAAGATGCACTTTTAACAGTGCTGTCAGTGTACTGGCACCCCCGGACCAGTCGCTGATTTTTGTTGCCAAAAGTCAACACCGCTTTTAGAGAATGGCTCAGCGATTTTTAAGAATCCACCAGAGTGCTCATTTCAATGTTGAAGAACCCATTTGCATGGCAGTGTCAGAGACTGCTAGAAAGCTTGCTAAAGTCCAAGATAAGCCGTTTTGATAATCCGCTGCTAAAATGCATGCAGGCTAAATTGTCAGAAAAAAGTTTAGCGACCGTGTTAAAGTTTTGAGAATCTGGGCTTCAGTGTGTGGTTTGGAGTCCAGACCTTCCCTCTTCATATTAAGAACATAAGAACATAAGCAATGCCTCCACTGGGTCAGACCTGAGGTCCATCGTGCCCAGCAATCCGCTTACGCGGTGGCCCAACAGGTCCAGGACCTGTGCTGTAATCCTCTATTTATACCCTTCTATTCCCTTTTCCAGCAGGAAATTGTCCAATCCTTTCTTAAACCCCAGTACCGTTTGCTGTCTGCCAGGAGCCAGGATCCGAGATGTAACCGCCTACCTAGACAGACTTATCAAGCCACATGACCACTTCCCCAAGCTTCTCATCCACGTTGAAACGAACGATACTGCCAGGAACATCACGGAGAACATATCTGTAGACTTTGGAGCCCTGGGTGAGAAGTTGAGGAGGATGGAAGCGCAGGTGGTCTTCTCCTCGATCCTCCCAGTGAGAGGCAAGGGGAGAGCCAGGAGGATCGTATCCAGAGGACAAACGACTGGCTGCACGGATAGTGCAGGGAGATGAACTTCAGATTCCTGAACCATGGAGAGGCGCTGCAAGGACTACAGGGACCTGACGGACTTCATCTGACCAGAAGGGGAAAGAACATCTTTGGACACCGATTAGCCTGCCTACTTCGTAGGGCTTTAAACTAGGTAAGTTGGGGGAGGGTACCCACTCATGTGCTGGCGCAAGTAACCAACTTGGCGAGGTAAGTTGCCAATCCATTTCTGAGTCCAAGGTAAGTACACACTGCATTTCCGAGTCAGAGGTAAGTACACACATTGCAAACAGTATTATAGGAGTCCAATTAGCTCAAGCAGGAATATCTACACAGAGACATAGCAAACATAAGGTATGGAGGACTATGTATGTTAATGCCCACAGTTTGGGCAATAAGATTCTGGAATTAGAGACGGAAATGAGGAACGCCGACCTAGATGTGGTGGCGATATCCGAGACTTGGTTCACGGACTCCCATGGGTGGGATATGGCTATATCGGGATACAACTTACTTTGGCGAGACAGAGAGGGCAAATTGGGAGGAGGGGGTAGCACTATACACTAAAGAGGACATCAAAGTTACCAAAATCACAGATGTCAAGTACACCGGGGAATCCCTCTTGGTGAATTTGGCTAGGAGGAAGGACAAATGCCTGTATCTTGGTGTAGTATACAGATCTCCAAGACAACAGGAGGACATGGATATAGAATTAGTCGAAGACATTGAGAATATCACTTTGCGTGGAGACACAGTATTGTTAGGAGACTTCAATATGCCTGATGTGGATTAGAACAATATTTCCGCTATTACCAGAAGCAGCAGGAAGCTATTAACCTCTACAAAGGGAGCGAGACAAATGGTATTAGAGCCCACTAGGGATCGGGCGATACTAGACCTAATACTCACCAACGGAGAAAATGTCACAGAGGTCTCGGTAGGCGATACATTGGCCTCCAGTGACCACAACATGATATGGTTTAACCTCAGGAAAGGTTTCACTAAGTCAAGCACATCAACCAAGGTCCTCAACTTTAAGAGCACAAACTTCGAAAGCATGGGAGATTTCATCTATCAGGCACTGCAAAACCATGCCGAAACAGATAATGTAGAGGTAATGTGGTCAACTCTGAAATCAACTTTACACGAAGCAACCAACCGTTACGTCAAATCAGTAAGTAAACGGCGAAGAAACAATAGACCACAGTGGTTCTCTGCGGAGATCTCAGACCTCATAAAAAAGAAGAGGCCACATTATCAATTCTGGAGGCCACATTATCAAAAAGATGTGCGGAGAGTTGAGTCGGTTCAGCGAATGGCCACCAGGATGGTCTCAGGTTTCAAGGATCTCCCATATGAGGAACGATTGGGTAAGTTGCAGTTGTACTCACTCGAGGAACGCAGAGAGAGGGGAGACATGATCGAGACGTTCAAATATGTCACAGGCCGTATCGAGGTGGAAGAGGATCACTTTTTCCTTAAAGGACCCACGGCAACAAGAGGGCATCCATTGAAAATCAGGGGTGGGAAATTTCATGGCGACACCAGAAAAGATTTCTTCACCGAAAGGGTGGTTGATCGCTGGAATAATCTTCCACAACAGGTAATTGAGGCCAGCAGCGTGCCAGATTTTAAGAAAAGATGGGATTGGCATGTGGGATCTCTTCATGGAGGTAGTTAGGGGGTGGGCCATTAGTGTGGGCAGACTAGATGGGCCATGGCCCTTTTCTGCCGTCATGTTCGATGTTTCTATGTACTCTGCCCTATTACGTCCTCTAGAAGCGCATTCCAGATGTCCACCACACGTTGGGTAAAGAAGAACTTCCTAGCATTTGTTTTGAATCTGTCTCCTTTCAACTTTTCCGAATGCCCTCTTGTTCTTTTAATTTTTGAAAGTTTGAAGAATCTGTCCCTCTCTACTCTCTCTATGCCCTTCATGATCTTGTAAGTCTCTATCATATCCCCTCTAAGTCTCCTCTTCTCCAGGGAAAAGAGACCCAGTTTCTCCAGTCTCTCAGCGTATGAAAGGTTTTCCATCCCTTTTATCAGATGTGTCGCTCTCCTCTGAACCCTCTCGAGTAATGCCATATCCTTCTTAAGGTACGGCGACCAATATTGGACACAGTATTCCAGATGCGGGCGCATCATCGCCCAATACAACGGCAGGATAACTTCTTTCGTTCTGGTTGTAATACCCTTCTTGATTATACCTAGCATTCTATTCGCTCTCTTAGCGGCCGCTGCGCAATGTGCCGTCGGCTTCATTGTCATGTCCACCATTACCCCCAAGTCCCATTCTTGGGTACTCTTATTCAATAACATCCCTCCCATCATGTAGTTGTACCTCGGGTTTCTGCTTCCCACATGCAATACTTTACATTTCTCAATGTTGAACTTCATCTGCCATCTTATCGCCCATTCCCCTAGTTTGTTCAAGCCCCTTTGCAATTCTTTGCAGTCCTCTTTAGTGCGAGCTCCACTAAATAGTTTGGTGTCATCCGCAAATTTTATTATCTCACACTTCGTCCCTGTTTCTAGATCATTTATGAATATATTAAATAGCAGCGGCCCGAGCACCAAGCCCTGCGAAACACCACTCGTGACCCTCCTCTAGTCCGAGTAGTGGCCCTTCACCCCTATCTTCTGTTTCCTACCCGCCAACCAGTTTCTGATCCATCTATATACGTCTCCTTCTACACCATGGTTCTTCAGTTTCCGGAGTAGACATTCATGAGGCACCTTGTCAAAGGCTTTTGGGAACTCTAGGTATATGATGTCTATGGGGTCTCCTCTGTCCATCCGTTTGTTAATTCCTTTGAAGAAGTGCAATAAGTTAATTAGGCACGATCTCCCCCTGCAGAAACCATGTTGGCTTGTTTTCAGAAGTTCGTTTCTTTCAAAATGTTCATCGATGTTTTATTTTATCAGTGCTTCCGCCATTTTCCCCGGAACCAAGGTCAGACTCACCGGTCTGTAGTTTCCCGAGTCACCTCTTGATCCCTTTTTAAAGATGGGCGTGACATTGGCTATCTTCCAATCCTCCGGGATCATGCCTGTTTTCAGGGATAGGTTGCAAATTTGCTGCAGTAGTTCCGTATCTCCTCCTTTAATTCCTTCAGAACCCTTGGATGGATTCCGTCCGGACCCGGAGATTTGTCAGTTTTTAGTTTTTCTATCTGCCTGCACGCATCTTCAAGGCTCACTTCCATGGATGTTAATTTTTCTGCTTGATTTCCATTGAAGAATTGCTCAGGTTCTGGTATGTTGGTTGTGTCTTCGTTTGTAAATACAGACAAAAAGAACATGTTAAGTCTTTCCGCGACTTCCTTCTCCTCCTTCACCACTCCCTTCCTGTCTCCGTCGTCCAGCGGTCCCACCTCCTCCCTAGCCGGCTGCTTCCCTTTAATATATCTAAAGAACGGTTTGAAATTTTGTGCTTCCCTGGCTAGCCTCTCTTTATACTCTCTTTTGGCTTTTCAAACCACACGGTGACATTCTTTTTGATACTTCCTGTGCTCTTTCCAGTTCCCCTCAGTTTTGTCCTTTTTCCATTTCCTGAATGAATTTTTCTTATTGCCTATCGCTTCCTTCACTATTTTAATTATTCACGCTGGGTCTTTTGTTCGACTCTTATTGCACCCCTTTCTGAATCTGGGGATATACAGATTTTGCGCCTTGCTCACCGTGTCCTTGAAAAAAGACCAGGCATGTTCAACCATTTGCCATTTTTTTGGAAGTGTTCCTAAGTTTCTTCCTTACCATTTCCCTCATTGCTTCGTAGTTGCCTTTCCTGAAGTTAAAAGTTGTCGCAATGGTTCTCTTTCCTTACGATTTTCTTACCTCAACCTTGAACTTGATCATATTATGATTGCTGTTTCCCAACGGTCCCACTACTTCCACTTCCTTTGCAGGTCCCCTTAACCCATTTAGGATTAGATCCAGAGTGGCATTTCCTCTCGTCGGTTCTCTAACAAGCTGCTCTATGAAGCAATCTTGTGTAGCCTCCAGGAATTCTGTCTCCCTAGCGCATCTTGAGCTTCCAAGACTCCAGTCTATTCTGGGGTAGTTGAAGTCTCCCATAATAACCGTGTTACCACTTTTGCATTCTCGCTTCATCTCGGCTTCCATTTCTTCATCGATATCTCCGGTTTGACCATCTTTATTTCAGGTCCTTTCCTACCTGGTATTTTAACCCATAGCGATTCCAGCTTGTTGGTCGTCTCTGCTGTGTCCATTCTTGTCGATTGTATGCTTTCTTTTATGTATAGGGCTATTCTACCTCCTTTCTGTCCTGACCTATCCTGGCGATAGAGCTTGTACCCCAGCAGTGCTGTATCCCATTTGCCTTCCTCATTCCACCATGTTTCAGAGATTCCAATGATGTCTATGTCCTCTGCATTGGCCATGGCTTCTAATTCCCCCATTTTGTTTCTTAGGCTCCTTGCATTAGTATATATGCAATTTAGATCCTGGCATTTTGTTGTCTTCATTTCCTTTCCCTGTGCTTCGGTCTTTAGTGTCTTCTCTTTTGCTACAATCTTTTTAACCTCCACTTCTGGGTTAGTTGACTCCTGTAATTTGTCCCTTGTTTCTTCCCAGCCTTGTTTCCCCTTAGTATCTTCACGGGATACCTTCTTCCGAATCGTCGACGCTAGGTCGACTGTCGGCTTTCCCCTTCCTCTTAGTTTAAAGCCTGTTCTATTCCTCTCTTGACGTTGTTTGCTAGAAATCTAGTTCCAGCCACGCTCAGGTGCAGTCCATCTCTCCTGTAGAGCTTGCTCTTGCCCCAGAACGTTGTCCAGTTCCTCACAAAGTGGAATCCTTCTTCATCACACCATTTTCTCATCCATGCATTTGATTGTAGTTCCTCCTGCCTTTTCACATCTGCCCTCAGTACCGGTAGGATCTCTGAGAACGCTATCTTCTGGGTCCTCATCTTCAGCTTCCTTCCCAGAATCTTGAACTGTTCTATCAGTGTGCTACTTCTGTAGTCTTTTCTGTTGACATCATTCGTCCCGATGTGGATCATTACTGCGGTCTCTTCCGTCTCCGCTCTTTCCAGGATCTTCCCAATTTTGTCCACGATGTCCTTGATTCTCGCTCCTGGGAGGCAGGTCACCAGTCGATCCTCTCTCCCTCCTGGTATGTGGCTGTCCACATGCCTCAGGATCAAGTCTCCCACTAGGATCGCTGACTTTTCCTTCTTCAATTTTCGCTTCGGTCTCAGGTCAATGTCCTCGGTGTGCTTCGCTCTTTCTTCTTCTGGGCATCGACTAGCCAATTCCTCTCCCTCGTGCGGTATTCCTATGTCTGGGTGTCTTCTTTGAGGTCATCTGCTTCTTGTTCTCCCTTCCATATTGCTTCATATTGTAAATCAGTGAAAGAAGGCTTTGTCTGTGTGAGGAGTATATTACATTTGTTATAAATAAATAGGACTCCTACTTTTAGGGCCCTTCTTCTTCCTTAAAATAACTCAGCCCTTTTATCTCCTACTGTATTCTCCCCACATTATATGGGGCATCCTCTAGGTTCCTTGCTGTCTGCTGTTTTTTAAACTTTGAAGACTACTTTGAGGATCCTAAACTATGTCTCCAGTTTGACTAATGGATCCCTTAAGATACCATTTCCCCTTTTAATTTTCCCATGTATCCCCTACCAAATCAGAGGGTCCTAGCCACAGAATATTATCAAGACGGAGTAAGAATTCCCCTCCACCCATGCTTCATGAACCTAGTATCAGCCAACAACAATAATAATAAATTGTGGTCTGCACTGTACCCCTAGGATTTTCTCATGGACACAGAATAGCAGGAATCTCTTCTGCAAAGAACCCATACAAGCATCCTGCTTATCAGCATCAACTGTGATTTTCCTTTTAAAAAGCTCATTGTTGCTGGACCCACTTCTTCCTGCTGACAGATAATAATTCAATGCAAATTCTCAGACATCGCTAGGGACTGGTGTGGTGTCACACAAATAAATTGGTTGTCCCTTTCCCTGAACAGTTAATTAGCCTTTATGACTAAGCATATCCCTTTCTTTAATTCATGTTTCTTTGCATCTTAGCCAAGTGAGAAACCCAAACCGACAACTGAAATCTGCAGCATCGACTCTGAATGTAAATGCTTTCCAAATTATTACCTGAGGGAGTGAGTTCCAGACAAGAACATAGTGGAACTCAGCCAGGTGATAAAAATCTTACACTGTTTAAGAGAAAGCTTATTGCTAAATCAATCCAAGGAATTTCCAGATGAAAATGAAGGGAAAGAGATTTCCTGGAGTAGGAATTTTTGAACTTTGAAACGTAATTAAGGCATCCTCATGGCTGAATAGCACAGATAAGTCTATCAATCTTGCCACATTTGATTGAGGGCAAACCTTTTACAGTTAGCCAAGTTCCAAGGACTGGGGCAGCTCCCTTTGAAAGTTTAGATGGAGGAGTTCGGGAGCAGGAAGAAGAAAGGGAAGAGTTAGGCCACGATTCACTAAAGTAAGCAATCGTTGCTAAACCTGTTTTCACGGTGACGAGTCAAAAGCGCACTAAAAGTGTTGTCGCTACCGTTTGGGGGGTAACCCCCCCCCCACACACACTTAGAGAGGAAACTGTAATTTTTCCCTAAAAATGAGGGAAAAATTACACTTTCCTCTGTAATAGGGGGGGGGGGGGTTCACCCCTCACACACACACCCCCAACGGCAGCGGCAACACTTCTAATGCGCTTGTGAACTGTATATTCGTCTGTTTTGTCTTCCCCTTTTTAATACAATTTGTAAAATGCTTAGAAGTTCTGATTTGCATTTAATCAAAAATTTTAATAAACTTGAAATAGAGAGGGTGAGCGAACTCCACGGGAAGCCGCGGTTTGCACGCGGACCATGGAGACGCACTAGGCCTAATCGCTGCAGACACGGGAACAAAACTTTTCATCACCCGCAAGAATGGTGAATAGATTTGTCCCCACAGGTAAATGCACCCCCTTCTTCGCGACCCCCCCGTCCTTTCCTCTCTTTGGATTCTTGCTTTCTTGTTACTTGGCCCTTCTCTCTCTCTCTCTCCATCTCTATTCCCCCTCTCAGCCCCTCATACTTCCACATCTCACCTATTCAGAGACGCACATTCATGCAGATAAACTGTCCCTTCTCTCTCATTTACACACACAGAAGCAGTCTTTGAATCTAACTGTATACCATGCCCTTGTAAAAGCCTAGTTCTATCTCTATAATATAATATTTTTCTTTACTTTGGTACCAAGCATATATATGGTATATCTTTCTTCTAAACATTGCATATCTGTTATATGTCTAGTTCTACATAATATATTTTATGCAATCATTCTTGGCTGTCATTGTCATTAATTGTCATGCTGAACTTCTTTGAGGGTATTGAACCCAGGACCTCTGGTGCATTATGGGGGGGGGGGCACATCCTTACAGCATTAGGAGGACTAGCCGGCAGAAAGAAGCAGGTTTTAAACACAGGAGAGTAGGGAAATGAAAGAGTGGTGGAATCATGGAACAACCTCCCATAGAGAAGGTGGCCGTAATGATAATATCTGAATTCAAGAAAGCATGGGACAAGCAGAGGGACAGTAAAGGTCAGCAGAGTTTAGTAATTAGTATATATAGACGAGCTGCCTAGGTAGAATTTCTTTATTACATATCATTTTCTCTGTTTCTATACTGCACAATTGTTGCCCACATGGCATATATTAGGCAACAAAGCTGTTCAAATCTTGAATAACCTTCCTACCAAGCTGGGTGAAATCAAAACTACAGGATGGCTTGCATTAAAATCTTAGACTGTAGAATTTGAAATCGGAGCCAAATCTCATTAAACAAAACCAAGCAGGCCCTGACAATTAATTTTTTGATGCAAGCTGGGTTTCAGTGAACCTCAAACAGCGGTCAAAGATCTGTGTGGCGCTGGCCTAATGCAGAGCAGCCTTTGCTTGATCAGCAGGTTTTAATTGGACTAAGTTAATCCAGGATGTTATTTGCAATAAAGAAAACCAAAGTTTTGTAAAAGACTGAAACTCTGGAAACACTCAAAGTTATATGAAATGGAAGGGTCTAATGCAAAACTGTAAGTCAGGGGTAGGGAACTCCGGACCTCGAGAGACGTATTCCAGTCGGGTTTTCAGGATTTCCCCAATGAATATGCATGAGATCTATTTGCATGCACTGCTTTCAATGCATATTCATTGGGGAAATCCTGAAAACCCGACTGGAATACGGCTCTCAAGGACCGGAGTTCCCTACCCCTGCTGTAAGTGATCGAGTGGCTAAGAAAACGACTGGGGTTAATGCTCTACCAACAGGCTAGTTAGTTGCTCCAGTCCAAGCTCCTTCTCATGACCATCTTGTTCCTCTTGAATATAGATGAAGATATATTTATGTTTTCTTATAGATTTCTTGGCAAATTCTATATAGTCCGCCTAAAGTTAGTTGAAAACATCGGCGCATCTAGCTGATGTTGGTGCCTTAATTGGGTCTGATAACTGACACTTAACAACTCATAATTGCCATTAATAGGAATTCATTGAAAGTTATTTTAATCTTTCTTCAAATTTGATATACCGCCTGGTGGCCTAAAAGACATCAAAGTGGTTGACAAAGAAACAGCAAACCTGAAATACAGAGAAGGGTATTTTCGATAGGACGTCTATGTCACAGTTTGGACATTTTGAGAAAAACGTCCAGAAATTCAATAGTGAAAATGTCCATTCTCAAAACTGCCACACATCTAACTTATTTTTTAAAAAATAAACTATCTATACATTATATCCCTTAGTATGTCTATCTTTTTTTGACATTCCCAAGTATAAAGACGTCCACATGAAAAACACATAAAAGCAAGCTGTTCGGATATGGTACCCAATTGTCCTACCCCATCAGAACAGCTTGCCATCAGCTGATCATGGCAGGGGGAATCCCCATCAGCTGAGCCGGTTTTGGGGATTCCTACAGGCTCAGTTGATGGAGATTCCCCCTGCCAGGATCAGCTGAACTGGCAGTGAGATTTCTCTTTTCCTCCCTCCCTTCCTATCCCCACATACTCCTGACATCCCCCTGTGCCTTTGGTACAAAAAAAACGGTATGAGGGATGCCCTCTCCCTCCTGCCACCGGGGCCCCATCAAACAGCAGCACACCCAACCTATGCACCCCACCGCAGCACCCACTGCCTCTTCATAATGGCAAGCTTTCCCCTTCCTAATGCATCCTGGGCCAATCAGAGCCTTATACCCCTCCCAGTGCATCCCAGGAAGGGGGAAGACCTGTCATTATGAAGAGGCAGGCCTGCTGATGGGAGGGAGTGGGCATATTGTACTTCAGAATTTAACCAACTAAGCTGTGTTTAGACTAGCAGATTCAAAGCTAGCAAATTCAAAGGTGGAACCAGATGGGGAGCAATGCTTTTCTTAGGCTATGTGCTATTTAAAATGGAGTCTGAACAGAACAACAAAAGAAGGCTAGAAAGAGGGGGGCAACAATGCACGCTGGGAGCTTGAGTTAAAGAAACCCACCTTGTTTACATATTTCAATACAAGCAATCTGCTCTCATGAATGTGCGGGCAGAACAACAAATTGAGAAAATGCATGAGTTATGCATACTCAAATTAACTCTCCAATCTTAATGCAGTTGCAGTTAAATGAAATCAAACATTTTTCCCATTCTACCCCCACCGCCACTACTTTAGTTTTCTGTAAAATTTGCTGGGAACAGGAAGTTGTCAGAGAAGGCAGGCCACAGTGGAGATAAGATGTATGGACTGGCGGCAGGGAATCGCTACCTCCGCCTAGCAACTTCTACAAAAAAACTAAAGGTAGAGGTGGCAGCGGGAGGGGGGGTATAGAATGAGAAAAATACTGATTGTGAGGAAAAGGGTGAAAACATTAGATGCTAAAATCACCATCAATAATGCATAATAAAGACCCATAAGATATTATAAGAACTGCCAATTCTTCAAAGAACGATGGGCAGTTCCCATTTGGGAAATCCAAGATGGCCACCATGGCAACATTTTGGCACCAAAAATCAGCTGCAAAACACTAAAATAATACAAAACACTAGCAATTTTAAGATTTTTAGAGGAGGAGGAACATGAGGGATCAGGCAGAAACCTTTAAAAAACAAGATTTAAGATTTACAAACACTTCCCCCTCCCATTTTCCTCATAGGATGTAACAGCCTTACTCACTGTGACCTGTGCTGTCAATGTTCTGCAGCCTTCCTCAGCTACAAAGGTAGCTGGATCTGAGAGAAGAAATCACTGCATTACATTACATTAAAATACATTTCTAGACCGCAATACTTTCCAGAATGATGTGGGTTACTTGATAAAGAGACTGTACTTGATAAAGAGACAGTGAAATACAAGAAAAATATCATCTTCCTTACTTTCCTAAGAATTTTACAAAAAGAGATGTCTTTAATAGTTTTCGGAAATGCCTCAAATCAGAGTATCTTTCCAGCGCTGAATATTTGGGCTTCCAATCTGACTGGTGTCAGTTTGAGCCTCCAACTCCCATGGACCCATGAACGTGAAATGGGGGTGGTGAAATGCAGCTGGCACCCTGCGAGCCCCCACTGAGTCCCCTACAGATGCATAACAGCCTGCATGCAAGCTCCTGCAATGCAGTAGGTGAACAATGCTACAAGGGAAACAGACCCCGAGCTCCAAAAAGACCTCTGCAGGTTAGCCAACAGGTACCACAAGGGATTGGCTTGTCAGCTGCAGACCTCAATCTGTTTCTCCTCCACACAGGCAGAGTTGGACCCTTGACTAGGGGAGCTCTTAGCATCGAAATCAAGCAAAAACCCCTAAAGAAACCCCTCCAAAACTGTAAAAAAATAAAGAAATAAGCAAAGCAGAGTAGGAACACTCCTTCAGGCTCATGCACAGAAGGAAAAATCTATAGGGGGCAGCAGATCCCTCTGTGAAATAGGAAGGATTCAGGAGAAATCCGGAGAGGATTCCTTCTATAAGGCTCACGAGCACTGGGATATAACCCACTTGTCCAGAATGATACACCGATTGCACTGGAATATATGTTACAGGAAGCCCACATTGATAACTATGCCCCTCAGTGGTACTAATTAGATGGATAGTGCCTTAGAATGAACGTGTATAGCAAAGAACCAGGCTTAATAGTGGGCCTAGAGTATGTGCAGTTTTGAGGCAAGATGTAAAAGTGGGCATGAAAGGACACAGATGAGAGGTGATGTCTAGATCAGGGTCCTCAACCCTATCTTCAGGACACATCCAGCCAGTCAGGATTTCAGGATACCCACAAGTAATATGCATGAGATTAATTTGCATGTAGTGTTTCAATGTTTGCAAGTCTACTCATGAATATTCATTGTGTGTTCCAAGGACTAGGTTGAGAATCTGTGGCTAGACTCTTAGCCTACACCAAAGTGGTTTACAAAAAGTGAGAATCAAAAACTCTGGCAGGAAAGGCTACATTACGGCTTTGGAATACTGTATATTGTTTTGCATGCCATTTAAGCGTATTTTTATTTTTGTACCACACTTAATTGCCCTGAGTGTTGAGCTGATAATTATATTTGAATAAACATCATAATGTTGCTGGCTGAAATATAAACAATCTGTGTTATGCAGATGAAACAACACTCATCGCCAGCAGCAAGGAAGACATGCTGTATCTACCGAGAAAAGTCAAAGCCGAAAGTCATAACATCTGATTAGAACTGAACATAAAGAAGACAAAGATCATGAACATGGAAAATGATGAATATTTTGAGCTTGAAGGCAATATAATAGAAGTTGTAAAGGATTGCAATCTCCTGGGCTCTTTTGTAAACAAAAAAAGCAACTAGCAGTGAAGAAATACCCCGCAGAATAGCACTGAGTCACTCTTCAATGAGGCAAGGAAATAACACTCCAAACGAAGATCAGACTTATCCACGCACTCATTTTCTTAGTGATCAGTTACAGATGCAAAAGCTGGACACTACGGAAACAAGACAGAAAGAAGATTGACTCATTTGCGCTTTGGTGCTGGAGGAGGATTTTAGGCATGCCATGGACCACCAGAAGAACTAACAAATTGATTCTGGAAGAGATCAAACTGGCTATGTCACTCGAAGCCAAAATGATGAAGTTATGGTTGTCTTATTTTGGTCACCGTCAGAAGAGAAAGATCATTGGAGAAGTACATCATATTTGGGAAGATCGAAGGAACCAGGCGAAGAGGGCGACCTGCAATCAGGTGGCTGAACATGTTGAAAACAACCATGGGGATGACGCTGGAGGACCTTTCTGGACTACCAGAAAACCGATTTCTTTTTCGATTCTCAATTCATCAAGTCACTAAGATTCAAACATGAGTTGATGTCACCTAACAACATTATACTGGCTTAAAAATAGGGGACTATGGATAAAAATGATATAGGGTGCAGTATTTCATAAAAGGATGAAAAGGCTCATATTCCAGCTAACTTTCTTAATTTAACCAAGCACAAACATTTTTAAAGTGTCAAATCATCCCCAAAAGAAGGAATGGGGGGTGTTGCACAGGTGTAACTGTACTCCACTGTACTGTTGTTGATGCTATGATCTGACAAAAATTAATAAAAAAGTACAGATGTGTTTGGATTAATCATTATTTCTTGGCACATCTGTGGGCAGATTGAAGAAAAGGGTTCCTCCTTGTGCAAGCCATGCTGAATATTTTCATATTTTTCTCAAATATCTCTCAAACAACTGCTCTGACAAAGTTGTAGTTTCTGTAAATTTTTGCTTTCCAGCGCCCAAAGAAATCTTGAAATGATTTGGGCTAGCAAAGAAAAGCAGCTCAACAAACATGCAGAAGAAACACTATAGTTTCATTTTTCTACTTCTTTTGAAGCTTTGAAGTCTGAACATAATCCTTCATCTTAACCTTCTGCTCCTGACCCATGTTCTGTTGTTATAAGAGCTCCTTGACACGGTAGGTTCCACTTTGAGCACTCCTACAGTGTTACAATCGGGCCCTTTTATGTTTAAGTCTCAAGGTAAAATCTTGTGGAGTTATAAGGCAAATGTAAATGCAATGAGCTTTACTGCTAGGACAACAAAAGCCAGCCAGACTTTCTGAACATTGAAAAGGATAGCCTTTAAGTAATGGCATCACCAGACATCCAGCGGAAATACTCCTGAAAGGAGGTCCTTTACGATCCAGTCTCAAGAGAAATCAGTGATTATAATGAAAGACGTCAGCACAACACCATTTGGCATGTTTCCTCTGACTTGTGGCTGCATTGGGAATCGGGGAAGGCCTGCCATCTCCTTGAAGAGGGAGAGGTTTTCCCTTCACTTGTCTTGAGTTTTAAATTACATCCCAAAATATTCTAGACCTTATAGAGCTGCAGTATTTAGGAAGACAATAGGACTATCAATTCCAGATTGTTTCGAAAATAGAAGGAAAAATATTAATGTAACTTCTACTATGGTTTCTCACAATTGGCCTTAGAGGTATACAATCATCATATTTAAGATATCTCACATAACCCTCTTCCCTTTGAATCTTATATAAAAATTCATGGAATCACCATCAATTGATTCTGTACTCTCATTTAAGACACATTTCCATTTACTCTCAAAGTATTTTTTTAAAATTGAGGATGTTGTGTAAACTTAGAAATTTTCTTTTCTTTTATTATTTTAAGCTGGTAGTTCAGGCTCTTCTACTAAGCCAGTGTGAGGGAGTCTAACACTCTTTCCTCAATGACACTCCCTCGCAATGTTGGAACGACATTAAAACTCACAGTGTTGCTCAGAGGGAAAATGACACAGGAGGGGGAAGCAAAGAAAGTGTGTTCCAGGAAGGTAAATGCTCAGGGCCCAGCTAAGTTAGGTCTCCACCATGTATCTGTGAATTGCAACTGCTTAACCCAGCTGCAGATTGGTGAATGTTGTTAACTAGAGATAGTAATAACACTTTCAAAAAACAAGTTTTCAATGTCATTGTACACTACGCTCCTGTCCCTTGCAGAGATGCTAACTAAAATGGCTGCCGCATTTCCACAATCTTGCAAGGTTGTTGGGAGAAGAGACTGTATAATAAAACATAGAAACAAAGAAACATAGAAATATGATGGCAGATAAGAGATCCCACGTGTCTGTTCCATGCTTTCTTGAATTCAGACACAGTCTTTGTTTCTACCACCTCTACCGGAAGCCTATTCCACACACCTACCACCCTTTCTGTAAAAAAAGTATTTTCTTAGATTACTCCTGAGCCTATCACCTTTTAACTTCATCCTATGCCCTCTCATTCCAGAGCTTTCTTTCAAATGAAAGAGGCTTGCTTCATGCACATGTATGCCACGTAGATATTTAAACATCTCTATCATATCTCCCTTCCTGCCTTTCCTCCAAAGTATACCTATTGAGATCTTTAAGTCTGTCTCCATATACCTTAGTAGCCCTTCTCTGAACCAACTCCATCTTGTCTATATCTTTTTGAAGTTGTGGTCTCCAGAATTGTGCACAATATTCTAAACAAGGTCTCACCAGACCAGGGACATCAATACCTCCTTTTTCCTACTGGACTTACCTGTCCCAAGGCACCCTAGTATCTTTCTAGCTTTCGCCGTCACCTTTTCGACCAACTTGGCTACCTTAAAATCATCACATACTATCATAAGAACATAAGAAGTTGCCTCCGCTGAGGCAGACCCTAGGTCCATCCTGCTCAGCGGTCCGCTCTCGCGGCAGCCCATCAGGCCCATTTCCTGAGCAATGGTCTACACCTATCTATACCCCTCAATCCCTTTTTCTTCTAGGAATCTATCCAAACCTTCTTTGAAACCATTTAATGTTTTCTTGTCTACAACAGCCTCTGGAAGCGCATTCCATGTATCCACCACCCTCTGAGTGAAAAAGAACTTCCTAGCGTTTGTTCTAAACCTGTCCCCTTTCAATTTCTCCGAGTGCCCCCTTGTGGCACCCCTTAATTTGAAAAATCTGTCCCTGTCTACTTTTTCTATGCCCTTCAGGATCTTGAAGGTTTCTATCATGTCTCCTCTAAGTCTTCGCTTCTCCAGGGAGAAAAGTCCCAACTGCTTCAATCTTTCGGTATATGGAAGTTTTTCCATTCCCTTTATCAGTCTAGTTGCTCTTCTTTGTACTCCCTCAAGTACCGCCATGTCTTTCTTGAGGTACGGCGACCAGTACTGGACGCAGTACTCCAGGTGCGGCCGCACCATTGCACGATATAGCGGCATGATGACTTCTTTCGTCCTGGTTGTAATACCCTTCTTAATGATACCCAACATTCTGTTTGCTTTCCTTGAGGCCGTGGCGCATTGTGCTGATGCCTTCAGTGTTGCATCTACCATCACTCCCAGGTCTCTCTCCAGGTTGCTGACCCCTAGTGATGTTCCCCCCATTTTGTATGTGAACATTGGGTTCTTTTTCCCCACGTGCATGACCTTGCATTTCCCCACGTTGAAGCTCATCTGCCATTTTTCGGCCCACTTTTCCAGCTGTGTTAGATCCTTTTGAAGATCTTCGCAGTCTTCCCTGGTTTGAGCCCTGCTGCATAGTTTGGTGTCATCTGCAAATTTAATGACCTCACACTTGATTCCCGCCTCTAGGTCGTTTATGTAGATATTGAACAGGAGCGGTCCCAGCACCGACCCCTGCGGAACTCCGCTCGTGACCCCTTTCCAGTCTGAGTAGTGGCCCTTTACGCCAACCCTCTGCTTCCTGTTTGCCAGCCAGACCTTGATCCATCGGTGGACCTCCCCTTGTACCCCGTGGTTCCATATCTTTTTAAGCAGTCTCTCGTGTGGCACCTTGTCGAAGGCTTTTTGGAAGTCAAGGTAAATCATATCCAAGTCCCGCTCCTCATTCATGCACAAAAGTTCTAAATCCCCTAAACTGTACCTGGCAAAACAGATTGACCATTCCTTTTTCTAAGCCAAGAGGATGCTTGGGTGCTTAGGGAGAGGAATGACTAGTAGGAAAAAGGAGGTGATAGTGCTGTTGTACTGTATAAGTCTCTAGTGAGGCCTCATTTGGAATACTGCTCTCTCTGACGTACCTAAGAAGTGGCATCAAAGGGTGATGATGTGGGCATGCTGTTCATACCAGAGAAGTTAAAAAGGTATAGGGAAAGGGAAGGGGGGCACACACACGGGGGCGAGGGGGGGGGGCGTGGCGCCACCATCCCAGGTACCACTCACCCTTACTATGCCACTGATTCCAATGGAATTTTTCTTCCCCTTAGCACCTCTTCAGGGAGAGGCTTTGTTCTGCCTCCCCTAGAGAAGGGAACAGCAAAGAGAATAATTCAAGAAGGAAACAACAAAGGAGAGAGAGTGGTCAGGAGTGGGGCCTGCTCTGATACTAAGAAAGATAAAAGCTTAAACCACAGCTTAATTCCGAGGCAAAAGGTGCTTATAGAGGTGAAAGGAGAGGTCATTGGAGAGATCTTGTCAAGTCTTTAAGGAGACAAGGCCAGTGAAGCTGCTTCTAGCTTTACAATCCAAGTCAGGGAAAGGAGATTGGAACAGGAGTAGTAGAACTAGAAGTGCAAGAGACCTAAGCCTAGGTAAAATTCCTTCCTGCCTAGTCCAGAGAGGCTGAGCATGAAGAGCACATGATAAGGAGTGAGCAGAAATGAGTCCTAAAGGCATAAAAGGACTTTGTAGAAGCACCGAGGGGCTGCTGAGTAAAGAGTGACAATGTAGAAGGAGAAGTCTACTGGTGTTGCTTCTACTGGAGAAATAGGAGCCTAGGGCTTGCAACATGAAAAAGCACTTACCGAGGTTTCTAAATCCATTCGCCCATGAGGAGAGCAGAGAGGATGGCACATCACAGAGGAGATCAAGAAATTCTATGAACACCTTTGATATTTTTGCTATCGCTTTGCTTTGTGAAGTAAAGAAATGTTAGGTTCAAGATTGGACTGTCTTCCTCCTACTGTAGCTTTGGTATCTGGGTCCTCCTTACCAACTGAGTTCTCTGTCAAGATATTGGGAGTCCTTTTAGATTCCTCTTTCCTTTAAGGACCAAATAAATTCTTGGGTCAAGAAATGCTTCTTTAGTTTGTGAATGCTGAGGAAGGTTAGGGTTAGGGTTAGGTTAGACATCTTTTTCATCAGCATCATTTTTCTATCTTAGTTCAATCAATTATATTATCTCGTCTTGATTACTGTAACGCTATCTACCTCGGCATTACAAAAATTTGTCTTCATAGATTACAATTAATTCAGAATACTGCTGCGAAGCTGATCTTTGGAAAACGTAAATTTAACCATGTGACCCCTTTGCTTCAGAGTCTTCATTGGCTCCCGGTTTATTTTAGAATTCAATTTAAATGCGCTTGTATTTCTTTTAAAATTCTACATGGTATCTTTAATCCTCTTATTCCTTTATTTTGGAACGTTTACTGATTCTACTTTGCAAGAGGTATCCAACAACTTAAACTCTCCCTTCCTTCTAAAAAAGGGATTAAAGGAGTCAATATCTTCAGTCAATCTTTGGTCTTTAAATTCTCCCAACTGTGGAATGATCTCCCCTTTTTTTTTTAGGCGTTCCAGTTCGTTTCAATTTTTCTGTAAATCTTTAGAAACTACTCTATTTGCCAAACATTTTGAAAATTAATTCTTTTGAAATTTTATGTTTAAATTCTTTATTCATTTATAATTTACAACAAGTGTACAATAAATAACAAACACGTAAGATACAGCATCACTTGAAAATCAGCAATCTTTCAACAAGAAAATTTAACCCTCCCCCCTCCCATATCACTTTCTTTTGAAATTTTGCTATTATCTTTTATTTATCATTTGTAAATATTCCCTGTTTATTTAATTGCTGTAAACTGAGTTGAGCCTTCTCAGATTGATGACCCGGTATACAAAGTTAAACTTTAGTTTAGTTTAGTTCATAAGCCATTATTAAGATGGATTTGGGGAAATCTACTATTTATTCCTAGATTAAACAGCATAAAATCTGTTTTACTCTTTTGGGATCTTGCCAGGTACTTGTGACCTGGATTGGCCACTGCTGGAAACAGGATCCTGGGCTTAAGGGACCTTCACTATGTCTCAGTATGGCAACTCTTATGTTCTTATGGCTACATGCCTTCCTGATTCAATAGCTCTGCTTCTGTATCTTTTTGTATGCTTGGGAGAGGCTCAAAAAATAAGAGTTTTTACTCTAACCCTTACCAGCCCCCTTCAGTTATTTTACCTATGTGGATTTTGTGAGCCTGTCCCAAGAATAAAAAGATTGCATATCCATTCCACAAAGTCCCTTTATACCTAGTGTGCTTTGAGAGAGGAATTTAGGAAGATGATATTTTTGTAGTCATAGACTTCATAAATAATGTGTATACCTGCCCTCCAAGGTCATCCTTAGCCCCAACTGAGTCAGGAACCACCTACAGTTCAGATGACCACTGCTGCTGGCTCAGATCATCTATCTCCTGAGAGAATTCACAGTGACTTTGAATCTTCCCCTGAGTTGAAGCTGTCAGCATCATCTTGGATTTGCATCAGTCTAAGTGACGTATGTTTGCAAGGACAAAAGCTCATCACCTCTGCATTGCTCTCCCTTCCAGATGTTCTTTCTATCAGTCTTTGACAGGCTTCGGACATTTATTTCCCGCTCTACTTAAGGGCTCCACTGGAACAATTCAGACTTATTACCCAGCACTGAATTTCATCCATTGAGAATGTCAGCTATTCTTAAACCGGTGAGTTGAGAGTGTGTACTCAGAGTTGTCTGGAATGATCACTGCAGTGGAAGCCCTCTTTTAGTGTACTGTAATTTCTGCCAGCCACAATAGTGCAACACAACAGATTGTTGTCTGCTTCTGTGTTTCCTCAGTCTAGGATACTATTTCCCAGCAACTGACAAAAGGAGGCACCAACTTAATCTTTAAGCCTGGACCTGTCCTATCCTATTAGTTGATAGCATTCCTTTCCTGCTGCTTTTAGGCTGTACACCACGCCTTGTATGTTCATCCATTAGTCAGAATAGAAACCTAAATCAAAACCTATACCTGCAATCTCCAGCATATAGCTTCCCCTCTCCGCTTCAGTCTTTCCCTGTTTCAATTTTCCCTGCTACTTACATTAAAAAAAATTCTCGCTGGCTTCTCTCCTGCTTCTTATAATACTTGTATTCTAAGTGACACTTTTCCCTGTCCTCTTTAAACGCATTAACTTCTAGGAGACAGAAACACTGTCACCTCTAATTCTCAAGGATTACCTGAAAGAGATTTAGGCTAGAGAACATAAGCAATGCCTCTGCTGGGTCAGACCTGAGGTCCATCATGCCCAGCAGTCCGCTCATGCGGCAGCCCAACAGGTCCAGGACCTGTGCAGTGATCCTCTATTTATATCCTTCTATCCCCCTTTCCAGCAGGAAATTGTCCAATCCTTTCTTGAACTCCAGTACCGTACTCTGTCCTATTACGTCCTCTGGAAGCGCATTCCAGGCTTCCACCACACGCTGGGTAAAGAAGAACTTCCTAGCATTCGTTTTGAAACTGTCCCCTTTCAACTTTTCCGAATGCCCTCTTGTTCTTTTATTTTTTGAAAGTTTGAAGAATCTGTCCCTCTCTACTCTCTCTATGCCCTTCATGATCTTGTAAGTCTCTATCATATCCCCTCTAAGTCTCCTCTTCTCCAGGGAAAAGAGACCCAGTTTCTCCAATCTCTCAGAGTATGAAAGGTTTTCCATCCCTTTTATCAGACTTGTTGCTCTCCTCTGAACCCTCTCGAGTAACGCCATATCCTTCTTAAAGTACGGTGACAAATATTAGACGCAGTATTCTAGATGCGGGCGCACCATCGCCCGATACAACGGCAGGATAACTTATTTCGTCCTGGTTGTAATACCCTTTTTGATTAAACCTAGCATTCTATTCGCTCTCTTAGCAGCCGCTGCGCACTGTGCCGTCGGCTTCATTGTCATGTCCACCATTACCCCCAAGTCCCTTCTTGGGTACTCTCATTCAATAACATCACTCCCATTCTATAGCTGTACCTCGGGTTTCTGCTTCCCACATGCAATACTTTACATTTCTAAACGTTGAACTTCATCTGCCATCTCGTCGCCCATTCCCCTAGTTTGTTCAAGTCCCTTTGCAATTCTTCGCAGTCCTCGTTAGTGCAAGCTCCACTAAATAGTTTGGTGTCATCCGCAAATTTTATTATCTCACACTTCGTCCCTGTTTCTAGATCATTTATGAATATATTAAAAGCAGCGGCCCGAGCACTGAGCCCTGCGGAACATCACTCGTGACCCTCCTCAAGTCTGAGTAGTGGCCCTTTAACCCTATCCTCTGTTTCCTACCCGCCAACCAGTTTCTGATCCATCTATGTACATCTCTGTCTACCCCATGGTTCTTCAGTTTCTGGAGTAGACGCTCGTGAGGCACCTTGTCAAAGGCTTTTTGGAAATCAAGGTATATGATGTCTATGAGGTCTCCTCTGTCCATCTGTTTGTTAATTCCTTCGAAGAAGTGCAATAAGTTAGTTAGGTACGATCTCCCCCTGCAGAAACCATGTTGGCTTGTTTTCAGAAGTTCGTTTCTTTCCAAATGTTCATCGATATTTTCTTTTATCAGTGCTTCTGCCATTTTCCCCGGAACCGAGGTTAGACTCACCGGTCTGTAGTTTCCTGGGTCACCTCTTGATCCTTTTTTAAAAATGGGCGTGACATTGGTTATCTTCCAATCCTCCAGAATCACCTCCTAACAAGTTATCAGATTTCCTTATTGATTGTTTCTATTTCTCATATACCTTAGAGCTTCCAACTAACTTTATTTGCTAAATATGATCAAAGATGTGATAGAACCCAGTTTTGCAGGCACACAAACTAAACTATTAAGTGAAATCAGAGAAAGGGAAAGGGATTGGATTGGGTCTGCTGCCTTTCTGTGGTTACAAAGTAGTTTACATATTATATACAGATGCTTATTTTGTACCTGGGAAAACAGAAAAGAAAGTAAGGATTCTAAAATTCATATTGTTATCCATTGGGTGACAAATATCCTGGCTAAGAATAATCTCTGATGTGCAGATAGACAGATAAACCCATTTGGAACACTAAGGCATTTTTAAAAGCTCTCCAAGTTCCTGGTAAGGGAGTAGGAAGACTATCACATTACCAGCTTTAATACATGGCTCCAAACCTGGTTTAACCCCGAGGTCTAGGAAGCTGCATTAAGTTGGTCTCAGGACCAGGGCTAGGACCCAACGTTCAAGCTGTCACAAGCATGCATTAGATAGTCCACACTCTTCTTCAAAAAAAGGCAGACCACACCAGGTATTTAAACTCCAATCCAACTTTACTCTTCCAGTTGATGAAAGGGCACTTGCTTAAAAGTGACAAACATTTTCAGAAACAGTCCAACTAGTCATAAAAATCTCCCCAAAAATAAATAGTCAACTGGTAGGAGATGACCCAAAAGTCTAAATTTGGTGCCAACCCAGATCGTAAATCTCCTCTGGGGATGTAATAATTTCACTGAACCACACCTACCCACCCCGGCTTCTACCAATGCTGTGCTTATGAAACTGCCAGAACCCATGACCTGTGTCCGTGACAGTTTTCTTGGAGCCAGCAAGTCTTCACTCTGCATCTTCCACAGGTGCAGATAATTTTGATAATTTTAACCCAATAGTCCATTACCAGCAGCTCTAATGTAAAGGACTGCCAACACTTAAACTGCAGGAAACCTACAGCACTAATAATAATGCCTGCTTCAGAGGTTCACAATCTCCTTAAATTATAATACTGTATGTAGTCCATTGTTCAAAATGTATACCTATGGATAAGCAGAGCCAGCCCTCAGCGTTCTCAAAGTGATTCTCCATCCTGAAAACTGGATAGAACATCAACACGAACCCCTCAGGGAGCTCAAAGCCTGTCACTGCTTCAGGACTTGATGTGGAAATTCCAAAATATCAGGGATCTGAGCCTTCAATGGAGACAGGGACTGTTCCCTTTATCAGGATTCAAAAACACGCCAGGGATGTAGAGGACTTCCTGGAGTGGAGCAGTGTGGAGACCACTGCAGGGGAAAAAACAATGCTTCTCTACATGCCTCTTTTTAATGGCCAGACCAAAACCCAGAAGAGATCCTTACTAGACTACTGTAATGCACTACTACCAGGAATTTCTGTAAAACAAATGAAAAGAATTCAGCTCATACAAAACACTGCAGCAAAACTCATATTCTACAAATCAAGATTCGATCACTGCTTGTGGATCTACACTGGCTCCCAGCAGGAAAATTGAATAAGTTGAAACTATGCTGTTTGGCATTTAAGTCACTATATGGAGATAGCTCTGATAGTTTTCCCAGATTCACTCAACTATTAGGCAGATCTATAGGTTACCGTAACTCAGACATTTTTTTCCCTTACCTTCTCCTTTTTATTTTAAGTACTGTAAGCCTACACATTTTCCTTTTGTTCAATGTTTTTGTTAATAGAAACTTTTAGTATGTATGTCCCTTCCCCTGAGGGATTTTTCATCATTTGTTATAAATTCTGTATGACGTAAACCGCTCTGATAATTAAAGCGGTATATCAAGCCATAATTAACTTGAAACTGGAAACCAACTATCTTTCCCAGCAACTGAAGGTATAAAATACAAAAAGACACATTGCAAATCAATCAAATTGTGAGAGCTTAGAACTCACTTCCCACAGAAATTCGTATCATTACCAAGTATACAACATTCTGCAAACATGGCTTTTTTTGGAAATCTCTGTAAAGGTCTAATATGACTTACCGTATATATTATACAAAAGAACTATTAGGTACAATGATAATGCAAATCATAACTTACTATGTATGATAATGTCACTTCACTTATGTAACTGAGAGTCAATTCTATCGGGAAAAAAAGCCTCAGGTCTTTTCTGGTAGAGCTTAATGCTCAAACCATCTCCACCCACATTGGCTCCAAAAAACTTCCGTTTAGAATGACTATTTGCCACTAGGGTTCTTTTTCATGGGACTGAGATTTCAAACAACCTTGCTAACAACTGTGTTAGAAAAACTTTTTTGGAGTCCTTTATGTAGCCAACGTTTCACGGGCTACATATAGCCTCAGGGCTCTTGGAGTTCCATTCACTCTGATCTCTTGATATTAATGTACCTGGAATCTCATTGATCTCTCGCTATCGTTATGGTTTTCATTACTTTAATGTATTTATTTGTGAAAAATCATTGACTCTTGTATTTTGTTAACTCCCACATACAGTGGTTCAAAGTGGATAACAAAAGAAACAAGAAAAAAAAAGGAAGAAAAATATATTGAAGCCGCAACAAAACAGACAAAAAAAATCTTCAAAATATATGTTTTTTAATTCTTACAAAAAGAAAAATACTTGTAGGAAAGGCAAAGATAGCCAGAACTGTTTGGCTTCATATTGAAAAGAGTCCTTCAGTATTTTTTTGTATTTGAACGAATAAATAAATTAACCAATTAATTTGCACATCTCAGCAGCATGCCCCAATTTGGGTGCCATATATAGAATCTGGAGGTTAATGTGTAAATGCAAGGGGGGGTTAAACGAGCTTGGGATATGGGTGGGATTGCCAGCTACTGTCAGTTACCCAAGGCCCCTGCTGCATTTAGACACGTGGATGAAGGGGCTGAGAACCCAGAGAACTGGATCCGACTCCCACCACAGCTCACTGAAACCCTCCATTGTCCCATGTACAAAACTAAGATTGTGAGTTTGCTAGGGTTAAAGAAAGTAAACCGGAGTATATTGAATGCGTTACTCTTTAGGAGTGCAGGTTACACTAATATCTATAATGGAATCATAGAAAAAGGCTCTCGCTGCACAGCAGGCTTCACTTACAGAACTACTACTTATCACTTATAGAGCGCTGAAAGACGTACACAGCGCTGTACATTTTGACATTTATAGACGATCCCTGCTCAGAAGAGCGTACAATCTAACTTGGACAGACAGACATGACATATAGAGTTGGGGATGCAGAACCCAAGGTGAGAAGAGTTAGGAATTGAAAGCACTCTCAAAGAGGTGGGCTTTTAACTGGGCCTTGAACGCTGCCAGAGACAGAGCCTGCCGTAGGGATTCGGACAGCTTGTTGCAAGCATATGGCGCAGCAAGGCAGAAGGAACAGAGTCTGGAGTTGGCGGTTGAAAAGAAGGAACTTACCAGCTGAGCGAAGCTCACGGGTGGGGGGAGGGGGGAATCATAGGGGGAGATAAATGAACTGCCTCCTAACTACAGTAATCAGTGACTGAGTGCAGGATATTAGTTGGTGTGCAGGGACGAATCAAAAAAAACATACCCTTTGTTCTTTGCTCTTTAAGAGGCCAACTCAACACTATGCAGAGTTAGTAAACAAACACATAACAACATATCTTTTATTTATTTATCTACTCTCTTAAACAGTATAGTTTTCACTCCTTTTCTAAACTGCATCACATTGGAGAATTGCTTAATTTCAACAGGCAATGACTTCCATAACACAACTCCCTGAACCGACATCATAGTCTTTCTGATCTCGTCAAGATCAATGATGGCACTTCAAGATTCATTTGGTTCTCAGAATGCAAAGCCAGACAGAGTTCAAAACGACTGGACTTTTATCGATCTAAACTTTAAAGATCAAACACAAAGTCTTAATTATTTTTCTCTCTTGATTTGCTTTAGAGGCCATGAATTAGAACTGAGTACATTAAAACAACATATTATCAATAAAACTAAATCACTCGCAGCTCTAGCAAATACAGATAAGTTGGACTAGTTTTAAGCATCCGTGTCAAGCTTGCACTGTTTTATAGCAAGCAGAAGTTCAGTAACATTTAAAACTTTCAGCAAACCTTGCTGCAGCTCCTAATTATGCAAATGAAAATAGTAAGAGAGCCCACAGAGAATGCGATGTCAAAAAAGCTGAGCTGCTAAACCTAGGACTTGTTAGGTGCTCTAAGCACCTTACCCTGCCCCCCTAGACACCCACATTTTTAGTTAAGTGCAAAATCCTGTTAAATTTTCAAAGTAGTTAGTTTAGAAGGTCAAACTCCTAAGTGACTAGTTCTGGGATGGGTGTTGCCCTGTACAAAGGATCAAGGTGTGCCCCTCTACCCTGCTGCATCCCACCCCAGAGAGAGGGATCAGCCCCCTTCAATCTACATCCCCCCTCAGCCTGACAGGACCAGTTATATCTCTCGGGCGCCATGCAGCTTTGCTCTTCTTCAGGTCAGAATCAGACTACAGGTTAGGTTGGCAGGTGACTATGCAGCACTTCTGGTTCACATACGCTTTGGTGTCCCTTATCACCTGGCTTCTCAGGCAACCACCCTGCTTCAACTCTAAAACCAGTCTAGAGGCACAAAACCCTTTGAAAAGAATAGTTTATGTAAGCCAACAATTCTGCTCTCCTTTTTGGATAATTTTATGTTTTGGAAATAGTAGATTAGACTGATCAGTGCCAATAAATAAACAGAACAGTAGAAAAAATAATTGAAACTGTAGTTAAATGATACCATAGCTGACCAGATCACTTCCATTGACTGAGGATCTGGGAATTAGGAAGCACGATCAGTGTTCCTGTTTCTCATTTCCCCTTCTCTTCTTGTCTCCCACCTTATATTCGGTTTCTTTTTGACCAAGTCACATCTACATCCAGGGTTTGTAAAAGGACTCTTTCTATGTCAGAACAAAGAGATGTGGGGGAGGTGGTGAAGAAACATTCTGTGACCATTGTATACCCGCAAAGGAAAACCCAGATCACTTCATTAACCATGTGAAGGATCTTGATTTGGGGCCCTACGTACTAGGAGTTTATTAGTGGTTTCAGCCCCACAGGAAATGTTTCCACCTGCAGCTTTTTCGGTTTCGTTCTTACCTTTTGTAATTGTCATGCAACCAAGACCCACAATATTATGAGTCCTGCCTTCATCATGTGAGTGCAGGAATGCAAAAGTATTGATTCATCTGTAACCCAGTCCCAGAAATTCTCCCCAAACACTGAGAATGGAAGTTGTGAAGTAGCTTGACTTACCCTGCTCACAACTGCTTCCTGTAAACCCTGGGCAGCATCTCCATTCCAAAGCGGTCACCGTTCTGTAGGACATTTTGTAGACGGGCCTCAGAAGGGTCCTGTAACTATCACAAAGGCAGAGTCAGATAACAGCGGCATCTATCACAGCAAAAAAAACCCACAACACTTCCTGTCTAGGGTACCCTTCCTGTAGAGGACCTGCTTCTATTATGGAATACTAGTGTAACCTGGCATCAGCACACCTTATAATTAAACACCAACTGTTCAACCAGCCATAGATCTGGCATTTCTGTGCACACCTAAATGCAGCAAGGATGTGTATATATCTAGGATCCCATCTTGAAGGAGTCACCAAGTTGTTACAAGAGCATTGGTCAAAGAATTGGGATTCATGGGCCCTAACCTGCATTGGACCAGACAGAGTCCCTGCTTTATTTTATGGACTTCGGTTTATCTGAATGTAATATATTGTTTCTTCTTCCTAAATTAAATTCTGTACTACAGCATGAAAAAGAACTTAAAAATAACTGCACATGTGCTTCTAAGAAGCTCTATTAGATGCTAATCACTGTGTGCAATGACAAATTGCTATATTTTGAGATGGTTGTGTCCTATTTATTTGGTTCAACTATCTGCTCCTTTAATAGACTGTATTATAGAACTGGACGGTAATAAAGTAGAGGCCAACCAAAAAGCAATGTTACTTACCGTAACAGCTGTTATCCAGGGACAGCAGGCAGATATTCTCACACATGGGTGACGTCACCGACAGAGCCCCGCAGCGGACAGCCTCGAAAGCAGACTTGCTTGAAGATCTTTATAAGAGCTTCCGAGTGCTGCACTGCGCATGCGCGAATGCCTTCCCGCCCGAATTAGGGCGCGTGTCTCCTGTGAGGATCCTCAGTTTAGATACCTAGTTAAGAAGCCAACCAGGGGAGGAGGGAGGGTTGTGAGAATATCTGCCTGCTGTCCCTGGATAACAACTGTTACGGTAAGTAACTGTGCTTTATCGCAGGAAAGCAGGCAGCATATTCTCACACATGGGTGACCGCCAAGCAAAGCAGAGTGCGAAGGAGGGAGAGTTGGCAATTTAAGAAAAAAGATTTTGCAAAACAGATTGGCCAAAATGGCCATCCCTCCTGGATAAAGTATCCAGACAGTAATGAGAAGTGAATGTATGAACCACAGAGTAGGATGGAGAAGCCTCTCTAGAATACTTAGACAAAGTTTCAGAGTCCAGGTACACAGTGATTGAAGAAACTGCACTCCCTATGCGTGATGGAGTCAGTGAATGCTTGCGCTTCAAAGTCCTCGATGGTGAGGTCCCCGGGGTTCGAGGCACAGAGTGGAAGACTCCCTCAGAGATGGTCTTGACGAAGGAGTTCTTGACCTTGATGGACTGCGAGGAGAAGCAGCCCAGGTAACAGAGGGACGAGACTTATGTTTAGATTGAAAAGTCTCGGTATCCAGAGATGGTGAAGGTTTCTGAGGCAGAGAGGTCTCTTTTCGAATTTTGGAAGCAAGGTGCCTCGAATGCGTCAAGCGATGCTTCGATCGAGGTTAAGGAAACATCGTCCGAGGAGCAGGTGAAGAGTCACTGGCCGACGACCGATGAAGTTTCCGAGACCTGCCTCGAGGTGCTTCGACAGGAGGCTCAGACTGCTGCTCAGGCTGGCTCGAAGGAAGCAGGGTCGAGGACGGAAGAAGTTGAGCCACGACCGAGGTGATCTGAGTGGTCAGATGGCCTTCAATATGTCCTCGAACATAGGCACCGAGCCCAAAGGATCAGGTCTCAAAGGTGCAGCAGTGCGCTCCAAGGAGGGCGACCTCGAGGATGAGTATTCCTGATGCTTGGAGGCACACATAGCAGGAGGTCTCAAGGATGCTGGCTTCTTAGGGATGGTACCTGAAGGAGAGACAGGAGACTTACCCGTGGAAGATGACTTCATAGGAGGTGCTGACGAGGCCTTCGAGACTGAGGATGTCGAGGTTGAGACCTTAGCGGGGGCAGAAGCTGGTGTCGAGGGTGAGGGCTTCAATATCAAGGCAGGTGCCGAAGCTGAGGTCTTCGATGTCGAGGCTGTCCCCGAAGCCGAGGTCGAGGCCTTCTCGGGCAGTGGTTCCATGGTGCCAAAAAGTTGAAGGAAATTGGCACAGCGACGACAAAAGGACCGAGGTTGAAAGGTAGCACAGAACATACAATGTTCGGGGCAATGTCTGGGACCCAAACAGACCATACACCGACTATGGGGGTCGGTGATGGAAATTGTCTTGCTGCATTGGCTACACCGTTTGAACTTAGTAAGAGGCCGGGACATAGAAAAAATAAAGCCCGACGTACCGACCGAGGTGAGCGGTTGGGCCTTGGCCCAAAGGCCGCTGACCGGTGAAAAAAAGAAAAAGACAAGAAAATTAAGTTTTGGTTTTTTTTTTAAGAAACAGAAGAAATAAGCGACTTAAAACAAAAGAAGAGAAGGCAACAAATGGCTGCAGAGCTGAAAAGAAGAGGTCTTCTCGGCTCCATGGAAAACGTTGAACTGAGGATCCTCACAGGAGACTCGCGTCCTAATTCAGGCGGGAAGGAACTCGCGCATGCGCAGTGCAGCACTTGGAAGCTCTTATAAAGATCTTCAAGCAAGTCTGCTTTCAAGGCTGTCCGCTGCGGGGCTCCGTCAGTGACGTCACCCATGTGTGAGAATATGCTGCCTGCTTGTCCTGGGATAATGGCTTCTTTCAGTTTCAGCCAAAACTAACTAAACACTTTTGGCTGAAACTGAAATTGCATCCAAAACTTGTTGCCTGGTTTTAGCTTAAGCCGACGGTGTGTCTCACTGGGGATCATGAGAGCTCATAGTTGGCAGCCCTCTGCTAGACTCCCAGGAACTGCAAGCACAGGGAGACAACTGGGAGAGCCATTTTAACAGGGACATCTCAACAAGTCTGCCGTGTTTAGGCTCCCAAATGAATGCAGATTGACTGACTAATTGATTCCAGACTTAGAGGGGCATTTTCGATATGAAGTCCAAATCTAACTTTGGACGGTTTGTGGAATATGCTCAAAAATCCAGTAGGGAACGTGACCACTTTTGAAACAGACAAACGTCTATCTATTGCTTCAAATATGGTTATTTTATTAGATGTGCTTGTCCTCAGTGCATCTATCTTTTTGAACCATTTTTTAAAAAACACATCCGAAAGAAAACCACACAAAACAAGCCATTGGGATGTAGGAGGGGGCCAGCATTTTTAGTAAACCGACCATACAGACATCTCAGCAGAGCAGTGGGGCACCCTATGGAGCACTGCAGTGAACTTCACATAAAGATACATATCTCATCATAACCCCCTTATAGTGAGTCCTCGAGAACCCACCCAAAAGCTACTGGATCCAACTGTACACCAATACAATAGCCCTTATGCCAGTAGGTACAGTTGGATTAGGCTGGGGTATAGAAGGCTCACATAATCCACCACAAGTGTTGTAGTTAGTGAGATATAGGCCTGAGTCCCCATCGCTATGGCTGACTGCTTCGCCCACTAGGCTGCTCAAATAGCACTGGCCATAACAATTGAAGTTATCATATTGGCAGGCATGTACAGTACTGTTTCATTCACATCATTGGGGGATGGGAGGGGTCAGTGATCATTGTGGGAGTGTAGGTGGGGTCACGTTTTCATCCCTTCAGTGCTCATCTAGTAAGTTTGGGCATCCTTTTGGCACTTATTCATTGTTAAAACAGGTCTAGCTCCAAACATCCAAATTGTGCTCTGGACATTTTCTAAAATGTTTGATTAATGAAGAAAAATGTCCAAATTATAAGCCCGCCGTAGTCCCACCAAACCATGCACCCTTGAGATTTAGACACACTGCAGATAATCCATGTACAAAATAGGTTTTGAAAATAGTGAATTGGAAGGGTAAAATGTCCATCTGCCCCTTTATGCCACATTTTAAATATTCTTTATTCATTTTATATTTACATCAAGTGCACAGAAAGTAACAACATTTTAACTTAATACATCACTTGAAATTCCATAAATTTTCTCCTTAAAATAAAATGTTCCCCCTCCCCACCCACCATTCAAAATATCAAATAATACATATACCATATATTAAATTCTCTCCTTCCCTTCCCAACAAATATTAAAAAAAAAAAAAAATCGAAAACCCACCCACCCTCCCCATACTTTCAATTATATTAATCAGGGGAAAATGATATCTATTCATTACAATAATTTATTAATGGCCCCCACACATCCTGAAATTTATTAAAATATCCTTTTTGAACAGCTAATGTTCTTTCCATTTTATATATATGACACACTGACCTCCACCAAAAGCTATAATTCAATCTTTTCCAAATTTTCCAATTATACGTTATTTGTTGAATGGCAACTCCTGTTAATATCAGTAAAAGTTTATTATTTTTGGAAGAAATTTGGCTCTTGGCTCTCATAGACATGCCAAATAAGACTGTCATACGATAATGCCACATGATTCTCTAGCAAACAATTTACTTGGTCCCAAATCGATTTCCAATATGGACAATAGAACAATAAATGATCTAAAGTCCCAGCTACAAGATGACAATGCCAACATCTATTAGACTTAGAGCAATCTAATTTTTGTAAACGAACAGGGGTCCAGAGTGCTCTATGCAACAAGAAAAACCATGTTTGCCTCATAGATGCAGACATTGTACATTTCATCCTCCAAGACCAAATACGTGGCCATTGAGATGCAGTAATTTGATGCTTAATCTCAATGCTCCAAATGTCTCTAAGTCCAATTTTTGTTTTTTATTCATATATCCAGATATTAATTTGTTCCACTGTGCGGCCTGATGTCCCAGGAAGTCTGCCTGAAAGCATAAGAACTCTAAACTAAATTGATTATTAAGAGTTTTCTATTCAGGGAACCCTGCCTGAATAGCCTTCTTCAGTTGCAACCATTTATAACTTTGTTTTTTATCAAGGCCAAATTTATGTTGCAACTATGAAAAATCAAGCAGTTTACCATTAGATATAACATCATCTACCTGCTTTTATCCCAGACAATCTTAAACCCGCCAATTTGAATCTTGGAGTTCAACCATAAAGTTTGATTTGTAGAATTCTGAATTGAAATAGGTGTTAAATTATTGACATATCGTAAAGTTTTCCACGTATCTATTAATATTCTGTTTTCTTTATACACTCTAGGCATTTTGATACTATAAACATGACCGAGCCTAAGAGGAAACAAGAGCTGCCATTCCAACCATAACCATAACCAATAAATATTAGTTTATGTCACATTTTTGATATTTTTCTTTATTGAAAATGAGCCATTAGTCTAGGAAGGCAAAGTGGTTTACAGGCTAATAAAAAAGCAAAGAAAAGAGCTACAATTAAAATTGGAAAAGTACACATTCAAACAACAGTAGCTCCAGAAAAAGCACAGACTTTCTACAAGAAAACCTTCATAAGAAGAATATAAGAATTGCCGCTGTTGGGTCAGATCAGTGGTTCATCGTGCCCAGCAATCCGCTCACGCAGCGGCCCTTAGGTCAAAGACCAGTGCCCTAACTGCGTATGTTCTGGTTCAGCAGGAACTTGTCTAACTTTGTCTTGAATCCCTGGAGAGTGTTTTCCCCTATAACAGCCTCCGGAAGAGCGTTCCAGTTTTCCACCACTCTCTGGGTGAAGAACTTCCTTACGTTCGTACGGAATAGTAGTAACATAGTAGTAGATGACGGCAGATAAAGACCCGAATGGTCCATCCAGTCTGCCCAACCTGATTCAATTTAAATTTTTTTATTTTATTTTATTTTTTTTCTTCTTAGCTATTTCTGGGCGAGAATCCAAAGCTTTACCCAGTACTATGCTTGGGTTCCAACTGCCGAAATCTCTGTTAAGACTTACTCCAGCCCATCTACACCCTCCCAGCCATTGAAGCCCTCCCCTGCCCATCCTCCACCAAACGGCCATACACAGACACAGACCGTACAAGTCTGCCCAGTAACTGGCCTAGTTCAATATTTAATATTATTTTCTGATTCTAAATCTTCTGTGTTCATCCCACGCTTCTTTGAACTCAGTCACAGTTTTACTCTCCACCACCTCTCTCGGGAGCGCATTCCAGGCATCCACCACCCTCTCCGTAAAGTAGAATTTCCTAACATTGCCCCTGAATCTACCACCCCTCAACCTCAAATTATGTCCTCTGGTTTTACCATTTTCCTTTCTCTGGAAAAGATTTTGTTCTACATTAATACCCTTTAAGTATTTGAATGTCTGAATCATATCTCCCCTGTCTCTCCTTTCCTCTAGGGTATACATATTCAGGGCTTCCAGTCTCTCCTCATACGTCTTCTGGCGCAAGCCTCCTATCATTTTCGTCACCCTCCTCTGGACCGCCTCAAGTCTTCTTACGTCTTTCGCCAGATACGGTCTCCAAAACTGAACACAATACTCCAAGTGGGGCCTCACCAATGACCTGTACAGGGGCATCAACACCTTCTTCCTTCTACTGGCTATGCCTCTCTTTATACAGCCCAGCATCCTTCTGGCAGCAGCCACTGCCTTGTCACACTGTTTTTTCACCTTTAGATCTTCGGACACTATCACCCCAAGGTCCCTCTCCCCGACCGTGCATATCAGCTTCTCTCCTCCCAGCATATACGGTTCCTTCCTATTATTAATCCCCAAATGCATTACTCTGCATTTCTTTGCATTGAATTTTAGTTGCCAGGCATTAGACCATTCCTCTAACTTTTGCAGATCCTTTTTCATATTTTCCACTCCCTCTTCGGTGTCTACTCTGTTACAAATCTTGGTATCATCTGCAAAAAGGCACACTTTTCCTTCTAACCCTTCAGCAATGTCACTTACATACTTATTGAACAGGATTGGCCCCAGCACCGAACCCTGAGGGACTCCACTAGTCACCTTTCCTTCCTTCGAGCAACTTCCATTAACCACCACCCTCTGGCGTCTGTCCGACAGCCAGTTTCTGACCCAGTTCACCACTTTGGGTCCTAACTTCAGCCCTTCAAGTTTGTTCAACAGCCTCCTATGAAGAACTGTATCAAAGGCTTTGCTGAAATCCAAGTAAATTACATCTAGCATATGTCCTCGATCCAGCTCTCTGGTCACCCAATCAAAAAATTCAATCAGGTTCGTTTGGCACGATTTACCTTTTGTAAAGCCATGTTGCCTCGGATCCTGTAACCCATTAGATTCAAGGAAATACACTATCCTTTCTTTCAGCAACACTTCCATTATTTTTCCAACAACTGAAGTGAGGCTCACCGGCCTGTAGTTTCCTGCTTCATCCCTGTGACCACTTTTATGAATAGGGACCACATCCGCTCTCCTCCAATCCCCAGGAATCACTCCCGTCTCCAGAGATTTGTTGAGGAGGAGGGCCGCATCGAGGCGGAGGAAGATATCTTCTTTTTCAAGGGTCCCACGACAACAAGAGGGCATCCGTTGAAAATCAGGGGCGGGAAACTACGAGGTGACACCAGGAAATTCTTTTTCACTGAAAGAGTGGTTGATCGCTGGAATAGTCTTCCACTACAGGTGATTGAGGCCAGCAGCGTGCCTGATTTTAAGGTCAAATGGGATCGGCACATGGGATCTATTCACAGGGCAAAGGTAGGGGAGGGACATTAAGGTGGGCAGACTAGATGGGCCGTGGGCCCTTATCTGCCGTCTATTTCTATGTTTCTATGTTAATAGGACTCGCCAGAACCTCTCTGAGCTCCCTTAGTATCCTGGGATGGATCCCGTCTGGTCCCATCGCTTTGTCCACTTTCAGTTTTTCAAGTTGCTCATAAACACCCTCCTCCGTGAACGGCGCAGAATCTACTCCATTTTCTCATGTAACTTTGCCAGACAATCTCGGTCCTTCTCCAGGATTTTCTTCTGTGAACACAGAACAGAAGTATTTGTTTAGCACATTTGCTTTCTCCTCATCACTCTCCACATATTTGTTCCCAGCATCTTTTAGCCTAGCAATTCCATTTTTTATCTTCCTCCTTTCACTAATATATCTGAAAAAAATTTTATCTCCCTTTTTTACATTTTTAGCCATTTGTTCTTCCGCCTGTGCCTTTGCCAAACGTATCTCTCTCTTGGCTTCTTTCAGTTTCACACTGTAGTCCTTTCTGCTCTCCTCTTCTTGGGTTTTTTTATATTTCATGAACGCCAACTCTTTTGCCTTTATTTTCTCAGCCACTAGGTTGGAGAACCATATCGGCTTCCTTTTTCTCTTGTTTTTATTGATTTTCTTCACATAAAGGTCCGTAGTCATTTTTATTGCTCCTTTCAGCTTAGACCACTGTCTTTCCACTTCTCTTATGTCCTCCCATCCTAACAGCTCTTTCTTCAGGTACTTTCCCATTGAATTAAAGTCCGTACGTTTGAAATCTAGGACTTTAAGTATCGTGCGGCCGCTCTCCACTTTAGCCGTTATATCAAACCAAACCGTTTGATGATCGCTACTACCCAGGTGAGCACCCACTCGAACATTAGAGATACTCTCTCCATTTGTGAGGACCAGATCCAATCCCCTTTTAACTTTAGAGAGTGCCCTCTCGTTCTCTCTACCTTGGAGAGGGTGAACAACCTGTCCTTATCTACTAAGTCTATTCCGTTCATTATCGTCCAATCAGATGGTATAAGCCTGTTCAAATTACCAAGTTTAATAGATACTTGGAAAACATTAAGATTTGTTAGTACATAAGAACATAAGAAGTTGCCCCCGCTGAGTCAGACCAGAGGTCCATCTTGCTCAGCGGTCCGCTCCCGCGACGGCCCATCAGGCCTAGTGCCTGAACAGTGGTCCCTGATTAATTTTGTAACTTACCTCTAATCCCATCCCTATAATCTACCTCTACTCTTATCTGTACCCCTCAATCCCTTTGTCTTCCAAGTACCTATCCAAAGCTTTTTGAACCCCTGTAGCGTGCTCCTGTTTATCACATCCTCTGGTAGCGCGTTCCATGTATCCACCACCCTCTGTGTGAAAAAGAACTTCCTGGCGTTTGTTCTAAACCTCTCCCCTTTCAATTTCTCTGAATGCCCCCTTGTACTTATTGATCCCCTTAATTTGAAAAATCTGTCCCTGTCTATTTTTTCTATGCCCTTCATGATCTTGAAGGTTTCTATCATGTCTCCTCTAAGTCTCCGCTTTTCCAGGGAGAAAAGCCCTAGCTTTTTCAGTCTGTCAGTATATGAGAGGTCCTCCATGCCCTTTATTAGCTTAGTTGCTCTTCTCTGGACCCTCTCAAGTACCTCCATGTCCTTCTTGAGGTACGGCGACCAGAACTGAACACAGTACTCCAGGTGCGGGCGCACCATAGCACGATACAGTGGCAGGATGACTTCCTTTGTCCTGGTCGTGATACTCTTCTTAATGATACCCAACATTCTGTTTGCTTTCCTAGAGGCCGTGGCACACTGCGCCGACGCCTTCAATGTTGTGTCTACCATCACTCCCAGGTCTCTTTCAAGGTCGTTCACCCCTAGCGCTGATCCCCCCATTTTGTAAGTGAACATTGGGGTTTTTTTCCTTATATGCATGACCTTGCATTTCCCTATGTTGAAACTCATTTGCCACTTTTTGGCCCATTTTTCCAGTGTTGTCAGATCTTTTTGGAGATCTTCGCAGTCCTCCATGTTATTGACCTTGCGATATAGTTTGGTGTCATCCGCAAATTTAATAACCTCACATTTTGTTCCTGCCTCCAGGTCGTTAATGAATATACTGAATAGGAGCGGTCCCAGCACCGACCCCTGTGGAACTCCGCTCGTGACCCATTGCCAGTCTGAGTAATGTCCCTTTACTTCAACCCTCTGTTTCCTGTCCGCCAGCCAGTTTTTGATCCATCGGTGGACCTCCCCTTGCACCCCATGGTTCCATAGCTTCTTTAGTAGTCTTTCATGTGGCACCTTGTCGAAGGCTTTTTGGAAGTCAAGGTAAATGATATCTATGGATTCCCCTTTATCCACCTGGCTGGTTACCCCCTCAAAGAAGTATAATAAGTTCGTGAGGCATGACCTGCCCTTGCAGAAATCCCAATTAATAAATCCACCAATCAATCCATATGGCTAAACTCCAAGATTCAAATCGGCGGTTTTAAGATCGTCTGGAAACATTGGATAATTGCAGGAATTAGACATTTAAATGATGTCATTTCTAATGGAAAACTGCTGGATTTTACACAATTGCAACATAAATTTGGGCTTCATAAATCACAATATTTTCGATGGTTGCAATTGAAGCAGGCCATTCAGGCTGGGTTCCCTGATTGGAAAAATCTTAATACTCAGTCCAGTTTGGACTTCTTATGTTTTCAGGTGGACTTTCTGGGTCACCAGGCCGCACAGTGGTATAAATCTATTAGTAATTTGGTTAAAAAAAAAACCTAAAAATGGTCTGAGGTTGGAGTATTGAGATTAAACATCAGATTTCAGCATCTCAATGGCCACAAATTTGGTCTTGGAGAATGAGATGTACAATGTCAGCGTCTATGAGACAAACTTGTTTTTTTTTTGTTACATAGAGCTTTTTGGACCCCAGTTAGATTACAAAAGTTAAATAGTACCTTGTCCAATAGATGCTGGCATTGTAAGTCGGAGGTAGGGACTTTGGACCATCTTTTATTCTACTGTCCCCATATTTTAGCCTTTTGGAACTCAATCTGGGATCAAATAAATTGTTTATTGGAAAACCATGTAGCGTTATCTTATGATACTGTGATATTTGGAATGTGTATGAGAAAAAAGAGTCAGATATCATCGAGTAATAATAAACTTTTAATGATCATGACTGGAGTTGCCATCCAACATATTACTAATAACTGGAAAGATCATACTAGGTTAAACTTTAATTTTTGGTGGAATTCATTATGCCACATATATAAGAACATAAGCAATCCCTCTCCTGGGTCAGACCTGAGGTCCATCATGCCCAGAAGTCCGTTCACGTGGCGGCACAACAGGTCCAGGACCTGTGCAGTAATCCTCTATTTATACCCTTCTATCCCCTTTTCCAGCAGGAAATTGTCCAATTCTTTCTTAAACCCCAGTACTGTACTCTGCCCTATTACGCCCTCTGGAAGCGCATTCCAGTAGTCCACCACTCGTTGGGTAAAGAAGAACTTCCTATCATTCGTTTTGAATCTGTCCCCTTTCAACTTTTCCGAGTGCCCTCTTGTTCTTTTATTTTTAGAAAGTTTGAAGAATCTGTCCCTCTCTACTCTCTCTATGCCCTTCATGATCTTATAAGTCTCTATCATATCCCCTCTAAGTCTCCTCTTCTCCAGGGAAAAGAGATCCAGTTTCTCCAATCTCTCAGCGTATGAAAGGTTTTCCATCCCTTTTATCAGACGTGTCGCTCTCCTCTGAACCCTCTCGAGTAACGCCATATCCTTCTTAAGGTACGGCGACCAATATTGCACGCAGTATTCCAGATGCGGGCACACCATCGCCCGATACAACGGCAGGATAACTTCTTTTGTCCTGGTTGTAATACCCTTCTTGATTATACCTAGCATTCTATTTGCTTTCTTAGCGGCTGCTGCGCACTGTGCCGTCGGCTTCATTGTCATGTCCACCATTACCCTCAAGTCCCTTTCTTGGGTACTCTCATTCAATAACATCCCTCCCATCGTATAGTTGTACCTTGGGTTTCTGCTTCCCACATGCAATACTTTACATTTCTCAACGTTGAACTTCATCTGCCATTTCGCCGCCCATTCCCCCAGTTTGTTCAAGTCCCTTTGCAATTCTTCGCATTCCTCTTTAGTTCCAGCTCCACTAAATATTTTTGTATCGTCCGCAAATTTTATTATCTCACACTTCGTCCCTGTTTCTAGATCATTTATGAATATATTAAATAGCAGCGGCCCGAGCACCGAGCCCTGCGGAAAATATATAGAATGGAAAGATCAATAGCGATACAAAATGGAGATTATAATAATTTTATTAAAATATGGGAGCCATTAGCGTCTTTTTGTCATGATTAAATGTCATTTTCCTATTAGTCAAACATCATATAATAATAGAAGGGGGGAGAGATACAAATATAGGTTTCTTTACATAAATGAAGGGTTTTGAGGGAGGGTGGGGAGAGGGTTACATTTATATGTTTAGATTATAATGATAAGATATGCAAGTGCCTTGATTCATTGTGTTTATTATGATTATTGTACACTTGATGAAAGATTTTTAAAATGAATAAAGAATTAAAAAAAAAATAAAAAATTACCAAGTTTTTAATAAAGATATAAACTTTAGTTAAATATCCTCCAAGAAAAGAACTTTGTAAGAATATGTGAAAAAAAAAATCAAGATTACCAGCTTTTTATGCTTAAAAGTAGCACTGAGATGTTTCCCATTTTGTGTTTACTTATAAACTGATTAATGGGAGAAACATTTCTCCTGTGCTGGGTCTATTAGTGGTCTACGGTAAAGCTCCTGGGCAGAGAAAATAAGGCCAGCTATAAGTATTAAAAGGCAAAAATTGGGCATTATACCCTTAATCCTCATTAGCAACCATCTCCCTAAGTCTCCTGGCAAGACTAACTCATAGGTATAAATTTTAGAACATCTCTATAATGCATACAGTAATTCCTTCTTTATTTTTCGGAAGCTCTAATTAAGGGGCTTATTTTATTAAGATGTGGTAAAATCAGAGATTAACGTATTATAAAGAGGGACTTTCCCAAGCACTAAGCCCAGACTGAATGCAGCATTTGTGTAAGGCTTTGTTTTTTAATTTTCTTTTTTTTTTTTTTTTGCAGGTCATGTGCTAATGCTCTCACCAGTGCGCTGTTCCTACAAAAAATTAACAAAAGAGCACTTAGCGTCTCCTAGATTCTATAAACAGCAATGAATGGCGCCTACATAAAAAAAGGCGTCATTTATAGAAGCCAGTTAGCCTAAGTCAACCACGCCTACTTTTTAATATAGGCATCCCTAGGTGTTGGATGGCGCCTCTATTAAGCGGTGCCAAACTCTTAAATTGCTTGATTTTTTTTTTTTGATTGGCTAAAAACCAGTGTGGTCAATTACCATGCCGATTGAGCCAATTAACAAATTAAGTTTGACATGGATCCCAAACTTAGGCATCGCTAGGTGGCTGCTATTATGGTGCTGTTTATAGAATATGGCCATATGTGCTTGTGTTAACGCTGCAGTATCCATAAAGTATGTGCTAATCCTAATGTGCTAGTGGGTATCACAGGAACACTCTCTCTCCCCTTCCTGAAAAATTTTTAAAAACAGGTAACACATGGATTACAGAATATTTGAACATGTTCTGTAGTAGCCTGTTAGCATATGCTACCATGCGTTAAGAGCTTAATGCCCATTAGTAAAAGGGCTCTTAAGTGAGGGGAAAGAGTAAATTTGTTCCTGCATTGCCAAGTGGATGAAGCAGACTGAAGAGGAGGAGCCAATCACAGGCACCCATGTCCAAAGAACCTCTGAGGCGGCAGATCCAGATTGACTCTCAGCTGATGACATCACCTATGTCTGGATTATTTTATTCTGCTTATCCATGCAGAAAGTACAAATACATCCCAGGTTTTATACTCTACTATAACTTGATGATTTTATAATACAAAAAGAGCAGATTATGACCTCGAATATTTATTACCTTTTCCAAATCTGAGCTCAAAGCAAGTTCCAAGCCAGTGTTAGAGGGTGCAACCAGGGCAATTGCCCAGAGCCCCATGTTAAAGAGGGCACCAAACTTACAGTCTATTTGTAGTTTAGGATGTGGAGAGTGGTGTGACCTGCCCTGGCTTCACTTGTCCACAGCCTGCTACCCCTCCTATAATAAAGAGACTGCTTGATTTAAAATAAAATTGAAATTATGTTCTAATGATTTTTATTGTTCCAACAGAAAACAAACAATACAATCAGTAACTTATTCCAAGAAAGAACAATGCAACATCCCCCCCCCCCTTCCCAACCCTCCCCACCCCCGGAGTCCAATGCCATGTCAAAAACTGAGAGTCCGGAATCTTCCTAAATATTTAAGAGTCTACTACGGGCATGTGGAGTGAGATCCTGCCAGAAACATTCCCAGGTCTGGCGAAATCTACGACCCGGACCACAATCCAGGTCTCCCACCAGTCTCCGCTCAAGCGTTGCGTGGATTATCATCAAGGATCTCCACTGAGCATAAGTCAGGGGCGTAGTTGACAGCCAGTTGGTTAGAATAGCTTTCTTCCCCATCAAGAGAACTCTGGCTATGAATGCGGACATTCCTTTGGGTGGCAATATTGTAAAATCCAAATAATGCTCTCAGTTGCGGAAGCCAATGCCTCCCCCAAAGCAGCGTAACATATTGTCTCAGGTGACTCCAAAACTGGAAAATTTTTGGGCAAGCCCAAAGCATGTGACCCAAGGAAGCATGAGCGTGATCACATTTTGGGCACAAGTGAGATTGGGTAATCCCCATTCGAGCTGCTCGCTCTGGCGGGATATAGAGTCTCATAACAATTTTCAATTGCATTTCCCAGTGGGTGATGTTAGGTAGGAGATACCTTTTGAATATGTTTCAAGACCCGTTGTAGCTGATGATGTCGCCAAGATGTTCAAGTTAGGGCCAGGTTGACAGTCCCGAACCCCCACAATATGAAAGCGAAGAGGAATTCTCTGTTGTGCAGAAAGGCTAAAAAGTTCCGAGAGTGCCTCTCTATTGTCCTCAGTGAGGTGGGCCACCGGTAGAGCTTGTACATAATGGCGAATCTGATAATAAGCAAACAAGTCATTAGGCTGTAAATCAAAAGTCTGGCGTAATTCTGCAAAGGTTGCTATCCTCCCCTCCTCCAAAAACAGGTGGAAAAGATATTGAAGTCCTTGCACCTTCCATCTCTGAAAGGAGGCGTTTTGTAATCCAGGCTGAAAGGCCCCATTGCCCTGAATGGGTAGATATAAGGAGACCCCAGAAGACAACTTGGCAGTTCGACACACCCACTTCCATGTGCGCCGTGCCGGCGCAAATATCGGATAGCGGGACACCAGAGGACGTATATGTGGATCCGCCACATGCAAGTAATAACTTACATGGTACGGAGTTAACAGAGACATTTCCAGTGGCGTGACAGAAAAATCAGACGTCCCCCTAAACCAATCATTGATATGTCTCATCTGACATGCCAGAGCGTACCAACGTACATTTAACAATCCGTATCCCCCCTATCCCTTGGCAGACACATCCTAAGAAATTGCATTCGAGGTCGCTTGCCCCCCCCCCTAGAAAACATTGGAGACCCTTAATAAGACGTGCATTGTGAGTATAAGATAATAATTGTGGTAGGACCTGAAAACGATACAACCATTTGGGAAAGAGCACCATATTAAAAAGGGCTACCCGTCCCGCTACCGAAAGGGGGAAGGTGGTCCAGTTTTGTAAGTTTTGCAGAGTGTCATGTAACAGTGGGGAGATATTACTAACATATAAAGTCTTAAGGTCTCTAGGAATCCAAACACCCAGATACCGAATCGAGGTTGCCGCCCAAGTAAAGGGAAATTGACCTCTCCAGGTCAATTGTAGTGTCAGCGGGCTAGCTAAAGCAACAGATTTCTGATAGTTCAGAGTGAAACCTGAATAAAATTTAAATTCAGTAAGTGCCTGCAGTAGATGGTCAATGGAGTATGCGGGATTAGTAAGCATGAATAATAAATCATCAGCAAACGCTAACACTTTTAAGGAATGGTCCCCAAAGTCCACTCCTACAATGTCAGGGTCTAGGGACACAGTACGCAGAAAGGGTTCCAAGTATAACAAGAATAAAAGGGGGGACAAGGGACATCCCTGTCTGGTACCTCGTTCAATTAAAATGGGATCCATAATAATGTCGTTAACCAGGAGTCTCGCCCTCGGTGTCGTGTAGAGCGTGCGTAACGCTGTGGCAAACCAACCCGAGATTCCCATGAAGGTCAGCACCTCAAAGAGATACGTCCAGTCGACTTGGTCAAATGCTTGCGCTGCGTCTAAGCTAAGCAGCAGCATCGGGGTATTATGATATTGAGTATGCGCCAACGATAGTAATGCCTTGCGGACATTATGCACCGCCTGCCTTCCCTTTACAAAACCCACCTGTGTCGAAGCGATAATATTCGGGAGTAAAGTTGCCAGTCTATCAGCCAATATTTTTGAAAGAATTTTAATATCTACATTCAAGAGGGAGATTGGACGATAGGACTCGGGGGCAGTGCTGTCTTTACCAGGTTTCAATATCAGAGTAATTAAAGCCTCATTCGCCTCAGTGGGAAAGTGTTCATCTTGTATTACTTGAGAATAATAATCCCGAAGGAAGGGACCAAGCTGCAACGATAAAAGCTTATAAAATTCTGCAGTAAAGCCATCCGGCCCTGGAGCAGAAAAATTTCTCTGTTGCTGGATAGCTTTTTGTAATTCTTTAGTGGTAATGGGTGCATTGAGAAACGCTACATCTGGTTCAGCAAGTGGCAATAAACTAGAATCTGTTAGGTAGTCCCTAATAAGGGGTTCAGCCCCTGAGTCCTGACGCCCATATATCTTCCAAAAATACGACGTGAAAATCTGCGCAATATGTGCCGTGGAATGCTGCTGACGGCCCAATAAAATTGAAATTAAAAGACAAAGTGAAAAAAGCAACAGAAAAGGAAAAAGATAGCTATTGCATGGAAAGTGTTTACCTGAGTAGGTTTGTACAAGGTCCGGGCCAGCGGCAGCTCTGGTAAACTCTTTGGATCACAGTCTCGGAGCCATTTTGCACTTGACAGGACACCGTCTTTGTAACCGTGTATTGACACCAGTTCCTGAAACAAAAAAGTCTTCATTATTTATCTACAACACCTTTCCCTCCAGAGTAAAAGCTCTAGGTCAGCTGTCACAGACTAGCCCAGTCCTCTGTTTCTTACACTTTATCTCACTGCCAAGAATGACTAATCCCAGGACTTTGTCACCAGATGAGGCCAACCTCAGTCAGATGTGAAGACACAACTCGGTAGGGTGGCCAGACGGCTCTGTGTATTTACATAAGACACCTTCTGAACAAATTATTTTTTGTCACATTGCAGCTACAGAGGTATGCATAAAATCCTAAGTACAATTCTGGATCAGCCCATAATCCTACTTTTGACAGAAGTTAATACGGGTCACATGTACTCAGCAGAGTAAATCACCTCTGAGCAGCAGATGTCAGTAGTAGGAGAAAGATGTGTAAATGATTTGGGCAATATTCATAAAAATTAAAGAGAGTGGAAAGGCTCCTGCCTGCTTAAATTGGTTGTCAATGAGCACCACTTAACTGAATACTCACAGTCAGCACCTGCGCCAAAGCCAGCTAGCGGGGGCGTTCTGGGGACAGAGTTGGCACTTACACAGTGAAGTGCTGATATGACCATGTGTGATAACCACTTAAATGGAGTCGCATAAATAGCAGTCCCATGTGGAAGTGGTTCAGCTTATGAGGTCAAGAGCTGAATATTGTATTTAATCACATAACCAGATATTCATTGCCAGTGGTGGACATAAAATTGCTGGGATGGCTTTAGAAACCTGGAAACAAAAACATTTCATAACAGACCTTGAGTTTAGAATACTTCTTACTTGTCATTGATAAGCTATAAGGATCATAAGGAACTAAGAAAAATAGCTTATATTTACAAAGACAAAATATAAAACAAATAGGGGCATAATCAAAAAACTAAAATGGACAAAAACCTAGCTAAGTCAGCACTTGGACATCCAAGTGCTAATAAGTGAAGCTGTTTTTCAGGACATCTAGCGAGATGTTTCCTCTGTTGTGCATCCAGAGTTCAAGGGAGCATGTTATGGGTGGGTTGTGGGTGTGCTAGACATGGACATCTTGCAAAGATAATCAAACCTTTCCCAGGACATCCTGGACAAAACTGATACGTTTTGGGCAAGACCTCTTTTGGAAGCATCTAAGTGCCAAAAACTGATCAGATGACAACTGGAGGGATTAAGTAATGACTTCCCACCCTTCAAAACTCTGAATAAAGCAGTACATACCTGTCTCTGGAACAGTAGCATCTGGTATGGGAAATCCTAGTATTCAGGTGGGTGGGCTACTGAACCATAGACAGGAGAGGAGCACTCTAGCCACAACATCTATGGTGTTAAGTATGAGCCCCTCAATCACCAACAGACTCCCACTGCAGGTGATTGAGGCCAACAGCGTGTCAGATTTTAAGAGAAAATGGGATATTCACATGGGATCCCTAAGGGAGTGAAACCAAGGGGCGGGTATTTGGAATGGGCAGACTTGGAGGGCTATAGCCCTTTTCTGCCGTCTTTTTCGATGTTCTATGTTCTATCAAAATCCACCAAAACCCTACTATACTGCCATTTAGGTGTCATCTAAAGCCATAAGGGATATTGGAGTGGTAGACAGGTGGGTATAGTGGGTTTGGGGGAGTTTTGAAGAGCTTAGCATAAATAATAAGGGGTATATAGTGAGATGTATATCTGGCATCCTTTTTTGACATTCACAGCAGTGCCCTCTAAGGTGCCCCACTACTCTGTTGGCATGTTCATGTGGCCAGTCCATTAGAATGGTGGCCCCTCCCATGTCTAAATGGTGCTGATTTGGACATTTCTAACTTAGACATCCTGGTGGTCTAGACGTTTTGGCAACCAAGACATCCAAGTAAGCAATTTTCAAAAAAGTAATTATTTGGAAGTCCCGTTTGAAAATGGATTTAGATGTTTTAGACAATGAATCTCAAAGTTTATGCAGAAGAAAAGGTTACAATTTAAAAATTCCTAATACAAATATGTGGAATGATAAAGTAAAAAGACGACAGATAGATTAACATGTACACTCCCTGCTTCAGAGCTGTGATAGTGGATTGTGTACAAACTACAAAAAGACAAAAAAAACAAATCATTTCATAAACGATAACAATAATATTCTTCATAACTCAGTCATTTACCAAAACAAACATACACAACACAATAAAAAAGATTCACTTAAATAATTCCTACTCAATCATTTACCAAAACATTTCTGGAAAAGCAAAGTTTTAACCAATTTCCTGAACTGAAGTAAACTGATAGCATTCTTTATATTCAATGGTAATGCATTCCACAACATTACACCTTGCAACTTTATCTGTTTAATAGATGGAACCTCAAGACTGATCTTACCTTCAGATCGTAAAGCACAATGAGGATGATATATGTGCAGAAGAGGGCTAAGTAGAGTTGGACATTTGTCCTTCAACAGCTTAAAGATTATACAAACTGTTTTATAATCTCTATGCAAGCTTACCACGCTCCTGCCCCGCTGCTAACCCGGTCGGTTGGTGGCTGCCTCCTAAAGCAAACGTAAAGCAATGTCTGCCTGATCAACCAGGCACATACCTCAAGATGTAATGCAGTCAAGGGAGAGACTAAAATACGTAAGAAAATAAAATCACACAACCTCAGGGACCGAATGCACATAATGTAAATACTGGGAAGATCACCACTGACCCAAATGCCTGGCGCACCCCAAAATCACTCAGACACTTTTTAAAAAATTGCTACAAACTGAAAACAGGTAACAGGGTTCATATCCTGGTTAATGAGCCAATAACCCCCAGACCCCGTTGGACATTGCTGACGAAGCAAATATGCATGATGTACCAGATAAGTAAATTGCCTGGGAAGAGCAAGTAACTTCACCCAAAAATCTATTACCGTACTACTTGATCAGTTTTTGAACAACAGATGCAGAAGTTTAATTTACTAGAATACAATGTGCCCCTTTGAAAGCTGGTGCAAAGTCTACAAAAAAAAGTACTCACCAATATGAGTTGTTCTAAAAATAGTTCTCCACGTTTTCCACATTACCAAGTGCGTCAATGAGGTTTGCCAGGAGAGTTTCATGAAAACCTTTGCTCAATTGACACAAGGTGTCAGTAAAAGACAGACTTTGAAAAGTCATAATTGTAAGGAAACTTTCAAAACTTGAAGAGTGCCACAAGTGTTTTTAAAGGGATGATGGGTGGACTAAGGGCTTAAGCAGCAAATTGTGATGAGTCAGAAAATCTCTTGGGACTCATGAATTAATAGCCCCGCTCTGCCTTGGAAAAGTCACATCACCTTGTCTGCCCCTGCCTCGGTTTACCGAACCAGGGCAATGACAGCATTCATCTTTCTACCGTCTCCCATTTGAAAGCTGACATTCACAGCAGACACCAAATCTAGACTGTTACATTTTTCCATCCCAGAGAGATGGTTGCATGTATGTTTCCCACACCATGTAGTACTTGGAAACTTGCACTGTCTTGTTTCCCATGGCAAATCCTCATGAAGCATACTTGTATGCATTTAACCTAAAGACCCTGAAAATTCAGCCCTCCTGGGGAATCTTAAGTGTCTGATTCAGGGGACAAACTCACAAGTGACACCGTCCTTTTAGGCCCTTTACATATTGACAATATTCTTAAAATACAAAGAGCGAGAGGAAATCCAAGATGGTTGAATGTTAGCAATATCGCTTGAATACTACTGTACATAGCATAGGTTGCCCAAAGTTGAGTACTGAATTTTCTGCGTATTCACTGTGGATCTCCTCTGCGAGCTTAACCTTTCCCATGTGCAGCCCCAAAAGGGGTGTGGCAATGGGAGGAGCCTGGGTAAGTCATAGAAACAGAGAAAAGTTAGGTGCCTTATTGAAGAATAATGCCTATATGTACCTCACTTTGGGTACTGGACTTACACCAGGTCTGATCCTAATGTAATTCCTAGCACTTGGTTTGCTTTTTTAGCTGCCACCATACACAGAGCAGAAGATTTCAGTCTATTGCCGACAGTGACACCTTTTCTTGGATGTTGACTCCCAAGATGGACCCTAGCAACAGATAACTATGATTTGGATTAGAGAATGACATGGTGACAAAATTCATCACCATTCCCACGGGAAATAATCCCATGTCATTTTCTAGTGTCTATTTCAACCTCGGTCCTTCTACACCAGCATTCTTCAAAGCAAAGCTTGTGGGTCAGTGGTTGTGGCCAGTCATACTCTGATTTTTCCCTCTCTCCTTAAAGAATGACATGAAGATGGTTTCCCGCGGTTATCCGCGGGGACGGGGACAGTGATGAATTTTGTCACCGTGTCAATCTCTAATTTGGATTATTTTTTCCCATGTGGATCATTTTGCATTTGTCCACATTAAATATGTTAAATACAAGTAGCACCAGTCCCAATACAGATGAGGACAGACAGAGTTTGCAGGAATGAGGCAGGGACAGGAAAAGAACTCACTGGGATGGGAAAATTTGTCCCTGTGTCATTCTCTACTCCTTACCTTCACACTTGGAATTTCTATCCAGAAGGTGCTTCACCTATTTCATGCAGACTTTATTCTGGTTGACTCAATTCTCTCTTTAACATATAGCACCCCCTCCCCCCCCCCCTGTTAATACAGTGTACCATTGTCTGTCTCCCATTTTAGATTAAAATCTTAGGCAACTATACAGGGTAAATGTAGGCTGCTACTGACTGATCTTACCAATACTTTGCCATTCTGACAGCGGACGCTTTGTTTGCTTTTGGGTGGGTTTTTCTTCCTCAAATGACAGTGTACCGTATATCATGCAAATGCTGCTATTACATTTGGTGACATAATATTTGAAATTGACCGACAAAGCTCTGCACCATTATCTTTGACTGCGTGATAAAGCCAGCCTTCCTTTAGCAATGTAAATGTCAAGACGCAATAAAGGGGGCTTGGCGGGCCCAGATTTTCAGGGCTATAATTTAGCAAGACAATGTAGCCACTTAAGAGACTGGTTGAGAGATGCACAGTTCTTTACTTCTTCCTTGGTCTAGAATGTGAAATGTAGAGGCCTTTTGATTCATGTTCTAACTAGAAGCCTTCTGCGAGAGATGAAAACTCATGCTTTCATTGTGCTGTTGCAGCAGACTTGGCAATGGCTAGACATTTGAAAACCCAGTCTGAGGATTCCTGTGGTTGCCCTTTTGGGGCATCCTGGATTTTACATCTGACTCAGATTTGGAGTCTTTTGAATTTGGTAGAATTGTGGGATATAGATGAAGAGAGGCACATAAGAATCTCTGGAGAGATCTGATGAAAAAATCAGACCCTGTGATAGGACCTAGTTGCAAATATACAGCTTCAGGGGCTGATCATATGAGTCTCTCTGAAGTAGTAGTTGAGGGCAGGAGCTAGCTGTCCTTTTGTTTGCTTCAACCAAATGACTATGATTTTCAGTGACTGGCTAAGAAATGGGTTACTGAACTGGGGGTTACAGTACCAGCCCAAACTTTGGAGGTCAGGGTTAAAAATGTTCATACATTGAGAAAATATCGCTATGAAATACAGCTTATAAGGTGCCCTCATGTTTCACAGCAGCAGGCCCATCAAGCTCATCTGACACTTTGGGTAATGCCTTTTGGATCTGCCCTCCAATTCAGCCATTTTGGGCAGCAATGCTTCTTACCTGGCAGGTGTAATCCAACTGTGGGTGTCCCCTACCCCTCCCTGAAATATTGATTTTAGGCCTCTGTCAATTGTTAAAATTGATAAAGGCTTGTGGCAATTCTTCAAGTAAGCCTTCCTACGGGCATCCTTTAACGCTGGAGAAAACCCTTACCTCCCTTGCTGATCCTATGGATTTGGCGCTTCATGAAATGATGCCAATGGAAAAACATATCTGCTGCAACAAAGAAGTCCTCTTGTTGGCCTGTTTTCTTCAAGTTTAGGGTGCATATTTGGACTCATTGCCCTATTGAATGAGAAGCACTTTCTTAATGCTTAACTGATTCCTGAGTTGCAGTGGGGACTGACAAACACATAGCTATTGATGCTGTGTCACGGGGAGAGACAAGGGTAAGCAGTTTTATGGGAGGAGAAGTTAGCTTTTGAATGTTCTTTCTTTTGAATGCAGTATTTTGCTCTTAAGGAATTGTGAGTTAGACTCTTTGTGTTTTTTTGTGTGCGAAGTTATCAAGTTCGCGGATGACACAAAACTCTCCAGCAGGGCCAGAACTGTTGAGGAATGCAAAGAACTGCAGAGCGACCTGAACAAACTGAGTGAGTGGGCAAAAAAATGGCAGATGAGCTTCAATGTGGAGAAATGTAAGGTATTGCACATAGGGAAGGGGAACTCCATGTACAGCTATACGATGGGAGGGAGGGTACTCGGGGGAAGCAGCCAAGAAAAAGATCTGGGGGTATTGGTGGATAACACAATGAAGCAGGCGGCACAATGTGCAGCGGCCTCAAAAAAAGCGAACAGAATGTTGGGCATTATCAAAAAAGGTATCACTACCAGAACAAAAGAAGTTATCCTGCCACTGTATCGAGCAATGGTGCACCCACATCTGGAATACTGCGTCCAATACTGGTCGCCATACCTCAAGAAGGACATGGCAATACTCGAGAGGGTCCAGAGGAGGGCAACGAGGATGATAAAGGGTATGGAGAACCTTTCATATGCCGAACGGTTGGACAGGCTGGGGCTCTTTACCCTGGAGAAGCGGAGACTGAGAGGGGACATGATAGAAACTTATAAAATCATGAAAGGCATAGAGAAGGTGGAGAGGGACAGATTCTTTAGACTAGCAGGGACAACTAAAACAAGAGGCCATTCAGAAAAACTGAGAGGAGACAGATTCATAACGAATGCAAGGAGGTTCTTCTTCACTCAGAGGGTGGTGGACACCTGGAACGCTCTTCCCGGAGAGGTGATAGGACAGAGTACAATTCTGGGGTTCAAAAAGGGACTGGATGATTTCCTGGAAGCAAAGGGAATAACAGGGTACAGATAGAGGTTTACCTTACAGGACATTGAGCGAATAGGGTATGGATATTTTAGGTTAGGTAGGGAACACTTTCAGGTCATGGACCTGGGGGGCCGCCGCGGGAGCGGACTGCCGGGCACGATGGACCCCTGGTCTGACCCGGCAGAGGCAACGCTTATGTTCTTATGTGTGTGAACTGGAAATGTGAATAAAGAGAATTTAATTTTAAAAAAAGTCAAAGTGCTCCATTGGAAGAGTATCTCATCAGAAAGGGTAGCAACTTTAATATTCATAAGGTACTATCATCCAATAAAATGAGGCATTCAACCAACACCTTCCAGAAATGCTTTTAAAATATGCCCAGTCACAGCAGCTATTGATCCCAGGGATGAAGTAGTGTCCTTCCCTATATATCTTAATAGCAGAAGAGGACTTTCATTCAGGATCTTGTCTAAGCCCGTTTTAAGCCCAGATACATTATCTTCCTGGCAGTGACTTCTACTACTACTTCTATTTATCATTCCTATAGTGCTGAAAGGTATGTGCAGCGTTGTGAATTTGACATGCAATAGATGGTCCCTGCTCAGAAGAGCTTACAATCTAATTTGGACAAACAGGACATATAGGGATTAGGGAGTTTCTTACAGAGAGAATGATAGGATGCACAAAGGTAACACAGGTCAACAAATCATTTTCATCAGAGTTAATGTTGGGTGGGTTTTGTAGTATTTTTCATGCTGATTTCAAATCTGTGTTTAGGTTTTCACTAGCACGTCACATTTTTCTGATGAGGTTCATTATATATAATTATAAGCGTTAATTGGGCAATATATCATGCGTTTATAGGATAAATGTACAAAGAGAGTTAACAACAGTTGTCTTTGCTTTTTTATGCTACAGACAGTGATTAATATCAGTCTTTATCATGCCAAGACATTGTACTAATCATCCAGATAGTTTCTGTTACATCTGTGGTTCATTCACAACGAAAGCACAACGTCACCCAATTACCGTAGATCTGAAGAAGGTATACAGATTGTACTTTGGCTGTCCACTGGGTGACCAGGATAAGTCTTGGGCTCCACATATCAATCTGTACCAGTTGTTCCAATGGACTTCGTGACTGGCTCAATCAGCAAAAGGCAGCGATGTCATTTGCAATCCCAATGATATGGAGGGAACTGCTACTTTTGCCTTGTGAACACAAGTGGATTCCCAGCTAAAACTAAGCACAAAATTATATATATCCTACTCTGGATTCTGCTATTAGGCCTGTTCTTCATGATGACTCACTGCCTGTCCCTGTCCCTGGACTTGCTTCTGTGGAACATGATGAGGAATGTGATGATGATGCAGCAGCTGGTCACAATCCAGAATTATATGATCCTGATGTGAATGATGAAGATTTAGAACCAGAGACCTTTACACAAGCTGAGCTCAATGATCTTATTCATGATCTAAATCTTTCAAAAGATAAAGCAGAATTTCTTGCTTCAAGGCTTAAGCAAAAGCACTTGCTTGCAAAAGATGCTAATATGACTCATTACTTAAGAACATAAGAATTGCCGCTGCTGGGTCAGACCATCTTTCTCAGTGGCCCTTAGTTCAAAGACCAGTGCCCTAATTGAGTCCAGCCTTACCTGCAGAAAAAGGAGTCATAACTTAACAACATTCTTCACTGTAAATGGCACATTGTGCTTTTGTCATGACATCAACAGGCTCTTCAACAGTTTGTCACAAGTGCATTGTCCAGATGAATGGCGTCTCTTCATTGATTCTTCACAGAGAAGCTTGAGGGAAGTTACTGCACAACGGAAATTACAAACCAAGTATACCAACTGACCATTCTGCTCATCTAAAGGAGTCTTATGAGAATATGAAGAATTTACTAGAAGCAATCAGTTATAAAACACACCAGTGGAGCATCTGTGGTGATATGAAGGTCATTGCAGTTTCCTGTGCTTATGCGATAGCAGATCTACAGCTGAACATTATGTTAAGTGTGTCTGGCAGCTGAGGGTTACCTATAACCCAGGGACAAGAAGTGTAAAATTTATGCCATTGTTGGATCCTCATAAAATATTTCTTACACCTCTTCATAGGGTTGATGAAGAACTTGGTAAAGGGCATGGGTAAAGCAAACTCACCAGGTTTTCCATATCTTGTTAAGAAATTTCCAAAAATCAGCACTGCAAAACTGAAGGGTTATTTTTAGGCCCACAGATCAAGTCCAATATGCAGGATGAAAATTTTAAGCAATCACTCTCAGCAGCTGAGCTCGAAGCTTGGGATGCATTCAAGTGGTGGAAAACTTTCTGGACAAGCATAAGTGTCCTTCAAACAAGGAAGGAATTCATAATCTTCTTGACTCATATCAGAAACTTGGCTGTCGCATGTCATTAAAAATACACTTTTTGCACTCACATCTTGACTTTTTTCTGGAAAATCTTGGTATGGTGAGTGATGAGCAAGGAGAACATTTTCACCAGACATTCAGCGTTGATATTGTTCTTCCCTTTTTCCTTACTGTATCTGAAAGTTTGTATGTCCTATTTGTGTTTCTTTATGTATAGGTCATTGTAAAATAACCTGTTTTTTTAGTTGTACACCTAGAAACTCTGTATAGGCGATTTAACAAATTTTTAATAAAACTTGAAAATTGAAAACTTCACCACTATCTGGGCATACACCAAGGGAACCGCTGCTACATTAGAATGAATGAATTTTGCTGTTTAATAAAATGTAGATCATAACAACACATAGGTATTCTTGGTTAGTTTCACATAAGTGTATTTACACAGAACACAATGCATTACATGTTGCTCTCCAGAAGAGTAAAAGCAAAGGATCCTAGAGGCTGTTGGAAGAGCCCGATGAGGGATCACTGCAAATTCTCAGCTGTTAATAATGGCTTGCAATATGGTCTCTTCTCCTGTAATTGAAATTGACCTTGGCACATTCAGCCCTTTCAATAGCCTCTGGGCAATAGCTGTCCCTGCAGGACTCCACTGTGGGAAATCTATCAACATTTCTACAACCCAAGACCCCCAGCCACTGCCAATAGGAGCAGCCGATACTCATGCCAGGAAGCTTTGAGAGTACAAGGATAAACTAAGGAGAAGAGACCACAACATCGAACCATCTGTGTATTGTCAGATAACACTCAGCCTTTTGTTTCACAGTGCTGCTATTATTTCATGGAGGATATGTTCCAGAAGCCCTTGGCCCTTCCATTCAGTCACTGCTGCTGGTTCAAAGCATCTTTTTTTATATTATTAACTAAATCACTCTGATAACAGTATCATCAATAAACAATGAATTGCACAATTCTTTGGGGCTTTAAAATCTAGATTTTCTTGTAGCCAAATAAGCAAAGGATCATTATTGGAAGTGCCATTGCCCTGCAACTGTAAAGATATCAAGAAAACCTGAAAATCTTGGTAGGTTATGATATCTTTGACTGGTCACATGTAAAAAGAATCCAAGCATGTTGACATGTGAGCTTCAAAGGTCAGCTCTCAAGAAGGGACCTTTGATGGGTTTCTGAAAGATGGTATATCAACAACAATAAGTTAAACTGAACTACAAGAACATGTTTGGCTAATTCTCAAAAAGAGATGATGTAAGGAAGTTTGGGGAGTTGCTAATGCTTGGCAGTTAAGATTCAATACTAAAAAGTGCAGATTCATGTACTGGGGATGCAAGAATCTGCAAAAGTACTAGATGTTAAAGAGCTGATATACACTGGCATTGTGATAAGATAGAAACATAGAAATAGACGGCAGATAAGGGCCATGGCCCATCCAGTCTGCCCACCCCAAAGACCCTCCCCTACCTTTCTTTGTGAATAGATCCCACGTGTCTGTCCCATTTGGCCTTAAAATCAGGCACACTGCTGGCCTCAATAACCTGAAGTGGAAGACTATTCCAGCGATCAACCATCCTTTCAGTGAAAAAGAATTTCCTGGTGTCCCCATGCAGTTTTCTGCCCCTAATTTTCCACGGATGCCCCCTTGTTGCCGCTGGACCCTTGAAGAAGAAGATATCTTCTTCCATCTCGATGCGGCCCGTGAGATACTTGAATGTCTCGATCATGTCACCCCTCTCTCTGCGTTCCTCGAGCGAGTATAGCTGTAATTTATCCAGCCGTTCTTCGTACGGGAGATCCTTGAGTCCCGAGACCATCCGGGTGGTTATTCTCTGGACCGATTCCAGTCTCAGCACATCCTTGAGATAATGTGGCCTCCAGAATTGCACACAGTATTCCAGGTGGGGCCTCACCATTGATCTATACAATGGCATAATGACTTCCGGCTTACGGCTGACGAAACCTCTCCGTATGCAACCTATGATTTGTCTTGCCTTGGATGAAGCTTGCTCCACTTGATTGGTAGTAGTAGCCAGAGCCAGATATAAACTAGTTTGCACAGAATGAGGCATAACCACTGGGAAAAAAAAGAGGTGATAACCTCACCACATTGCTGAGGCCACATCTATAGTGTGTTCATTTCCAGATCCCTCAGAAAAGATAAATGAAGGAAATTTTATAAACAGTAACCAAAGTTAGAAGCCAGATAGATCCATGCCTAGTGTCAATTCTATAAAGGTCACTTAGTGCCAAGCAACCTTTGGGTATGAGGAGTTATACCTCCTATGGATAGATTTTTCTGGATATCCCCTATGACGGAAACGCTCCTTTATTTCTTCTGATACTCTCTTAAATTCCTTTAGGTCCAAACATACTCTTCGTGCTCTTAAAAATTGGCTGATTGGGAGACTATATTTCAGTTTGTATGGGTGGAAGCTTGAGAAATTTAAGAGAGTATCAGAAGAAATGAAGGAGCATTTCTGTCATAGGAGATATCCAGAAAAATCCATCCAGAAAGCGTATTTACGAGCACGATATGCCCAACGGGAATTGCTGCTCAATGACAAATCCGGATCTAAACACACTGATCTGGAGGAAAGAAGATTGATCTGTGTCCTTCCGTTTTCAGATGCAGCAAAAATAGTTATCAGTTCTATTAGACAACATTGGTCCATACTGAGTTCTTTGTAGAGGGTCGGGGGAGCCTCCAATGTTTGCTTTTACTAAAGGGAGAACCATTGGTCAAGTTTTAGAATCCCAACAAGATGCTAGTGAAAAAGTAGGCTCCCATTCAAGATGCCATTGTTGTCAATGGTGTGATAAATCCATCGAGGGCTGTTATTGGCAAGACCCTCAAACTAAGCAGAACATCTATGTCTATGCTCGTGAGAATACTAACTGTAAGACTGATTGGGTGGTATACATCATTGTCTGTCCGTGCCCATTAGTGTATCCCATTCCCTAAACTATACTACACCATTCTTCTTGTAACTCCTCTGGAAATGTTCTTCTTCTTGTAACTCTTCTGGAAAAGTCCAGAAGTCTCTTTGTAATCATCCTGGAAATGTCCAGATGTCTCTTTTGTAATCCACCCAGAACTGCAAGGTTGAGGCGGAATAGAAATCAGTAATGTATGTGGGTCGCACTAAATGTCCAATACAGGTGCGCCTAAATGAACATAAATCTCGTATTAACACGGGGGCTCTTCAAGCCCCTCTGGTCCAGCATTGGACCCAATATAAGCACACTATTGATCAAATTCAATGGAGGGTTATAGCTAACTTGACAGGAATGAGGGAGGGTGGGAATAAAGAGGAAAGACTTAACTTTTTGGAGCAGAAGTGGATTTACAGACTTAATTCAGTTTAAACTTGGAGTTAGAATGGTTAACTTTGATATGAGGTCGACGTCAGGGGGTGCCTTTTAGGACAAAGCTTATATTTTGTTATAGGATAAGCTTTTTACACTGTTATATGTAGGGTGTTTAAAAGTTTTAAAATAATTAATATATATTAAAATACATGAAGTTCCCTTCCTCTTATGCGCAGTGGTTTCGCCAAACTGACGTCACCAGCTGCACGAGGATGGGGTATATATAGTAATTAGTAGGACACTGTGGCCATACATGGTGGTCGGTTAAACACAGCAAAAAGCTTATATGAGGTATAAAGAATCTCTTTTGAGATATTTAGTGAAGCAAATTTTGTCGTTATTTATTCAATGTGCTTTTAGATCTTGAATAATTTATACTGTTTTGTTTGATCCTAGGGATATTAGCCTTGAAAAAACCCTTTGGGTGAAACATGTCGGCACGATAATCCCTGAGAGTTAGACCACTATAATTAACCAAGCTAAGTACTTTATCATCTTTATGATAAAATTTGAAATTTAAGACACACTAAATAGGACCCGGTGAGGAATGGGTACGTTAAGCCAGATACAATGAAACTATTTTGAGTATCGTTGGTGGTACCTCTGAGGATCTATTAAACTGAAATTACGAATACTATTGTTGCAAGTGTGAGAATAAGGGAGGGGATTGACAGTGAATCACCTTCTAACAGCTATATATTATACTATTCTCTCACAAAAAATTCTGTATATTAGTAACATAGTGCTATTTATGAACCAATAAGAGTTTAGTCATTGTCAAATGAAGCCTAGGGATGAACCATACTGTGCTTTTGGAATTATTTTCCTTGTGCTCTCTACCGCCAAATGTTAAAAAAATTAATAAAAGCCAGATGTCCTGAGAGGTTTTCAATTTTCTGTCAATGAAAACAAGGCATATTGCATCTGACCCCAAAGATCTTATTCTACCAGAGAGACTTTTATATCTAGTAGTCTACCCTAGGACTGCTTACTCAATCAACTAGTCTTACAGCTGAGAATTCTGTAAGAAAAACCTATCTGGTCAATGCCTGTTAATTCAAATTCTTCATGTCTTTGCACATACCTCATCCACATTAAGATGTATTTTTAGCCAGAAATGTACACAGTAATATATTCTTCAAAGCAAATTCTTGGCACATAGTGAAAAGCTCTGCATTAAATATCTAATATTTATTTATATGTTATTTGCTATCAAGCACAGAAAGCATTAGCCAAGGCCGTCAACAAGGCCAGGAGCAGCTTGAGATACATGATCTGTTAATGGACTTTGAATGCTTATAATTCAAGATGTGGAACAGAGAGAAGAAAGTAAGTGTGGAAAACACAAAGGGAAGTGCTGAAATCATACACCAAAGATCCATTCCGGAAACTTTTACTTAGCTAAAAGTGGGGTTTAGCTGGGTATCAGTCTTATCATTCCCTCTGTAATTTCTGCACCTGAGCACCTTGACTAGATTGTAAGCTCTTTTGAGCAGGAACTGTCCCTTCTAGGTTCTAATGTATGTCTAGTAGTGTTATAGAAATGATTAGTAGTAGTAGTAAATTTCATGTCATATACTCATTTCTCAGCTTCTGAGTGGGTTAAAAAAAACCCATAAAACACCTTAAAATACATTGAATCACAAAATAAGTATGTTGCACAACCATCAATAAAATATACACCTTGTTGCCAGAGCAATGAACACGAGGAACAATGTGACAAAGTATGTTGATCTGTATCCTGGCTCTGGCATCTGTGTATTTTTAGTATGATGTATTAGGCGTGCTAGCCGATTTAGCACGCGTAAACTGATTTAGCATGCGCTAAATGCTAGAGCGTCCATTATATTCTCGTATGAGGAAAGACTAAAACGGTTAGGGCTCTTCAGCTTGGAACAGAGACAGCTGAGGGGAGACACGATTGAAGTCTACAAAATTCTGAGTGGAGTAGAACGGGTACAAGTGGATTGATTTTTCACTCCGTCAAAAATTGCAAAGACTAGGGGACACTCGATGAAGTTACAGGGAAATACTTTTAAAACCAATAGGAGGAAATATTGTTTCACTCAAAGAATAGTTAAGCTCTGGAACTTGTTGCCAGAAGATGTGTGGTAACAGCAGTTAACATAGCTGGGATTAAAAAAAGGTTTGGACAGAGGGGAGGAAACTAGAAAAGGTTCAAAGAGCGACGAAGATGATAAAAGGAATGAACTCTTCTCGTATGAGGAAAGACTAAAGAGGTTAGGGTTCTTCAGCTTGGAAAAAAGACGGCTGAGGGGAGATATGATTGAAGTCTACAACATTCTGTGTGGTATAGAATGGGTACAAATGGATCAGTTTTTTACTCTATCAAAAATTACAAAGACTAGGGGACACTCGATGAAGTTACAGGGAAATACTTTTAAAACCAATTGGAAGAATTTTTTTTTCACTCAGAGAATAGTTAAGCTCTGGAACGCATTGCCAGAGGATGTGGTAAGAGCAGTTAATGTAGCTGGTTTTAAGAAAGATTTGGACAAGTTCCTGGAAAGTCCATAGTCTGTTATTGAGAAAGATACCGGGGAAGCCACTGCTTTCCCTGTATCGGTAGCATGGGAATATTGCTACTCCTTGGGTTTTGGCCAGGTACTAGTGACCTGGATTGGCTGCCATAAGAACGGGCTACTGGGCTTTATGGACCATTGGTCTGACCCAGTAAGGCTATTCTTATGTTCTTATGACCTATGAAACATTCATTTTGCCACAAGTTGGTTTTGGAAACAAGATAGCCAGCATTCAATTACAACATTTCACAGCAAACAAGAAAACTGAATTCAAGGAGATATGAAGAAGATTGTAGTTTGAAATACTCTGAGAACTGAATATTTCACAGGACATTTATTTTAGTCATTATAATTAGCAAGGGGACTCTAATTCTATAGAAAAGTATTTATAAATAATATTCAATACGTAGGGTTAAGTGGATATTAGAATTATTTATAGAGTATGGTGTAATGATTATACACAAAGATTTGTTAAATAAATGAAAATATTTTCTATACAGTTTTTTTTTTGTAAGATATCGTAATATATATATAGAAGCTGATTTGAATTGATATTCCTAAATGTGCAGAGGCCTCAAAGAAAGCGAACAGAATGCTGGGCATTATCAAAAAAGGTATCACTACCAGAACGAAGGAGGTTATCCTGCCATTGTATCGAGCAATGGTGCGACCACATCTGGAATACTGTGTCCAATACTGGTCACCGTACCTTAAGAAAGACATGGCGATACTTGAGAGGGTCCAGAGGAGAGCAACTAGGATGATAAAAGGAATGGAGAACCTTTCATATGCCGAAAGGTTAGACAAACTGGGGCTCTTTACCCTGGAAAAGCGGAGACTGAGAGAAGACATGATACAGACATATAAAATCATGAGAGGCATAGAGAGGGTGGAGAGGGACAGATTCTTCAGACTAGCAGGGACAACAAAAACAAGAGGTCACTCGGAAAAACTGAGAGGGGACGGATTCAAAACGAATGCAAGGAAGTTTTTCTTCACTCAGAGGGTGGTGGACACCTGGAACACGCTTCCAAAGGAGGTAATAGGACAGAGTACAATACTGGGTTTTAAAAAGGGACTGGATGACTTCCTGGAAGCGAAGGGGATAGCAGGGTATAGATAGAAGGTTACTCTACAGGACAAAATCGAAAAGTGTATGTGAGTTTTAGGGTAGGAGCACTATCAGGTCCTGGACCTGAGGGGCCGCCGCGTGAGCGGACTGCCGGGCACGATGAACCTCCGGTCTGACCCGACAGAGGCAAGTCTTATGTTCTTATGTACTTTAATAAAATATACAGGGTGAGAAAAAGTAATCCCCTAGAGGTTGTTGCCATTTTCTCAGCAACCGCTTTGAATTTAAATTTTACATTACTATTTTTACATTACTAAATTTTTACAAAGAGTAACAAAAGATTCCAGAACCCCAAAGAGTAGCATAAGAATATAAGAATTGCCATTGCTGGGTCAGACCAGTGGTCCATTGTGCCCAGCAGTCTGCTCACGCGGCGGCCCTTAGGTCAAAGACCAGTGCCCTATTTGAGTCTAGCCTTACCGGCATATGTTCTGGTCCAGCAGGAACTTATCTAACCTTTTCTTGAGTCCCTGAAGGGTGCTTTCCCCTATAACGGCCTCTGGAAGAGCGTTCCATATTTCTACCACTCTCTGGGTGAAGAAGAACTTCCTTACATTTGTACGGAATCTATCCCCTTTTAACTTTAGAGAGTGCTCTCTCGTTCTCGTTACCTTGGAGAGGGTTAACGATCTCTCTTTCTCTACTAAGTCAATTCCCTTCAATATCTTGAATGTTTCGATCATCTCCCCTCTCAGTCTCCTCTTTTCAAGGGAGAAGAGGCCAAGTTTCTCTAGCCTCTCATTGTATAGCAATTCCTCCAGTCCCTTAACCAATTTTGTCGCTCTTCTCTGGAACCTTTCGAGTAGTACCATGTACTTCTTCATGTACGGCGACCAGTGCTGGTGAGGGCAGACCATGGCCCGGTACAGCGGCATGATAACCTTCTCCAATCTGTTCATGATACCCTTCTTTATCATTCCTAGCATTCTGTTCACCCTTTTCGCCGCCACTGCACATTGCGCGGACGGCTTCATCGACTTGTCAATCAGAACTCCTAAGTCTCTTTCCTGGGAGGTCTCTCCAAGTACCGCCCCAGACATCCTGTATTCGTGCATCAGATTTTTGTTACCAACATGCATCACTTTACACTTAGCCACGTTGAACCTCATTAGCCATGTCGATGTCCATTTCTCGAGCTTGATTATGTCACGTTGCAGATCTTCGCAATCCCCCTGTGTTTTCACTACTCTGAATAACTTTGTATCGTCCGCAAATTTAATCACCTCACTCGTCATACCAATGTCCAGATCGTTTATAAAGATGTTGAAGAGCACAGGTCCTTGCACCGAGCCCTGCGGCCACTGGTGACGCTCTTCCAGTCCGAGTATGGTCCATTTACCCCCACTCTTTGTTTCCTATGCTCCAGCCAGTTTTTAATCCACATTTCACCCTCGATTCCATGGCTTGCAATTTTCCAAAGTAGTCATTCATGTGGAACCTTGTCAAACGCCTTCTGAAAATCCAGATATACAATGCCGATCGGGTCGCCCTTTTCTATCTGCCTGTTTACTCCCTCAAAGAAGTGCAGCAAGTTCATCAAACACGATATGCCTTTGCTGAAACCATGCTGACTGGTCCTCATCAGCCTGTGTCCGTCAAGGTGATCAATGATGCGGTCCTTTATCAGTGCCTCTAGCATCTTTCCCGGTACCGAGGTCAGACTCACCAGTCTGTAGTTTCCCAGATCTCCCCTCGAAACTTTCTTGAAGATCGGCGTAACATTTGCCATCTTCCAGAATCTTTCCTGATTTGACTGACAGATTGGCTATTAGTTGAAGCAGTCCAGCTATAGTCCCTTTCAGTTCAGCAAGTGTATGGTGGTGGAAGCAGTTCAAAGAGAGTAAGATGCAAGTGACTGATGAAGCACATTCTGGGAGGCCAATCACCGCAAAGCAATCCACTGCATGTCTTTGAATTGTTTTTGAAATGCTGCAAAAAAATGTATTGATTGTGAAGGATGCTACTTTGAAATAGGAAAAATGTTCAGATTCTGTGGAGTCATCTGATTTTGAAGAAAAAAAAAATAGTGTGGGAAAAATTCCCAGTCGATTATCTCAGGTGACATATTCCAGCCTTGGTTCTAACTGAGCTGTAGAAAACAGTTGAATCAAGAAAAAAGGCAGATATACCTTGTAAAATTCAAATTTGCAGCAGACAAGACAGCAAATAAATTATCTGGTTAATACTTCTAATCAATAAATCTCAAACTTCAAACTTGCTGCTGGGGTTTCTCCCTCGGGCTTTGCTTCTCCCAGTCACCAACTGGGTAGATAAGATGAGTCATATGGTTCTTATCTGCTGTAATTTTCTCTGTTTCAATTCCTACTTCTTGGAGTATTCACTTAAGGCTGCAACCTATCAAACACCAGCAGAGTTGAGGCTATCTTTCAATGTACATGAAACAGCTTGGCAGAGGCATGTGAAATTCATACAAAAGATTTGCCACACACCTGATATGGATTTCCTTAACTCAGCACCAGATGTTTTGTGTAGACTCACAGGGCCTAAGTCTTTCCTTGTTTGCATTAAGATACTTAAGTGTGCTGCTTTCTACATACCTTCCCATCAAGCTGCATTGTATAGTTCATCCTGCTACTTTCAAAGCCATTAGCCAGACTGAATTCCTTCCAAACTAAACACCATGGGGGTAATTTTCAGTACTCCACCTAAATGCAAAGTCTGTGGCTATCTTTTGCATGAGTGAACTTGGGAGGGAATTTTCAGAGAGAAACTATCCCCTCAATATTTAACACTGCAGTTGGTGGTTTAAAGCAATGCTGACCACAGAGTTTATCCAGATATTTAGGGCTGGCCTATACCCAAATACCAGCACTGACATCAGGGTATAAGCTGACTATCAGAATTTATCCGAGTATGGCTGACTCTGTTATCTGGAGTGAGGCAAAAACAAGTTTCAAGTTTATTAGGATTTTATATATCGCCTATCAAGGTTATCTAAACAAGTGACATCCTAGAGCAGGGGTATCAAACTCAATCACATTAAGTGGCCAAAATCCAAAATACAGGCTAAGTCGCAGGCCAAACTCCACCCATTGCCCAATCTCCGCCCCAGACCCTGCCCCCATAATAGTACTAATTGTAACACCATTTTTTCCACTCATTTTTCATACATGCACACAATACAATCTTATTAACAATACATAATGGTTAACCACAAAATTAAACTGCACAAAGCACACTGTATGCTTTCAACATTCATTCCTACCAGAAAACAGAACCAAAAACTAAAGGTACTAATGAAACCCTAAGATTCAAGACTCTGCAAGCAGTACAACCCCCGAGAAAAAGAAACATATGCATTTCTTCCTGAACAGTGCAAAATATAGACAGCAGATACAAATTCTCAAAATTGACACAATTCAATTACTAAATTGAAAATAAAATCATTCCCCCTACCTTTGTTGTCTCCCTGGCCAGCTCCCGCGGTATGATCCGATGCACCTTTTCATTGCTACCCCTGGTGTTATCTTCTAGCCTGCTCCCTCTTCCTCACTGCCGCAGTGTGCACAAAGCCGCGTGTGGTGGCTCCTCACGCATCCCGTGCCTCTTTCGGCTTCTTCCACTCCATAGCTCTTATTAGTTTGGCTGCTACAAAAACACTAGAAGCCAATTTATGTATAACAGGCTTCACACCTGAAGGTTTTACATGCAACAGGTAATGTTCAGCTTTAAACGGCTACTTTTCCCCTGTGATCTGACAACTATTATGAGGATTGTTCTCCAGTACCTCTTTATTTTTCAGCAGGTCCACCATATATGGTACATGTCATCCAAACTTCCACATAATCTCCAACATTTTCCTGTCCCTGATTTAAACAATTTTTTCAAATGGGCACGGGTATTATAGCAATGATATTTTATAACTGTTTACTTGCTATGGAAACCTTAAGTATGAGAAATTTCTCCCCCATAGCTTCTGCTCATATGTGGTTTGTAAGTCTTTCTTCCAATGGTGGATATAATAACGAATAGGCATGTTATAAGCTAAAAGCTAGAAGGTTCCTCCTTTGCCTCCCCCTCCCTGCATAGCTTGTTCCAATTTAGTCTCAGTCAAGCTAAGATCATCTCTCGCCTATATATTTGTGTATAGTGAAATGAGTGATTAGTTGGGAGTCAAATTCTTCCTGTAAAATTGAACAACAGACCATCTGCTTGTCCTCTCAGAGTCAGCGCCTTGTATACTGTAGAGTCCAACTTTTTCCCCAACATAAAAATGTCTGGTCAGTTTGAGCCAGGATAAACCCTGACACATATTCCAAAGAAGTCTGTTGAAAATATATCCTATCAAGGAAAGTTGGTTTCCTAATTCTATACCATGTCTATAGGGGACCTCTGCTTGGTAGGCCTTCTTCTGATCTATTTGATCTTCCTTCTTTATGTTGAATTACTCTTCCTTGCTCTTCTATTTCCTCCTTCTTAGTCTTCACTCTAATCTTTTATTGCATTTCTAAATTCTGTTTCTCCGATCTCCTTCTCCTTCTACTCACCCATCCTGTTGTTTTTCCTTTATTTGTTTTCTTTCCTATCAAAATTGTATTTCTCACCCATCTTTCCCTTTTGGCTCAGTACGTTTTGTGGGTCCATTGTACGTCTGACATAGTTACCTTTGAATGTTCTAAGTTTATTTATGTACATTGCTTAGAAGTTCGATTAAGTGATTTATCAAATTTTAAATAAACTTGAACCCTGTACTGCTAGAGGGGTCAGCTTAATAACTGCTATCAGGGAGGAATCAGGCAGCCATGGTACTATCAGAGGTGTAATCTGGATCCAACTCTGTTCCAACTTAACCCATAATTTTTTTGAGTGCGCTAACCATTCTGCTATAATAAGTAAGTGAGCGGATTTGTAGTATGAAAGAAAATCAGGCACTGCCATTCCTCCCAATTTCTTTGAATGTTGGTTGCACTGCTTGGGCATGAATTCTGGATGGTCATTTATTCCAGATACGCTTTAATTGGCTGAAAATGATTTTGGATATGGGAGTAGCAATGCCATAAAAATTAATGAAAGGTAGTACCATAATATTTTACTGCCTATATCCTTCCCATCCAAGAGATTGTTAGACTTTCCTATCTATCTGGATCCAAGATCAGCTCATTTAATTTCTGAAGTAGATTACATTACATTACATTACGGATTTCTATTCCGCCTATACCTTGCAGTTCAAGGCGGATTACAAAAGAGTTGACTGGACATTTCTAGTGACGATATGATTTTTTTTGTTTTTTTTTTACAACAGAGGAGAGATAGCTGGATAGATTCCGAAGGAACTTACAAATTGGGTAGTAAATTGACAGTACGTAACTGTGTGATATGACAAATAGATTATAGTTAGAGTACAGATAAGATTACAATACATTTCAGGGATCTGTTTACTTGGTAGGTGTTTTTGGGGGGAAGAGGTTTTCTATGTGGGGGTTTTAGGGGAGAATTTATCTGGGAATATGGGGATGGGGGGTTAAGATATTTGGATGAATTTTTTGAAAAGCAGGGTTTTGATTTCTTTTCGGAATGTTTTGAGGTCGCCCGTTGCCATCAGCAGGTTGGAGATGGAATGGTTGAGTTTTGCTGCTTGCGTTGCCAGAAGGTTGTCAAACATCTTCTTGCGCTGAGTGCTCTTGAGTGAGAAGGAGGCAAAAGGGTTCGGGGTTCTTCTTTGTCTTGAGGTGAGGATCTGGTTTAAGCGGATGTTTAGGAAGGAGGGGGAAGAGCCGTTTAATATAGAGGATTATTTGCATATAAATCCTCTATATTATTTGTTATACTGATTCCCAAATATTTAATACTATTTGGGGACCACTGAAAGGGGTATTTCTGAAGCAGCACCCCTTCAATTACTGGGGGAGTAGATACTGTATGTGGAGGGTCATAATCGAAAGTGTGCTTAAGTCTAAGGTTGGATGTTTTGTGCAAGACATCCACAAACCCAGTAAGAAAAATGTCCATTTTCAAAGCTGACAAATGTCTATCTTTTATTTTTTTTTAATGAGCTAGGTTTAAGCTACGGTCCTTATGACGTCTACCTTTTTTGCCCATTTTCAAAAATACAAATGTCAGCGTGAAAAACGTACAAAAGCAAGTTTTGTAGACGTACCCACCAACTACCTTGTTTGATCGCAGCAGAAGGAATCCCCATCAGCTGAGCCAGTTTCAGGTATTTCTGGCAGCTCAGCTGACAAGGAATCCCCCTACCAGGATCAGCTGAGCCGTTGAGCCCTACACTCCTCCCCCTGACATCTCTGGACTTTCCCCTGACATCCCCTTGACATCCCCCACATATTCTCGACATTCCCCACAACCCCGACCTTCTCCAACTTCTTTGCCCCCCTCCCCCGTACCTTTATGTGAGAAAACAGCAGGAGGGAAGCTCACTCCCTCCTGCATACAGGTCTGCATGCTGCAAATGATGGGGCTTCCTCCTCCCAATGCATCTTGGGGTGCAATGTAAGGGGCCGAAGGCCCTGATTGGCTCAAAACAGTATCTAAATTCCCTCTAGGAAAGCTTTGATTATGGATGGGGTACGTCCAGGTTGAAGCCACGATCAGCTGATGGGAAGCCTATGGGTTTAGGGGTTTTTTACGCTCTTTGGGTGGTGGGAGGGAGTCATGACCACTGGAGGAGTAAGGAGAGGGGGGGAGGGTCATGCCTTAAATACTCCAGTGGTCTTCTTGTCAGTTTGGGCACTTTTGTGGAACTTAGACGCAATTCAAACAGGTCTAACTGTCATCGTCTAAGTTCCCTTTAGGAAAGCTTTGATTATGGCTGGGCTATGTCCAGATTGAAGCCAGTCCGATTCCCACCCATAACACACCTTCCAACACATCCCTTTGTTCTCTGGATGCACAGCAGCTTAAAAGTGCTGCTCCACGTACTGAAAGTTGGTTTTGATTATCAGCACTTGGACATTTCTGCTATTAGGATGTCCAAGTGTCGACTTAGGCTAATTTTTGGATGTTTTAAAGTTTTGATTATGAACCCCATAGCATTTAATATTTCTAATTTTGATAAATTAATTTTAAACCCCATATCACTGTAACATCTGCATTATACATTGCAAGGAATCCATTGGTCGAGTTACAGCAAATAGGGAGATCTTCAATTCTAAAGCCCCCCCTCCCTCCCTCCCTCCCAGGTCACTCTAGTGATAATGGTGGCCCTTATATTCTCAGCTAATGGCTCAATTACTATGGCAAACAATAGGGGTGAGGGAGGCAACCATGTCTTGTTCCTCTATATAACAAGAAAATCCTTGAATGAGAGCCTTTTATTTTTAAATAGGCCAGTGGGTCTGTATATATCAGATGAAGCCAGAATAAGATACCTACCCGCTATTCCCATCTTCTTTAGTACAGAAAACATAAATAGCCAATGGACATGATCAAATGCTTTTTCTGCATCATTAAGCTTCTTGTTTTCACTTTCCCAAAGTAATCAAGGCTTCATTTCAGTGTCTTTCTACTCTTGTCTGTCACCATGCTCTGTTTTGCTTTCTCTGCTCTACATTGTGTGCAATTCTCCACTTCCCACACACTAAGCAATCTGCTGTTTGCTTTCAGAGTCTCTCTTTGCTAGCACCCGTTCAGAGAAATAAAATTCCTCCAGATGTCTGAGACTTTTTCTTTGGCAAACTTCCAGTCAAAACTAAAAATGATTCTCTTCAAAGAAGCCTTACCTAATACTTGACTCCCTCAGTTACTTTCATTGTGGTTCACTATCGTTTTTCCTGTGTATTGTATTACATTCATTCTGCATTTCTTGTTGCAAAGCACTCTGGGTAGATCATTAAATAAAAGGTACAGCTCATACTAATAAAGCATTCCCCTCTGGTCTCAGTCTCTGTGATCTAAGGGCATACAACCACACAATCAACTCCTCTTGTTTAACATTTATGTATTGAAGAACTTCATGAGCTCCCGCAACCATCTCATCAAGACTTGGAAAATATTTTAATCAGAATCCAGGATCTCTGAATCTGTTTCCAATTGAACAAACCTTAGAATGATTACACATGCCAACAACAAAAAAAAACTTTTTTGGTGCTTTGGATTTTTTGACCTGTCTCTGGGGTTATTTGGGGCGCTGATTCAGAAAACTGCATTGGACAGACCGCATCAGCTCTAGTTTCTTAAATATGGTTGAATTTATGCCTACAGGATAGTAGAGCCAAACATGAACATTGGGTAAAAAAAGATTGGCCTCTGAGGAAATATATGGTTGTTGGAGGACAATATGTAATCAATGAACCTTTGGTAGCACGAGATAGAATTATACTACCACAACTACATATAAAGCTAGGCCTGATGAAACAATTTGTAAAAGCTTTGAATAAAGACAGTTCATGCATTGAATACATAAAGGGGCATAATCAAAAAATACGTCTAAGTCCGTTTTGGACCTAAGTTGCTAGTTGTCCAAAGTTGGACATGTCCAAAGTCCATTCTTGACAAAATACGTCCAAAATATTTTTTTGAGAATCATCTACTTCTACGTCCAGCCGTTTGATTGTTCAGACCGCTATGTTATCTATCTTTATACCCCATTCTTATCCAAAAATTTGTCCAAGTCACAAGTTTTTTGCTTCTGATGTACAGAAAAAAGTTTTTCCCTCTTTTGCAAGTTTCTCTTCATATTCTTTCTTATCTTTATCAATGTTTTGCATCTAATTTGCCAGTGCTTATGTCTCTTCTTATTTTCTTCATTTGGATCCTTTTTCCATTCTTTAAAGGATTTTTTTTTTTTTGCTCTAATAGCCTCTTTCACTTCACCTTTTAACCATTCCAGCTCTCGTTCCCTCTTCTTTCCACCTTTGCTGATATGTGGAATACATCTAGTCTGGCCTTCCACAATGGTATTTTTAAATAACATCCACGCCTGGTTTACGATTCTAACCTTTGCAACTGATCCTTTTAGCTTCTTTTTAACCATTTTTCTCATATTCTCATAGTCACTCTTTCGAAAATTAAATGCCTCTACAGTAGATTTCTTTTGCGACGTCACTCCAATTATCAGCTCAAATTTGATCACGTTATGATCATTTTTTCTCAGCGGACCCAACACAATTAACTCCTGTACTATGCTTTACATTCCACTATGGACCAAAATTAAAACAGCTACCCCTCTTGTTGGTTCTTGAACCAGTTGCTCCAAGAAGCAGTCATTTATAACTTCTAGTAATTTTACCTCCCTAGAACTCCCCTATGTAACATTTAACCAGTCAATGTTGGGGTAATTGAAATCACTAAACATGACAATATAGCTAGACAAACAAAAGAAGTGGAGAAAAAACCTTAGTTCTTCTTCATATGGTTAAAAAAAACTCCACTTCAAAAAAATATATAACTTCCCCTTTTTTTAAACCAATAGAGGATATCAGTGCAACAAACAGTGCAATGAATTCAAAAAATTAGGTGACACAAAGCATAGGAAACAACTCCATACATGGCAAAACTCCAATACTGTAATTGGACTTATCTCACTCTGTGCCAGGGTTTTCACTAACGCAATCTTCATCACTCCCCACAAGCGGAGACTGTAGTCCACAAAGTGCTGGGTTTTGAAAATCTGTCCGGATCCCCAGACATGTCCTCAAAAGGAGGACATGTACTCAAAAGGAGGACATGTCTGGGAAAATCCGGACATCTGGTAACCCTAACAATATGGATATAATTGAGACTTATCAAACCTTACTTTTACAATAATAATTTTGCAATTCTGGTCCAAATGCTGGTCCTAAATCAACTAGATTACTTTAACTTCCTCTATGCAGGCATAATGTCTACTCAGTTGAATAAGCTTCAAACGATTCAGAACACTGCAACCAGGTTGATCTTCCGTTTAAGGAAATATGGCCACATCTCTGAGTTCTATTGCATGCTTTATTGGATACCTGTAAATGCTCAAATCCTGTTCAAGCTTTCCTGCATTGTGCACCTTACTCTAAATGCCAACTTGCCAGAACAGATAGTCAATATTTTCTCCACCTCCCACTTCACCTCATTGAGGATTAATGTAAAGGGGTGAAAAAATTATTCTGTGCAGCTATGCACTTGCATTGCCTGTGACATGGACGCCAGTTAGAGAATTGTGATGTTAGGCTGGCACGATTCTATATAGAACGCCCATGTGCTTAGGCGGGTTCTGAGGCCGGGCATCCTAATCCTATACAGAATTCGGCCCTTAGTGCCTGTGAATTGTTTTGGGCTGACTGCAAAATTTTAATAATAATAACTTTATTTTTTTCTATACCGCCACAATCTTGTGACTTCTAGGCAGTTTACAGTGAAGAGAGCTGGACAATCAGCGAATTACAGAATATAAATAGGGAAGATGTCGCTGAATGGTCAGTGGAAACAGAATACAATTAGTGAGAAAACACAATATCGACATGTTGTTAATAATTTTAGAAGGGGTTTCTGACTAGGAGATAAATCTATCGAACAGAGCTGTCTTAATTTCTTTCCGAAATGCGCCGTAGGTCGATCCTGCTCTGTTGATGTAATTGCTTAGCCAGATCTGCTGTTTGCTAGCTTGAAACTTAAAGGTTCTGTCCAGAAAGGACCTGTATTTGCAATCAGTGACCTTTGGATAGGCAAAAAGATTGCGATTTCTGGTTGTCCTCGTGGGGATGTGCAGCTCGAAATGTGGTAAGAGATAGGTAGGGGCCATTCCCCACACCAGTTTAAAGCAAAAGCAAGAGAATTTGAATATTATTCGTGCCTCCGTTGGCAACCAGTGTAGCAGTTTGTAGTAGGGACTAATGTGTTCGCTTTTCTTTAGTCCGAATATTAAGCGGATGGCCATGTTTTGCACTATTCTTAATTTTTTCAGTTTTTTTTAGGTATGCCCACGTAAATGATGTTGCAGTAGTCCAGGGTGGAAAGAATCAATGACTGTATTAGTAGTCTGAAAGATAGAGGGTTGAAATATTTTTTGATGGTTTTTAATTTCCATAGTGCAAAGAAACATTTTTTGCCACCAAGTTCGTGTGTTCGATCATGGTCAAGTGGGTGTAGTTATACAACCACACTCAAAGCGGTTTACAATCAGGTACTCAAGCATTTTTCCCTATCTGTCCCGGCAGGCAGTAGAGGATTAAGTGACTTGCTCAGGGTCACAAGCAGCAGCGCAGGATTTGAACCCAAAAATCCAGGGTGCTGATGCTGTAGCTCTAACTACTATGCCACACTCTCCTCCTATAGAATTATAGAATTGGTGCTAAGCACATGACCTAAATCTTGTGCCATTTTATAGATTTGCCACTACAGTCCTTTTCCTTTGAACCCTGTTTTATAAGTACCATTCTAGAGGCATTTTCACACATTTTCAAACTTGTGAATAATTTATACCCTATACCTGTGTGATGGTATTTCCCTTGTTTGAGATTAACCTTAATGTTTTTAGTTCTGAGACAACTGCACTGAATTATCTTTTTGTTTTTCCAAGGATAACGGATTGTATGTTGTACTTAGCACAGATCAACGCTGAGGGCACAGAAACCAGTAGGAGTGTTTAGAGAAGTAGATAGATTTTCCTGAATTTTCTAACAACATTTTTCACTGGAGCTATCAGTTTCCAGGCAAATACCATGATGGAATTTTAGAGGTCACTGGTGTTTTTAGTGCAAAAAAAGATGCAATCCTTCCTCTCCCACAAAGTTCATCTGTGCCCTTTCAGTTACTTTTTCTGCCAAACATTTAGCATTATATAAAAAGCAAACCCTTTGAAAGATGCTGGGCATAAAGACATTTCATACATCTGCTCCAGATGCTGCAGTTATGACCTCATGCACTGTGTACTATAGCTCTTAAGAGCTTACGTAAATCAGTTTCTATCATCTCGCATGAAGACCATCTCATATCTTATTAGTTTGTGGCAGTGAATGTTAACAAAGTATGTTAACAAAAAAGCTCACAGCGCAACAAACGCTCGTTCTTCAACCTACAATTCAGCTGGACATGCTACTAAAACCTGACCAAATTTGCAAATGAAAAATATTTGCATGTTAAAATCATCACTAGGGCATATGCATCATTGGCTGTTTTAGCATGCAGGATTTTTCATTTCTAAATTTGGCTACATTTCCAAACCAAATAGGTAGTGAGATCCATAATTACTCAGAGCAGCTCATTACATCTGTTCAAATACGAGAGTGAATAAAAATTTAAAGGCAATTCCGTGAGAACCAGAACAGAGCTAGTGAAATGTACATTGCCTGTTGGATAGTTTGTTGTTCACACATAGTGCAGTGCTCGACCTTTAGTCGTGTGGTAGCCATTAGGTCAGGAAAATGGACGCTCCATTGCAAGATCGTACTATCAAAGAACAATGTGCAGTAGTATGCTTTCTGTGGGCAGAGGGAGTGAAAATTGTAGAAATTCACCGTTGGATTTTGACTCAGTATGGACATAGCACCATGGGTCAATGAAAGGTTTAAAGAAAGAAGAACATCGTTCATACAAGAACAGTGGCACAGTAAGTGGGGGGCAAAGGGGTGGACCACCCCAGGAGACTCATCTTACTGGCTGGCAGCCCAACTGAGCATTATTGGCAGACTCATGGAGGCAGGGAAGGGGGAAGGGAGAGAGAGAGCGCGCATATGCAAACACAACGGGCCAGGCACATGCACACTCTTTCTCTCCCCCCACCAACCTACCTTGCCTCCACGAGTCTTCTAAAAATGCTCAGGCTTCAGCGGTTTTGCACACCGCAGCCAATAGCAAGACTCCTGGGGTAGGGCTGTGGCAGTAAAATAGTTTAGATTTCAGATGCAGCAGCCTTAGTGGCCTGGAGGCAGAGTGGGGGGGGGGGGGGGGGAGGAGAGAGCATGCACGTGAACACTCAACAAGCCCAAACTCAGTCTTTTAGTGGAATACATCAGGGGGGGCACACACAGGAGAGAGAGTGCATGTGCAAACTCAATGCCAGAATGTTCCCTGGCCCTGAGTTCCTCACAGTGGAGTACAGCCAGGCAGGTAGCAGCAGGACCAGTGTACGTCATTGTTGTCAACTCCAGACCAATCAGGAATTTAATTGGCAGTGAAGAAGCAGCAGTGCTACACACAGACAGGGCAATTAAAACAAGAACGTGCTTTACATTTTCAAACTTGAGTTTGCTTGTTGAATCCCTGTTGTAATTGTTGTAACAGTAAAGTTTGGTTGTGAAGTGACCCATTTCTGTGCCATTGCCATGAGATGGAGCCTCCAGGATCTGTAGAGAAGGGGAAAGAGAAGAGGAAAGTGGCCCACTACATACAACAGAGTGAAAAAAACAACCAATCTGGTGTATTGTACACCCAGAATTGGTTTCACTTTGCTGCAGCCCACTATGACTTACCTTCCCCTTCTTTCTCCCCTCCCTCCCCCCCCCCCCCACCTTATGGCAGACATCCTCTTCCCACCCACCCTCATCAGCATTGTTTCTCTCCTCCACTAGTATAACATCTTCACTTCTCTCTCCATTCCTCTTGATTTCACCATTCATTCCCTCTGTCATCATAGCCCTAAGCTGCTACTACTATGAGTGCTACCAGCGCTGTACAGAGTCACGAAGGAGATGGTCCCTGCTGAAAGGAGCTTACACTAGTCAGTAGGTCTGCTGTCTGGTCTCTTGGGAGTACCTGTCATCTCATAGTCTCCCATCTGCAGCTTGCTGTACTCATAAGCCAGGTTTAGGTATGCAAAGGGTTCTTTTTGATCTTTACTTTAAGAATGGAGAGGAATACCAAATCTTGAAGGTCCATTAAAATTTGTTTAATCCAGTGAATGTGTTTTGAAGAGCAAAGCAAAGATTATTGCAGACAGAGTTATGAAGCTCCTAAACTGTTCAGATTAAAGTTCTATTCCCAACTTTGCTCCATAAAAAATTACCTTTTGTAAATCCTTTAACCCTTGCACTCCTATAGTCATAACTTAGATAGCAGGACTTCTAGGGATCCTACACTTATGTGACTTATGTGATTAAGCTTCCAGAGCACTTCAGATTGTTCTACTTTGCAATAGTTTAAGAAGATTTTTAAAACTCATTTGGTTCTGCAGGCCTCTTCCATTACATAACTGATTATGATTGGTGAAGATAGATGCTATCTGTAAATGATTATGAGTGGGGAAGGTGGATGGCATCAACATCAAATTTTTATAATATACCTTGGTTTTTGTGTTTTATTGACTTATGCATTTTTGTGATATCATAAACCACTTACTGGTAAGCAAGGTAAAAGTTGTTAAAATAAATAAAGTTTGCACAGTGGTGTTACGGACATAGTATGTGTTAAATGCTAAAAACCCATCTGCGGGCTTTTAGCATTTATCACACACTAAGTCCCTTAATGCATGTTAAGATATGTTAAGGCCCTAACACTGCTTGATGAATTCCCCCCCTTATACTCCCTACAAATAACTCGTATTCCACAGAACATCCTGTTTCGATGAAGAACTTTTATAAAGGCAAGTTGGGCTATGATCTCTCTCTTTCCCAAACAAATGAAATCATCAGGAAGAACTTCAGTAAATATACATAGAGGACAGGATCTCTGCTGTATGCTTCCAGGATGCCTGCAAGTCCTTTCAGCATCTTTGCGGTGCATGGCAAGAAACTCTCTTGCACAAGTCTCAAAGTTCAATGACCATCCGTTTCCAGACAGAAAGCAAATGCATTTGACATTACAGGCTGATTAACGAACATTTAGCTTTCAAGCAGGGATTAATCTCAAACTCAGACATGGCTTTTTTCAAACCCATTCAGTCCAATTAGTATCCAGTCTAGGAAACCCACAAACACAGATTACTAAATATTGCTGCTAACAGAAAGCTTGCACCTGTTCTTCAGGATCGGAGAAACCACAGGAATATCATGTTACTGATTCAGAAAAAATTCATAATGACATCAGCTTTGGAGGCGCGTTACTAAAATGTAACTTCAGGTGAACATAAGAACATGAGCATTGTCTTACTGAGACAGACTGAAGGTCCAGTATCCTGTTTCCAACCGTGACCAATCCAGGTCACATGTACCTGGCAAGATCTCATAAGAGTAAAAACAGATTTTATGTTGCTTATCCTAGAAATAAGCAGTGAATTTTCCCAAGTCTAACTTAATAATGGACTTTTTTTTTTAAGGAAATTATCCAAACTTTTTTAAAACCCTGCTATCATAATTGCTTTCAACACATTCCCTGGCAGCCAATCCCAGAATTTAATTACATGTTGAATGAAGAAATACTTGCACTGGTTTGGTTTAAATCTGCTACTAAGTAGCTTCATTGCATTGCCCTAGTCTTAGTATTTTGGGAAACAGTAAACGAGTGGTAGTCATCTATCATCTCTCCCTTCAGCTGTCTCTTCTCCAAGCATATGAGCCTTAGCCTCTTTAGCCTTTCCCATCCCCTTTATCTTTGTTCTTCTCTGTACCTTTTCTAATTCTGCTTTATCTTTTTTGAGATGACGTGACCATAACTGAACACAATTGTGGTGCAGTCTTACCAAGGAGAGATACAAAGGTATTTGAATATTCTTGCCTGAGATTTTTGTTGTCTCTGCTGCTGTTGTTGCCGTCTGGGCGCAGGCCTGCAGAAAGGTGGAGTTGTTTTCTGAGGGTAACGACGTGGCGGAGGCTTGGAAGGCCGAGCAGAGGGAGACTTAGTCTTTGGCTGGACCAGGGAGGCAAAGGAGCGCTCATGTTCACAGAGACGTTTGGTAGCCGCCTCTATTGAATCATCAAAAAGTTCATTGCCTTGGCAAGGTAAATTTGCTAGACGGTCCTGCAAATTAGAGTCCATATCAACAATGCGGAGCCAAGCCAGGCGTCGCATAGCCACAGCAAAGGCTGTAACCCTAGATGACATCTCAAAAGCATCATACATGGCTTTCAGCATGAACAGATGGATTTGTGACAGAGTTTGGAGAATCTTTTTAAACTCTGGAAGGCATTGCTCCTCAAGGGCAGGAAAGAACTTAGGTATTATTTTGAGGTAATGATTAAAATAAGATGTAAATAGATTGAGAATTTGATTTGCCATCATAGAATTCTGATAGCCAAACTTATCCATGGTGCGGCCTTCTCTGCCTGGCAGCACCACAGCATAGACCTTAGAGGGTTGGGCTTTCTTAAGTGAAGATTCCACCACTAGGGATTGATGAGATAACTGCGGTTTTTCAAACCCCTTGCAAGGAACTGTACGATAACAAGATTCCATCTTAGAGGGTATGGCTGGAATAGAATAAGGGGTTTCCAGATTCCTGAGAAAAGTTTGTTTTAAAACAGGAGTCAAGGTTTCCTTGGGTGGATGAGGTAACTCCATGTCGGCCAAGTACTCAGGAATGTACTTAGATTCAGAGTGTAGATCCAGCTGAAGAGCTTTACCCATATCAAAGACAAATCTCGCAAAAGAGGTGGACTTTGATGTGAAGGGTTCCTCAGGAGAAGGAGACCGAATAAGATGGCGAAGCTTTGCTGGAATATTGAGAAGGCATGTCAGTATCCAGCGCCATGGTCACTGATGAAACTCCATTGTATGTTAGAGGAGGAGTCAGAGAGTGTTTGCGCTTCAGAAGCTGCGATGGAGAAGTCCCGAGAGTCCGAGGAACGGATTGTCTCGACTGCTGTTTGGGAGAAGGTTCCCTCACAGACAGTCTCGATGGTCCTTGATCTGGATGTGCCTCGAGGAGAAGAAGGAGTAGGAGACTTGCGAGGTAGAGGCTTATGTTTGGACCTCGAAGGAGCCTCGACGGCCTTCAATAAACAAGGCATAGAAGACTCAGTATTATGAGGAAGTGAGTCCTTTTGTTTGAGAGAAGACTCTTTACTCCGTTTGGAAGCAAGGTGCCTCGAGGTCGAGGCGTGCTTTGAGTGGTGCCTCGATCGTGTGGGAGACTCTGACCTGGAGGGATGAGGTGAAGAGTCACTGGAGGATAACTGACGAGATTTACGAAGCTTGCCTCGAGGTGCTTCGACAGGAGGCTCAGGCTGGCTTGGAGGAAGCAGGGTCGAGGCAGGGACAAGTTGAGCCAAGACAGAGATAATCTGAGTGGTCAAAGATGGCTTTTAACATGTCCTCGAATATAGGCACTGAGACCAAGGGGTCTGGTCTGGGAGGTACAGCAGTGCGCTCCAAGAAGGGAGACCTCAAGGATGAGTATTCCCTTGTTTGGAGGCACGCTTAGCTGGAGGTCTCGTAGAGGCTGGCAGGACTCCACTCGTTGCCTGAAATGCGTGATACTCTGGAGGCTTCTTAGGGAGTGTACCTGAAAGAGAAAGAGGAGACTTACCCGCAGACGAAACCTTAGCAAGTACCACAGACGAGGCCTTCGAGGACGAGGACATCGAGGTCTTAGTCGAGGCCACCACGGGGGTCGAGGTCGAGGTCTTAGTAGTCGAGGCCGCCCCCGAAGTCAAGGCCTTCTCCGCAGACTGCTCCATAGTGCCAAATAGTTGAAAAATTTTAGCACGGCGTCTGTGGAGGGCTCGAGGTTGAAGGGTAGCACAGTGTGGGAAAGACTCGGGACAATGGTCTGGTCCTAAGCAGGCAATACGCCAACGATGTGAGGGTCGGTGATTGAGATGACCCGGCCAAACTGGCTACACTTTTTAAAACTGGTAAGGGGCTGGGACATATGACAAAAAGAAAACTGTGAATGAACTAGGTTCGGCCGAAAATTGGTGAAGATAAAGAAAACTGGGTTTTTTTAGACTTACAAGACGCGCCCGCACAGCGACTTCGCGAAGAAAATAATAAAGCCGCGGTGCGAGAAGGCAATGAAGAACTGCAGAGCTGAAGAAAACGGGACTTCTTGGCTCCGTGGAAAACGTTGAACTAAGGACCCGCTGAGGAGATGCGCGCCCTAATTCGGGTGGGAAGGCACTCGTGCATGCGCAGTGCAGCACTTGTAAACTCTTAAAAAATCTTCAAGCAAATCTGCTTGCGAAGCTGTCCGCTGCGGGGCTTCGTGGATGACATCACCCACCTGTTGAGAATATTTGCCTGCTTGTCCTGGGATAATGCTACGCACTTTTAAGAAACGCAGTGAAGAAAAGCTCGCCTTTTTAATATGGTACTGTATTCTAGGGAAATATCTAGGAGCTGATATTAAGATTGCATTCCATTTGCTAGAACTGTTAATTCTGTTATAAGATTTGCCACTCAAAAGCAAGAAGGTTCTAAATATAGACGTACTCCAAGTTGCCTTCTATTGCACAAGCTTATTAAAATCTGCAGCTTCAAAAAGGCAGAAAAATCAGGATGCACTGGTGGTTTTGCAGTCACTGCTTATGAGAAAGAACGAAAAACCCCCAGCACTGTACGTATGGTATACATTTCCATATACAGCAATCCCCGGGATACTTTATACTAGCTTTCCCAAACAAATCAGTTACAGCCTGTCTGCTCCATTCTTCTACCTCAGAGAAAGTTGATTGGAGTCCAGCAAAATAAATTAGAGAACTCCCTACTGAGATGCTTTTGACTCATAACAATACTGCTGCTCTTGATGCTGCCATTACAGGTTTTTGTGTGTGTGTGGTTCACTGGCCAATGTAACTGACAGGAACATGAGAACAACACGATAGACTGCAAATACAAAACAAACAAAAGACAAAATGGTTAGATATCAGGCTAGGCCAGCTTGAAGTAGTGAGTTTTATGTTTAGCCCTGAAGTAAAAAGTGTAGACATCCTGGACATCTGGAGGAAGTTTATTTCAAAGGGAGGGACCTAGATGTGAAAAAGCTTCAGACATAGAAACAGAGAACATGATGGCAGATTAAGACCATCCATGCTCCCTCCCTCAAAATAAGGGACCTCACCCTCTTTCCCCATCAGAGCAGGCCAGCACCACCTCTTTCTCTCCCATCCCTGGTGGTCCTGCAACCTTCCAGTTGGTCATAAACAGTCAGTGATCAACAGCCTCATCTGTCACATCCTGCCTATGCTGATGTTACTTCCCGTTTTTTTGTAGGCGGGACATGGCAGAGACAAGGCTTCTGGGGGTCCACTGGTGATCACTGACACTGTTCACAACCAACTGGAAAATTGCAGGATCACCAGGGAGTGGGAAAAGGAGGAAGGGAATAGACTGGAAGAAAAATGAGGAAGTGCAAATCTACAAAGATGGGAGGGTAAGGAACATGGAGAGAAGCAGCAGGACTTTACTAAAGGAAGAGAGAAATGCTGGGGGGAGGGGGAAGTTGCTTGAACTATGGAGGGAGTGGGAAGAATGAGACTGGATAGAAGAGGGAAGAATGTGATAGACCTTAGGCGTCTGGGCCAATCATAATGCAGTAGGAAGGGGCAGCATTGCCTCATTCTAATGGAGGCAGGCCTGCCGGACAGACCTGTCCGTCTGGCCATCATTTCAGGTTACAGAGGGGTCCTTGGGGGGGGGGGTCAGGGGAGGGTGGGGGGGTTAAGAGGGTTTTGGGGTGGGAGGTTTTTGGCAGAAGGGATTGGGTATCCTCCTGCCGGTTTCATTTTGGTGGTGGAGGGTTTCTGGCAGGAAGGATTGGGCACCCTCCTGCCAGTTTTGTTCTGGGGATTCTGGAGGGTTTCTGGCAGGAGGGATTGGGCAAGAAAGGGATTGGGCACCCTTCGTTCAGGGGAGTTCCGGCAGGAGGGATTGGATACCCTTCTGCCGTGTTCGTTGGGGAGGGGGGGGGTGTTCCGGGCAAGAGGGACTGGGCATCCCTTCTGCTGCTGTGTTCATTCGGGGAGGGGGGGGAGGAACTGTTGACTGCAGCTGTGGCTGCTAAACTTATCGCAGCAGGGAGATCCCTTGTCATGATAATCATGTCTACTTACAATATAGGCCTGTATTTTGCTGGCCTATATTGTACGCATCTCCCACTGGCCTAGGGAGATACGTACGGCCACCTAGGCCTGCCTAAGGCTACTTCTGGGCCAAACCACGCTTGTGCCTAGCCTTAGGCAAGCTTAGGCGGGCTTGCACACCTCCTTAGATTCCCGAAGGCGCCTCCAGTGTAAGCGGCCTGCCTCAGGAAGTTTTGGGTTGTTTTTTTTAAGGAAACGTGCATCCCAATTGGCTGGTTAGGCAGCAGTTGGCCGCCTATAATCAGGATACCGTTTATAGAATCCGAGCCAAAGAGACAGATGGGAACAGAAAGGGTAGTTTCTGATCATGGTGGGGGAGAAAGGGAATGATAGTAAAGATGGATAAAGAAAGAGGATGGGCCAGAGATCCTGGAAAGAGCAGAAGTTAGATAGGATTCAGGGGTGAGAAAACAGAGCTGAAGATAAATAGGACTTTGTGATTGAGTGTGAGTGTACAGAGTCACAGAGTAGGAAATTACCAACAGGAGATATGGAGAGTAGCCTGGCAATTAATAGGTAGATTGATGTGTGTGGATGTTTATTTATTTAACAGGCTAGGATCTTAATGTTGTTATTTTTAAATCTATCTTTTATTCTTTTTAAATTTTTGGTATTTCTTAATATAATTTTATCATGCAGAATCTTTAGAAGATTTTAATCCGATGTATGCATTTGTATTGTATCTATTGCATTATTTGTACTGCGATTGATTGTTGTAAACCGCCTAGAACTCTTAGGTATGGCGGTATATAAAAATAAATTATTATTATTATTATTTAGGAAAATGAATAGGGGGGTAGGGGTAAGAAAAAGGGGATAATGTGTAGGCAAAAGCTGAAACATAATGTGATTGATCTGGAAACCTGGAAAAGAATTAGAGGCACCGAAATTATATCTGCAATCTATATTTTGCACTATGGCCCCCTTTTACTAAACCGCAATGGCAATAGTGGTTTTTAGCGCAGGGAGCCTATGAGCGTCGAGAGCAGCGCAGGGCATTCAGCGCAGCTCCCTGCGCTAAAAACGATTGCGGTTTAGTAAAAAGAAAGGGGGTATATTTGTCTATTTTTGTATAGTTGTTTCTAAGGTGACATTTAATATTTTAAAGTCATCTGCCTTGACCTCTGAAAAAAAACCTGAATACAAATGATAATTAACATTTTCTCTGTGCTTTGTGTTTTTTTAAATTTTATTGCTGGTAGATCATTTTGACTTGGTCATTGTATAAGTAGCTCCCGGGGGCCACATGCAGCCCGCCAGGTTCTATTTTGAGGTCCTCGGTATGTTTATCATAATCAAAAAAGGTACAGAATGGAAATTATAAAAATTTTATTAAAATTTGGGAGCCATTAACGTCCTTTTATCATGATTGATGCCATTTTTCTAATATATTTCTATTAATTATGTAAGATTTAGGGTTGGGTGGGGGGTGGGTTTCCATTATATGAAAATATTAATAAGTAAAGGGATTTGAGGTGGGAGGGGGAGGGTTATATTTATAATATAAGATATAATGATAAGATGTACAAGTGCTTAAATTTATTTTATTTATTATTAATTTTGTACACTTGATGAAAGTTTTAAAATGAATAAAGAATTTATAAAAAAATAATCACAAAAGTAAAATAAAACATATGTCTCTTTAGCTATAAATCACAATATTCTTATTAAGACTTAGCCAAAAGGAAAGATTTATAAACTATAAAGAGTTTTACCTCTTGCAAAATTGTTATTTCTTTAATAAGACATTAAAGGGCAAATTCTATAAGAAGCGCCCAAAAGAGTAAAATGAATCACGCTGAGTGGAACCTATTTTGGAGGCGCCCAAGAAATAGGCCAGCTCTAGGCACAACTAAAAGTTAGTTAAGAGCAGCAATTCTACAACAAGGCGCCTAACATGTAGCCACGCCCACGCCTAATGTGCATAGCGCCAATTTTTTTGAAGGCCACCTAAATTTTTAGAGGCATCTTGTTACAGAATAGCTCTTTCTTGATAGGCACCTAAATTTCAATTATTGCTGATTGAAAAGCTTGTTAATCGATTTAGATTTGCGCCTATCTAGATGGGCGCCTCCGAAATAGATGTCTAACATTAGGCGCCGGTTACAGAATTTGGGCCTAACTAATTTTTCTGCGGCCCTCCAAGTACCTACAAATCCAAAATGTGGCCCTGCAAAGAGTTTGAGACCACTGAATTAAATGAATAGTATAGTAGCTGAATAAGTGCTGCAATCCCCATTTGTTGACCTCACCCCTGAAATCTCCTGGTCCCTCCCAAACTTAAACAGAACTTTTGGCTAAATATCAACTTCTATGATGACAGAATTTATCCATTTGCTGGGGGGGGGGAGTTGAAAAACCAAATACCGGTATACAATTAGCAACAAAATCAACCGGAATGTTTTTCATCAGAATATCATGAGGCTTGTCGGGGCCAGTTTTAGACACGCTAGGGCCCAGGGCAGAAATTAAGGAGGGAGCCCCTGTTCCCTTTTCCTCTCTGAAACCTCCCCCTGATATCCCTACCTTCCATTAATACCACACATGAAACAACTTTAACTGACTTCTTCACACACAAAACAGAGACCAACCTTTACCAAATACAGAACAAGAGACCACAAATAGAAATTGAACTGGGAACCCCAAGAAATTAAACTCAGGAAGTATTACAATCCTGGAGAACTAAAATCACATAGGCACTTTCTTTCTGTACTGAACACACAAGGCCCAGGTCCACCAAAATTTAGCCACCTCCCTTGCTCTGGATGGTGGAGATCCCCAAACCCTGCCAGTTGAAGACCACCTCCTCCAGTCTGGCAGCCAGAAATCTCCCAAGCTCTGCAGCTAGCAGCAGTGTCTCTGAGCTGCCAGACTGGAGGAAAAGATTTTCAGCTGGCAGGGCTTTGGGAAAGCTACCAACTTGAGTACAGGCAGTCCCCGAGTTACAGATGCCCGACTTGTATGACTCGTACTTAAGAACGTGGTTGCGGCTTCACTTGATTTCATGGAGCAGTATTTCCAGTGGCATAGACTCCTACACTTTAGCAGGTTCAGGAAAGATGAATGGCCATATTAAGAACAGTGTGTGGTTGTACATGCTGTACCTTAGAGGGACAGTTGGCCCTTTTGTCATCTGGGAGCAGAGGTAAGCAGCAAGAAATTTAAAATCTAAAAGTTCTGAGTTACATACAAATCCGACTTAAGAACAGCTTTAAAAACGTAACTCATTCTTAACCCGGGGACTGCCTGTATTTATATTTTGCATTTGGGAAGGAGGCATGGTAGGAAGAAAATTTAGTGCCCACCCACTTTGGGTTCAGGGCCACTGCCCATCCTCACTCCCCCATCAGTTGTCAGGTAAGCCATTGGACACAATACAGAAATCTGTGATGCACGTATCCCAAAGCTAACATATTCCACCAGTGGCATAACTAGCATATATGACACCCAGGGACGATCATTTTTAACATCCCCTCCTCTCTATAAAGAACATGATTTTTGGTAATAATCCACAAGTCGCACATGAGTGTACCTAGGAAAAGGCAGCATCTTACACACTGCAGCGAGCACTAGAACATCAATACACACAATGTAAAACAAACCCAAAACAGATTAGAACAGATTAACCCTGCACAATCAATGCTAACAAAAAACATGTCTTTTGTACACACAGAAACACCCTCGCCCAATATGGAATAAGTAACCATAAACTAAAAATAGAAATATGTAGACAAAAGTTAAACTAAACCACCAAGAAGCCGGACTCTGCAAACAATGCAACACCACAAAAACAGTGATACATGTCCCCTAATATTGTACAAAATATAAAGACAACATATATATATTTGAGAAAAGAGAAATAACAAATCACATTACAAATTAACAAATAAAATAGATTTTCCTAATTATACAAGGCAAAGTAGAAATACAATGTTCAAAACTCAAGAATCAAGGCACATTCAAGGAAAGTATAAAGAGGGTAGTAAGACAAGGGAGGAAAGGAAAGAAAATGGAGAAGGGGCAATTAGGAAAATCTATTTTGCATCAATACTCTGAAACTTTATTGTTACTGTTATCTTGTCTTTGTACTTTTTTCTCTCTTTGTATTTTGAAAAATTTCAATAAATTTTCATTAAAAAACCCCCAAAACAAATTAACAAATAAAACTAAAACAAAAAATGGAAAACAAGATAATACAATTTTATTGGACTAATACATTTTTCAATTAACTTTCAGAGGTCAAAATCTCTTTCCTCAGGTCAGTAAAGTATACTGTTGTTACAGTATCCTGTCTTGACCTGAACAAGGGGGATTTGGTCTCTGAAAGCTAGTCATAATTGCATTAAAATGATCACCTTATTTCCGTTTATAAATGTTTACCAACTTTATCCTACAGCAAAAAATACAGAGATTTTTTTCTACCTTTTGTCGTTTAGTTTCTGCTTTCCTCATCTTGTCATTCTCTTCCTTTCATCTGGCTGCCCTCTTTCTGCCTCTTCTGTATGGCATCTGCTCTCTTTCTATGCTCCTTCCAGAAACTGTCTGCCTCCCCCTCCCATCTCATACCTCCCCAACATTGGTCTGGCATTCGTCGTCTTTTCTCTGCTCCCCCCCATAGAATCTCTGTCTACTTCCCTCCCTCGCTCCACCAAACTGGTCTGGCATCCACCTTCTTCCCTCCGTACCTCCCATGGTCTGGCATCTCCATCTCCTCCCCACCTGTGGTTTTTAGTGTCTCTGTCTCTTTCCTTTTCTTCTTCCTTAAATCCTTTCTTACCATCCAGTGGCCTTTTTTCTTTCTCCACTTCCACCATCTGCCAGTCTCCTGCCTGTCACCACCGCCGCTGCTTTCTCACACGAGGGAACAGAATAAAGCTCTGGCGCCATTCAACCTCTTCCCCTTCATGGCACATCTCCCCCCTCCCTTCCCGCAACGGCCGTTTTCAAAAGTGGCGCGCGGCTGCCCGGCTCGAATCTTTCCCTCTGACGCAATCCGCCCAGGCGGAAACAGGAAGTAGCGTCCGAAGGAAGCTTCCGCGCGCCACTTTTGAAAACGGCCGTGCTAAAGGAAAGGCGTCCGCGAAGGTGAGGGAAGGGGTTGATTCTGTTCCCTCAGGTGGGGAAGAGAGCCTGGACCGCGGGGCCCCCTCAGCTGCCCTAACGCCGGCCCGGGTCCCAGAAGGCGTTTTAGGATCTTTGTATCGCTTTCAGTCATCTAGATTTAAATGTGTGAAGCCAGTTAGCAAACGGAAACCCTCCGTGAGAGCCCCGTCGTTTTCCAGATGGGAAGAGTGCACCCTGCCGTCTTAGGAAAGCTTTACAAACCCTCCCGTTGCCACTCCTCCTTAGGCAGTTTCAAGAAATCATTTGACCTTACTCGGTGTGAATGTTAACCTGCTGCACAAGACCCTCCAAGGCTTTTTAGTTTAATTACACTAGAAAAGATTACCTGAACAGATAGCCTTCTAGGTGTTAAAAGGGAACACTTCACTTTTCTTCCCTATCGAGCAGCTACTGTCCTTGGTTGACCTTTAAGGTCTAAGCAGATAACAGCAAGAAGTTGTAACTTCAAACAGAAGAATCAAACCTTGAGCTTCTGTAAAGCAATACCAGCATGCTGGGGATGATATTGTGGGGAGAGCTGGTTTCAGGAATTGAGCAGCAAAAATCAATGGGTTTTCACAGTCAGGTACAGAAGATGGTCTCTTAAGCAAGCAAAATGCAGGAGAATGATTGCTTCCTGCAAAATATTAAAGCCTTGGAAGGGCTGTGGTAGTGCAATGTACTAAAGTGGTGACTTCTTACCACTTCCAAATCCGGGCAGGAGTAGGAGTATATGTGAATTAGAAACAGGACTCAAGTCAAACAGCCCCTCACCCTGCTTAGGGAGCAGGAGAATCTCCCTCTCCATATGACTAAAAAATTACTACTTTTCAGTGCTCTTCTAAGCTCTTAAACTACAATGTCTCTGCAAAATCTGCCTTCAAATGCAGAAGCACATGCAAAGAATACAAGAACACCTGTTTAAGAAAAGCCCAATGTCTAGGTAGCATGTTCAGTATGCTCACTTTCTTAATTTATTACTATTAGGGCCAGAAATGTGGTCTCAGCACCTTCCTCACCACAGAAATGGCATTTAGAGAAGGCAGTATTTCATGTTAGAGGCAAAATGAAGATTTGATGTAAGTCAGTTGGAAGATGGGAAACAGCACAGTCCTTCATATGGAAACAATGAATCTTCCAGTAAGCATGTTTGCTAAATTCACATTTAATATACTCTCTTATGCACTCATTCACCATGCTCTTAGACTTAAGTTCTCACCTGTGATGTGTGAATCCACTGCCTGGAGACCCTGCAGTCTGCTCTGGATAATTATGAGGAAGAGATGATGCTGGAAATTGATAGAGAAACCCAGTCCCATATGTCAATCCACAGAGGTACCAGAACCACAGCAGAAAAAGAGATTTCATTTTGAATGGAATAAATAAAATTGATGAAAGTGCAAGGTCCTCTTTCTGATTTCAACAAAATCCAACAGTTCCTGGACTTTCAGTGGTGCCGCAGAGCTTAGGAGACCTAAACTGCAATTGAATCCATGGCAATATGAGGCATATGGAGTTTGCAAAGCTGGTGGGAAAATTAGTTTGGTCCGATTCCTCTTACTGAACATGCAGTTTCTTGACCTGTTGAGCAAGCCAAGCTCTTTGCAACAGACCAAAACGCTCACAAATACAGACTGAAACTGATCCCATTCAGCAGACCCTGGTCAGAAACATTTTCATACAAAGCCTTTTGCATTTAGTGAGGTCCCTTCCACTCCATTGTCACTTAAAAGTTCATGATCGCCACCTGCTGCAATACTTTTGAACTACACTCTCCTCATAGTCCACTACAAGGACAGAACGATGAAAACAGACACATTCAAAAATGAATTATCAGGCTTTTCTGTTGGGTGTTGGCTAATTAGGAAATAGAGTATTTAAAATTATAGAATTCTACATGGTTTTATCATTCACTCCTTACCTAATAGAACCTTTGAAATCAAAAAGTCATCCTCAGTTTCCTAAATCTTTCCAAAACCTGCCTTGCATTGAATTAAATAGGATTAACAACTGGCTTTCAGTATTTCGATGAAGCAGTCTGAATCTACTTTAAATGTAATAAATAGAAATAGAACAAAGGAAAAGAAATGAAAGGGCAGTGATGCCTTTTTTATTGGATTAACAATTACATTTTTATAAGCTTTTGAAGGAAGAATCCTCTTCTTCAAGTCAGTTATAGACAGTGCAGGTGTTTATCAAGAACATCGTTTCCACAGTTTGTTTTTGCTTTTGGTCTTCCCTTTTTTTCTGTGAAACTATTTGGTGATTTTGTTGTTTTGGACCGGTGTTTATCTGCCATCACCTACCACGTTACTATGTAAAAGATGAAAATATTAAAGAGAGGTGAAAAAAACCAAGAGTCCCAAAAACTTACATTCCAGAAACAATAATTTGTGGTACCCCTCCAAAACTTCAATCCCACAGATATCCATCACCAACAATCAGAACACCAATATGTGTTTGAGAACGTGCTTGCTGCCAGCTAAGGCCCTGCTGATCTGCCTATGCTTGAGAAACAGCAGGTCCAGGAAGAACCTTCACAGGCTGCCAGTCAGAACATGGGCTGGTTCTCCTCCCCACAATCACAGTATACGTAGTTATTTACTTATGCTGAATACATTTTTTGGTTATTTGTGTATTTATGGTTATTTAATAATAAATACAATTTTGTTAGTTTAAATTTTCCGTTTCCTTTGTTTTTAATCGTAGAATCAATCACGAGATTAAAAATTTTAATTGCGTGATTAATTGTGATAAAACATTTCAAGCAAAGTTCAAAGCATAGGCTTCGAAAGTGAGTCATCATGAACATGGCAGTTGTGGTGTAGAGGAGCTCTCATATCGATGGCTATCATGTTTGTCTTTTTTTCTTAAACTGCAGGTTTTTCCCTCAGAATGTCGGATGGATGCCTGTCCATCTTGGGGATCAGTCTCCAGCTGTTATCAGCGAGTCACCAGCTGTCAACCTGCTGCCAGGAAAAGCAGAAGCAGAGTTTGGCACAGAGTTATTCTTGACTCTTGATTTGTAGACCCCCTTCACCTCAGCCCTTCATGGTGAGTCTTGTATCCTGGTGGTCCTGTCCAGCAGTTCTCTATGGAACTATATATACCTTGTATATGCCTGGAACAAACCTAGAGAATGACACGGTGACAGAATTTGTCACCATCCCACAGATAACCGTGGGAAACCATCCTGTGTCATTCTTTAGTGTCTATCTCAACCTCAGGCCTTCTACACCAGCATTTTTCAATGCAAGGCTTGAGGGTCACTGGTTGTGCCCATTCATACTCTGATTCTTCTTTTTCTCCTTAAAGAATGACATAGGGATAGTTTCCCGTGGTTATCCAAAGGGACGGTGACAAATTCTGTCACCATGTCATTTGTCAAGATCTGTCCCCAGCAATATTAAAATCCAGACTTAAAACCCACCTTTTTGAGGCTGCTTTTAACTCCTAACCCCCACCACTTGCCCAATTGAACAGGGAGGCAAAATTATATCCTCTTCAAAGTCTGACATCTATAACCTAAAAATCGAAGAACACAATCTGAATCGGAAATCTTGACACAGGTTCAAAAAGTTTTAAAATACCTGACTAAAGCATGTGAATGGAGTCAAAGCAACAAACAAATGGCTAAAATGATTGGTAACGAAAAATTAGGTTTCTTACCTCTGCTAATCTTCTTTCTTGTAGATATCCTCTGGAGACTACACAATAGGGTTATTTATCTCTTCCAGCCTTAAACTGTAGGGAACTTTTAAAACCAATTTCTAGCCCCTCCCTCTGTGGTCATCTTCTGTTACTCACCCCTGGAATTTCAGGTAGTACACAAGCTAGGTAGATCTATATCAGGGGACTCCCCGCTACATATCAAATCTGCTCATGAACAACAGTTTCAAAACAATTAGAGCCCCAAGGCCAAATATTGTATAACCAACAATTTTGAACATTAAACAAATTGAAAACAGCATAAATTTGGATAAAGGAGACAGCCCGAGGGTCAGAAAGGGAAACCACCCAGGAACCCCTGAAACCTTACATAAAGGAACAAGAATGGTATTCTTAGTGAGGCTGGTCACAGACAGAAATCCAGCTTACCTGCTACTGTGGCAGACGACCTGCGAATTGGACAGAAAACAGGGTAGGTGTGTAGACTCCAGTGAATATTTACAAGAAAGAAGATTAGCAGAGGTAGGTAACCTAATCTTTTGTTCTTGAACAATACCTCTGGACTCTACACAGTAGGGATGTATCAAAGCAGTCCAAGCACATCAGGGAGGCCCAATGAGCCCGCTGCCAGGACTGAAACCCCAAAAGCTGTATGCAGGGAAAACACTTTTGAAGACCCCCCCACCAAAATCGCTAATCCAGCATGCACATAGATACTCACAGTGGCATGTACTGCTATAGAAAGTAATGGCAAGCAAGCTGAACATAGAGCATGCAAGGAGATCATTACCTCAGGAGCTGAGAAAACTGGATTTCAGGTCTTCTGACCTCCTCACCTTCCCTGTCACCTCAGATAGTGACTACCAGGACCTCTCAGGGCAATTAGGGAAGACACACAGTTCATTTTCAATTCCGGATGTGTCTCCACGGAACCATATAGCCTGCGTTCTATCCCTTAGCGGACGAACCTGGGGTGAGATGGCTCCCGATCCCAGAGACCCGATCTGACCAGCAGGCTGTCTACGGGGTTTACTGCAGTGGCAGGGAACCCCCCAGATGCAGACAATTTTGGACAGAAAAGTCTGCAATCTCCTGCTAAAGGATGTCCCCGCAGGGTGAATCCGCAGCAATAGGGTAAATCCATGCCAAATAGACTAAAACTTAGGAAAAATAAAGCACGAGCAGAAAAGATAAGCCCCTATAGCAGTGGTCTCAAACTCAAACCCTTTGCAGGGCCACATTTTGGATTTGTAGGTACTTGGAGGGCCGCAGAAAAAATAGTTAATGTCTTATTAAAGAAATGACAATTTTGCATGAGGTAAAACTCTTCATAGTTTATAAATCTTTCCTTTTGGCCAAGTCTCCAATAATAATATTGTCATTTATAGCTAAAGAGACATATGATCAAGAAACTGTTTTATTTTACTTTTGTGATTATGATAAACATACCGAGGGCCTCAAAATAGTACCTGGTGGGCTGCATGTGGCCCCCGGGCCGCGAGTTTGAGACCACTGCCCTATAGCAAGGCTGTAGGAAACGAAACTGAAATTCCAGGGGTGAGTACAGGAGATGACCACAGAGAGGGGCTAGAAATTGGTTTTAAGTTCCCTACAGTTTAAGACTGGAAGAGATAAATAACCCTACTGTGTAGACTCCAGAGATGTTGTACAAGAATAATGGGTTCAACAAGGCCTACTTAAGCCTGTCAATTCTGAGTGTAGAAACAAGTTTAATACCTGGAAAATACGATTGGTACACAAATATTATACATAGTAACCAACTGATAAATCCAGCACTGCCTTTACTGGAGAACAAATAGCAAATGAAAAACAGAATACAGTACCAATCACTAAACTCACTACAAGAAAAACACATTTTACAACAATACTGAACCTTAAGAAATCTTTGACAAGCATAAAACAGTTAGAAATACAATGGTATTCAAATTATCAAACATAAATGCAAATATTGAATATCGCACTGCTAAACATTCCTAACTTTGAGATTACTTTGTACATTTATGACATTGGCATTGCAAAACTAAAAATCATATATCTTGTAGAGCAAAATTTTCTCTTTCAGACAGTGTTACTTTTAGGAAGATATATACACACTTTTTTTTTTATAATTGACCCTGAAAATTGACGCATTTCAGTTCCTGTGTCAAAGATGCCAAATTTGAAGGAATGTTTTGATGCAGCTATTCATGCAGAATTGCTGTAAAATTGAGGATAATCTATAATAAAAATCTGAATTCTGTATTTACTCTTGCTCTAGAGCTATAGCAGTTGATAAACTGGTCAAAGTCTTTTGCAACAAACTACAACAAATTTTTGGTGCAAAATTTTCAGGTGGGCTTTTGTATCCATGATACTCATACTAGCATCGTTGCAACTAGCACAAATTGTTATGCTGAACTACCAAAAATTAGCACTCGACCAAATATTCTCAATTTTACAAGCAGCTAAAAATGACACTTAAATCATCACAGTACATAATGCTGCCAACATCCAGCCAGACAAGTGGGTCTACCTCAATGAATATTGCAGTTAGGAATTTAAAATCTTAGAAAAATTATCTTAGTACCCTGACTATTCTATGTGCAAATTTTGAACAAAATCTGAAACATAATGGTGGTGACCATTAGACCACTTGAAGTGGAATGACTCAGATCTGAGATGGGGTCAGCTGACTCTTCTTGAATTTAACAATCCAGCCCCGCGCTGCAGGAGAGACACCATAGTCTCCACTGCTTGATCGCATTCCAATTTGGATGGTGCCCGTATCAACCAATCGTCCAATATGGATGAACTAGAATCCCCATTCTGTGGAAATAAGCTGCCGACACCAACACGACTTTAGTAAAGGTGCGGGGAGCTGTCGCCAACCCAAAGGGCAGAGCTGTAAACTAGAAATGCTGCTGGAGAACATGAAATCTGATACCTCTGATGGCCCAGGAAGATGGGAATATGAAGATAAACCTCTATCAGATCCAGAGAAGAAATTCTCCCAGAGCCACTGCTGCAATGATGGTATGCAATGTCTTCATGCGAAAGTGCAGAATCCACAGAAAGGCATTGACAACTTGAGATACAGAATGGGCCTCCAGTCTTCTAAGCCTTTTTTTGGGCACGTTGAAGTATAAGGAGTATCTGCCTGAGTCTGATTTGCTTTCGGGAATGGGCTATAAGGTCTAAATGTCCAAGAGACACTGCAAGAGGTGCCCCAAACCTTCAGTGCTTTTTCCAGTCTGCCTGCAAGAGAGTCCAAAAATAAATTTAGAGGGAGGTGGAAGAAGTCTATCTTGTGTCCCTCCTGTATGATATCCAGCACCCATTGATCAGAAATTTGTTCCTACTCCTGCAGGAACACCGACAACCAGCCACCAATTCAAGGAAGCATGGCTGTCTCTGGCATCATTGGGACTTCTTAGAAGCAATGTTATTTCGAGAACCTGAAACCTGCTGGCTCCTGGAATTGTTATAGCGTTGTCTATAATCCCGGGAAAATCTCTGACCAGATGAGCCTAAGGAATTCTGGTGAAACTTGCATGATGGACGAAAATTGCAGCAATCCCTTCCCAGAGCTTGCCGAGGCCTATTGGCTGGGAGGGATTTAGTAAGTCGGTCCATCACACTAGCCATAAGGTCATCCAAACCTTTGTCAAAAAGCATTTGACCCTTAAAGTGAAGTCTTCCGAGTCATCTTAGATGCTGAATATCCAGTCCAATGACAGATACAGAGCATTCTGTGTGCAGAAACAACATAAGCCGAAACTTTGCCTAGAACCCTTATAAGGTCAAACAAGGCATCTGCCACATAATTGACCCCTTCTAGCACCAGCTGGGGGCTGGGGTCATCCATTGTGGAAGTAACTTGGCGCAACCTTGTGTGACACGTATGCGCTGCAAAGGAAGTAGCTGCTGCTGCCTTAAGAAGCAACTTCAAAATGTTTCTTCAAGACTATGTCCACTCTGCAGTTCTTGGAATCTTTCAGAATCATTCCTCCTTCACTCTGGAGGGCAGTGCGCTTGGTCACCTGAGCCACTGCTAAATCCACCTTCGGCTGCTCAAACAGCTGCTGAAAATCCAGTGCCATGGGATAGAGCTTAGCCATGGTCTTAGTCAACTGAAAAGAACTTTCCGGGGTTTCTCACTGCTCAGTAACCAGAGACGTGAGATTTGGATGAGATAGAAAAAGAATGTCAGAGTGTTAGAACAACATGTAATTAAACTCTGGAATTTGTTGCTGGAGAATGTGGTGAAATCAGTTAGCTTAGCAAGTTTAAAAAAAGGTTTGGATAATTTCTTATGGTCCATAGGCCATTATTGAGATGGCTTGGGGAAATCCACTGCTTATTCCTTGGATAAGCAGCATAGAATAATAATACCTTTATTTATATCCCGTCATACCTTTTCAGTTCAAGACGGTGTACAACAAGGACAGCGAGGTAACATCAATTAGATTTGGGAAGGGGTAGATAGACAGTTATATGAAGGGATGGCATAGGGTAGAAGGACGGAACGTTTAAGATGAGGTAGGTGTAGCGCAGATTTGGGGGATCAGGTGAACTTGTCAAATAGGTGGGTTTTTGGTGATTTTCTGAAAGAGTGGTGTTAGAGAGTTCAGGATTAGGTCACTTAAGGTGTTGTTCCGGATCCCCGCTTCAAAGGAGAGTGTCTTGTTGAGGAATCTTTTGAATTTGCATCCTTTAGGAGAAGGAAATTAGAATAGTAATGTTCTACGTGAAAAGTGGAGTTTGTTCTGCAGGGTGAGGTGTTTCAGGAGGTAGGTGGGAATGGAGCCGAAAAGAGTCTTGAAGCAGAGGCAATTGAATTTGAAGATTATTCTGGCCTCAATACGTAGCCAGTGAAGTTTCTTGTAGTATGGGGTGATGTGATCAGATTTTTTTCAAAACATTAAGTGTAAGATATTAAGTGTAGATTAACATGTGAAAAGTCTTCTTTGATGTTTTCACTTATTGAAAGGGTTAAATGAACAAATAATTTACATCTGAATTGGGTTGGGGGGAGGAAATAAGAACATAAGCATCGCCTCTACTGAGTCAGACCACAGGTCCATCTTGCCCAGCAGTCCGCTCCCGCGGCGGTCCCCCAGGTCAATGACCTGTAAGTTATCTATTACTCTAAAGCATTTTGTATTGCATAGTACCCCTCTATCTGTACCCCTCAATCCCCTTTTCCTTCAGGAACTTGTCCAGTCCCATTTTGAAACCCACAATTGCACTTTGTTCTACCACTTCCTCTGGAAGCGCATTCCAGGTGTCCACCACCCTCTGAGTGAAGAAGAACTTCCTAGCATTTGTTCTGAATCTGTCTCCCTTCAACTTTTCCGAGTGCCCTCTAGTTTTCGTTTCCCCGTCCAGTTTGTATTGTAATATTTATTTGATTGATTATAGTGCTATCTTGAAGTCAATTGTATATATATTTTAAAAGCACTGTTTTTGAATGGAAAATAATAAACATTAAAAAAAAAAAAGATTTTTTTTCAAGCCAAATATAGGTCGAACCGCTGTGTTCTGGATAAGTACATAAGAATTCCCACTGCTGGGTCAAACCAGTAGTCCATTGTGCCCAGCAGTCCGCTCTCGTGGCGGGCCTCTGGTCAAAGACCAATGCCCTAACTGAGACTAGCCCTACTTGCGTACGTTGTGGTTCAGCAGGAACTTGTCTAACTTTGTCTTGAATCCCTGGAGGGTGTTTCCCCTATAACAGCCTCCAGAAGAGCGTTCCAGTTTTCTACTACTCTCTGGGTGAAGAACTTCCTTAAGTTTGTATGGAATCTATCCCCTTTTAACTTTAGAGTGCCCTCTCGTTCTCTCTACCTTGGAGAGAGTGAACAGCCTGTCTTTATCTACTAAGTCTATTCCCTTCATTATCTTGAATGTTTCGATCATGTCACCTCTATCTCCTCTTTTCAAGGGAAAAGAGGCCCAGTTTCTCTAATCCTTCACTGTACGGCAACTCCTCCAGTCCCTTAACTATTTTAGTTGCTCTTCTCTGGACCCTTTCGAGTAGTACTGTGTCCTACTCGAAGTATTCCAGATGGAGGCGTACCATGGCCCGGTACAGCAGTCCGATCTGTTCTTGATCCCCTTCTTAATCATTCCTAGCATTCTGTCCGCCCTTTTCGCCACCACGTATTGTGCGGACGGCTTCATTGACTTGTCGACCAGTACGCCCAAGTCTCTTTCCTGGGGGGTCTCTCCAAGTACTGCACTGCACTGCACATCCTGTATTCGTGTATAAGATTTTTGTTACCGACATACATCACCTTACACTTAGCCACGTTAAACCTCATTTGCCATGTTGCAGCCCATTCCTCGAGCGTATGTGTCACGTTGCAGGTCTTCGCAATCCTTCTGTGTCTTCACTATGAATAACTTCGTATCATCTGCAAATTTAATCACCTCGCTCATCGTACCAATTTCCAGGTCGTTCATAAATATGTTGAAGAGCACAGGTCCAAGCATTGAACCCTGCGGCATTCCACTCGTGACGCTTTTCTAATCCGAGTCCATTTACCCCCACTCTCTTTCATATCTGCCAGCTAGTTTTTAATCCACGTGAGTATTTCACCCTCGATGTCATGGCTTGCAATTTTTCGAAGCAGTCGTTCATGTGGGACCTTGTTGAACACCTTCTGAAAATCCAGATATACAATGTCGACTGGCTCGCCCTTGTCTATCTGCCTGTATACTCCTTCGAAGAAGTGCAGCAAGTTCGTCAAGCAAGATCTTTCTTTGCTGGCTGGTCCTCATCAGATTGTGTCCGTCAAGGTGATCAATGATATGGTCCTTTTTCAGCGCCTCTACCATCTTTCCCAGTACCGAGGTCAGACTCGCCGGACTGTAGTTTCCCGGATCTCCCCTCAAACCTTTCTTGAAGATTCGCCAGTTTCCAGTTTCCAGTCTTCCGGAATCCTTCCTGATTTGATCGACAGATTGGCTATTAGTTGAAGCAGTTCAGCTATAGCCTCTTTCAGTTCCTTGATTACCCTTGGATGTCGGTAGTAGATATTTAAATGTCTCTTATCTTATCCCCTCTTGATATGATGTCAGTGCATTGCATCCGTGCATGCTCAGAGGCCCTATAGACGTGGCCCTGGTCTCTTCCAAAACCAAGAGAAACTGCTGGGTTTTTAAAATCTGGCCGGATACCTGGACAATCCTCTAAAAAGAGAATATGTCTGGGCAAATCCAGACATCTGGTAACCCTACAGTATGTCAGAAAAAACATTACACCAGGTGCCTATTGGAAAAATTTCTCTACAATGCACAAAGGAATTTTCAAGCGCATCTGGTGTACTGAGAAGAAAATTCTTTAGCACAAGAGAGGTACTATAGGTGAATTTGAGAGACCAAGATCATAGTGCACTCTCCCTGGTTTAGAGGCTGAGGTCTATTAGTAACACTTGGTTGGAAGCAGTGTGACCATATGGCTCCAGAAAAAAGGAGAACAGATTGAGACATCTTGCTTGCTTTCAATGGAAGTAAAACCCGGATGTCTCAATGCGTTCCCCTTTTTTCTGGAGCCATATGGTCACACTATTGGAGACATAACCCTCAGCAAATGCAAAATAAGGGAGCAAAGCAGAGCTTTGAATAGAAAGACAAATTCCACAAGGAAACAAGAAAAAAAATTCTTCTAGAATAAAGAAACCAAAAAACTAAAGGGCAGAAAAGAAGTTGCTTCAACCCATTCGTGACGTCATTGCATAATTTATTGGCGCGGCCAATAGGAAACAAAAAAACTCAACTGACAGTTTTGCGGGGCGGGAACGAGATTCACCGGTTCTTATTGCGCTCTGGCTTCCCTGGCGCCGAATCTGCTGACTCGAATGAGAAACTGCAGCTGATTTTCCGCCAGGGATGGTCGCCTAAACCCAGCAACAGCGCCAGGCAGGCACCGCCCATTCGTGACGTCACTGCATAATGTACTGAAGCGGCCAGTTTCGTGAATCTGCAGGCTCGAATGAGAAACTGCGGACGCGAACGTCGCCTTAGCAACTGTTGAGCCTCGGTCCGGCCGTTACAAATATGTTCAAGGCCAAAGTGCTGCTGGTGGGTCCCAGCGAGGTATGTGGCCAATAAACTTGCTGGGTTTTCACCACTTCCCTATTTATGGATTTACCCGGACACGTCCGCTTTGTCCGAGACGAGCTGGGGGGGGGGGGGGGGGTCCGGATTTTACTTATGCAAAATTGGGGAATTCCTGAAAACCCAACTGGATTGCTGCCAAAAGAATCGACCTTGGACAAACCTGCTCTAGCTTTTGGTGGTTGGTGGAAATCATTAAATAGCAAAAGGGGAAAAAAATCGGATAACATCTGTTCACAAGCTTTATTTCCAGTGTAATAGGTGTGTCATTCTGGACCAATAGGGTTACCAGATTTTACTTTAGTAAAATACGGACACCTCCCCCCCCCCACCCACCCAGTTCAACCCATCCCCGCTCCATTATGCCCCAGACCTGCCTTAGCTGCAGCTGATGAAACTTCTACAGATACAACCCATCATTTGTCTAGCCTTGGATGAAGCTTTCTCTACTTGATTGGCAGTCTTCATGTCTTCACTAATGATTACCCCCAAGTCTTGTTCTGCTGTAGTCCTTGCTAAGGTCTCACCATTTAAGGTGTAAGATCTGCATGGATTTCTGCTGCCAAGGTGCATGACCTTACTCTTTTTGGCATTGAAACTTAGTTGCCAAGTCGTGGACCAATGTTCCAGTAAGAGTAGGTCTTGCGTCATACTGTCTGGCACTGTGCTTTTGCTTACTATGTTGCATAGTTTGGCGTCCTCGGCGAATAATGTAATTTTACCTCGAAGCCCCTGAGCCAGGTCCCTTACGAAGATGTTAAATAGGATCGGGCCCAAGATCGAGCCCTGTGGCACTCCACTGATCACCTCCAACATTTCGGAGAGGGTACCATTCACCACCATCCTCTAAAGTCTACCTCTAAACCAGTCTTTAACCCATGCAGTTAATGTTTCACCTAATCCCATCAAACTCATCTTGCTCAATAACCTGCAGTGTGGGATGCTATCAAAAGCTTTACTGAAGTCCAAGTACACGACATCCAGGGACTCCCCCATATCCAGCTTTCTTGTTACCCAATCAAAGAAGCTGATTAGATTGGATTGGCAGGACCTTCCCTTTGTAAATCCATGTTGATGGGGATCTCACAGATTCTCCTCATTCAGGATCGTATCTAATTTGTGTTTGATTAGTGTTTCCATAAGTTTACTCACTATCGATGTGAGACTCACCGGTCTATAATTCACAGCCTCCGTCCTGCATCCCTCCCCTCTCAGCAGCATCTCTCTTCTCCTTCCCTCCAGGTCCAGTAGCAGCTGTCCCCCTTTTTTTTTTTTTTTTTTACCATGCCCAGCAGCTTCCCAGCCTCTAACAGTGTCTTTCTCCCCTCCCAGCAGTTCTCCTTACTTACCAGTGCAGCGATTCAGGAAGGCAGCCTCGGGTCCTTTGTTGGGTCGCACCGCCTCTGAGGAAAGAGGAAGTTGCATCATCAGAGGTGGCCACGACTCAGCAAAAGCCCCAAGGCTGCCTTCCTGAATCGCTGCGCTGGTAAGTAAGGAGAGCCGCTGGGAGGGGAGAAAGCACACTATTGGAGGCTCCCTATGATCTCTCCGGCCATGCGCGGATTTCAGCTGTCGATCTTGCCGGCTCTGCGCAGACCGGCAGGAAATTGCAGATGTCGATCTGGCCGGTCCGGTGTGGACCGGCAGGAATTTTCTGCGGACTGGCACTGGTCCGCGGACCGATGGTTGAAGAACAGTGGTTACACTATTGCCTAACTAATTTTGCTGAGCTAAAAAAGAGAATTACAATGATATAACCTACTGAAACCCAAGTTTACCCTTCCCAGACAGTAGTTCACAGGTTGCTGTGAAAATCTATCTTTAATGCTGAGTCTCTGCAACCTCTCTCTTAGAACCAGGCTTACTGAGGTTAGGCAGTAGGCCAGCATTCCTCCCCTCAAAGGCTGTGGAGTCTGATCTCTTAAGAAAGTCCTCGGAGTTCAGCTAAAAGGAGCATTTCTCTTATTTTATTTAGTGTTTTCAATTTTTATTCTGTGTTTTTAAGCACTTGGAGGTTATCACCTTTCATGTCAGCTCTGCCTGAGTAGAGAAAAAGCAGATTGAGGTCAGCAGTTGACAGCCAATTCCTGCACAATATTTGGGAGCTTGGGGCAGGGTGTTAGTTGCATTTTTCGCCTTCCCCTTTCTGGTTAGGATTACCAGATGTCCGGATTTCCCCGGACATGCCCTCCTTTTCAAGGACATGTCCAGGGGTCCAGACAGTTTTTCAAAACCTGGCACTTTGTCTGGGTTTTGAAAAGCTTCCTTGAAATTACGTCGGACAAGAGTGCTTCCCCCCACCCCTAAGATTATTGGCAGGAAGGATGCCCAGTCTCTCCTGCTGGATCCCCCTTCCTCCAAAGATCATTGGCAGGAGGGATGCCCAATCCCTTCTGCCGGAAACCCTCCCCCCCCCGAAGGGCATTCCCCAACTCCCCTCCAAGCCCACCCAGACCCCACAGTACCTTTTTTAAGTTGGCCGGCTGAAGGGATGCTTTGTCTCTCTAGCCAGCAGGCCTGTCTCCACTGAATGGCAGGCCTGCCCCTTCCCGGTACATCGTGGGATGCACGGGGAGGGGCCTAAGGCCCTGGCCCAGGTGCTTAAGGCCCCTCCCTTAGACACCTGGGCCAACTGAAATCCTAGGCCTCTCTCCTAGTGCATTCTGGATGCTCTGAGAGTTGCCTAAGATTCCGATTGGTCAGCTCCCTTAGGCCACTCCCTATGGGATACGCTGGGAGTGGCCTAAGACTCCTGATTGGGTTTGCTCAAGGTACAGATAGTGGGTCATTCTTGCTTTAGAGGGCGACCAAACATCGAACCATGGCTTCTCGTCCAGATGTGTCCAGATTTTTGAAGGGAGCATTGCGTTTTTGTCCCCGTGTGCGCCAGCCCTTTCTGTCCTGGAATTTTAATCTCCATATGAGCCCTTTGAGGAGGCCTCACTCATGGACTTAACAATCAAGACTGTTTTTTTAGCAGCCGTAACTTCAATCAGAAGGGCATCAGAATTGCAGGTTCTCTCCTGTGAGGAACCCTCCCTCAAGATTTCGGAGGCTGGTGTCTCGCTTTGAATGGTACCTGCTTTCTTACCAAAGGTAGTTGCCAGTTTTCACATATACCAGGAAGTGCGTCTCCTGGCCTTGTTTTGCCCTCCAAGGCAAAGAAGGAAGACAAGATCCTGAAATGCCTGGCATCCAAAGAGTTCTTCGTTATTTAGAGATGACGAATGAGTTTTGCCTGTCAGTTCATCTCTTTGTATTCCTGGGTGTAGCACAATGGGGACAGTTGGCATCAAAGGTGACCATTTCAATATGGATTTGACTGGCAATTTCTTAAACTTTTATCAGGAGCAGAAAACAATCTCCCGAGAAGGGGGGTGGGTAAAGGCACACTTCACCAGATGGGTGGCATCATCCTGACTGGAGGCTAGAGCTGTCTCACTTGAAATTTGTAAGGCAGCCACATGGTCTTGCCTCCACACTTTTATCAAGTTTTACATGGCGGATGTAGCAACCAGAATGGATGCAGAGTTTGGTTCTACGATACTGGTAGCAGGCTCATTTGTCCCTCCCTAGGCACGGCAGACTGCTTTGGTATGTCCCGTTGGTCAAGACCAATATTCCTGTTGCACTAGAATGGAAGATTAGGTTCTTATTTTTGCTAATCTTTCTTGTGATGGGAGACTGAACTTTAAGAAAATGTTGAAAACGCAATTATTTAGCAATGCCTTCATGTGCTAATGCTATTTTCTGTTAATTCTTTCCCATCTTGTAAATGTTTTTATGGGATTTTGTCTTTCAATCTTGTAGGATGAATTTAAAAGAAGGTTTTAATAATGATATCATTAGTTAATGTTTTATTGTGTTTGTCTTGTTTAAACATGTTTAGCATTTTTAATTTGTATGCATGTAATTTTGTACACCGCATAGTTTTTATGTGGTATATAAATTTTTAAATAAATAAATTGTAAACAGGAATATCAGTCTTGACACCTGCCCTGTCAGTTCATTAGTCTGCTTTCTGTCTCGGACATGTCTGAAGGATCAGATGTCTTGTTTATTTTCATTGTCTCTTATGGTCAGGGAGGAGAAGAATTTTTTTTACAGTAGTGTAAAATTTACAAATTGAATAATTTTCAAATTGTTGATACAGGATATCACCTTATTATGCATTGCAAAAAGTTTTAATTAATGCTGGTTTTGTTAAGCAGAACAGACTTGTGTTATCTCGGGGAGAATCTCTATGTCCCCCCTCTCTCTCTTTTTGTATTCACTTCAGTGTTCTCCCCAGAAATTTTTTCCAGCCGGGTGGCATGAAAAAGTAGCTGGGTGGAGTTGGCGAGACGGGAAATTTGGTGGTGGGGAAAAATAAGGGCTCCTTTTACAAAGATGCGTGAATGCCTTAATGCGCGGAATAGCGTGCGCTAAATTGCCGCTACCGCCTCTTAAGCAGGCGATAGTTTTTTAGATAGCATACGCTAACCCGGTGTGTGCGCTAAAAACACTAGTGCATCTTTGTAAAAGGAGCCCTAAATGTGTACTATTTTTATTAATTATTATTTTTCAGTGCTCACTATGACTTCCTTTTTTTAAGGTTTGACACTTGTGCCAGAATATTTTTACTAAATTTAAGAAGTATCCAATTCTAGAAGTGAATAATTAGATATTCGCCCTCTTTCAAATGGTATAGAGATTTAAAAAAAGAAGTGTGTTAATGAAATCATCAGGTTCAATCTAGCCATTTATTTCTGCTTGAATTTAAACAACTAAAAAAAAGATAAATATAGCTCATCCAGTCATACAAGAAACGTCTCTACAGCACCTCTAATAATATTTTGATCACTAGATTCCTTCTTGAGGTCTCACTGACGATATGAAATAGATGCGATCCCCACTTCCAAACCTCTTCCACATAATTTATGGAGAGGTGTTACTGAGCCTTGAAGGAGACCTGTGTGATCACACTACAGCAAAATAAAAAAGTAGCAGATAAAAATCAAAGTGAGAGCTAGGCAAAACAGTTTAGGTAAAAATGCAGGTAATAATTAGCAATGTATTAAAATATTTTATTTTTATTTGCTTATAATGTCATTTGAAAGCTGTTTGATGCTAATACAGCTTTAATTTAATTCATTATAGTGTGTGTGTGTGTGGGGGGGGAACAACACCTACATCAACAGTCAAGTTAGCATAGGGTCATTAAATCCAGTGGCGTACCTAGTATATATGACAGCCAGTGCTTATCATTTTTTAATAACCCCTTCCTCTATATAAAAATAGTTATTTTTAGTAATAATCCATGAGTTACACAACAAGGGTGCACCTAGGAAAAGGCAGCATCTTAAACACTGCAGTGAGCACTAGAACACCAACACATACATTATAAAACTAAACAAGCCAGATCCTGCACAGTCAATTGATCCTGTAGTCAATGCTAACAGAAAGCCATGTCCTTTTCATACACACAGAACAGAGATACACCCTCGCCCAATATGGAATAATCACAAACTAAAAATAGAAATATGTAGACAAAAGTTAAACTGAAACGCCAAGAAACTAGACTCTGCATACAATGCAACACCACAGAAACAGTGACACGTACCCTAATACTGTGCAAAATATAAAGATAGTAGATGTAAATTTGAAAAAACCTGTACATAACAATCACCACTTTACAAATTAACAAATATAAATAAAACAGGGAAGAGAGAAATAAGAAAATACCATTTGATTGGACTAATCCATTTTTCAATTAGTAGTAATTAGCTTTCAGAGGCCAAATCTTTCTTCAAGGCAGTACAGTATACTGCTGTTATGGTATCCTGTCCTGACCTGAGGAAAGGGGTTTAGTCCCCAAAAAACTGCCTTATTTCCATTTCCTATTGATAAACTTTAATCAATACAGTTACAATACTACTTGATTCTACGAAAAGCAACAACAAAATTTTTTTTCTACCTTTTGTCATTTCTGCTTTAATCATCTTCTCTTCACTCTCTTCTTTCTATTCAGCGTTTGTCCTCGCTCCCTTCCATGCAACATCTGTCCTCTCTCTTTGCCCCTTCCACCCAGCCTCTGCCCTCTCTCTCTCCCCCTTGCATCCACTGTCCACCCTCTCTGCCCTTTCCATCCAGTGTCCGCCCTCTCTCTATTCCATATGGCATCTTCCCTCTTTCTATGTCCCTTCAATAAACTGTATATCCTTTGCCTTTTCTCTCCTTTGTACTCTGTGTCCTTTGTACTCCTGTGCCCTTTCTCTCCATTTCAGCTTCACCCCCTCTCCATTTTTTTTGTTTCCACCACTTCCCCTATGCTCTGGTACCTCTATCCTCTTCTCTCCCCCATGCCCTGGCATCTCTCTCCTCTCCTTCCATCTCCCCCTTCCACTCTATAATCTGGCATCTCTTCTTCTTCCTTTCTCTCCTTCCTTCCTTTCACCTGGTCTGGCATCTGTCTCCTCCCCCTCCCCCCATATGCCCTGACATCTCTCTTCCATCCATGGTCTGGTAGCTCCTTTCCTTTCCCTCCCTCCTATGGTCTTGGCATCTCTTTCCTCTCCTCTCCCTTCTCTGGTCTTCCTTCTCCCCTCTTTCTCCCCAATTGGGTGCAGCAGCAGCAGCACTTCTCTTCCTCTCCCCCCCTCCCCAATTGGGTGCTGCTGCATTTCTCTTCCCATCCCTCCCATCATGCCCTGGAATCTCTCTCCTCTCCTATGTCTCCCTCTGCTTCCTTGCTCTGGCAACTTTCATTCCTTTCCCTCTGGTCTGGCATTTGTCTCCTTAGTTTCCCTTCCCTCCCCTCCCCCATGCCCTGGCATCTCTCTCCACTCCCCCACCCCCTCCATTATCTTGCATCTCCTCTCCTTCCTTTCTCTCCCTCCTTCCTTCCTTTCCCCTGGTCTGGCATCTGTCTCCTTCTCCCCCCCATAGTCTGGTATCTCCTTTCCTTTTCCTCCCTCCTATGGTCTTGGCATCTCTTTCCTCTCCTCTCCTCTCCTTTCCTTTCCCTGGTCTTCCTCCCCCCCCCCCCATTGGGTGCAGCAGGAGCATTTCTCTCCCCCTTAATTGGGTGCAGCAGTAACAGCATTTCTCTCCCCCCATCAGTTCTCCCTCCCCCGCCTCGGTCGGCAGATTCGCTACAGGCTAAGGCAGGAGATAGGTCAGTGACGGAGGTAAGCTTACAACTTGGAGCTCTTCCTTGCTTCGGGCCTTCCTCGCTGCCGGGTCCTGCCTTCATGGAAACAGAAAGTAGGCAGGACCTGGCAGCGAGGAAGGCCCGAAGCAAGCAAGAACACCAAGTTGTAAGCTTTCCTCCCTGCCCTATCTCCTGCCTTAGCCTGTAGCGAATCTATTTCTCGGACCTTCTTCATTTCTCTTAGGTATCTTCTCCCTCCGTTAGCCAGCAGCAGTTACTGAAGCACGCAGCTGCGAGCTTTCGCCTCTCCTCTTTCTGATTGGTTTCACTTTGTGCAGGAGCGTCTTGTGCGATAAGCTGCAGAACAAAAGTAAACACGACGTCGGGGTTCTTCCTGTTTGTGCACTGGGTCATAATGAGCCTGCAGCCACTGCCTCCAACTGCGACTGTAAAAATCGACCAGCAGTAGGAAAATTGTTTAAAAAAGTAAAGCTGAAAACCCTTTTTCTGGCGCTTAAAAAAAAAAAAAAAAGTCAGGCGAAGGCGAATTTGCAGCCAAGATGACAGCCGGGCGCTCACCTAATCTAGCCGGGCGGGGCGCCCGGCTGAAAGGGCTAGGGAGAACACTGCACTTTATGGCTTTGATACAGACTGAGGAAATCTAGCACAGCCTAAAGTGAGAGGAGGAGGAGCTGAAGAATATGTAAATTACGGTCTCTGCAGACTTTGCAGTAAAGGAGGGTAAATACTCATTGGTCAAGACTGATATTCCTGTTTACAAGAAAGATTAGCAACGGTAAGAATCTAATCTTCCAAAATGCCAAGGTAGATCATTTTTTGAAAAAGAAGAAAATAGATATCTTGTGGTTTCAAAAATGGACATTTTCTCTACTTGCTTTCTGGACGTCTTTCCCAAAATGTCCAAAGTCGGATGTAAACATCCTATCGAAAATGCCTTTCGTTGTATCATAGCCAAAAACAATTTATGCATATTTAAAACCGATTGTCTACCCTTTGCAAATCTAACCTGATGTCTAGATTTTTTAAAGTATGCATGTATGTATTATAGGAATATCAGAATACACTTATTGTGCTGGCCCACCTATAACTGCGGATATAAGTGTTTAAGTAGCAGCTTTTTAAAATTGCCATTTACAGTACACACATTGGGAATCTATGTGGGGCAAGCCAATGACCTTCAGAGTATATATGCTTTTTAACATATTTATTTTAAAGTTTGTTGAGCAGTTTCTTATCTAACATCTGTTTATTTTTTTGTTTTACTTTTGGTAGAGTGGCAAAACAGTTTTGGCTAACTTTCTTTCGGATGCCACAGAAACTGTGGGTGGGGAATACAACCCAACTCAAGGGGTAAGGTAAGATTAGAAAATGAAAAATAGAAGATAAGTTTTGTGTGTTATGTGTTTAAGTACAAAGATAGACAAGTTCCTGCTGAACCTGAAAGTACGCAGGTAGACTCATTTAGGGCCCTGGTCTTTGACCTAAGGGCTGCCGCAGGAGCAGACTGCTGACCACGATGGTCCACTGGTCTGACCCAGCAGCGGCAATTCTTATGTTCTTATCTTTAGGTCTGTTCATTTAAAACTAATAGTATTTTGATGAGCCTTTTAAAAAAACATGCAGCCAATATTCAAAGAGATTTAAGTGGACAGGAGCCTCCCTGAAACTTCACATTATGACCCTTGTATATGAATTTCCTGTTAGTTTTCTGAAAATTTATATCATGTTCTCAGCTTTAGATCTTCAGTAGTTCAACAGATGGAAGTGTGCAAATTCTGAACAGGCTGGACTGAAGCTCCTAATCAGTTGGAGAATTGAGTCTCGGTTGCTGAATTAGTTATTGAAGCTTCGTTCTAGTTTAAAGCAAAAACAGAATTTAAGGTTTTATTTGTGGAACAATGGACTATCTTATAAGTTATGTCTGCTTCGTAAGTGACCGAATATTGCCCAGGACCCGCATAAGTACAAATGGAACATTCTTGGTCAGTCATGGCCCAGTATTCAATGCAGGGGTTCGATTTGGCCCAGCACTGAATATTGGGGTCTAATTCTGACCGCCACAGGCTGAATATTGGCTGGATAGAACATTGAGCATACAATCTCATTTTCAGATTGTATTCATGTTGCAAAGGATTCAAGCCCTGGATTAGTCAGGTCTGGATTCTTGACCTTTTCTAGGATCTGGGCTTTCTTCTGTTTGTTCTGTGCCCCCTGCACTTTTGGCAATTCAACCGTAAATCACCATGAAGTGATGGGTCTGTTCCAGCTCTTTTCTTCAGAAAAGGTTTTGCTCATTATTGGTGCAACCTTTTCAGTTTTGAATCTAATGGCAACAATCAAGTGCAGCAAGGTGCATGAGCTCTGTTGAAAGTTCTTAACATTTTTGACATCTACTACTACTGTACAGTCGGTTTGCGAGTGTTTTGCAAGATGAGCAAAACGCTCCTGCAAACCGAGCATTGACTCGATATGCGAGCCCCCACCCCGGGAACCAATTTTGCACCTCCTGCAGCCCATCCCCAAACCCTTACCTTGAGTGGACATTGGCACACACCATCCCACAGGACGTACGCGTACTGGTGCCAAAAGAGCCAAGCTAACAGATAACGATCCTGGCTGGGAATCTACATAAATAAAACCAGACAGACCTACAACGCATTCCGAAAATCTATCAAAACCACTCTGTTTGACAGATTCATCAATCTGCGCTCACTACGCTTTTTTCCCCTACAAACCCGAAGCAAACTTCAGGCAATTCCTACCCCTCTCACTTTCCCTCCCCCTTTCAACACCTCTTACATTCCCTCCCCTACAACTCTTTTCTTCTGTAACATTCCCCTCATGCATTTGTAATTCGCTGAATGTCCAGCCTTCTTTCGATGTGAACTGCCTAGAAGTCGTCTGACTATGGAGATATAGAAAAATAAAGTTGTTATTATTATTTTATATATGACTTTTTTTCTTTAAAGGATCCTAGAATTTGAAAGTTTAAATGTACCAAATGTAAATGGTAACAACAAAAGTTCAGGCTGTGAAGTTGAACTGTGGGACTGCGGAGGAGATCAAAAGTGAGTCTCATTATACTTTGTCACCCAATATATTTATTGCTATATGTGTACGTATATACTACAGTACATACAAAAAGGTAAACTGTCAACAAAATAGTCTTAGTGAAACTGCAGACTTCTAAAACAAACCTTCACTTATTATTTCCCACATCCTGCAATGGTGCTTTGCTACCTCCATGATGTGTGTCTTTTCCTACCCCTTCCCACCCCCTTTTGTGTGCTCACCTTGATTCTACACACCAGAGTGCTTTCTTTGCTGGCCTCTTCCTGCGGCATTCTCTTTCCACAGATTCAAGGCTTTGCTTAAAACTCACCTTTATCAGGCTCAGACCTAGGCAGTATGTCAGTGTGCGATCATCTAAAAACACAGAGAGGGTCAAAGTACAACAATAGAACAAAGAAAATTTTTAAAAAAAGCACCAAGAGCCTCAAAAATTGGGACTGATCTATAATTAATTAGACCCAACATGGGCCATGTTTCAGTGCATATATAACACAGAATAGTGAAAGATGTATATCAACTATATTCAAACAAGTTACTACAACAGGTTGATAGTACTAGAAATACCTATGTGGAGGAAAAGATCTCAGATTCACCACTTAGGGAACAAGTATGTTTTCTCCCTAAAGTATTGTGGTGTGATCAATGAAAGAGACCCAACACCACAATACTTTAGGGAGAAAACATACTTGTTCCCTAAGTGGTGAATCTGAGATCTTTTCCTCCACATAGGTATTTCTAGTAACCAACAGAGGAGTAATATCTATTATCCCAGGACAAGCAGGCAGCATATTCTCGACATGTGGGTGACGTCATACACGGAGCCCCATCGCAGACAGCTTTTCAAGCAAACTTGATTGAAGATCTCAAAGTTTGCTAGTGCTACCCACGCATGCGTGTGCCTTCCTGCTCCACTAGAGGGCGCATCCCCTCCTCGTGGTCTTCAGTTCTTAGTTTTCCGCGGAGCCAGAAAGCCCTGTCTCTCTTCTCTGCGTTCATTGTGCTTTTCTTGCACCGCGGCTTCGTGTTTTTTTGTCTTATTTTCGAGGTCGCTGTGTTCTTTTCTTGTTTTTCTACTGCTTCGTGTTTTCGGCAAATCGGGGGCTCCCGGTTTGCCGTGGCTGCAGCCTTCTTTTTGCCTTATGTCCCGGCCCTTGACCGGGTTTAAAAAGTGCACTCAGTGCGATCAGGTGATTTCGATCACTGATCCGCACCGTTGGTGCATCTTGTGCCTCGGGGTCGACCATCCTACGGGCTCTTGCCCTTGTTGTGCTGCGCTACAGCCTCGGGGTCTCCGGCGGTGTTGAGCGCGGATTGTGGAGCTCTTCGCCATGGAGACCGATCTACCAGCGGGCCCGGTCTTGGCCTCGACCTCGGCCTCGGCCTCGAAGACCTCTGACCTGGGAAAATCGCCCTCAACATCGAAGATCTCGATGCCTCCGATCTCAAAGTCATCTGCTGTGGGTAAGTCCCCTCTTCCTTCTTCAGGGTCTGGTCAGCTACCCAAGAAACCATCCTCGGAGCCTCTTATTGCCCAGGCGGGGACCGCCTCGGCGAAACCGCCTCCTAAGGCCTCCAAGCGTGCCTCCACCTTGAGGGAATATTCTTCCTCGAGGTCGCCCCCAGTGGAGCGCACTGCCGCACCTGTAGGGCCGAATATGGTCTCGGTGCCGATGTTTGAGGATATGCTCAAGGTTATCATTAGAGAATGACACGGTGAAAAAATTGGTCCCCGTCACCGCCCCGTCCCCGTCTCACCATCCTCTGCACCGCCCCGTCACCGCCATTCCCTTCACCGCCCCGTCACCGCCACTGCCACCCCATTCACCGCCCCGTCACCGCCACTGCAACCCCATTCACCGCCCCGTCACCGTCACCGCTGCATATATAAAAGCCTCAAACGGGTACGATTTTAAATACTTTTCTTTATTTACTTATAAAGGAAACATTCTTTAAAACTTAGTTAAATATTAGTTAATAACTATACAAAAACAAACACATGTACTTTTAATGCTTACAATGTTAGCCTACATGGTAAGTAGACGCGGCCGCTGTACCTAATCGCGGCAAATCATGTACCTAATCGTGTACCAAATCGTGTACCTAATCGCGGTCACTATGCTAATCGTGATTAGCATAGTGACCGCGGCTACGGCTGCAAGTCTCCCCTCCCCCCAGCGATCACGGCAGGAGGGCACCCAACCCCTCCTGTAGACCCCCCCCAACGGCCCTCCCGACAATCGCAGCAGAAGGGTACCCAACCCCTCCTGCCGGTCCTCCCAATGGCCTCCCCTAAGATCGCCGGCAGGAGGGTACCCAACCCCTCCTGCTGGACCCCCCCCCCCAACGAACCCTCCCACCCTGGAACCCCCTTAGTCTTACTTTCCAAGTTGGACCGGACGGCTCCTCACACGTATGGCCAGCAGGCTTGCCGCCGTCCAAATGAGGCGGGCCCGCCCCTACCCTGCCCAACCCACAGGATCCTAGGGCCTGATTGGTCTAGGCACCTAAAGCCACTCCCGCTATAGGAGGGGCCTTAGGTGCTTGGGCCAATCAGGCCCTAGGATCCTGTGGGTTAGGCAGGGGAGGGGAGGGGCGGGCCCGCCTCATTTGGACGGAGGCAGGCCTGCTGGCCAGACGAGCGAGCAGCTGTCCGGTCCAACTTGGAAAGTAAGACTAAGGGTGGTGTTTCGGGATGGCGGGGTTTGTTGGGGAGGGTCCGGCAGGAGGGGTTGGGCACCCTCCTATTGGCGATATAGGGGGCCGTTGGGGGGGCCGGCAGGAGGGGTTGGGCACCCTCCTACCAGTGATCATAGGGGGGCTGTTGGGGAGCTGGCAGGAGGGGTTGGATATCCTCCTGCTGCGATCGTCGGGAGGGCCGTTGGGGGGGTTGGGGTAGGCAGGAGGGGATGGGTACCCTCCTGCCGCGATCGTTGGGGAGGGCTGGTTCTTTCGGCATGAAGGGCTGAGCACCTTCCTGCCGGCGATCGTCGGGGGGGGGGGCGGGTTCTATTGGCAGGAAGGGTTGATCTGACAAATGAGGAGCCAGTATATTGGGGGGCGGAGTCAATGCGGCAATGTGCAGGTGAAACACAGGTAAATAGCGGTTCCTAGAAGGGGGGACATTGGCCTGCGGGGACAAATCTATTCACCGTTTTTGCGGGCGGTGAAAGGATTTGTCCCCGCGTCTGCGGCGATTTGCTAATGAGGTCACCATAACCCGCAGTCAAACCGCAGCCACGCAGCGGATCGCTGCGGGGATCGCTCCCCGTGTCATTCTCTAGTTATCATCTCTTCACAGCTCTCCTCTGCTTTGGCTCGGCTTACCCCGTACTCGACCTCACTTGTGACGGACCAGCCTGAGCGTCGCCTCGAGGGCTCTCGAGGCAAGGGACGTTGGTCTCAGCAGTTGTCCTCGTCTGACTCTTCCCCGCTCTCCTTGCGGCGGGAGTCGCCTGCCGCTCGACCTCGTTCGAGGCACTGTTCGAGGCGTTTTTCTCCCTTGTCCTGGAGACCCGCTAAGAAACCCAGGGATGTCTCCCCGAGGCGCGGTAGATCGCCGGGTCCCTGTACTAAGGGGTCCATTAAAGCCTCGGACCTGGTTGTCTCTAATCCAAGTCTCAGGCGGTCGCCGGTGCGGTCTCGGACTCCATCCCGTGAGGCACCGACGTCGGGAGCTTCGGCTTCTTTTTCCTGACGCATGTCGTCTTCCCGGGACTCTTGAGGGGGGCTTCCTCGGTTCTCGGTGCCTCGGACTCCGGGGTCTTCTTGCCTGCGGGGAACTCCAAATGCCGAATGTCCTCGACTCCCCCCCCGTCTTTCAGCGGGGCTTCTTCAACGTCCCTTCCTGTTGATACTGACTTGCTGGCGCAGTACTCTCAGGAGGCTTCCCCCTCCTTTTCTGCGACTTTGCAGTCTCGCTCGACCTCCCCCCTTGAGGGGCTGTCGGAGAGCAAGCCTTCCTCTTTCACCAGATTTGTGCTGGACATGGGGAAGGTGTTGAATTTGGACCTACTTCCTCTTTCACCAGATTTGTGCTGGACATGGGGAAGGCGTTGAATTTGGACCTACAGTCGGATTCCCACTATACCAAGGAGTATTTGGAGAAGATGGAACTTCCCTATCCTCCTAAGGAGTCCTTGCGGCTCCCCTTGAATCCGGTGCTGCAGCAGACCTTTTTTCGCAACCTGGAGACTCCGTATGCTATCCCGGCCATTCCATCTAAAATGGAGTCCCGATACCGGACGGTACCCTGTAAAGGCTTCGAGAAGGCTCAGCTTTCTCACCAGTCATTAGTGGTGGAGTCTTCCCTCAAGAAGTCCCACCCTTCTAAGGTCTACGCAGCTGTTCCGCTGGGCCAAGAGGGCAGGACTATGGACAAGTTTGGTAGGCGCCTGTACCAAAATTCTATGATGGCCAACAGGGTGCTTAATTATAACTTTACCTTCACGTCTTATCTGAAGCACTGCCTTAAGTCTCTGCCCTCCTTTCAGGATGATCTGCCGGCCCACCGCCGTGTGGATTTCCGCCGGCTTCTGGACACCTTGTCGATGCTGCGTCTTTAAAAGTTCCAAGCCTCGTATGACGCTTTTGAGCTTTCTTCTCGGGTCTCTGCCTTCGCCGTGGCTGTGCATAGTTGATATGGACCCGAACCTGCAAGACCGGCTGGCCAACCTTCCATGCTTGGGCAACGAACTCTTCAATGACTCCATCGAGGCGGCTACCAAGCGCCTCTCGGAACACGAGCGTTCCTTTGCCTCCCTGGTCCGGGCCAAGGCAAAACCTGCTCCCCCCAAATCGTATTGATTACCGCCCCGGCGCTACCCGCAGAAATCTATGCCGGCGTTCTCCAGGCCTCCTCCGAGGCGCCAACAGCAGCAGAGGGCGCAGCTGAAACTACAGACCCCGGCTGTGGCTAAGCCGGCGCTGTCCTTTTGACTGGCTGGGCAGGAGGGGCTGGCCTCCTCCGCCCTCGGACCCTCTCCTCTGCCGATCGGGGACAGTCTCAGCGCTTTCTTTCCTCTCTGGGCCCTGATTACTACGGACAAATGGGTCCTCTCCATTGTCAAGGAGGGGTATTCGCTCCACTTCCAGTCCCCGCCTCCGGACAGGCCTCCCACAGAGTGTCCGTTGAGCGGCGCACAGCTTCCTTTGCTTCTCCGGGAAGCTCAGGCCCTCCTTCGCCTGCGGGCAGTGGAGGAGGTTCCCTGTTGTCAGCGGGTTTGGGGTTTTACTCCCGATACTTTCTGGTTCCCAAAAAGACCGGGGACCTTCGCCCCATTTTGGATCTTCAGGGGCTGAACAAGTTTTTGTTTAAGTTTTTTTATTGATTTTTTTTCATTTAACAACAAGTGTCATAAATTTTCATACAATTATCTTAATAATACACTTGATATTTCTATAATGTATTTTATACATAACATTTCTTATCTTATATTTCTTATGATTTTATATATCATATAACTGTAATTATTTTTCTTATAAAGTTATACAACATATATATTGTAATGATTTTATCAATTATTTTTTAAATTATTAACCTTTTTCCCCTCCCTTTATTACATTGTTTTCATGTAAGAATACCATCTATTAATAATATTTTATTTATAATTTATAATAAAGAGTATAAATCCCCCTCCCATATCCCCTCCCTCCCTTTCTTCTTTAACTATTTTCTTATTATGGGAAAATGAAATTCAATTATTACAATATTTTGTTAATGGTCCCCAAATCTTTTTGAATTTATCCATGTATCCTTTTTGTGTTGCAAATGTATGTTCCATTTAGTTTCTAACCAGGGAGAAGTTCCGCATGCTCTCTCTTCCCACTTTATATCCCTTGATGGAAGAGGGGGACTGGTTGTGTTCCCTGGACCTGAAGGAGGCTTCCACCCATGTGCCGATTCACCTGGATTTTCGGCGCTTCCTTCGCTTTCGGGTGGGGTACCTTCATCTGCAAAACAGGGTCCTCCCGTTCGGGCTGGCTTCGTCATCTCGGGTCTTCACAAAGTGCCTGGTGGTGGTGGCGGCTGCCCTGAGGTCCCGAGGTCTTCAGGTGTTCCCGTACTTCGACGACTGGCTAATCAAGGCCAGGTCGAGGGAGGAGGTTCTTGCGGCGACCCGTCAGACTATTTCCTTCCTTCAGAATCTGGGGTTCGAGATAAACTTCCCCAAGTCCCAGCTGTGTCTTTCTCAGTCCCTGCAGTTTATTGGGGCCGTGCTAGACACGGTTCGCCTCAGGTCGTTTCTGCCTCAATCTCGGCTAGACACCCTTGTTCAGCTCAGTCGCCAGGTCTCCCTGAGGGCTTCGGTCTCGGCGAAGCAGATGATGATCCTCTTGGGGCATATGGCCTCCACCGTTCATGTGAAGCCCTTTGCCAGACTGCACCTTCGGGTGCCTAAGTGGACTCTAGCGTCCCAGTGGCGACAGGATCGGGATCCCGTCTCTCAGCACATTGTGGTGACCCCCTCCTTGAGACGCTCGCTCCGTTGGTGAACCAACTCTTCCAATCTTTCCAGAGGTTTGCTCTTTCTCATGCCTCCGCCTCGGAAGGTCCTAACGACGGACTCCTCGGCGTACGCCTGGGGAGCGCACCTCGATGACCTTTGGACTCAGGGTCTTTGGTTGAGTGTGGACCGTCACTGCCATATCAACCTCCTGGAGCTTCGGGCTATTTACAATGCCGTGGTGGCTTTTCGGCATTTGCTGCAGGATCAGGTGGTTCTGGTGCGCATGGACAACCAGGTGGTGATGTATTATGTGAACAAGCAAGGGGGTACGGGTTCCCTATCGTTCTGCCGGGAAGCCCTTTGTCTTTGGCAGTGGGCGTTGCGCCACAACATCTTCCTTCGGGCAGTGTATATCCAAGGAGAGCAGAATTGTCTGGCGGACAAATTGAGTCGCCTTCTCCAGCCACACGAATGGTCGCTCCATTCTCACACTCTGCGGCGGGTATTTGTTCGGTGGGGCACTCAGATAGATCTGTTCGCTTCGCCCCTCAATCACAAGTTGCCTCTTTTCTGCTCGAGGGTGTACTCCCCAGATCGTCTCGAGGTGGATGCTTTCCTTCTCGATTGGACAGGCCGGTTCCTCTATGCGTTCCCTCCTTTCCCTCTGATTCTCAGGACGCTGGTGCACCTCAAGTCGGTCCGCGCCACCATAATCTTGATAGCGCCTCGGTGGCCCCGGCAGCCATGGTTCTCCTTGCTCCTCCAGCTCAGTGTCGGGGAGCCTCTGCTTCTACCTGTTTTTCCTTTTCTGCTGTCTCAGAGTCGGGGTTCGCTGTTGCATCCCAATCTGCAGTCTCTACATTTAACAGCTTGGCTCCTCTCCACGTGCCTCCCTCCTTAGGTTTTTCTCAGTCGGTGAGGGATGTTCTCGAGGCCTCTTGGAAGAGCTCCACTCGACAATGCTATTCCCAGAAATGGACCGGATTTGCTGCGTGGTGTGTTGCACGCCGCATGGAGCCGCTCTCTGCCTCCTTGTTGTCCGTGCTGGATTATTTGTTCCACTTGTCTACGTCTGGCCTCAAATTAACATCTATTCGAGTCCACCTCAGTGTGATTGCTGCCTTTCATCAACCGCTTGATGGGAAAGCGCTCTCTGTCCATCCGGTGGTTTCCCACTTTATGAAGGGTCTCTTCAATGTTCATTCTCCTCTTAAGCCCCCCCCGGTGGTTTGGGATCTTAATGTGGTTCTGGCTCAGTTGATGAAACTTCCGTTTGAACCCCTTGATAGGGCTCATCTGAAGTACCTCACTTGGAAGGTGGTGTTCCTGGTTGCTCTCACGTCTGCTTGCAGAGTCAGTGAGCTGCAAGCTCTGGTTGCGGATCCGCCTTTTATTGTATTTCATGATGACAAGGTGGTCCTACGCAGTCATCCTAAATTCTTGCCGAAGGTGGTTTCGGATTTCCACCTCAACCAGTCCATTGTTCTTCCGGTGTTTTTTCCAAAGCCCCACTCTCATCCTGGGGAGGTGGTGCTTCTCACTCTGGATTGTAAAAGGGCGTTGGCCTTTTACCTGCGACGTACCGAGTCTCACCGGATGGCTCCTCAACTTTTCATCTCTTTTGATCCTAATCGGTTGGGCCTTCCTGTTTCCAAGCGCACCTTATCCAACTGGTTAGCTGCTTGTATTTCTTTTTGCTACGCTCAGGCTGGTCTCTCACTGCAGGATCGAGTCATGGGGCACAGAGTCCGAGCGATGGCGGCGTCAGTCGCTTTCCTCAGGTCCACGCCTATTGAGGAGATCTGCAAGGCTGCCACTTGGTCTTCGGTTCATATCTTCACCTCTCACTACTGTCTGGATGCCTTTTCCAGGCGTGACGGCCAGTTTGGCCAGTCAGTTTTGGGTAATCTGTTTTCATAAATTGCCAACTTTCCCTCCGTCCCTTTTTGGTTAGATTGGAGGTCACCCACATGTCGAGAATATGCTGCCTGCTTGTCCTGGGATAAAGCACAGTTACTTACCGTAACAGGTGTTATCCAGGGACAGCAGGCAGATATCCTCGCAACCCTCCCACCTCCCCAGGGTTGGCTTCTTTGCTAGCTGTCTGAACTGAAGACCACGAGGAGGGGATGCGCCCTCTAGTGGAGCAGGAAGGCACACGCATGTGTAGGTAGCACTAGCAAACTTTGAGATCTTCAATCAAGTTTGCTTGAAAAGCTGTCCCCTACGGGGCTCCGTGGATGACGTTCCCACATATCGAGAATGTTTGCCTGCTGTCCCTAGATAACACCTGTTACGGTAAGTAACTGTGCTAATTTGAACTACATACAGACATATACAAATGTAAACCAATCAAAAAAGTATCAAAAACTGAACTATTATGAAACGGTGGAAACTCAGAAACCAGGAAATCTCTGATGAAGTGCATATTGGATGACATAAAGAACATGTGATATTAAATCAATATACAGTAATTATAAAGAATAAGTGAGAGTGTCTGATATTGACTGAACATGAAATATTGAGCCAACATAATTGTGTGATATTAAATGAACATGAAATATTACTGTGAATAAAAAAAAAAAGTGCGAGTGAAAGGTATGATTTTAAATTAACATGATTGTGGGGTCATGTGGCACCGTGGTATGGAGAGGTAGCATTTTGCTGAGCTCCTCTGAACCCTTCACTTTAACCTGCTATTATAGTGCAAAGGACAATAGGTTATTTACCTCTGGTTACAAATTGATTGCAGAAGGAAGTCATGTACATATTTCAACTCCGCCTCCTTCTCCCATGGGCTGTACTGCCATCTTCAGTTTTTCCTCTTGCAAGCAGTTCGAGAAGGTGTCTTTCTGATCTGCTCTGCTTAATTTTATTATTTTTGAGGATTTTTCTCCAATCTAACTACGTTACCTGGGGAAAAGAAGGGTTAAGTGACTTGCCCAAGGTCACAGGGAACAGTGCTGGGATTAAACCTATAAACTCAAAATATGTTAGTAGAAATTCAAGTGATGTTTACAAGGTTTAAATGTTGTAATATTGTATAGTTGTAAAATGAAAAAAAGAATAAAGAATTTGAAAAAAAAAAATAAACCTATAAACTCAGGGTGCTGAGGCAGCTTTTAACCACCAGGCCATTCCTCCCACATCTCATTGATGGTTTTGTGTTTTTTTTTTTTTTCCCCCAAAATGGCTCTTAAAGTACTGAGCACAAAAATGTGTATAATAGGGTGATTTTTTTTTTTTTTTTTTTACCAAAAAGACACATTTTTCTGATTTGAAAATGACCATGTTTGGCACTGGATTTTTGGACATTTGTGCAAAACATCCAAACTCGGATTTGGATTTCTTATCGAAAATGCTCCTCCACGTATCTGCACTGAAAAGGCAGGTCATAAATATCAAACAGTAATAAGCAAATAGAAGAGATCACATTTTATAAAACAAATGACTTACTTTTGATCCAGTCTACTCTCTCTTTCAATTACGTTTTGAAATGCATATACAGATTTCTCAGGTGTACATGTTTTGACTGTTGGCTACAAATATTCAATTGGTTTCACATGTCCAAAAGTACAATCAACTAGATCCAAGCTGCAGAATGTATGTTATTTCCTTTTCCTTTTTTATGCTCCTTATTTTGAAGGTTTGAAACTTGCTGGCCAGCTATGATGAAGGATTCTCATGGGGTGGTTATAGTGTTCAACCCAGACTTGCCAAGTCATTTGAAGGAAATTGAAATGTGGTATGCATCCTTTGTACAGCAGCAGCAATTACAGGATAACCAGTGCCTTCTTATTGCTCACCACAAACCAGGCTCTGGAGCAGACAAAAGTCGACCATCTTTAGGTAAGAGGATAGAACTCTCCAGTTCATCTTAAATTTATGCTTATTATTTATAGCCCGCCTCTGTCCAAGATGGGGAACATTAATGACATACAGTACATCAGGCCTGCACAACTCAAAAATTATCCGGGCCCGAAACGAAGTCAGAAAATGTAGCGAGGGCCGCAGGTAGTGGCCACGGCTCAAGGCACCAGGAAGTGCGTGGACGTTGCCATGATGACATCATACACATGTGTGACATCATCACGTTGACATCTGCGCATGTGCAGAGGCCTTCCAGACAGGCCCTGAGACGCCAGTAGGGGGTGCCATCAGGGAAGAGGGTGGGAGAGAAGGAGAGGCACTGGTGGTGGCTGATTGCCTACAGCAGTGTTTCTCAACTACTTCAAGCTAAGTACCCCCAACCACAGACATCCCAAGCTCCACCCTAAACCCACCAAGCTCTGCCCCAGAATAAATAAAATATCTGCTAATAATAATAAGCTTTTAATGATATTGACAAGAGTTACCATTCAACAAATAACGTATAACTGGAAAGATTGTACAAGGTTGAATTATTGTTTCTGGTGGAATTCAGTATGTCATGTGTTTAAAATGGAAAGAGCGTTGGCAGTTCAAAAAGGTTACTATTTTTTTTTTTTCAAAAATCTTTATTCGTTTTCATATCTTACAACAAGTGTATAATAATAAATCAAAAATAAATTTTACAAATCACTTGACATTCTTACTTATGATCATCAAGGCATAAAAGAAACCCTCCCCTCCCATCCCACCCATTAATAATAAACCAGTTAAGAAAATATCATATACAATCCCACCCTACTTATAAACATATATAATAAATAAAGGGGTGGTTAAGGTGTCTGATCATTAGAATATGTAATCAATGGCCCCCAAATCTCTTTAAAATTATTATAATTTCCTTGCTGTACAGCAAGCACTCTCTCCATTTTGTAAATATGACAGACTGAATTCCACTAAAAGGTATAATTATGCTTAGTATAATCCTTCCAATTTCCAGTAATATGTTGAATGGCAAGAGCGTTGGCAGTTCAAAAAGGTTGCTATAATAAATTTAAGGATGTGTGGGGGCCATTTTTAAATTATTCTAATGAATAATTTACACTTTTTCCAATTTTAATTCTTACATGTGGATCGGGGGGTATTTCTATTAATAATATATATGAATGATAAGATATTATATTCATGTGGTATATTTTTTGTTGTATATGGAAGTGGGAGGGGGTGGGGGATATATCTTTTTGTTGTATGATATGGTAGATTTTCAAGTGATATTGTATTCTAATTGTTTGATATTTACTGTACACTTGTGAATTATAAAATGAATAAAGAATTAAAAAAAAAAAACACAAAAAACAAGCTCTGCCCCAGATCCTACCCCCTTTACTAATTGTAATGCAATTTTTTCCTTTCATTTTTCATATACACACAGCAGATATAAATTTTTTTTTTTTTTTAAATTTTATTTATAAATTTTCAATTTTTACAATAATTGAATTTCAAGTAATATAATTAATTACTATATATCATTGTATTTATCATTAATACAACTTAATCTATAAACAGTATATATTATAAATTATATATAATCAGAAGTTATAATTCCCTCCCCATTTTACAAATAATGATTCTAATAATTATGCATATCCCACCCCATTCCTATATAAGTACTATAATTGTGCTAAGAAGTCTAATCATTAGAATAATTAGTCAATGGTTGCCAAATTTTTTTGAAATTATGAAAATTCCCATGTTGTAATGCTAATACTTTTTCCATTTTGTAAATATGACAGACAGAGTTCCACCAGAACATATAATTTAATTTGGTATAGTCTTTCCAATTTTGAGTGATTTGTTGCATGGTGACTCCTGTCAATATTAATAGCAGCTTATTATTGTTTACTGAGATCGGACTCTGAGTTCTCATTGCAGTGCCAAATAATACGGTGTCATATGAGAGTCCTACATGATTTTCTAGTAATTTGTTAATTTGGGGCCAAATCAGATTCCAAAAGGCATTTACACAGGGACAATAAAAAATTAAGTGATCTAACGTCCCTATTTCTATTTTACAATGCCAGCATCTATTGGATCTAGTATTATCCGCTCAAACTCAGGGGCGGAAAATTTCACGGCGACACCAGGAAGTATTTCTTCACGGAGCGAGTGATTGATCGGTGGAACGGGCTTCCAGTGCAGGTGATCGAGGCCAGCAGCGTGCCAGATTTTAAGAATAAATGGGACGCCCATGTGGGATCCCTAAGAGGGTCAGGGCAAAACACTAGCTAATCTTAAGGGGAGGGTCTATAGTGGGCAGACTTGATGGGCCTTGGCCCTTTTCTGCCGTCATCTTTCTATGTTTCTATCTATTTTTTGCAGGCGCGTAGGGGTCCATAACACTCTATGTAATAAAAACATCTATGTTTGACTCATAGATGCTGACTTTGTAGATCTTAATCTCCAGGACCAAAATCGTGGCTATTGAGATGCAGAAATTGTCTGTCCAATCTCAATACTCCAAATATCCCTAAGACCAGTTTTCTTTTTTTTATTTAAAAATCCATATATCAATTTGTACCATTTTGCGGCTTGTATAAATTATCAGAACTGACATTTCAATCATTATATTGAAAAAATTATTTTCCCTACCTTTGCTGTCTGGTGACTTTATTTTCTGTGCTTTTAACTATGTTTCCAGGGCCTTCTTATACATTGTTTTTCTCGACTTTATTTTCTGCCTTCAATCCATCTTTGACATTAATTTGACATTCAATTTTTTTGCTTTCTTCTCAAAATCTACTTTTCTATGTCTTACTTCCCTTCCTATCTCTCCTTCCCTCCCCATTTCCATGGTCTGACATCTCTCTCCTCCCCCCCCCCCAAGTAGTCCGACATCTCTCTCTTTCCTTTCCCCCCTTCCCAGTCTGGCATCTCTCTCCTCTCCTTCCCATAATCTGGCCCTCCCCATTTCCAAGGTCTGACATCTCTCTCCTCCCCCCCCCAAGTAGTCCGACATCTCTCTCTTTCCTTTCCCCCCTTCCCAGTCTGGCATCTCTCTCCTCTCCTTCCCATAATCTGGCCTCTCTCTCTACTACCACTACTATTATTATTATTTCTATAGCGCTACCAGACTCCCCTCCTTCCCTTCCATTCCCTGGTCTAGTACCTCTCCCTTCCTTTAGTCCTCGCCTCCCCCTCCAGTTTAACATTTCTCTCTCCCTTCCTCCTTTCCACCCCCTGCAGTCCATCTCCCTTACCTTTATCCTTTCTGGCCCCCCCTCCCAGTCCAACATTTCTCCCTCCTTTCCACCAGTCCAACATTTCTTTCTCTCAACCTGTCCTCCTTCCCTCCCCTAACCAACATCTATCTCTCTCTCTCTCTTACTCCATGCTCTGGCACCTCCTTTCCCTGTGGTCTGGCATTTGTCTCCTTAGTTTCCCTTCCCTCCCCCCATGCCCTGGCAGCTCTCTCCTCTCCTTCCAACTCCCCCTCCCTCTCCCCCTCTATTATCTGGCATCCTCTCCTCCTTCCTTCCTTTCCTCTGGCATATGTCTCCTTCCCTCCCCCCCATGCCTTGACATCTCTCCCTTCCCCTCCATTGTCTGGTATCTCATTTCCTTATTTCCTTTCCCTTCCTCCCATGAACTTAGCATCTCTCAGTCCTCTCCTCTTCCTTGTCTTCCTTCTCCCTCCTTCCTTCTGTGCCTCCCTCTGCCAGGTGTTTAGCTTCTGTCCGGCTCCCTTGCTGCAGTCATTTTTGTGCTCAAAGCTGCTCCTTGTGTGATCTGCGGCTGCGTCAGAAGCGTTCCCCCTGACATCACGACATCAGAGAGAAGGCTTCAGATGTGGATTGCTCGGGGAGCTGCCGCCTGCGGCTTTGAACAGAAAAACGACTGAAGCAAGGGAGCCGGCTAGCAACTAAACACTTGCTGGAGGGAGGCACAGAAGAGAGAGACTTACAACCTGGTACAGGCCGCAGTGAGAGCCGTATTGGGCCGCATGCAGCCCACAAGCCATATGTTGTGCAGGGCTGCTCCAATGAAATGTTGAAACAATTCAGGAATGTAAGACTTTTGAAGTTAAAACGATCAGGTACTTTTAACTAACAAGGTTTAACAAAGATCATTAAATTCTACTGGCTGATCCCCATCTATCACACCTCTCCTCCTATCTTTCCCCTTCAGATTATCATTGGAATGCTTTTAGGATTTACTTATTTTATAGTATCACTATTTATTTTTTGTCCATCTCGTGACCCAATATGGGCTTTTAACTCCCAAAACCAATCAAAAATGTGTTGTAGTTGTCTAATATAAAGAAATTTATTTAATCTATATTTATATTCATTCAAGTAAACTAACATGGCAACCACACTAGTTTGCCCAGCAATTACAGTTAGCAGATGTCTCATATTGCTCCACTAGGTGGTGCTAGTGTAACATCTTGATTCTTGACATTAAAGCAACATTAACAGAAATAAATAAATAGATGTATGTTTGTAAATTATGTAGATGTTGAAAAGCAAACAAGTTTATTTTGCAATTTATTTTTGTTTAGATGTTATTCCTAAAATGATTCCCAATTCAATAGCAGGTTATCTCCCCATGGCCCTGAGCCATATGCAGAAGGAATCGTCTCTGGATTTTTCTGTGTCCCTTCTACTTCACTGGGAGCTCTACTGCCACCTGCAGTTTTTCCCTTGTGCATGTGAGCCAGAAGGAATGTCTTAGCTCTGCTCTCCCCTTTTCTTATTCATTGTTTTTCAATGTTTTTGGTATCTTCAGTGCTTGGAGCTGTCATCCTTGGCATAGCTCTGCCTGAACAGAGAAGCAGACTGTGGTCTGCAGCTGACAAGCCGATCCCTGGTGGTATCTGTTAGCCTGGTGGTATTCTTTAGTGTTTTTAGAGCCCGGGGCCATCCCTGCTTATTTTCCTCACCTCCTGCTTTGCAGGGGTTTGGGCTTAGGCTGCCAGGCCTCTGTAGAAGGCTCAGTGGTGTGTCGCAGGGCATAAGCTGCATTTTTTTGTGTCTCTCCCCCCCCCCCCCTTCCCTCCATTCTGGTAGAGTATCTGTCGGTCTGTGTCTGACAGGCAGCCCAAAGATCATTGTGAAAGAGGCATTTCCAGCATGAAGAAGCGATTCTTCTCCATTCCAGCTACTTTAAAAGAGCTGAAGCAGGCTACCTGACATTGCAACACAGGTCACGGTGAGTAAGGCTGTTGCAGCCTCTGAGGTGAATCATGAGGGGTGTCTGAAATTCAGGATTTGGAGGATCCCTGCATGTCCCCCGTGTCCCCCCTACTGAAAAATCCCAAAGTCGCCATTTTTTATCTTCGGTAAGTTATTTAATTAATGCTTTATGTGCGAAAATCATGGTGGCCATCTTGGGTTTTTCCAAAGGATCCCTGCACATCCAAAACTGCAGTTATCAAACTTAAAACTTGTTGGGGTGGAATCCTTGGGCTCTTCTACTCCAAATTAATGTCAGGATTGTGCGGTCAATAACAGTCTAGAACTGTGTGCCATCCGGTTGGCTCTGGTGAACTTACAGAAGACTCTCAAAGGTCCAGCAATCAGAGTCTTCTCTGACATTGTAACACATGTCAATCAACAGGGAGGCACCAAAATTACACCTATATGTTGGGAAGCCCACAAGCTATTTCACTGGGCGGAGCGTTATCTTTAGGTGCTGTCGGCAGCACTGTCACAGGCGTGGACAATGTTCAGGCTTATTTCCTCAGCAGACAGACCTTGAATCCAGGCTAGTGGTTGCTCTCGACGGCAGCGTTTCCAACCATTATCCAGCACTGGGGTCATCTACACTTTGACCTCTTGACGACGGTGGATAACAAGGCAGCATTCAGATTCTTCAGTCGAAGATTCAAGCCCAGCAGCGAGGGTCTAGATGCGCTAATCCATCCGTGGCTTCAAGAATCCTGTTGTACATCTTTCCTTCCTGGTCCATGATAGACCAAGTCATTCAACGGATTGCAGATCATCAGGGAAGAGTTATTCTAGTAATTCCAGATTGACCTTGCAGTCTGTGGTACACAGTTCTGCTGCATCTTCAAACAGGTCATGACCTCCAGTTGCAGTTGCATCCAGTCTTGCTTTCACAGGTTCAAGTATGCATGGAAGATCCAGATTGCTTTCCTCTTACAGCATGACTATTGAACTAAAAGGGTTAGAGTGCAAAGGATATTCATACATGGTCCCTGCCATCCTTCTCAAGTCTAAGAAGTCATTTACAGTTTTTGCCTCCGCTAAGGCATGGAGGATTTTCCAACATTGGTACACCCAGGAACGTGTGAAACCATTTTCAGCTCCTGTTTCAGTGGTGTTGGTCTTTTTCCAGACAAGCCTTGACAAGGGTCTCACTGTAGCTTCATTTTGGGTCCAAGTTCCTGGGCTCTCTTGTTTCAGAGCTCGGGACCGTAGACCTGCATTGATGTTTCATCCAGACATTGCCAAATTTCTAAAGGGTGCTCTTCGCACCAGACCTCCGATCAAGCCACTGTTCCCTTCACAGGATCTTTTTTTTTTTTTTAAATTTTTATTTATAAAATTTTCATTCTTACAATAAATAAATAGCATAATATTTAGTTTATAATAATTATAGTTGTATGTACAATATCATATCATATATATTGAATCCCTTTCCCCTGTTATTTGTTTTTTCATTTTTCCTCATATTAATTTCTATATTTCCCTCCCTAACCCTATATTATTATTATCAATGTGTTAAGATATCTGATCTTTAGAATATTTTGTCAACGGATCCCATATTTTCTTAAAATTTTTTATATTTCCTTGTTGTAATGCCAATATTTTCTCCATTTTGTATATGTGACATACCGAGTTCCACCAGAATGTATAATTTAGCTTGGTATAATCCTTCCAATTTTGTGTGATTTGCTGCATGGCAACTCCTGTCAATATTAAAAGCAATTTGTTATTGGATCTTAATGTGGTTCTTGAGGTTTCATCAAAGCTCCGTTTGATCCACTGGAAGAAGCATCCCTCTTGGTTTTGATGCTGAGGGTGTTTTTTTTTTTATGGTAGCAGTAACCTCAGCACAACAAGCTTTGAAGCTTCAGGCTCACTGTTCAAGAGAGCCTTTCCTTAACAGCTTGGAGACTGGGGTCTCCCTACACACTGTCCCTTCTTTTCGGCTGATGGCGGCTTCGACGTGTCATGTTCATCAGATTCTAGGAAACGGGACTGCATTTTGAAGTCAAATGTCTATCTCTCTGCCCATCTTTTTGTGTTGATTCATTTTGTCTAGGCAAGGCACACCCACTTCCAAGGCCATGAATTCCAGATGAATCCTTAAGGCCATTCATCAGCCTCATTATTGTGGGAAGCAGTTCCCCATTTCTGTTCAGGCACATTCAACCAGAAGTGTAGCCTTGTCATGGACAAAAGCCAGGGCAATCTCTTCAATAGGGATTTGTAGAGCTGCATATTGGGTCTATTTTATACAGGTTTGCTAAGTTTTACAGGGTGGACGTAGTGGCATGAGGTTTCAGCAAAGCCTTTGACACAGTTCCTCATAGGAAGCTCTTAAACAAACTCCCAAAGTGGTGAACTGGATTAGAAACTAGTTTAGAAACTGGTTGACGAACAGATGCCAGAGGGTAGTGGTAAATGCGTACATGGAGCATCTCTGCCTTCTGTTATTGTTTCTACACTTCCCCCTCCAAATTTGTGGGGGTTAGGGGTAGAGCTGGCCCGCAAATAATTTTAGGGCCGATTCTGACCCACCTCCTGGACCTCTCCACACCCCTCCAAATTCGTGGGGGTTAGGGGTAGAGCTGGCCCGCAAATAATTTTAGGGCCGATTCTGACCCACCTCCTGGACCTCTCCACACCTTACCTGGTGGTCTAGTGGTTAAGTAGGGCAGGAGCATAATAGCCATTTTTGTTGATGGCTCTGCATGGGTCAGCATAGAAAGAATTCTCCTGCCCCGCTTCACCACTAGACAACTAGTTAAGCTGTGAAGAGGTCAGGGTTTAGAAACTCATGAATAACCGGTAACAAGTCCTAATCCCGCAAATTTCAAGGGAGAAGTGTATATCAGCAATTTTGTTTTTGTTTTGTTTGCAAGGTCTACCTTTCACATAAAAGAGCAAAATGAAAAGATAACTAACATTGTCTTTAAGAAAGAACACTTGGAACAGTACAACCCTTCCTTTTCCTGTCATGTACTTACTCCTCCCTTCAAAATAGCTTTACAGAGCTAAAAAGTGCAGGATGGGGAAGGAAGGGGAAAGGGCTGAAGGGTTCACAAAGTGGTATTGATGATTTTTTTTTCTCTAATTGCATCTTCCTGTTTAATTTAAAAGTGGCATCAATGACCAAACTGAAGCTGTTGCACTCTAGCCTGGAAGAAGATCCTGAGGATGTCAGAACTGAATTCTTAAAGTTCCTGGGAGGTGTGATCACTTTGCTGTCTGAGAGCAGAGAAAGAGAAGAGATGTCCATTATCACCCGATATCAAGAGCAAGACCATCAAAGAATGTGTGAAAGCGTTGGCTTCTGATGTATTTAAAAAACAGATAACTTTAATTGTTTCTATTATAAAGAAAAACTAACCCCTAACTCAGTGTCTCGCAAACTTTTTCGAGCTGGGGCACAGTAAACCTAATGTCCCCGGCTCGAGACACCTGGAAATGCGCTGGTGTCAGTGTGATGGTGTCAGCGTGCCCATGTCAGCGCATGCACAAAGGCCTTTCAAACGGGCCTTGTGCTGAGAGGAGAGCAGGGCCGGCAGAGAGAAGAGCCGGAGAGAAGGGCTGGCAGAGAGAAGAGGTGCCGGCTTTGGGAGATTGCTTACAGGATGTGCCTCTCTTTGCAAGAGACACGTCCTGTAGACAGTCAGCTGGCACCGGCATCTCTCTTCCCCAGTGTACCACGGCACACCTGAAATCTCAGGAAGCACACTGGTGTGCCGTGGCACATAGTTTGCGATACACTGCCCTAATAGGGGTGTGCACTGATGGACCAGATTAATGTACACACAAATTAAACGCATACTAGTGCCTAAAAATTTTTTTTTTTGTGGGGGGCTTGAATTCAGGAGGCTAGAATTGCCAACTGTCTGTACAATCTATATATTTTTGCTCTTTCAGAATCCCAGCAATAAAAAGGTGGGCAATGCCATAAGTGTTTGGATATTTTTTCAGACTTTAACACTCTATAGGTCTCTAGTTCTCCTTTTCTCTGCAGAAAATGTGATAAGATTCAGCCAGTGGGACAGAGGAGATTGAGCACTGCAGGGGCTGTGGAGGGATAGCCAGCAAAACCAGTGACTGGCTTGGTGGGAAGGGATGTTAAGAAGGTGTACAATTATTAGAGAATGGGGGGAATGTGAGAGAGCTAGGGCTGTAGCTGCAGGCTTAGTAAAAGAGTTGGCATCAAATTCTAAATGGTGGGCATAGCTGGAGAAAGAATAGGCACTGACTAACTACATGAACACAACATCAGAAAAGAGGCAGAAAGAATGTGTGCATGACTGAGGAGTGAGAGAGTTCATGCATGTGTGTTATTGGATTAGATTTATTATTCTTGGTTCTGTTACATCCACTCCTTCAAACTGGACTTGCAGAAGTGTGAATACTTACAGTTTTGAGCATCTCCCACATAGAGGCAGAGTACAGTGTCCCCCTCCAAGCGAACTATGCAGAAGTGCTATGATCTGCTCTGCTTAGTTTTCCTTTTCTTTTTTGGCCTTAAGTTTGCTTTTCTGAGGCTTTGGTGCCCTGAGACCCCATTTTGGGGGATCCTCTGCCTGGGAAAGGATGCAGGTTCTGCTGAGCTGGACTGCAGTTCTGTAGGCTAAGCCTTCAGGCGGACCTGGTGAGCCAGCCTGCTGTGTGACTTCAGGGCTCAGCTTGTTGGACGCCGGTGGGTGCGTCGGTTTCTCCTAACCCAGTTGCACCAATGGCAGAGATCCCTTTTAAGGAGCCCTCTCATCTGGCTATGGCAGAGCTCGATTGCATTCTGCCTCTCAGATATTATGCTGCTTTTGTCTCCTTTTACCCATGGCGTTGCCCACCTTTTTATTCCTGGAGTTCTGAAAGAGAAAAAAAAAAAAAGAATCTCCTACTTTTTTCCATCCCATCCACAGGTTCTTGGTCTGGTTACAGGACATTAGGATGTCCAGGCTAATCTTTCCAGCTCTCTTAAGCTATGTTTTAAGCTTTCCCCACTGGCTCCTGCTTTTCAACAGTTTTGAGCACCCTATGGTGGATTCCACCATGGTGCAGGATACCCGGTGCATGGACCTCCCTGGTGTTGGAGGAATAGTGTTTAAGGACTCCCAGGATCGCACAGAGACTATTGTATTAAAAAACATTTTTGAAGTGGCTTCTTCAGGCTTCAAGGTGGCAGCAGCCTCCTTTGTGGCAAGCGAGATTGTGCAGGATGTCCTCTCTGGAAGTGGCTGTTTGTCCCCAGCTTGTGCTGGACGGTGTGGATTCTGTGGTGGATGCCCTTTCTGATGTTGTTTGAGTTCTTACCGCTTATACGTTGTCTATGTGCCAGCCTGTTTAGATCTGTCCTTGGGCTTAGGACGCTGCCTCCAAAGCTACATTAAGCAGAATTCCTTTCAAGAGTCAGCTTCTTTTTGGGACAGGTCTCGATGACCTCATGACTGGTGTTGCTTATCACCACCCTACGTCTCTCCATATGCACAAGTGTTTGCCAGACTTTGGGAGGGGACAGTAGTAATTTTCATTCCTTCTGCCATTTTCATCGGAAGTCCTCGGGCTCTTCCTCTGAGAGATATTTTCAGGGATACAGTCCCTGTGACAACACTTCCAATTCCAGCCGTCCTCTGACATCTGGATCCTAAACCCTCCAGAGGGCCGTCTATCTCAGTTTTACTAGGAGTAGACTCACATGTCCTGGATGCTGGACATCATTCAAGAGGGGCACAAGAAGGATTTCTTTTGCCTGCCTCCAGATTTGTTTCTGGCCTCGCCATTAGGTCGGCCGGAAAAGGAATCAAAGGTCTGCACTACTTGCAGCGTCTCTTCAACATCCGAGCACTAGTACCCGTTCCAGAACATGGATCAGGCTTCAGCAAATACTCTTTATACTTCATCATGCCAGAGTATGATCGGAGGACTGGAGACCCATTCTGGATCTCATGTCAGTCACTCGCTTCCTGTGCATTCCTTATTTCTGAATGGAAGCCATGAGCTTAGTCATTGCGGCTGTCTCCTGGGGCAAACTGGGAAGCGCAGAGTTGGAAGCATTAGAAACATAGAAAATGACGGCAGAAAAGGGCTATAGCCCACCAAGTCTGCCCATTCCAAATACCCGCCCCCTGATTTCACTCCCTTAGAGATCCCATGTGAATATCCCATTTTCTCTTAAAATCTGACACGCTGCTGGCCTCAATCACCTGCAGTGGGAGTTTGTTCCAATGATCCACCACTCTTTCGGTGAAGAAGTACTTTCTGGAGTCGCTATGAAACTTCCCTCCCCTGATTTTCAGCGGATGCCCTCTGGTGGTCGAGGGTCCCATGAGACAGAAGATATCATCTTCCGACTCGATACGGCCCGTGATGTACTTAAACGTTTCAATCATGTCTCCCCTCTCTCTTCGTTCCTCAAGTAAGTACAGCTGCAATTTATTCAGTCTTTCTTCATACATGAGTTCCTTGAGCCCCAAGACCATCCTAGTGGCCATTCGCTGAACCAATTCGATTCTCAGCACATCCTTCCGGTAGTGTGGTCTCCAGAATTGAACACAATACTCCAAATGAGGCCTCACCATGGACCTGTATAGCAGCATCATGACTTCAGTTCTCCTGCTGACAAAACCTCTACGGATACAATCCATCATTTGCCTTGCCCTGGAGGAAGCCTTATCCACCTGATTGGCAGCTTTCATGTCATCACTAATGATCATCCCTAGATCACGTTCCATCGTGGTCCTGGCCAAGGTCTCACCATTTAGTATGTAAGTTCTGCGCAGGTTTCTCTTACCCAGGTGCATTACCTTTCACTTTTTAGCATTGAAGCTTAGCTGGATCAACTCTGGCCAGAAGAGAGGCTTCTATATATGTTTCCCCCATGGCCAACGATGGACCGGGTCTTTTGCAGAATCGCATCTCACCTGAGTCTTGTGATCTTGGTAGCCCCAGACTGGCTTGGCCGGCCTTGGTACAGCATTGAGCATACAGCCTTGACCAGTAAGGGTTATTCAGAAGTAGTCATTGCTACTCTTCTTCGAGCTAAGCCATCAACATTTGTGATCTACGCTAAGCCCTGGAGGACTTTTCAGCTCTGGTGCACCAAAGATCAGGTTGAGCCTCTCAAGATGCCAATTCCTGTGATTCTGACATTCCTTTAAGCTGGATGAGAAAAGGGCCTAGCGGTGGCATCTCTCAAGTTCCAGGTGGCAGGCCTCTCATGCTAAGCTCAAGGGGGAAAACAATCCCTGGCGTCTCACCCTGATATGACCCAGTTATTGAGAAAAGACTAAAACAAGGAAAGACTAAAAAGGTTAGGGCTCTTCAGCTTGGAAAAGAGATGGCTGAGGGGAGATATGATTGAAGTCTACAAAATCCTGAGTGGAGTAGACAAGTGTATCGATTTTTCACTCCATCAAAAATTATAAAGGCTAGGGGACTCTCGAAGTTACAGGGAAATACTTTTAAAACCAATAGGAAGAAATTTTTTTTTCACTCAGGGAATAGTTAAGCTCTGGAATGCGTTGCCAGAGGTTGTGGTAAGAGCGGATAGCATAGCTAGTTTTAAGAAAGGTTTGGACAAGTTCCTGTTATTGAGAAAGACATGGGGGAAGCCACTGCTTGCCCTGGATTGGTAGCATTGATTATTGCTACTCCTTGGGTTTTGGCCAAGTAATAGGGACCTGGATTGGCCACTGTGAGAATGGCTAATGGGCTTGATGAACCATTGGTCTGACCCAGTAAGGCTATTTTTATGTTCTTACTGTAAACCGCCTAGGTTTTAATTAGATAATAAATATTTTAAATAAATAAATAAATTGCAAGTTGTGTGCATGGTGAGTGATGAGCACAAGATGAGTGGTGTGCAGACTTCCATAGCCCTTATGGCACGATATAACGATGAAGGAGAAGGCTTCCTGGCACATATCATTGAAACCTGGATGCATCACTATGAGCCTGAAAGCAAGGGGCATTCTTCACAATGGTGTCACACATCATCTCCAGTCAAGAAGTTCAAGTCTTAACCCTCCACTGGAAAGATCCTGTTCACTCTCTTCTGAGATATGAATGGACCAGTTTTGGAGCACTATCAGGAAAAGGATGAAACAATGAATAGTGCCCGATAAAGTGCAATGTTGGAGGAGGAGCTGAAGCCATAAATATGGAGCCGTCACAGAGGACTTTTGCCTAAAGGTGTTCTCCTTCATGATGACGCACGCCCTCATACAGCCACTACAACTCTTGACACCATTTAGAGATTGAGATTTCAGATATTACAGCATTCTCCATACAGCCCTGATCTTGCTTCCTCTGATTGGACCCTTGAAGGATGCTTTGAGAGGATGAAGATTTGGAAGCGATGATGAGGTCAAAGAAGCAGTGCATTTCTGGCTAAAAGCACAACCAAAAATGTTTTTTCCCAATGGATTAGAGAACTTGATGCAATGGTATGAGAAGTATGTTGAAAAGGAGGGTGATTATGTAGAAAAATGACATATAATTTGTATCGCTAATTAAATTATATATCTTAAAATATTCAATTTGCTGCTACTTTTTGAAACATCCTTATATTTGTATTGTATTCAGTTGTGTAGCTATATAGCTGATTTGGAGAGAGGGGTGGAGCCCAAAATAGGTGAATGAGCACCAGATTTTCTCCTGCCTGAATTCAAAATATAAATAGTTGAGCTGGTGGGGATCCCCAAGCCCTGCCAGCTGAAGACATTCTCCATTCTGGCAACCAGAAATCTCCAAGCTTTACAGCTAGTGGCTGTATCCTCAAACTACCACTGTTTTCATGCATTCATGAAAGCTGGGGTGTAGGGGGAAGGAGGGCAGTAGCAGCAGTTCTGAAATACTGTTGCAAGCTGTAGAACTTGAAAAGTTCTGGTCACTGGGCCTGAAGAGGGGGAGGATATGGTCATCAACTGGTAAGGTTTAGGGATCCCCACCAGCTACAGCAAGGGAGATGTTCATTTTGCGGGAGCCTAAGCTCAAAGTTATGGTTATGCCACTGATTGTGTTCAGTACAAAATGAAATACAGTACTCCCCCACGTGAATCTTGAAAAACCCTGAATACGGTTTTTCGTGGGGAGACTGGAGAGGGCAGCGGGAGAGGCAGGAGACAGCAGCAGGAGCGCCGGCAAGTGAAGGAAATCACTCGCTGTATGCTCCGACCGCCTCTTCCTGCACTAGTCGGGCCTTACCAATCAGGAGCTGCGTGTCAAAGTAGCTCCTGATAGGTAAGGCCCGACTTTAGTGTGGGAAGAGGTGATTGGAGCATAAAGCGAGTGATTTCCTTCACTCGCCAGCGCTCTGGCTGCTCTCTCCAGCTGTCCTCTCCTGGTTGGCGGTTCGCAGTCAGAAAATACCGCAAACTGCTGACTGCAAATGACTGGGGGAACACTACTTGCTCAGTTTAATGTTTTGGGGTTTCCAGTTCAGTTTTGGTATTCATATTTCTATTTCTAATTTGTGATCCATTGTTCTGTATTTGGTGAAGGTTTGTCTGTGTTTTGTGTGGGAAGAAGTCATTTAAAGTTGTTTTATATGAGGTAGTAATGGCGGATGGAGAAATTGGGAGAGGGGCAGATGAAGAGGAGCCCCTTTCTTAATTTCTGCCCTGGGCCCCAGCATGTCTAAAAGTAGCCCTGCCGGTGAAGTTAGAACACTGAAATATTTTGACACACATCAGATGGGACTTAACAACGATCTGGGTTTTGTATAACATTACAAACCATAAAATTATAGTGCTTTGTCACCTGGCCACCAATCTACCTTTCTCTGTTTTTCCCTGTGACTCCAACCCCTCCCTCACCTCCACACACACATACTCTTCCCTTTTCCCTGAGACTGTCTTTGGAATTCTTTGCTTGTTTCACTGGATATATTTTGATATTGTCATTTCTTGCTCATATCTAACCTGAAGCCAGCTCTGCCTTTGAAAGCTTGTCAACAATATATTGTTCAATAAAAACGTATCACCTTGTTTTCCTTTCTTTTGTTTTATTTCTATTTATGGCAGATAACGTATGAAATACAAAATCCACCAACAAATAAACATTTGAATTATAAAACAGGGCAAAGAAACAAGAGAAGAATAGAGACAATAACCAAATGGTCGCCGTACATGAAGGACACAGTACTACTCAAAAGGGTCCAGAGAAGAGCGACTAAAATGGTTAAGGGACTGGAGGAGTTGCCGTACAGTGAGAGATTAGAGAAACTGGGCCTCTTCTCCCTTGAAAAGAGGAGACATGATTGAAACATTCAAGATAATGAAGGGAATAGACTTAGTAGATAAAGACAGGTTGTTCACTCTCTCCAAGGTAGAGAGAATGAGAGGTCACTCTCTAAAGTTAAAAGGGGACAGATTCCATACAAATGTAAAGAACTTCACCAAGAGAGTGGTAGAAAACTGGAACGCTCTTCCGGAGTCTGTCATAGGGGAAAACACCCTCCAGGGATTCTAGACAAAGACAAGTTCCTGCTGAACCAGATTGTACACAGGTAAGGCTAGACTCAGTTAGAGCACTGGTCTTTGACCTAAGGGCTGCTGCGTGAGCGGACTGCTGGGCACGATGGACCACCGGTCTGACCCAACAGCGGCAATTCTTATGTGCTGCTGGGGGGTGACTATGTGCTTCTGTTTCTTTCAAGTGTAATGATTATTTGATATGTTGCCTATTGTAATACTAAGTGATTATACAACATATTTAAAATCGGGGTATACAACAAAAATACATATTGGATACAAAGACAGAATGGACTAACATGGCACAAAAGGACTAAGGGTGAACTACAATAAGGAGAGAAAACAAAGAAAGATAGAACAAAGGGGAGGGGGGAGGAGTTTTATTCAAACTGTTATCTGCACGGAACGAAGAGAGGAAAGTAGGAGATCATTGTTTAAAGGTGTCTGTAAAAAAAGCTCCTTTAAATTTATCTAGGCTTGCTTCCTCTCTAATGTAAGGGGGGAGAGCATTCCAAGTGAGGGGAGCAGTTATGGCGAAACAGGAGTCCTGGCGAGTGCCAAATGTATTAAGAGTAAGCACAAAAAGTAAGTGTTCTAAGTGGGGTATGAGGGATAAGTAACTTATCAATGAAGGACGATTCTCTGGATTGAAGTGCTTTAAATGTAAGTAAGGCAACTTTGAAAGTGATTCTATGACGGATAGGGAACCGATGGGCATTTTTCAGTAACTGAAAAACATGGTCCTAGTTCTTAGAGTTAGTGATGATTTTAATAGCTGTATTTTGGATTAGTTGGAGTCATTTGTGAGAGGAGAATCCTGAAAGCTGTCATGGGAAGACAAAGATACAAAGCTGGCTTTGAGACCTGAAGAATGTGACACTTGGGCCATTGCCAACAAGACACAGGTGCGTGTGCACAAATGCAGCTGGGCTGAGGGTACAGATGGATGTTTCTATGCTGCTTTCATTCCACAGCTCATATCGCCTGCATCTAACTACCCACTTCAAGACTCTGGACTTGGCTCGCACTGTCATTTAAGATAGTTTAATTGATGCTGGCATCTGAAAATCACAGAGTTGGGTATAATCTGGACCGAGTCTTGATGAATTTCTTCTGCTATTCATCATATGGATTTTTTTTCAGTAATAATCACTGAAGTTCTTGAAAAAATGAAGTTACAATCTAGTAGTGAGTGAGGATCCTTATTACAGCAAGAGTAGCAGACTGAAACATCCCAGTCCTGAAAAGTATATATTGTTTTTAATTTTATATTGCTGGAAAATATGTAGTTTGCCCTGGAGCATTACTGCAAATATTTCAATAACTGTGAAAGGGACTTTTTATTTGGTATATATAGGATTCTGAAATATTACCTAGTCTGGGGTGGATAGATTTGCTTTTCAACACTAATACTGATTAGATCTGCTTGCCTGTTTCTGGGTTCACTTACAGTGCTTTTAAATTTATTCATAGCTTTTCTTCCTTTTTGCCCTAACATCTTGGGAGTAGTGTGGACCTTATGCTCTAGCTCTTTTTCCCCCAGTCCCTGTTGTTTATGAAGGGGGTATTGAAAAGTTTTCAGCCCAACCAAGAAGGGCATGAAACTTACAAGTTATTTAAAAAAAACCAAAAAACTGCAGACAAAATGTACAAGATGCAGGCAATGTTTATTATATCAAATGTAAATGCGGTTATGTTACCACCCTTCAAATAAACCTAAGGACCTGACACAGTCCGTGTTTCAGTAAACACACCTTCCTCAGGGGTCCAGGGTTGATAAGGTTTGGATTAAACCGCAATAAAAATGATAATAAACAAAAACCGCATTTATATTTTATATAATAAACATTACCTGCATCTTGTACATTTTGTCTGCAGTTCTTTTTGTCTTTTGGTTTGTTGATACAATTTCACTGCAGTTCCTGTTGGATTTCTTCTTTCGTTTTGGTACTTACAAGTTATTCTACATATTGGATATTCTGTCTTTTTGAAAGGGTAATTTTTTTTTTTCTGTTCTCTGTTTTATTATACAGTGGTACCTTGGTTTACAAATGCACCGGTTTGCGAGTGTTTTGCAAGACGAGCAAAACATTCGCAAACTTGGTGCCTTGTAAACCGAGCTTGCCTCGCTGTACGAGTGCCCCCCTCACGAACTGGCACCTTCTCCCCGCAATCCGGCACCCTCCTGCCGCCATTGGGCGCACCCCCGCCGTGACCTGAGATCCCCCAACCCACCTGAACCCTCTTCTTACTTTCAGTGTAGCCTCCGCATCGGTACCGGCACCAGCATGTCCTGTGCGTTGGTGCCGGTGCCCGATGGCAGCAGGGGGGGGGGGAGGGTGCCGGTTCGCGGGGGGGGGGGGGGGCCTTTGGGGGGAGCAATGCCGGTTCTCGTGGCCTCGGGAACATATCAAAGCAAGTTTCCCTTACTTCCTATGGGGAAACTTGCTTTGATATACGAGCATTTTGGATTACGAGCATGCTCCTGGAACGGATTATGCTCGTAATCCAAGGACCACTGTACTTGTTTCTGGCCACATTATTTTCAGGGGGTTAGACACCCCTATTTCTACCAATATCATCAGAAAGTGCATTTCTGGTGCATCAATCGCCCTGTTTCCACTGCTATTATCTGAAAGTGCATTTCTGGGTCAGACAGCTGTTTCTGCTGACATCATAAAAAAGTGGCAGGGACGGGGTGTTATTTTGGGGGCAGGCAGTGGGCAGAACTTGGACAGAGATACCAGCATTCATTTCTATTAGAGGGGAGAGGGTATGGGCAGGGCATGGGCGTGGTTTAGTGTAAAAATGAATGCTGATTGCTTGATCCTTATCTCACCAGTTTGACATGTAATGTACCCATTATACTACTACTATGGCTTCCCAGCTGTCTCAGATGCATCAGATAAGTTCACAATAGATATGCATGAAATTTAATTCATATTCACTGGAGATTCAACATATGCAAATTTATCTGATGCATATTCATTATAGATACCCTGAAAACTTGACTGGCAGTGGGGTACCCCAGGAGAGGTTTGAGAAGCCCTATTTGAAGCACTGGCACAGCAGTTTCCCTGATTTAATTAAATCCACAATGATGCACCAAGAGGAAATATTAAAAAAACTTCACACCCTAGTATTGCTTCAAAGGAAGTTTAATAATTTTGTTTGTTTTGATTACTGACTGAAGTATTTAAATATTTTTTTTCTGGCACTGCTATATTAAATATTAGCAGAACAGAGAACAAGATGATAAAATTATTTGCTGTTTTTATTAAAAACAAAAAAACAACCAACCAACAACAATGGAAAAAAGTACATTTAAAAAGAGGCTTACAAAATACTGATGGATATATTTTTTGAAAAATACAAAAAAAGCATCAGAATGCATGCACTTGATCATCCTACATATAACAACAAACAGAATGATCTTACATCATAATTCAAGTTCTTTTCAAAACAAACTGACTGAGTCCTTGGATTGTCTATTTCCACTTGTTCCCAAGTGATAAACCATAGAAGCATTCACACTTTTGGAAAAGTGAACACTGAAAACATTTTTTTCAAGATGTGATAGCTTTCACCATGAGGAAAGTAGAAAATGAAATTAAGGAATGGAAAATAAATGAACATATCTATCTAGTAAGCAATTAAGGACCATTTGGCCCATCAAGTTATGCCTAGAATACTTTAGAGATTTCTTCCAGATGTCAGCTGTAAACGAGAGGTTTGCAAAATTATATTTGCAAGCAATATTACTCCTTGTCTTTCCCCATGTTTTTTTTACTAAAGCACATAGAACAAATGAATAATACAATAATTTTCAATTAAATTGCTTTCTATCATTTTTGCTCTTAAATTAATGAGATCAGGATGACAGAGATTAAAATCCTGCAAACCCTAATAGATTATTTCCTAACTGCAGTAAACCTTTGTTCAGCTTAAATTTCTCTACAGGTCAATTCAGAGTTATCAGCTCTTTGAAGTTGTACTTTTCGGGAGTCATAGTTTCTTCTTTACCTAATTCAGCATTTCCCAAACTTCTCACTCCCTAACTAGTCTGGTTTTCAGGATATTGGTGATGAATATGCACAAGAGAGATTCTCGTGACGGGAGTGGTTCCTGGGGATTGGAGGAGAGTAGATGTGGTCCCTATTCACAAAAGTGGTCACAGAGAAGAAGCGGGAAACTACAGGCCAATAAACCTCACTTTGGTTGTTGGAAAAATAATGGAAGTGTTGCTGAAAGAAAGGATAGTGTACTTCCTTGAACCTAATGGGTTACAGGATCCGAGGCAACATGGCTTTACAAAAGGTAAATCGTGCCAAACGAACCTGATTGAATTTTTTGATTGGGTTACCAGAGAGCTGGATCGAGGACATATGCTAGATGTAATTTACTTAGATTTCAGCAAAGCTTTTGATACGGTTCCTCATAGGCTCTTGAACAAACTTGAAGGGCTGAAGTTAGGACCCAAAGTAGTGAACTGGGTTAGAAACTGGCTGTCGGACAGACACCAGAGGGTGGTGGTTAATGGAAGTCACGCGGAGGAAGGAAAGGTGAGTAGTGGAGTCCCTCAGGGTTCGGTGCTGGGGCTGATCCTGTTCAATATGTTTGTGAGTGACATTGTTGAAGGGTTAGAAGGAAAAATTTGCCTTTTTGCAGATGATACCAAGATTTGTAACAGAGTAAACACTGAGGAGGGAGTGGAAAATATGAACATAAGAACATAAGAAGCGCCATCTCCGGATCAGACCTTCGGTCCATCTAGTCCGGTGATCCGCACACGCGGAGGCCCTGCCAGGTATACACCTGGCTTACCCTATAGCCAACCATATCTCTATATGCCTCTCTCAAGGAGATATGCATCTAGTTTGCCCTTGAAGCCTAGGACTGTTGATTCTGCAATAATCTCCCCTGGGAGAGTATTCCAGATGTCAACCACTCTCTGTGTGAAGCAGAACTTCCTGATATTAGTCCTGAACTTGCCCCCCCTTAGCTTCATTTTATGTCCTCTTGTCCGTGTCAAATTGGACAATGTAAATAATCTTCTCTGCTCTATTTTGTCGATTCCTTTCAGTATTTTGAAGGTCTCGATCATATCCCCACGCAGTCTCCTTTTCTCAAGGGAGAACAATCTCAGTGTTTTAAGTCGATCCTCATATTCCAGTTTCTCCATACCCTTCACTAGTTTAGTTGCTCGCCTCTGCACCCTCTCCAGCAGTTTTATATCCTTCTTTAGGTAGAGAGACCAATGTTGGACGCAGTATTCCAAGTGGGGTCTGACCATTGCCCTATAAAGCGGCATTATAACTTTCTCCGATCTACTCGAGATTCCTTTCTTTATCATGCCCAACATTCTATTTGCCGCTGCCGCGCATTGTGCCGACAGCTTCAGGGTCCTATCTATCAGTACACCCAGATCCCTTTCTTGTTCACTTTTTCCCAGAGTTGCACCTGACATTCTGTACTCGTATTCCTTATTTTTACTGCCTAAATGCATTACCTTGCATTTCTCCACATTGAACTTCATCTGCCATTTCTCCGCCCAGTTTTCTAACCGACACAAATCGCTCTGGAGTTCCTCACTGTCCTCCATGAAAAAAGATCTGCAAAAGTTAGAGGAATGGTCTAATGTCTGGTAACTAAAATTCAACGCAAAGAAATGCAGAGTAATGCATTTGGGGATTATTTATAGGAAGGAACCGTATATGCTGGGAGGAGAGCAGCTGATATGCACGGACGGGGAGAGGGACCTGGAGGTGATAGTGTCCGAAGATCTAAAGGTGAAAAAACAGTGTGACAAGGCAGTGGCTGCTGCCAGAAGGATGCTGGGCTGTATAAAGAGGCATAGCCAGTAGAAGGAAGAAGGTGTTGATGCCCCAGTACAGGTCGTTGGTGAGGTCCCACTTGGAGTATTGTGTGCAGTTTTGGAGATCATACCTGGTGAAGAATGTAAGAAGACTTGAGGCGGTCCAGAGGAGGGCGACGAAAATGATAGGTTTGCGCCAGAAGATGTATGAGGAGAGACTGGAAGCCCTGAATATGTATACCCTAGCCTAGAGCAGGGGTAGGGAACTCCAGTTCTTGAGAGCCGTATTCCAGTTGGGTTTTCAGGATTTCCCCAATGAATATGCATGAGATCTGTTTGCATGCACAGCTTTCAATGCATATTCATTGGGGAAATCCTGAAAACTCGACTGGAATACGGCTCTCGAGGACCGGAGTTCCCTACCCCTGCCCTAGAGGAAAGGAGGGACAGGGGAGATATGATTCAGACGTTGAAATACTTGAAGGGTATTAACATAGAACAAAATATTTTCCATAAGAGCAATGTTAGAATTCTACTTTACGGAGAGGGTGGTAGATGCTTGGAATGCGCTCCCGAGAGGTGGTGGAGAAGAAAACGGTGACGGAGTTCAAAGACACGTGGAATGAACACAGAGGATCTAGAATCAGAAAATAATAGTAAATATTGAACTAAGGCCAGTACTGGGCAGACTTGCAATGTCTGTGTCTGTATATGGCCTTTTGGTTAAGGATGGGCTGGGATGGGCTTCAATGGCTAGGAGGGTGTAGATGGGCTGGAGTCAGTTTTGACGGAGATTTTGGCAGTTGGAACCCAAGCACAGTACCAGGTAGAGCTTTGGATTCTTGCCCAGAAATAGCTAAGAAGAAAAAATTTAAAAAAATTTAAATTGAATCAGGTTGGGCAGACTGGATGGACCATTTGGGTCTTTATCTGCTGTCATCTACTATGATACTATGTATCTCCAATGGATGCAAATCTATCTCAAGCATATTCCTTAAGGAAATCCTAAAACCTGATTGGGCTTAGTGTGCCTCTAGGAGAGAACTGGAAATCACTGAACTAACCATAGGATCTCTGGGAACTCTGCAAAGCCATGCAGCTCTGACCACATTTGTCTTGCCAGTAGATCTGTAGGGATGGCTTCTGTTTGTGAATGTTGTGATAACGGAGAAAAAAAAAGTGCTAGGTCACAACAAATCAAATATGCCTTAGGCAAAATATGCTAATAGGGTGGGGGTAATGAAAGCAAGTGCAAAACGTTTTAGTTAAGCTTGATAAATATTTTCCAACATAACATAATTCTGCTATATGCCAAACTGCTCAAGTACAATGTGATACAAGGACATCTGAACCAGCCAGATTCACTCCAGTGGAACCAGGTGCATAAACACTTTTTTTTCAGTGATTAATGACCCCTATTTTCCAGAGGTGTTTTCTTCAGACACAGATTGGAAAGACACCTTGGGAAAACAGGACTTGAACAATTACAGTACAATAAAACGAGACTGTTAGATAATATATATTTTTTTAATACTTTATCTAAATACAGTAAAACTTTGGATTGCAAGTAACTTGGTTTGCAAGCGTTTTGCAAGACAAACAAAACATTTTATTAAATTTTAACTTGATATACAAGCAAGGTCTTGCAATACAAGTACATACTGTTTATCCACATCACAACTCAGCTGATGGTTCTCTCTCTGACGCTGCAAGAGTGTAGTGACTGTTCTAAATGAGTGAGGTCTTGCAATACAAGTACGTATAGTATTTTGTATTAAAGTTTTTGGGTTGTGGAACGAATCGTCTGAGTTTCCATTATTTCCTATGGAGAAATTTGCTTTGATATACGAGTGCTTTGGATTACAAGCATGCTTCTGGAACAAATTATGCTCGCAAACCAAGGCTTTACTGTATTAGAAAATATACTGCTGTACTTGCGAACTTAATTACATTTACAGAATGTTTGTGAACTAGAAACAATGCAATGAATGCCAGCAGTACACAGAATTCTTAAATAAGTGAATATCAAATAAGTTAGCATAGTAACATCAAATACAAAATAATTGTTGTGCACAAGGGTCTTCATTTTCAGTCCTTATTTTAGTATTATCAGGAATTGATCAGTATCTGTTTCAAAGAGAAAATGCATAGAGAGCATGACTTCTTTATCAGGCTTTCCTTTAAAAGTACTGAAGCAGGACTCGGCCTCTCTTGCTGGAGAGGCAGGAAATGAAGGCTGTAGTGTGGATCATATCACAATATGTGCAGTGCATGACTTGGGTCTAGAGGTAAAAAAGGGATGAGAGGAAGCCTGAGCAAGTGTGTAGGATCAAAACCGCATTCTGTGGATTGGGTTTTATAAAACTATGGTGAAAACTGAGTACGGTAGTAAATGTTTTAAAAATGGGATTATTGCAATAAAAAATCAGTTCACACTTAAAAGCCCTTTGGTACACAGTAAAGAGGCATTGCTCCAAAATATCTATGGCCACCTTTGGATGTGGGTGTTAGCATGCAAGCAGTAGACAAGATATGTAATTGAAAAAAAAGGGCTTTGGAGTATTTAATTGGTTGAGTATTGCAGGTGGAGCAAAATAAGTTCCATGCTTAAAGTACACCAGAGTATTTTTGACCAAAAAGTTCAGAGATCTGTTTCCTGCTAATATGAATTTATTTTAGTTGGTAGAACTTTCTGTGCACTTTAGTAGACAGCCAGTTAAGGGGGGGAAGTTTTCAACATGGGCAACTATTAATACATGATCAGCGGCCGCCGATATCGGTGCCCTATAGAGCAGGGGTGCCCACACTTTTTGGGCTTGCGAGCTACTTTTAAAATGACCAAGTCAAAATGATCTACCAACAATAAAATTTTTAAAAAACAGAAAGCACACTGTACGCATAGAAAATGTTAATTATCATTCCTATTCCAGGGTTTTTCAAAGAGGTCAAAAATAGACAAATATACCCCCCTCCCTTTTTACTAAACCACGATAGCAGTTTTTAGCGCAGGGAGCTGCGCTGAATGCCCAGCGCTGCTCTCAACGCTTATAGGCTCCCTGCGCTAAAAAACTCTATTGCGGTTTAGTAAAAGGGGACCTTAGTGTAAAATATAGACAGCAGATATAAATTCAGACACATTTTGATCACTAAATTTCAAATAAAATCATTTTTCCTACCTTTTCTGGTGATTTCATGAGTCTCTGGTTGCACTTTCTTTTTCTGACTGTGCATCCAATCTTTCTTCCCTTCTTTTAGCCTGTATGCTTCCTCTTCTCCAGACCTAAACTTTTCCTTCCTCTCTCCTTGCCCTTTCTTTCTGCCTCCCTTTCTTTTTTTTCTGTTTCTCTTCTTTCCTTCTGTCTCCCTGCCTGCCCTTTTTCTTTCTTTCTCCCTGCCCTCCCCCAAGCCACTGCCACTCCATCAGGGACCTGGACCCAAACTGCCATCGGGGACCAAGACCCAAACCGCCACCAATAACAGGCCCGAAAGCCGCCGCCGCCCCAAGCTCTCCCTGCTTCAGCCGACCAGCATCGTGATCAACCTATTGGGGGAAATGCTGCCGGTCCTGCCTTCGCGGAAACAGAAAGTAGGCAGGACCCGGCAGCAAGAAGAGGAAATGCTTCACTAACCTGTCTCCCGCATTAGCCCTTAGCGAACGCTTGCTTCAGGGCTCTCAACATGTGTGTGCCGGCTTCCCTTCTCCCCCCCCCGGACATAACTTCTGGTTTCGGAGGGAAGAGAACAGAAGCCGGCACGCACACGTTAGAGCCCGGAGCATAAGTTCGCTACGGGCTGAAATCTCCAAGCCGTTTTTTAAAAAAAAATTTTCAGCAGCGGCGGCAGCAGCAGATGATAGCTGGGCCCTAGGGAGAATACGGAAGAAGGCTGATCGGCCCGGTAGATCAGGACGGTAACACGAGTCTAGCGATCGACTCACGTTGCCTTCCTGAGCTACTGGTCGATCGCGATCGACGTGTTGGGCACCCCTGCTATAGAGAATCCGGGCCTGCTGTCCAAGGGGTGTGCACTGGAAGCTGTTTGTTTTATTTTTGTTCATTTTTAAAGTGTTAAAAAAACCTTTTAATAAACAAATGTCAAAAAACCTCAAGTGTTATAAACAAATAGAAAATAGGTTTTTTGAATACAACTTATGTTTGAAGAGAGGGCAAGACCTCAAATGCCTGCACGAATAAAGAATAATAATTCCCAAGTAGCTTATGCAGGGACAGAATTTCTTCCATCGGTCTAAGCACCTCTCACAAAATTCTGGTCAAATTCAATGATAATTTATATGTATATAACACAAAAAATGCAAAGCACTTATCTTAGTGCAAGTCAGGTAATACTGTAGCTCAACAGGACCCGTTTTGTCAATTGTCTCGGCTTCCTCGGGGATTTTTTAAGAATGTGTTCAGCCTAACTGATCATCACATCTAGGCCCAAAATTGCCAACTGGATCCAGATATTAATGATATGGTTGATCCAGGTCTGGATTTACCCTAGTCAGGAAGGAACTTGTAGTCTTGCTTTTCTTAGGGTCACAATGGGGAAATCAGAACTACAAGTCCCTGAGCATTCCAGTTTTCTACCATTCTCTGGATGAAGAAGAATTTCCTTACATTTGTACGGAATCTATCCCCTTTTAACTTTAGAGAGTACCCTCTCGTTCTCTCTACCTTGGAGAGGGTGAACAACCTGTCTTTATCTACTAAGTCTATTCCCTTCATTATCTTGAATGTTTCGATCATGTCCCCTCTCAGTCTCCTCTTTTCAAGGGAGAAGAGGCCCAGTTTCTCTAATCTCTCACTGTACGGCAACTCCTCCAGCCCCTTAACCATTTTAGTCGCTCTTCTCTGGACCCTTTTGAGTAGTACTGTGACCTCCTTCCTGTATGGTGACCAGTGCTGGACGTAGTATTACAGGTGGGGGGCGTACCATTGCCCAGTACAGCGGCATGATAACCTTCTCCAATCTGTTTGTGATCCCCTTCTTAATCATTCCTAGCATTCTGTTTGCCCTTTTCACCGCCACCGCACATTGCATAGACGGCTTCGACTTGTCAACCAGTACTCCCAAGTCTCTTTCTTGGGGGGTCTCTCAGAGTACTGCACCGGACATCCTGTATTCGTGTATAATATTTTTGTTACCAACATGCATCACCATACACTTATCCACATTAAACCTCATTTGCCATGTCGCGGCCCATTCCTTGAGCATGTTTGTCACGTTGTAGGTCTTCGCAATCCTTTTGTTGTCTTCACTACTCTGAATAACTTTGTATCGTTTGCAAATTTGATCACCTTGCTTGTCGTACCAATTTCCAGGTCGTTTATAAATATGTTGAAGAGCAAGGGCCCAAGCACCGAACCCTGTGGCACTCCACTCATGACGCTTTTCCAGTCTGAATATTGTCCATTTACCCCCACTCTCTGTTTCCTATCCGCCAACCATTTTTTAATCCACGTCAGTATATCGCCCTCAATTTCATGGCTCGCAATTTTTCGAAGTAGTCGTTCATGCGGGACCTTGTCAAACGCCTTCTGAAAATCCAGATATATAATGTCGACCGGTCACCTGTGTCTATCTGCTTGTTTACTCCCTCGAAGAAGTGCATTAAGTTTGTCAAGCAAGATCTTCTTTTGCTGAAGCTGTGCTGGCTGGTCCTCATCAGAATGTGTCCGTCAAGGTGAGCAACTGTCGCAGAATCTGGATCCATTTGACAACCCTAGCTGTGATGGGCACTACTACCAAAAGCAATAAACAGAAAAATTCCTCCTGTCCCTTGCCCATCAGGATCAAGGCTGGAGTGGGCTTTGAAAATAACGCCAGTAGGTCCTGAAATTTGCAGGGAGAGAGAGTGTTAAACCAGGAAGAAGTGGAAGCTGTGCAGAGCACCAGATTCAACTCTGGCCACCTTGTCGGGTGGACTGGATGGACCACAGCAGTTCTGTATCTGCTGATCCAGTCGGGTGGACTGGATGAACTGGATACAGCAGTTCTGTATCTGCTGACCTTTACTGGGTTACTATGCTACTGTTTCTTCTCAGCCCTTCTCTCACCCCCATATGCTTTTCTGCAGGTACCTGCTCCAGAATGGCACCAACAGATCCAAGGCCAGCAGGGCGTGGCTTGGAAGTGCATGGCAACAGTCGGGTGAACGGTGAGCTCCTTCCCGATAGATCATTTTAAAGATTATTTAAGTTACAAAAGTTAACTTTTCTTGTTGGATACGGGAGAATTAATTATCAATATGGCGTCTGGAAATAATAACAAAGCTGATTCAGCTTTTGTGATGCCGGCAAGTGCAAAAAGAGCCAAACCCGAGCCTCCGACCCCTTCGAAAAAACAGGCTGAGAAGGAAGTTGTTGAAACAGCTGAAATATTGAAGGAACTGAAAGCAATTAAAGAAATTGTGCTAGGAAACTCCAAGGATATTAAAGAGGTTAAGAAGGAAGTAAATATTCTTAACAAGAAAATGGAGCTGGTGGAGAATAAGATTGTTAATCTTAATGATAGAATGCTGGCAGTTGAAACAGATTTATTCAAATTCAAAACGGTGCAAAAGAAAATGGATATACTTACGCAAATGCTGGAGGATTGTAGTAATAGGGAGAGAAGGAGTAATTTAAGATTACTTGGGATCCCGGAAGGGGCAGAAGAAAATAATATTACTTCCTTTCTGGAGAATCTCCTCCCTAAAATCCTCCCTCTCAATTTTAAATATCCTATTGAAATCGAAAGAGCTCACAGAATATCAGTCAGGAGGACTGATACTCAAAGGGGACCTCGTCCAATAATATTCAAGCTCTTAAGACATCAGCAAGTATTGGATATTATTCGGCTGGCTAAAGAAAATAAGAACTTAAAGTTTCAGGACTCTCGCATACACTTTGTTCCAGATTTTGCTCCTGCCACTGCAGCAAAGAGGAAAAAATTTATTGATATGAGACCACAGCTCAGAAGTCTTGGAGCAAAAGGCTGATTTATCCAGCGATGATGAAAGTGACTTTCAAGAATAAAACAATGAATTTCAAGGAACCAGAAGAGTTGCAGGACTTTTAGCAGAAACAAGAGGAACTTATGATTACATAGAGACATAGACTTTATTATTTATTTTTTAGATGCTCTGTGTTGCATTTCAATTTCTTTAAAAGATGCAGTTCAATGTATTATATATTTGGTGCTTTTAATATAGTCATTAATACAGTTAGTACAGTTTACTGGCTTTAGAATTGAAATGGTTTCATATTTGGAATCTTATCCTTTTATGGAGTTATGGAATCACTTACAGGCTGTTTATTTTTGATGCTAATGTAGTTTTGATGAGTAACCTCATGTGGTATTACTTATCCTATATAATAAAAGGCTAACTCGCGCATGCGCACTCCTATTTGCGTGTTCCGTGCGCTGTAGGTCTGTGGCCGAAGGAGTGCGCATGCGCGCTTATACGTCACCAGCGATCGACTTCACAAGCAGGACCGCAGCCAGCCGCCGATCTCCGTTCCTCCTGCACCATGGCACACCAGGCATGTCCCTGCCTCCCCCGCCGCCGGCCTCGGCCTCCTGGGGGCCGGCGGTGCGAGCCGCCTGGCCGGTGCTGAGGCCCCGCCTCCCCGCTACACAGCGCCGCCAGACCCGACAAAACGGCCCTACACTCACAGACCTGCGAGCAGGGTTGCCATGGAAACCCAGCCGGAATAACATGCAGTCGCGCAAGGGTCAGTGAGAGAGGATCAGGAGCTAAAGAGATATTGAAAAAAACAAAAAAACAACAGTGTACAAGGAGAGAGAGACACACAGACACTCACAGAAGGACAGGGGGCTAAAGAGACAGATTGAAAAAATAACAAAACACAGAGGACAAGGAGAGAGAGAGACACAGGGAAAAAAATGACAAACAGACATATAGCAGCCAAGGAGACAGACAGAGAGACAGTGGGCAAGGAGACAGCAAAAAAAAAAAAAAAAAAATACAAACAGCCAATGAGACAAACAGAAAAAAATAAAAAATACAATGCCCAAGGATAAATTCAGGAAAATAAACCATACAGACATACAGTGGCCAAGGAGTTAGACTGCAAAAAAGACATACAGCAGCCAATGAGACAGACAGACTGACAGCGACCAAGTAGATAATCAGCAAAAAAACACAAACAAACACAGAAAGCAAAAAAAGAGAAACATACAGCGGCCAAGGAGACAGGCATGCAACAAATAGGAAAAATATAAAAACTTTTAATAAATCAACCATACGTGAAGAAGGAATAAAAAAAAAAAGGAAGAGACACCTACAGGGAAACACAGGATCAAGAGCATACAGAGAAAACAGAAGTTTGCAGGAATCAGGAACATATAGAGAAAGGAGAGCAGAGACCCCTGCAAGAAGAGAAAAATAGCAAAATGACTGGGGATGAGAAAGAGAGCAGAGATGCTTGCAGGGAGAAAAAGCTAAGCAGTAATGTTACAGCTCGAGAGTGGAGACTGAGGAAGAAAGCAGAGACAGCGCTACACAGGGAAATGGAGGGAGGAAAGAGACAGAATGAAAAATGCAGACATAAATTCTAGCACCCGTTAATGTAACGGGCTTAACGACTAGTATAATAATATGCTTTTATGTAAAAAGATTATTGGAATGGAAAAGGAAGAGGAAGAAAGAAAAAAACAGGAAAGGAGGAAAAAAAATGATTTTTGTTATGAATCACTTTATTCTTAATATTGATTGGGGTTCTACATAAAAGTTTTGTTTGGTTTTTATTAAAGAAAATTCTTTTAAGGGGGTCGGTTTAGATATTAGGGATTTGAGGAAAGGGTTTAATTGTTAAAATATTTTTTGTGTAACTTATGATTATAGATTTTTTTTTAAAAGTTCTATGGGGGGAATTCTCTTTACCTGATTATCTATGTGTGTTTTCAAGCTTACACATTTATTAAAGGGTGGGGGGGGGTGGGAATAGGGTGGAGGGCTGGGAAGGGGAGGGGGAGTGGGATGATTAATGTTTCTTTAAGACATGAAGTTGGGAAAAATGCAGAAATTGAAATGTTTATTGAAAATGGGATAAATGTAAAATTTGAATTTTTCTTTTATAATCTTATTTTCGTGGGGGGGAGGGGGGTAAGGGATGGGGGGATTGGATGAAGAAAATATATTTACTTAATGTGCTGAGGTCTGATCATCTTTATTATTATAGAAGTATTTGCCAAAATTTAATTATAAAATAGATGGATATAAAAATGTATTCTATTAATGTCAATGTTTTAAATCATCCTATTAAGAGAAAGAAAGTACTAACGTTCCTTAAAAAGCAAAATGCGGACATATATTTTATTCAAGAGTCGCACCTTTCTGAGCATGAATCTAAAAAGTTATCTGGGGGTTGGATTTCTAAATGCTTCTTTGCACCTGCAATAGGGAAAAAAGCTGGGGTTGCTGTCCTGATAAATAGGAAGTGCAATGCTGATTTCAAATTAATAAACCATGATCCTTTAGGAAGATGGGTGCATATCAATATGGTTCTGGGAAATACAACCCTGGATTTATTAAATTTATATGCTCCTAATGCGAATCAAATGGAGTTTTTCAAACAAGTTCAACAATTACTGTTACCACTGGCTACTTCTAATTTAATCGTAGCAGGGGATTTCAATGCTGTAATGGATCCAATTTTGGATAAGAGACCAAGTAGAATTATGAAATTGTTAGGTTTAGATAATTTGGTTCAATCTTGTATTTAGTTGATATATGGCGTATTCTTCATTTTAATGATCAGGAATTCTCTTTTTGTTCTCAGGTCCACAAATCTTTCTCACAAATTGATTATATATTCGTGTCTAATAATATAGCGCAGCGAGTGATGAATGCAGTTATTGATCCCATTGTAATTTCAGACCATGCTGGTGTGTGGATTGACTTTCAGAATAATGATGTAGAACATTTCAATCCAATTTGGAGATTTGATAATGCTTTACTTGCGGATTCGAACTTTCTGGAAGATTTTAAATTAAAGATGAATGAATTTTTTCAAATAAATAATTCGGACAATATTAATGCTGAGATTTTGTGGGACGCATTTAAAGCAACAATAAGAGGAAATATTATTTCATATTCAGCATTTATCAAAAAACAACTTAAAAAACAATATGTTGATTTGGAAAAACAAATTAAAGTATTAGAGAATAAATTAATTGAGAAATGGGAACATAATACATTACAAAATGTATTAAAAGTAAAAGCGAAATATAATGAGATTTCTTCTCAATTTGTGAGGAACGATATCTTCTATAAGCAAGTTCAGTATTATGGTAATTCAAACAAAGCTGGAAGATTATTAGCTAATTTTCTCAAAGCAAAAAAAAGGAAATCTAAGATTATTGCAATTAAAGACACACAAGGCAACACACACACTAACACCAAAGATATTTTAATACAATTTCTTGATTTTTATAAAGATTTATATTCTTCTGAATCTTATGAAAATAAAGAACAAGAGGGATTAAATTTCTTAAACTCATTTATTGGACCAAATGTTCCGGATCATATAAAACGAAGTTTAGAAGATCCTATATCTTTAAAAGAAATAGAATCAGCATTGAAGTCTCTTAGAGTTGGATCCGCTCCGGGTGGTGATGGTTATACTGTTGAATTCTATAAAACATTTCAAAATATCATCTTACCATATTTATTAAATTTGTATCAATACCAAATAAATAATGGGAATATATCAGGTACTATGGCTGATTCGATAATTATTGTCTTACCAAAACCAAACAGGGATCCTACCTTGGTTTCAAATTACAGGCCTATATCTTTATTAAATGTAGATGGTAAGTTGCTTGCTAAAGTATTAGCAATAAGATTGGCTAAAGCTCTTCCTTTTATTATTGATGTACACCAAACAGGATTTATTGCTAAAAGACACTCATCAAACAATACTAGATTAGCATTTCACTCTTTAAATTTAGTGAAAAATTTGAATGATCCAGCTTTTATGCTATCTTTAGATGTAGAAAAAGCATTTGATAGAGTGGAATGGAGTTATATGTATCAAGCTCTGGAATGGTTTGGAATAGGCTCCGGTTTTATTAAAATGGTTCAGACTTTGTATAGCTCTCCTGGTGCAAGATTATATATTAATAACAATTTATCAGATAGATTTAACTTGCGTAGGGGAGTTAGACAAGGATGTCCTTTGTCCCCCTTACTTTTTGATATTGTTTTAGAACCCTTATTAATTGCAATTAATCAAACTAAGGAGATAAAGGGAATCCCATTTTCTTACTGGGAATTTAAACTTTCTGCATATGCAGATGATATATTATTATATTTAAGAGAACCGGGGAATACTGTTCCAAGTTTACTTAATCTTCTAGAGAAATTTGGGAAATTTTCTGGATATAAAATTAATTGGAGTAAATTGGAAATTCTTCCAATTAATGTTCACTGTACCAAAGGATTATTTGATTCATATTCATTTATTTGGAAAGAAGGATTAAAATATTTAGGAATTATTATCAAAAATACAATTGAAGATACAGTCAAAGAAAATGAAAAACTTTTATTAAAAAAAATAACAGAAATGTGTGAGCAATGGAATCCTTTACATCTTTCTTGGTGGGGAAGAGTCCAAACAATTAAAATGATGATGTTGCCTGTGGTTTGTTATCAAATGAGTATGATACCAATATTTTTTCAGGGGTCATTCTATAAAAAGTTAAATAATATTCTTACAAAGTTTGTTTGGTTTGGGAAAAGACCCAGAATTGCTTTAGTATCTTTACAAAGACCAATTGTGGAGGGAGGGGTAAATTTTCCAAATTTTTATAGGTACCATCAAGCCTATATTCTAAGACAGGGTATGTATTGGATCCTCCCAAATCTCATGGAGAATGTACCAGATTGGCTATATCTAGAATGGTGGCTCCTGTTCCCACTACATCCAGAACATCTAATTAGTATAAACATACCAAGACGATATAAGGATAACAGAATTCTATTGGATACTTGTAAGACATTAAGATATATTAGTAATCTATCACCAGAACCAATTGCTAAATCATTAAATCAATCAATTTGGGTAAACTCCAGGATCAAGATTGGCGGATACAAAATCGTCTGGAAACAATGGATAATTGCAGGTATACGAACATTGAATGATGTTATTTCAGAAGGAGCAATGCTTAGTTTTTCACAATTGCAACATAAATTTGGATTAAATAAAACACAATATTTTAAATGGTTGCAATTGAAGCAAGCTATTCAGGCAGGGTTCCCTGAATGGAAAGCTCTTAGTACTCAATATAGTCTGCAGGTTCTATGTTTCCAGGCGGATTTCTTGGGTCACCAAGCCGCAAAATGGTATAAATTGTTAAATGGATTTTTAAATAAAAAAAAGAAAACTGGACTTAGGGATATTTGGAGTATTGAGATTGGACAGATAATTTCTGCTTCTCAATGGCCACAATTTTGGTCCTGGAGATTAAGATCTACAAAGTCAGCATCTATGAGTCAAACTTGGATGTTTTTGTTACATAGAGTTTTATGGACCCCTACGCATTTACAAAAGATAGATAGTACTAGATCTAATAGATGCTGGCATTGCAGAATAGAAGTTGGAACATTAGACCACTTAATTTTTTTTGTCCTTGTGTAAATGCATTTTGGAAACTAATTTGGCCCCAAATTAATGAATTACTAGAAAATCATGTAGGACTCTCATATGATACTATACTATTTGGTACAGCAATGAGAAATTAGAGTCCGATTACAGCAAACAATAACAAACTATTATTAATATTGACAGGGGTCGCCATGCAACAAATAACTCAAAATTGGAAGGATTATACCAAATTAAACTATACATTTTGGTGGAATTCAGTATGTCATATATACAAAATGGAAAAAACAATAGCATTACAACAGGGAAATATTCATAATTTTAAGAAAATTTGGGAACCATTGACTCGTTATTCCAATGATCAGATTTCATAGCACATTAGTAATGATTATATTAGAATGGGAAGGGGAGGGGAATGTATATTATATGGATTTAAGAAATGAAAAAAGGGGAGGGTTATATTTTATGTGATAAGATGAATTATTTGTAATCACAATTTTTCATGTATTAATTGAAGCTTTATGTACAATTAAATTATTGTAAGAATGAAAAATTTATAAATAAAATATTTAAAAAAAAAAGATCCAAGGCCAGCACCATTTTTAATGTTTTGCCACATTAAAATGTCTTGCTTCATTTGCAATACAAGCATATCCCTACAGCTATCAGATAATGCCAGCTGAATATCTGGCCATGGATTGACAGGTGCTAATGTTTCATGTATCATTGGCAGCTAATATTTTGTATTTTGCAGCAGTGTACATTCTCCAGTCACACTAGCAAAGCTATTTTGAAGGAATTGTGCAGTTTATGCTAGACTTTAGTTATATATCAGAGCAAAAAGACTTTTCTTTGATATGAATTTAGATAGATTTCATACTGCACAAATACCTTATTATGCTTGATTATATTTTAATCTTATATAAATATCAGATTTCCTGCATCACCCTTCTGAAAGGATGATATATGCTATAAATAAAGAAACAGATAAATGATATCAGAAGCTGACATGTTTCTGGCAGCCACTGAATAGCGAGATTTGCCAGTTCAGTCAGGCAGCTAATGAGGTGTTTTCGGAGAAATGTGCTACTAAATTATTTTCCTATTACTTTATTTCCTTTTTTTTTTAATATCCTTAGTCGCCTTGTGACTTAAGTCAGGTACCAATTTTAGAAGCCTGAACTATTGATTCTGGATATCCTGCCTGTGAAGCAAGAAATGATTTGGGTGTCAAGGAACTACTTTAAGGAGATGGGATTTGATGTTCCACCCTTCTGCAGTTACAACCAAAGTAGTTTACATCAGTGGCATAACCAGGGCTACCAGACATCCAGATTTACCCAGATATAGCCTCTTTTTAGAGGGCATGTCCAGACGGCTTTTCAAAACCTAGCACTTTGTCCAGGTTTTGAAAAGCAGATCATGTCAGGAGGGGCATCCGTGCATGCACAGGTGCCATTCCAACTGACGAGCAGACTGAGGGGGGCAGGGATAAGGGTGAGGCTGGGATGTGGAGTGGGCGTAACAGGGCGGGGATGGGTGGAACTGGGGCGGGTCTATTGGACCGGAGTTTACGTATGTAAAATCTGGTAACCCTAGGCATAAGCAAACATGCCAATTTGGGTGGGCTTGACCCAAATTAGGCGGGCCCAGGCCCACCTGTGGTTATGCCACTGGTTTACATATTAGATCCAGGCAATAGAAGATTAAGGGGGAAGCGCACGCTAACTCATAGGGATATAATGGGTGTCTGGGGCTTAACGTCCTGTCATACATTCCCCCTTAAGTGTTTTATTTAACTGTAAAACACTTCAAATTTTATGATTTGCGTTTAATTAAATTTTAATAAACTATGAAATTTGCCCAGAGTTACGAGTTGTAGTGGGAATTGAACCCAGATCCCCTGTACTAACCCAGGCCACTGTACTAACTATTAGTATACTCCTCCCTCATGACATCCTGTTTGTCTTGGCTGTTTAAATTGTAAACTTTCAAGAAGGACTATTTTCTTCTTTGTGACTGTACAGCACTGTGTACCTCTAGTAGCACTATAGAAATAATAATAGTAGTAATTTTCATAGTGAACAAAGTGTTTTTAGCCACTGAAGAACAGGGGTTAGGCCAGTGTGGGGAAAGTGAAACCCCTGCACGTTCTTTGCAAATGTAATAAGAGTGGTGCAATGTTCATCACTACTTCTAGGTCAATGGTAGGAGTAAATAGGCAGAGCTAAGTGCACCATGTAAAGTGCATAACTTATAGGATATATACCGTATTTGCCGGCGTATAGGACGACTGGGCGTATAAGACGACCCCCCAACTTTTAGTTAAAAAATAGAGTTTTGTGTTATACTCGCCGTATAAGACGACCCCTTCTTCCTTCTCCACCCCTTTGTATTCCCCCATGTGCTTTCAGCGTTCTTCTCCCTCCTCTGTCTTCAAGTGCTTTCAGAGTCCTTCCCCCCCCCCTCCTTCTCTACCGCCCCGGGTGCAGCACAGCCAGCCAGGTCCCCTTACTTTTGTGGCACTTCCCCGACCGACCGACAACAGCCCGGGTCCGACAAACTTCCCTGCCCTTAACCGCGAATCTAAATTACCTTCTTACAGCTGCTGTAAGAAGGTAATTTAGATTCTTTTTTTTTTTTTTTTAACTTTTTATTTATAGAATTTTCATTCTTTCAATACATGAATCACATATTATAAAATGTATAATAAAATATATATGTATGTACAAATTCATATCATAGATATTCATCCCTTTCCCCTATTAATTGTTTTTCCATTTTTCTTTCATATTAATATCTATATTTCCCACCCTAACCCTATATTACTATTATCAATTTAATTTATAATCAAGGTAATTTAGATTCGCGGCTACAGGGCAGGGAGGATTGTCGGACCCGGGCTGTTATCGGTCGGTCGGGGAAGTGCCACAAAAGTAAGGGGACCTGGCCGGCTGTGCTGCAACCGGGGCGGGGCGGCCGCCCCTCTCTCTTGGTACCGCGAGGCTTCTCCTCCTTACCTGCCATGCCTGCAGCAGAGCCGAACGGAAGTCTTCCCGACGTCAGCGCTGACGTCGGAGGGAGGGAGGGCTTTGTTTAAGCTTTGTTTAAGCCCTCCCTCCCCTCCGACGTCAGCGCTGACGTCGGGAAGACTTCCGTTCGGCTCTGTGCTGCAAGCAGAGAAGGTAGGGAGAAGAAGAGTCGCGCGACTGAGTACATCCAGCCCCGCAAGTAAGGGCATGTAAACTGTACCCGGCGTATAAGACGACCCCCGACTTTGGGGAGGATTTTAAGGTACTAAAAAGTCGTCTTATACGCCGGCAAATACGGTAAATTGGAGACACGCCTCTGCCCTGCCCAAGGGGAAATTCTCTTGCAGTTATGCACTATCTTGTAGAATACAATGTAGTGCACTTATATGCAAAAGTGCTTTTTTCTGTGCATGGTGTAGCTAAATGCATGCTCCCAGATAGAGAAGGAAAAATTAGGTTCTTACCAGCTAATTTTCTTTCTGTTAGCCTGTAGACTGATATAGTCCTTACGAATGGGTTATATACCTTACTGCTACCAGCAGGTGGAGACTGAGAACAAACTTGTATATCAGGATAGCTTCCCCTCTTGCAATCCAGTCTGCCAAATAGCCAAGCAGAATCTAGGAAAGACTTCAACTGAAAACAGTAAAACACACTCTAAACAGGAGTGGAAAGAACAACAAACATCTGTATACAACTGTTGGAACTTGTGTAGAACTTAATCCTAGTGTAGAAAACATCCCCACAGCTCACCAACTAAGCCATAGCCGCTGTTCTCGTTTCTCCCCAGCCCTAGAAAAATACTAGAACCCACAGAAAACATAAAATCTGCACGTGAGCAAAACAAAACCCCGCAATCACTGCACAAAGACAGATAGGGTGGGTGACTATACCAGTCTACAGGCTAACAGAAAGAAAATTAGCAGGTAAGAACCTAATTTATCCTTCTGTAGTGCTTGGTAGACTGGTATAGTCCTTACGAATGGGTTGTACCAAAGCAGTACCCATCAAGAGTGGGACCCCCAAAGGGCCGACAACAGAACACGTTCATCGAATACTGCGTCCCGACGCGTTTGAACATCCACATGGTAGTGTCTGACAAAGGAATGCAGAGAAGACCAAACTGCAGCCTTGCACCTTAGACAAGACACTAGACAAGACTCAAACCAAGAAGCTGCCTGACCCCGAGTGGAATGAGCCTTGAGAAATTCTAGAAGACTTTTTCTTCAGAAGATAAGCAGAAGCAATAGTCTCCTTAATCCAGCGCACAATAGTAGCATTAGAAGCATCATCCCCCATATGAGGACCTGCTAGAAAGACAAATAGATGATCTGATTTCCTGATCTTCCGGGTCCAACTGACATCCAACTTGCACAACTGTCTCTGCCCGGAAAAGCCTTCCCGGCTACCCAACACTGGGAGAACCACAGCCTGATTGACATGAAAAGGAGAAACTACCTGTGGCAGAAAAGAAGGAACAGGTCTCGAGACAACCCGCTCCCTAGAAAACTCCAAGAAGGGAGCCCTACAAGAGAAAGCCTGCAGCTCAGAAACACGTCTAGCAGAAGTAATGGCCACCAAGAAGACAGCTTTAAACATAAGGTCCTTCAAAGAGCAGTCGTCCAACGGTTCAAAAGGTAAGCACATTAGAACAGACAGAACCAGATTCAGATCCCAAGATGGAACAGAGAGCCACATGGGACGCTTGAGCAATTTGGCCACATGCAAGAAGCAAATCACATCAGGAATGGCAGTCAAACGCTGACCTTTCAACAACCCATGAAAGCTGACAAGGCCGCAAGTTGAACCCGGAGAGACGACCAAGCCAGTCACCTGTACTACTTTTTATGCTCAAAAGATCGGCAACTCATCAACTAATAGTAGTACTCTTTTTAAACTGGTTATGATATAGAGGTGTTTACTGGTTCTACTGAAGAATCTTCCCTCTCTGCTGATGTTTTAACTGACTTCTTCAATATGATAATAAAAAAATTTGAGAACTTCTTTTGTAGCTCCCGCTAACAATCATCTGTATTTCCCAGTTTTTCAGTGTTTAGTGGACCCTAGAGTTGACATGTATTGGAATAATTTTACAGCCTTCAATTGGCAAACCTTTTTGTAAGTTTTATACTAAGTATGTCAATTCATACTGTAGGCTTGATAGCTGTCCCCGAATGTCATGAAAGTTGCCCCTGTCACTTTTAAAGCTAAACTGTTTAATTGGGTTAACTTTTTATTATCTAACAAGTCTTTCCCAGAGGAATTGATTCAGATTTTGATCATACCGATTATCAAAATCTCTAAAGAAATAATAGGGGGGGGGGTGGGAGTGGGAAAGACAATAATTGATAATTGTTTATTATTAATATATGGGTGGGTGGGAAGGGATTCTTTTATATTTATATATTTTAAAGAGTATAAGTAAGTTTGTCAAGTGATTAGTTAAAGTTTTTTGTTTGAATATTATACACTTGTAATATTTGAAAATGAATAAAGATTTAAAAAACAAAAAAACTCTAAAGAATCTTCTACCTTGGCTTCAAACTATAGAACCATTGCTAGTATTCCTTTGTTTACTAAACTGCTTGAGGGTCTGGTTAATTCAGAACTAACTACTTATTTGGATAAGTTTAATATATTACAGGATAACCAGTCTGGGTTTTGGTCAGGTTTCAGTACGGAAACTGTCATGGCCTCTTTGTTGGATTATCTTCATACATTTAGTCAAGGTACAAGTGCTTTGATTCTGCAGTTAGATCTGAGCAGTGCTTTTGACCTGGTTGCTCATACTATGCTTACTGATTGCTTGGAATCCATTGGTATTTCAGGAAATGTTTTAAACTGGTTTCGAGGATTTCTGGGTAGCAGATCGTACTAGGTGTTCAAGGACGAAAGTCTTTCTTATCATTGGAAAAATCTATGTGGGGTTCCACAAGGTTCACCTCTATCCTCCACTCTGTTTAATATCTATCTTACTTCACTGGGAAACCTTTTGCATAATTTAAATCTTAGATTTTATATTTATGCGGGATGATATTACCATAGTCATCCCGTTAACATGCTTGACAGTTGAGATCACAAATTTTTTAGCGACTATTCTGAATCAGATTGAACTTTGGATGATTGCTTTTAAATTGAAACTAAATCCAGAAAAAACTAAATTTTTTATTGCAACTCCTAATGATAAAATCAAAGAAATATTGATACATTTGAACGATCTTGACTATACTATAGAACAGTCTATAAAAATATTGGGAGGTGGGGGTAGGGACCCATCACTAGAACCCAAGGTTGGACAGATCCCCAAACAGGACCCGTCCAAACTCCATCCAAAATAAAAAGAGAACCCAGGAGTCCAAAACAAAATTCCAATAATACTAAGAGGGGAGCCGAATTAGTCTTACCACCTGCTATGGAGATTGAGACAGACTAGATTGCTAGGGGGAAGCTATCCTGATATACACGTTTGTTCTCAGTCTCCACCTGCTGGTAGACATTCATATATAACCCATTCGTAAGGACTGTACCAGTCTACCAAGCGATACAGAATGGTCAATATTCTTAATGGAGAAGGGTAAATGGTGGTAAAATCAGTTAGCTTAATTGGGTTTAAAAAAGGTTTGGATAATTTCCTAAAAGAGAAGTCCATAGGCCATTATTGAGATGGCTTGGGGAAATCCACTGCTTATTCCTAGGATAAGCAACATATAGAATCTGCTTTGCTACTTGGGATCTAGCTAGGTGATTTGGGACCTGGGTTGGCCATTGTTGGAAACAGGAAACTGGGATTGATAAAACTTTCGGTCTGTCCCAGTATGGCAATTCTTATGTTCGACAACTGGATTCACCACCATGTACCTGTCAGCAACTGTCAGACATACTGCAGTCTTCATGGCTCCAGATGCCTCTAGCAACCATCCAGCATCTTATTGTGTCACTCCCATGGTGTCTAGCTGCCATCCCTGCTGCCAGAGGCAGGTGGTCATGATAATGTGACTTGACTGTGTATGTATACATGCATATTTTGCAAAGTACTCCATAAATGCAAACCATCCTCTACTCATCCTGGGTAAAGTGACATGACGACAGGCTGTATGTGTAGAACATGATATAAATGCCTATTTCTGCATGTCAAGCTTTTGCAGCTGTCCTTTTCATTTTAGCACTCTGTAAGTACTGGTCCTGCAAGTTTTCTGCTGCCCTGGGATCAATTGTGTTAGCAAGAGTAGACCACATTGGCAATGTTGTCAATGATAATGTGTTGCACATCTTTATGAGAATAGCCTGAACAGATCTGGAAGGTGGCAGGGTAGTTCTGGAGACTAGTAGTAAATTGTTCAATTGATCCACAGTGATAATTTCTGTTTGCTAAGCATTCTTTTGAAATATCATATAGTACATACAAGCTAGGGTCTTCTTTAACTAAAAACAAAAAAGACCCACAAGTGAACATAGCTTTCACGTGGACGTCACCTGAATAATCACTGATTTACAGTTTAGCAGCCTCAGAATTTGAATCCCAGTTTTATAAAGGAGCAGCTTCTTATTGCAACTCCTTTCTTTCATTCAGTTTGTGAACGGCTCCAAATATATCTTCATGATATCTCATCTGGCTCTGCAAAGGAAAAGAAGCATTATAGATTTATGTCTACAAGGATTAGCATTTTTGAACAGTTACACTCATATTAAGATACATTGTTATACCAAACAGATAAAAATGTTTTTTTTTAGGTAGCCAATTGCCTGGACTGGATGGTATACATCCCCGAGTGCTGATAGAATTGAAAAAATAAACTTGCAGAGCTATTGTTAATAATGTATACTTTTTCTTTAAAATCCAGCTTCGTACCGGAAGACTGGAGGGTGGCCAATGTGATGCTGATTTTTAAAATGGGGTCCAGAGGCGATCCGGGAAATGATAAGTTGGTAAGTCTGACGTTGGTGCTAGGCACAATAGTAGAAACTATTATAAAGAACAAAATGACAGAACATATACATAAGCATGGATTAATGAGAGAAAGACAACATGGATTTAGTGAAGGGAGGTTTCTTGCCTCACCAATCTACTAAAATTTATTTGAAGGGGTGAAAGAACATGTGGAGAAAGGTAAGCCGGTTGATATTGTGTATTTGGATTTTTAAAAGGCATTTGACAAAATATGTCATCAAAGACTTCTGAGGAAATTAGAAAGTCAAGGGATTTATGTATGTAAGATGATAATATTAAGAATTTCAAACTGCCGAGTTCAGGCCAGCCCCTGGACCAAATTGTGTCACACTCCCCCGGAGAAGGGCACAATTGCACCATACGCGACCTAGCTAGGAGAAAAAATGCCAGTTAGTGCAAAAATACAGTAAACTGACAGGGAAGCAACCCTGCAGACCGGCACTACCTCAGAATTTTTTTTTTTTTTTTGAGAACAGATTCCACAGGCTCTCGAAGTAATATGCCTTGCTTGATTTAGGGGGCAAGGCTTATTGCTGAGGCTCCTCTAAAAAGATGTGGGGAGGTGGAGAAAGTGGGGGGAGGGACCCAAACAGGGCCCGCCCAAGCTCTGTCCGGCCAAAAACAGGGACTAGAAACCCCCTAAACAAATTCCAACAGCCCTACCAAGGGAGATGGGTACAGATCACTCAACACCTGCTGGAGACTGAAAGAAGACTGATGAGAATAGAGAAGGGAATATATTATATACTATTCCACAGTTTTGTTTTCAGTCTCCACCTGCTGGTCATGATTGGATATATACCCATTTGTAATAATTAACCTCTACTGGTTTGGAGAGTGCTAAAGAAATTAAGAATTTCAAGTGATGTTTATAAGTTCAATTGAAATAATATTTGTGCACTTGATATAAGATGAAAAAATGAATAAAGAATTGGAAAAAAAAAAGTCAAGGGATAGGAGATAAAGTCCTATTATAGCATAATAACTGGTTGAAAGAGAGAAAACCTAGATTTAAATAGTCAGTATTCTCACCCCAGCATGCATTATACCTAAATTTGCTGATGACACAAAGTTGTTCAAATTTGTTAAATTGCAAGAGGATTGTGAAAAATTGCAAGAGGACCTTTTAAGACTGGGAGACTGAACATCAAAATGGCAGATGACGTTTAATGTGAGCAAGTGCAAAGTTATAAGCATGTGGGAAAGAGGAACCCGAAATATAGCTACGTGATGTTGTGTTCTATGTTAGGAGTCACTGCCCAGGAAAAGAATCTAGGTGTCATGATTGAGGATACACTGAAACCCTCAGCTCAGTGTATGGCGACTGCTAAGAAAGCAAATAGAATGTTAGGAATTATCAGGAAAGGAATGGAAAACAAAGATGAAAATGGATCCTTATTCATTTGCATTACAAATTTTTGTGAAGCGCATAGAATTTAATGGTATTTACGGTATACAAGTGAGTTTTATGTTATATTATGTAATGCCCTTATATCACTCTATGGTATGGCCGCACCTCGAATACTGTGTGCAATTCTGGTCACTTTATCTCAAAAAAGATATAGCAGAAATAGAAAAGGTACAGAAAAGAGCAACGAAAATGATAAAATGGATGAGATGACTTCCCTATGAGGAAAAGCTAAAGCGGCTAGGGTTCTTCAGCTTGGAGAAGAGATGGCTCACGGGTGCTATGATTGAGGTCTATAAAAGACTGAATGATGTGGAAAGGGTAGATGTGAATCACTTGTTTACTTTTTCATAAAATACTAGGACTAGGGGGCATGTGATGAAGCTATTAAGTAGATTTAAAGCAAACCAGAGAAAATATTTCATCACACAGTATGTAATTAAACTCTGGAATTCATTGCCGAAGAATGTAGTGAAATCAGTTAATTTAACAAGGTTTAAAAAAGGCTTGGATAATTTCCTAAAAGAGAAGTCCATAGGCCATTATTGAGATAGTTTGGCGAAATCCACTGCTTATTCCTAGGACTTGAAGAATCTGTGGAATTACATAACTGGCGCAGTTTCATAAGTCTGTTAAAAACAAGAGACCTTTTAATCCAATAACAAAGGAAACCACTAGGTCAGAGGGAGAAGAGGTACCTTCCCAAACATTTCTATAAGACTTCCCTGTATATAGATCCATTTAAAGAGCCTCCTTAAAGAACTTCGTCCTTTTTCCTGTTCACCAGCAGGGTTGTACCTCACAGGAAATGGGAATGCGTGTCCAAGCAGTCTCCACCAATAGACAGAACTGAAACCTCTGTACTGAGCCTGACTTATGCAGGAAATTGGTCCAAAGATATCAATTTGGCGCAGATACAGCTCAATTAATCTCAGCCTTTTGTATCTCCTGTCCTTTTAGTCTAAATATCCAATGATGTTATTGCCAGAAGTAAAACAATGCGAGACATAATAAAATCCAACCAATCCTATGACAGTAGGTTGGAATTATAAATTTACTCAGCTGTTAAACTGCCAAACTGTCAAAGTTAAAAGGCACTTTCCACCATTTAAATCCTGCCTGGCATAACCTCCGTCTTGCAAACCGCTCTAAACTTATGTATCTTGTTGTAAACATATATGTTTCTTGTTGTAATCATCACATACTCTCATTGCGTGAATCTTGTTGTAAACCGCTTTGAACTTATGGCATAGCGGTATATAAGAAATAAAATTATTATTATTAGTTACATGTTTGACATTAAGAATAAAAAGCTCTTTTTCCATCGGACCTCCATGCCTGGCGTTCTTTAGTCATTCAAAGTATTAAATCCATTTGAAACACTGTCAATTTTACCAAGATGTTATCACAGACCTTGCTGTAGCTATAAAACCTTTCTCTGACATTCATACAAAAGAGGAAGTTCCATCCACCATTGATGAAATTGATTTATCGACTTTAACCTATTCCATTGGTGCCAGTTGCTGCAAAATATATTCTTTTAATTTATTTGGATCATCAAATTGTGATGTTCTATTTTGGTATGTTATCCTCATAACAGCGGGGTAAAAAAGTCCATACTAAGCCCCCAGCTGGTTTTTTTTGTTTTTTTTTAAATTCTTTATTCATTTTAAAACTTTCATCAAGTGTACAAAAATTTATAATAATTAAATAAATCTAAGCACTTGTGCATCTTATCATTATATCTTATAATTAAAAATATAACCCTCCCCCTCCCACCCTCGAATCCCTCTACTTATTATATTTTCATATAATGGAAACCCACCCCCCACCCAACCCTAAATCTTACATAATTAATAGAAAAATATTAGAAAAATGGCATCATGACAAAAGGACATTAATGGCTCCCAAATTTTAATAAAATTTTTATAATTTCCATTCTGTACCGCTATTGATCTTTCCATTCTATATATGTGACATACTGAATTCCACCAAAACTTAAAATTGAGCCTACTATGATCTTTCCATTTCTTAGTAATATGTTGGATGGCAACTCCAGTCAAAATTTTCTGTTTGAATATTGTACACTTGGTGCAAGATTTGAAAATGAATAAAGATTTTTTTTTTTTTAAGTATTGCTTTAGGATAAAGTAGTATTGTAGCTGTGTTCAAAATAAAACTTTGAGGCTTCTGTGGATGGAATCAGATGGTTTGTGGGGGCGAGACCAAGCTCATGGCGGAGACAGATGAAGTTTAATGTGGAGAAATGCAAAGTGATGCATTTAGGCAGTAAGAATAAGGAACACGAGTATAGAATGTCAGGTGCAACTCTAGGTAAGAGCGAACAAGAAAAGGACCTGGGTGTACTGATAGATAGTACCCTGAAACCATCAGCACAATTGTGCGGCGGCGGCAAAGAAAGCAAATAGAATGTTAGGCAGCCCCCAGCTGTTTTAATTGGGGCCGTAACTGTAAGAATTGTTTTCTAATGTTAACGGTTCTATTAGCAAAGTCTGGCATCAGAAAAATTTTTGCATCTTTTTTTTCCCAATTCTTTATTCATTTTTTCATCTTTCACCAAGTGAACAATATTACATCAGTTAATGCCTATACATCACTTGAAAATTATTTCTTATTATTATTTCAATACATATTTTTGCATCTTTATAATTTAAGTTTTTATTTTGCTTAGCAAATTGAAGAATTTCCAGTGCTTGCTGGAACCTCAAAACGCAAAATATTAATGGCCTGGGGCCGTTTTACAGGAATTCTATGGGCTCTTTCCACTTCAAAGAGAAATTTAGAAGATAGCGGTATCAATTTAGGAATAAGCATTTCAATAAAAGCCACCACATCTCTACCTTCTGAATTTTCAGGGAGCCCAAAGAGCCTCACATTTCTTCTTCGTGCTCTGTTCTCCAAATTTTCAAGTTGCGCTGAAAAGTCCTGTATCATTTTATGATTTTTCTGACAGTTCAAAACAGCTGACTCTGCCTTTTCCATTCGCCTCTCTAAGTTATCCATCCTGGCAGTAATTCCATCAATCTTATTAGATAAATTTGCCACTTCTTCTATTACCATGGCAAGTTTCTCTGCATTACCCTGCAGTAATTGTTGGATACTTCACAGTTCCTCCCTCATGTCGATCTTATCAGGGGAATCATCAGGCAGAGGAATTCTAGACGGTGTCGGTGGATCTTGTTTGCTCCTCTTTGATTTACCGCCAGAAAACGCTGTTTCCAGGCTGATTTGTTTAGATGTAGCCATATTGTTAAGAGAAATTGTTTTAATCCAAAAAGTTTTAACTTTTACATTCAGAAAACAATAAAATATTGCCTGGGGAGACGGAGCTGTTCAATTACCTGTCCATTCACCAGCGCTCTCAAGCAACACCCTCTCCTGTTGAAAACTTTCAAACAGTCCAGAATGAGGCTCTGGTGAAGAGGACTGTGCTTAATTCACCTACCGAGCCCAGAGCCAGTGACTGGGTTAAACCTGATTTTGGATTTACAATACAAGTCTTTTCTGTTGATTATATTTTGTTTTTGCTTTCATGAAAACCTCTGATAAGCTTATGTTTGTGTTGCATTACCAAGCTCATGATAAGGACTATGATTTTGAGGCCATTGGCCAAATGAAGTTTACATTTTTTTCTTACATCCCTTCTGACTAAATGGTGTTCTTTGAAAAACCAATTGGAAGAGCAATTCTAGGCTATTGCCTAGGGATAAACAACTTGAAAGGCTCCCCTAGTTTTAGGGGGACCACGCCAGATTTAAGCAGCGTGTCACTACCTGGCTGCCCGTCACGCTCTTTGGGGCACAGGTGTGACAACATGTAGGGCAATCTCTTTTTGATTAGCATCCTCTGCTGCTCAGGAGGGGGGGGGGGTCATGTGTTCAGAGGGGTGCTGGAAGGAGGGAGTGAGCATCCCTTATGCTGGGGATGTTAGGGGGTGGCAACAGGAGGGATTGTTTTGGGGGTGGCGGCAGGAAGGATTGGGCATCCCTCCTACTGGTTATTGTTTCAGAGGTGCCAGCAGGAGGGAGTGGGCATCCCTGTTGTCAGGAATGTTGGGGTGGCAGCAGGAGGAACTGGACATCCTTCCGGGGATTTAGAGATGCCAGCAGGAGGGAGTGGGCATTCCTCCTGCCGGGGATGTTGGGGGGAGGGGGGGGGTGTGCCGGCAGGAGGGAGTGGGCATCCTACCTGCCGTGTCAGGGGGGTTTGGAGGTGGTGGCGGGTGGGAGTGGGCATCCCTCCTGCTGGCTGACTTACGGTGGGGTTTAGGGGTTCCCTGTCACAGCTGCTCAGCTGATTGTGGTAGGGAGATTTCCTTGCTGCAATCAGTTTAGTGGCTGCGTCTATTTGAAATGTAGGCCAGCATTTCCATGGCCTACATTTCAGACACTATTACGGCCCAAGGGAGATGCCTAGGGCCGCTTAAGCTCGCCTAAGGCCACTTCTGAGCGAAACCATGCCCAGCCTTGGGTGAGCTTAAGCATCCCTAGGTGCCTCCCTGTCACCCAACAGACGCTACAGTGTAGGTGGCCTGCCTCTGGGTTTTTTTGTTTTTTTTTTTTTTGGGGGGGGGGGGGGGGCGGAAAACCTGCATCCTGATTGGCTGGTTAGACAGCGGTAGGACGCCTACTGCTGCCTACAATTGGGACGTCGTTTATAGAATTTACCCCTAACTGGTTATTAGTTGGTGGGAATGGCCCAGAATTGAATATCTAGGTTCAGTATTATTGGCAGGATGTGAGATTAAATCCCACTACTACCTGCCTGAAAACTGGACTGCCTAATTCCAGTATTCTTGATACATGCCTACAACGACATAACTAAATTGTGAGAAGATATGAAACTGGGAAACTTTTCCTGGGTAGTGGTAAATGAAAACTCATAAAACCACGTCCCAGCCTCAGTTCTGACTAATCAGGATACCCAGAGGAGGAAGAGAAAACTGTTAGGATGAAAAAATAATAAATCTACAAGTATATTTTTGAAACTTTCTTGGTAGTAAGTTTCAATTTACTGATTTTAACTCTACCTCATTCATTGTATTTATGTTTACATTTGGTCATTTTACTTCTGTTGTGCTGTTAACGAAATTGCTGTACACTGCTTTGGGTGAATTTCTTCATAAAGGCGGTTAATAAATCTCAATAAATAAATAAAGCATAAAGGCTGGAGTCCAGCCACTACAACCTTGAAATCATTTCTGGTCCAGACGTAATCTAAACAATGTTCTCCTATCCTAAGTATGTGTCTTCCATACCTTTAGTTGCAAGAAATAATCTTCTACTTGGCTCTCAGTTAGCTTGAGCTTGTTCACCGTCATCTTCTTCAGCGTTTGTGCAACATCTCTGGCCATTTGCACATCCCCACAGATGTAAAGATGTCCTCCATCCTTGAACAGTAGTTGCTGCACATCTTCCTCAAGTTCATTCCAAAGGATGTCTTGAACATAGGTCTGAAAAGGTCGAAGAAATCACTTCTTAAAGATGTATGTACGGTAAATTCTGCATGCATCCTTATATGGCATTTTAGCTAGTCTATCAATTGAAGTCAGACCACTGTAAGGTCAGACCAATAACTTTATATAAATAACTAGAGATAGCTTGCTGTTTGCTCCTGTCATTGCAATGTCAAATGAGATCTCCTGTGACATTGGCTTTCTTCGTCACCAATAATAGTGCACATTTTTTGCATATAGGGTCATTGGTGTGGGCAGACTTGATGGGCCTTGGCCCTTATCTGCTGTCACTTTCTATGTTTCTATGTTTCTCTTCCTACAAGAGGGGGTATATTTTTCTATTTTTCTATAGTTGATACTGAGGTGACATTGCATATTTTAAAGTTATCTGCCTTGACCTCTTTGAAAAAAAACACCTGAATATAAATGATAATTAACAATTTTAAAAAATTGTATTGTTGGTAGATCATTTTGACTTGGTCAGTTTAAAAGTAGCTCGCAAGCCAAAAAAGTGTGGGCACCCCTGATCTAAATTAACTATTTACTAACTGTTCTAACTATTCAAAACAAATGGATAGTTAAATATTCCTAAGCTAAACCCTCCCCATCAATTAAAAAAAACCCCTGCAACCAAAATTTAATCAAACAGCTAGCTCTATTTTAAAAGTCTGTTTCTTATATTCCCACAAATAAATGTCAAGAAACAGTCAATTAAATTATATTTGACACAGTTAAGTTAAAATCATGAGAGCTCCACTCTCACTCCAACTATGTCACCTGAAATCTGTTTCTTGCATGAAATAGAGCTTAGAGTAAATTCTACCAAAAATATCAGACTTGGAATTTCCAAATAAATTAGAGTCTTAAGGGGCTCATTTTCAAACCAGGGAATCTGTCAGAAAGATATCAGGCGCTTACAGTTAGTACAAAACACAGCCATGAAAGTGATTACAAACTCTAGAAAATTCAAACAAATTACCCCTCTTTTAAAAAAAAAGCCCATTAGCTTCCAGTCCAATACAGGATAACTTACAAGATTGTCTCAAACCCTCAAAACTAAAGAACCAGCATTCCTTGATAAAAATCTTATACTTTATGAATCTAATAGAGCTTTAAGATCCTCCGGACAGCATCTACATTGGGTTCCTTCTTTAAAAATAATAAATACCCGTAGAACAATAATATTCTCAGTTATCGCACCCACACTCTGGAACGCATTACCCACTTATCATTGGGCAGAGCAGAACTTAGATAAATTTAAAGAAGTTTTAAAAAGCTTCTTATTCATTGATGCTTTTGGCTAATTATGCTACTATTCTTTTCTTATTGAACCCTTCAGTCCTTTTGTTTTTTCCCATATACGTTTTCTTTTCTGTATTTATTGTAGTTCTCCCCCCTATCCTTTTGTTCTTATATTTATTTTCTGTCTTGTTCGCCTGAATATATTTCATCTGTTTAATATTGTTGTTTTTAATTCTGTTTTTATCCCTATTTTATTGCTGTAATACGCTTAGGGCTCCTTTTACGAAGCCGCGTTAGCGGTTTAACGCGCTAAACTGTCGGCTGCATTAGACACTAAAGCTCAATTCCAGATGCTCATGTAACTGTAAATAGTTGGTAGGTTGTCTTACCTTGGGTTTTCCTGGCTCTCGTGAGTACGCTGTGTAGACCTCTTTCAGAATGCCTTTCTTCTTCATTTCTTCAGTCTCGTCCTTGTAAATGTGGTCCAAGTCCGATTGGCAGCAGCCAAAGACTAAAATCATGCCATGGGCTTTGATTCCTAAAATAAGAGGGCATAGAAAAGATTCATAGATTTCTACTTAAGGATCGGTACCACAGCAACGCCTTATTTTACAAAGTAGCTCTTGGAAGTATAAAACATCAGCGGCAAATAAACTCAAGTTAGAATGAAATGGGGGATCTCGATGAGAATTTGCTTGTTTTATCAGCCAATTTGCATTCCATGACTTAAAAAAGCTCTCATTTTTAACATGTCATATATGCAGAATCGGGAATTCAAAATATTATTTTTTTTTCCAAATTTTTTATTATTTTCAATACTTACAATAAGTGTCACAGTAAATGCAACATTTTATACTCAAATATCACACTTAATATTCTTATAATATCCATTTCAGAATTATATCCCCCTCCCCCCTAAAATTCAAAATATTCTAAATTAATTTTATATTATTATTTTTACATTCCTTATTCTTATTGGGAATTTTGTATACTCTGGAATCTTTGTTCTATGTTGAAGATGGTTGTTGCTGTAAAATGAGTAATGGTCAGGTGTCATTTATTTATATCCCGCTTAAACCTAAGTAGATTTATTAAAAAAAAAAAAAAAATACAATAAATTATTTTCTATTAATCCAAATAAGTACTAATGGGGTTGGAGGGTGGGGTGAGGGATGCTTATATGCTTACAAAATATAATAGTAAGATTTTCAAGTGGTATGTTAATAGTTGTTGTTTTGAGATGTGTACACTTGATGAAAGTTTGAAAATGAATAAAGATTTATAAAAAAAAAAAATCCAAATATTTAATAAAGAGTCAGAAATCCCCCATCCCTACCCCATCATTTTCAATTGTATTATTAAGGGAAAAATTTTATCTACTCATTACAATAATCTGCCAATGGCCCCCAAACATCCTGAAATTTACTAAGATGTCCTTTTTGTGTGGCTAATGTTCTTTCCATCTTATATATATGGCACAAAGAATTCCACCAGAAATTGTAGTTTAATCTGCTCCAATTCTTCCAATTAAATGTAATTTGTTGAATGGTGACTCCAGTCACAATTAGCAAGAGCTTGTTATTTTTTGAGGATATTTGACTCTTTGCCCTCATTGACATGCCAAATAACACAGTTACTTACCGTAACAGTTGTTATCCAGGGACAGCAGGCAGATATTCTCACACATGGGTGATGTCACCGACGGAGCCCCGCAGCGGACAGCCTCGAAAGCAGACTTGCTTGAAGATCTTTGTAAGAGCTTCCGGATGCTGCACCGCGCATGCGCGCGTGCCTTCCCGCCCGAACTAGGGGGCGTGTCTCCTGTGAGGTTCCTTAGTTCAGATACCTAGCCAAGAAGCCAACCAGGGGAGGTGGGTGGGTTGTGAGAATATCTGTTATGGTAAGTAACTGTGCTTTATCCCAGGACAAGCAGGCAGCATATTCTCACACATGGGTGACCTCCAAGCTAGGGAAAAAGGGGTGGAGGGAGAGTTGGCAATTTAAGAAAAAAGATTTTGCAAAACAGATTGGTCAAAATGGCCATCCCTTCTGGAGAAAGTATCCAGACAGTAATGAGAGGTGAAAGTATGAACCGAGGACCAAGTCGCAGCCTTGCAGATTTCCTCAATAGGAGTTGATCTGAGGAAAGCTACAGATGCTGCCATAGCTCGAACATTATGGCCCGTGACTCGACCCTGCAGAGGAAGACCAGCCTGAGCATAGCAGAAAGAGATGCAAGCAGCCATCCAGTTGGAGATGGTTCGCTTTGAGATAGGACGTCCCAACTTATTTGGATCAAAGGAGACGAAAAGTTGAGGAGATGCTCTGTGAGGTTGAGTGCGTTGTAGGTAGAAAGCCAAGGCACGTTTGCAGTCCAAAGTATGAAGCGCCACTTCTCCAGGATGAGAATGAGGCTTTGGAAAAAATACTGGTAGAACAATAGATTGATTGAGATGAAATTCTGAAACAACTTTAGGTAAGAATTTTGGATGAGTATGTAGGACTACTTTGTCATGGTGGAAAACTGTGAAAGGTGGGTCCGCAACCAAAGCTTGTAAATCATTGACTCTTCGAGCCGAGGTGAGGGCAATCAGGAACACTGCTTTCCAAGTAAGATATTTGAGGTGAGATTTGTCAATTGGTTCAAATGGAGGTTTCATCAGTTGAGCTAGAACAACATTGAGATCCCAGACCACTGGAGGCGGTTTAAGTGGTGGATGAACATTAAATAGACCTTTCATAAATCAGGAAACCACAGGATGTGCAGAGAGAGGTTTCCTATCAAGAGGCTGATGAAAAGCAGCAATCGCACTGAGATGGACTCGAATAGATGTAGACTGAAGTCCACATTGCGATAAGTGAAGTAAATAATCCAAAACAGAAGCCAAGAAGGTAGACTTTGGCTCCAACTGACGGGTGGAACACAAAGCAGAAAATCTAGTCCATTTCTGGCCGTAACATTGCCCAGTGGACGGCTTTCTGGAGGCAACCAAAATATCTTGTACAGACTGAGAGAACTGTAAAGCGTTGTTCAAGTTGAAAGGAACCAAGCTGTTAAGTGTAGAGACTGCAGGTTGGGATGGAGTAAGGAACCCTGACTCTGAGTAAGCAGAGAGCAAAAAACTGGTAGAAGCAGAGGCTCCCTGGTGCTGAGTTGAAGTAGAAGGGAATACCACGGTTGTCTGGTGCCACCGAGGAGCTATCAGAATCATGGTGGCACGTGCTGACTTGAGTTTGACAAGAGTCCTGAGAATCAGCGGAAAAGGAGGGAAGGCATAAAGAAACTGGTCCCTCCAGTCTAGGAGAAAAGCATCTGCCTCGAGACGCTGGGGAGAGTATATCCAGGAGCAAAATTGAGGCAGCTTGTAGTTGAGGGGGGACGCAAAGAGATCTATCTGCGGGGTCCCCCAGCGAGCAAAAACCTGACGAAGCGTGGGAGAATTGATTGTCCACTCGTGAGGTTGTAGAAGGTGACTCAATTTGTCCGCCAGACAGTTGTGTTGATCTTGAATGTAGACAGCTCTGAGAAAGATGTTGTGATGTATCGCCCAAGTCCACATCCTCAGAGCCTCCTGACACAGGGAGCGAGATCCCGTGCCTCCCTGTTTGTTGACATAATAAATGGCCACCTGGTTGTCCGTCCACACGAGAACCACATTGTAGTGAAGAAGGTGTTGAAAAGCTTTGAGAGCATTGAAAATCGCTCTGAGTTCCAACAGATTGATATGACAAAGGCGGTCCTGCGAAGTCCACAAGCCCTGGGTACGAAGGCCGTCGATATGGGCTCCCCAAGCGTAAGTGGATGAGTCCGTTGTGAGAACTTTCTGATGAGGCATAGTGTGGAACAGCAAACCTCTGGAAAGATTGGAAGAGAGCATCCACCAATGGAGAGACTGTTGCAACAAAGGAGTTACTGTAATCTGTTGAGAAGGCAGGTCGATCGCTTGTTGCCACTGGGATGCCAGGGTCCACTGAGGAATACGAAGGTGAAGTCTGGCAAAAGGAGTCACGTGAACTGTAGAAGCCATGTGACCGAGTAGAACCACGACGATACACCTGATGACAAAGACAAACAAGGGTATCTCGACGTGATGGAGGTAGAAACGCTCTGAGGCGGACAGTATCCAGGGTGGCCCCAATGAATTGGAGAGATTGAGATGGGGTCAACTGGGATTTGGGGAAGTTGATTTCGAACCCCATACTTTGGAGGAATAGAATAGTCTGTTGGGTCGCTGCAATAACCCCTTGATGAGAGGGGGCTTTGATTAGCCAGTCGTCCAAGTATGGAAAAACATGAAGACCCTGAGTGTGAAGAGCAGTTCCTCACTAATAATGGTCACATAATAATAACCCCAATTTCAAAAAATAGCAAAGAATCATCCGCACTGGTAACCAACTATAGACCAGTAGCATTCATTCCATTTATTGTAAAAATCATGGAAGGATTGGTACATACCCAACTGATGGAATATCTTGATCAGTTCTTTCTCTTGCATGAAACTCAATCTGGTTTTAGACCTTTATTCAGTACTGAGACAGTAATTGCGGCTATCTTAGATAATCTGCGTCTCTTGTTCAGTAAGGGCCTTAATGCCCTGATCATGCAATTTGATAAGAGCTCTGTCTTTGACCTAGTTGACCATGGGAAAATGCTTCAATGCCTAGATGCAATTGGTATTAGGGAAGAGGTGTTGGACTGGTTTTGAGGCTTCCTTATGTCCCATACCTATCAAGTACGTTTCAATTACGATCTCTCCGATACCTGGAGCAATCTATCTGGCGTACCGCAAAGATCACCACTATCCCCATTGCTTTTCAATGTCTACATATCCTCACTAGGTGCACAATTGACCCAGCTGGGGATAAAATTATTCAGTTATGCAGATGACTTTACGATCATCATCCCATTTACTAACTCTCTCTCGGAAATAACTCCCAAGGCATCAGAAGCACTAAATTTGATGGAGCAATGGATGACTGAATTCAAACGGAAACTTAATTCAGAAAAAACAAAATTTTTTGTAGCTTTGCCACACCCGCTTGACACCAAAACACCGCTATGCATCAATAACCTTAATTATCCTATTCAGTCTACTATGAAGGTATTGGGTATAACACTAGACCGGTGCTTAACCATGAAGGACCAGGTAGAATCCTTAAACAGAAAGGGTTTTTTCATTCTCTGGAAACTTTGATCCAATAAAGCATATTTTGATATGCCAGCATTTAGAATCCTGGTACAATCCCTCGTACTGAGTCAACTTAATTACTGTAACATCGCCTATTTAGTAATTTCCCAAAAGAATATGCGACGATTACAATTAGTGCAAAATATAACGGTCATAGAAACATAGAAATAGACGGCAGATAAGGGCCACAGCCCATCTAGTCTGCCCACCCCAATGACCCTCCCCTACCTTTCTCTGTGAATAGATCCCATGTGTCTATCCCATTGGGCCTTAAAATCAGGCACGCTGCTGGCCTCAATAACCTGAAGTGGAAGACTATTCCAGCGATCAACCACCCTTTCAGTGAAAAAGAATTTCCTGGTGTCCCCATGCAGTTTCCTGCCCCTGATTTTCCACAGATGCCCCCTTGTTGCCGCGGGACCCTTGAAAAAGAAGATATCTTCTTCCACCTCGATGCGGCCCGTGAGATACTTGAATGTCTCGATCATGTCACCCCTCTCTCTGCGTTCCTCGAGTGAGTACAGCTGCAACTTATCCAACCGTTCCTCGTACGGGAGATCCTTGAGTCCCGAGATCATCCGGGTGGCCATTCTCTGGACCGACTCCAGTCTCAGCACATCCTTACGGTAATGCGGCCTCCAGAATTGCACACAGTATTCCAGGTGGGGCCTCACCATCGATCTATACAACGGCATAATGACTGATTTTTGGGCTGAAGAAGTTTGATCATGTGACACCTTACTACCAACAGCTGCATTGGCTGCCGACGGAGGCACGCGTAAAGTTTAAGTTCGCCTGTTTCTGCTTTAAAGTACTATATGGTCTAGCCCCTAAATACATAACTGACCTTTTCTCCTTCTCAGCCAACAGACATAAGAGAAGTTCACATTTGAACTTTGTTTCCCCTCCAGTTAGAGGATGTAAACTCAAAAGACACCAACACCTTTTCTCATATCAGGCAGCATTATGGGGTAAAGATCTAGAACAATTTGCTTACGCCTACTACTTATGGGGAATTCAGGAAACGCCTAAAAACATATCTGTTCCTGAAATATCTAGACAGCTGACCCATACAACTCTTTATCCTCAATAACTGATCCCTTGAGCTGTTAATCACTAGCTTCCACCATGTTAAGTTCAATCTATTTGTACCATCTTTTAATCTTTGTAAACCGCATAGAACTTCATGGTCCTGCGGTATATAAACTGTTATTATTATTATTATTTCTGAAATGGATCAGCCAACATAGAGCCTAATGTCAATAACATTGCAGCATAAGCAATTATTTTACATTTGTCAATATCTCAAACATTAACAGAGGCTACTAGGCGACACACACATGTAAGCATTGTGCCAATGCTGTATGGTTAAGTTGGTGTTTCAGAACCTAGAAGTGCAAGTGTCAATATACAGATCTGTATGTTTGCCTTTTTTGAAACCTATAAAAATATAAATTCCAAATTAAATACATAACCCACATAATTCATTGGGGGAGGGGGAGGGAACATGGGTTTTAAGTGGGTACACCCTCCACTGATCCCTCTTGTATAGTGCTGCCCAAAATGAGCACTTTTACAAAACCTATAGGTACCCAGGAGCAGCTAAACTGTGGTAATCATAGACATGTATTCCCTTTATGATATGGTGACTCAAGCCACAACCCCTTGCTATATGCATGTGCAAATCTTAGCTCCTTAGGCTACTGATGTAAGTTATAAAAATGAATAAAAAATTTAAACCTAAAAAACCATAAAAAAATACTTCGACCCCCTATCTTTCAGACTACTGGTACAGTCACTGATTCTATCCACCCTGGACTACTGCAACATCATTTATGTGGGTATACCTAAAAAAACCGTGAGAAAATTAAGAATAGTTCAAAACACTGCCATCCGCTTAAAATTTGGACTAAATTAAAGTGATCACATTAGTCCCTTCTACAAACTGCTGCATTGGTTACCAACTGAGACTCAAATTTTATTCAAATTCTCTTGCTTTTGCCATAAACTGGTGTGGGGAATGGTCCCCAACTATTTACTACCACATTTCAAACTTTACTCCCCCACAAGGATAACCAGAACTCACAACCTCTTTGCCTACCCGAAGATTACAGGCTGCAGATACTGAACCTTTCTAGATAGAATACTCTGTTCAATAAATTTATTTCATAGCCAGACTTTCTTCCCCCCCCTCTCAATGCTACCACTCATCATACTGAATCCACTTTTTCCCCATCAACAGTACTTTGTATTCCATACTCTCTGACTCTTCAATGTCTTCTTCACCATTTGTATTCTGTTATTCGCTGGCTTTCCAACCATTTCAATGTAACATGTTAAAATTATATTGTAACCTATGTATATCATTCTTCTTGCCAATTTGCACCATGTAATCACTGATCGCTCTGTGACCTCTTCTCTATCTATATGTTGTAATTCGCTGACTGTACAGCTATTATTTTCTGTGAACCGCCTAGAAGTCGCAAGATTATGGCGGTATACAAAAATAAAGTTATTATTATTATTAAAAGCATCTTCTGATCACGTCAATCATGCGACAGCGCTGTTTAGAGACTCGCATCTCCGACAAAGATAGGCACCGGAAATGTAGACCATGGTTTTCCAGGCCTACATTTCTGGTGCCTACCTATGACGTGAATCATGCCTCTGGAGGTGGCTACCAGTACCTAACTCCACTTCTGGTGTTAGCCACACCTATAGTGGTGTTAGGCATCTCCAGAGGTGTGATTCTACTGCCATTTATTTAGGTGCCAGTGGGCTCTTTGAATTTTTACTTAAATACCATTTAAAATGGTGTTTCCCGCTTAACAGGCGCCAGTAGTGTGCCTACATTAAGGTGCCATTTATGGAATTTCTCTCTTAATCATCCACTGTTTAAGGTACAAAAAATACCTTAGACTGTGAGTTCACCAGGGACAGAGAAAATTCCTGCATATAATGTAAACAATGGAGTGTACATATAGTAGTGCTGTAGAAATGATACGTAATTGTAGATAATTTTATAAAGGTCCTTTTACCAATGCAAAACTTTTTTTACATGCTTTATAAAATTATCCCAACTGTCTCCCTCATGGGGTTATTTATTTTTTGATGTACTTGAAAAAGTTTTTTCATTATTACCTTTTGCCTCATTGGCAAGTGTCTCTACAGTTTCTCTCTTGGTCTATTTTATTAATGTTTTCCATCTTATCTGTCAGTATTATGGGTTTTCCTATTTTTCTTATTTGGTGCTGCTTTCTGTTTTTTAAAGGATGTATTTTTTACTTTAATAGCCTTGTCCACAGTACAAATGTTTGGTTTTCATTTAATTTGTGGAATATATTTTATCTGAGCTTCCGAGATAATATTCATAACCAGTTTGCACACTTTATGCAGACTTTGCAAACAGGCAGAGTGCATTAAATTGATATAATGATATAAGTGTCGGGGGCGTGGCTTGGACGCGAACTCTGATGGTTGGGTGAGAGAGTAGCTCCGCATAGACAAGCTATATATATAAGAAATACTACCAAAAAAAAAAATTTATTTTTAAAAGAAATCACTGAAATATAACAGAACATGGCTTCTAGTAAACAAAATAAAGCTGATTTGGGAGCCGGAGTATCTGGAACAGGAAGCAATAAGAGATCGAAACCAGAGCTGGTTACACCATCTAAAATTCCGCTGCCATCGGAAAAAAATCCAGACGTTATGGAAGAACTGAGACAAATAAAAGAAATTGTCTTAGATAGTAATAAAAAACTACAAAAAGCGAATGAAGAAGCCGCAATCCTTACAAAAAGAGTGGACATGACAGAAAACAGAATTTCTACATTGGAAGATAATGCAGAGCAACTAAACATAGATATGAGATACAGCAAAACCATATGGAAAGAGGTGACAGAAATTAAAAGAAATCTTGAAGACAGCCGGAATCGTGAACGAAGGAATAATTTAAGAATTATTGGACTACCGGAAGGAGTGGAAAAAAACGATCCGATTGCCTTTCTGGAAAAATTTCTACCTAAAATATTGCCACTAAAATTTAAAACAGAATTAGAAATCGAAAGAGCACACAGGATTCCAACACAAAGAAATAATACGCAAACGGGACCAAGGACTTTAATATTTAAACTTTTAAGGCATCAACAAGCAATAGAAATATGTCAACTAGCCAAGGAAAACAAAAATCTCAAATGTCAAGACTCAAAAATACATATTGTCCCAGATTTTGCGAAAGAAACAGCATCAAAAAGAAAACAATTTCTGGACATGAGACCCCAACTGAGATCTTTAGGAGCTAGGTTTGGACTCCTTTACCCAGCGGTAATGAAAGTTACTATCGCTAACAAAACTCAAAACTTTATGGACCCCAAAAAACTACAGGAATTTCTGGATCAACACGATCAACCAATGACAACTTAAAGACATTTGATGGCTACTTTTTAATACTTATAAACTTATATATACTTATATAGGAAATAAATCTTTCAATATAGAAGAAAATTTGAAAACATCGGTTAAAGATTCAAAACTTTCAAGACAACGGAAAATTTGCACGAGGATCGAATTAAAAATTTAAACAACATGCAACGTTCTCAACAGGAAGCAAAGAAGAAATCCACAAGATTCAATTCTAGAACTTTTAAACAAAATAGACTTACATGCAAGAATGTGAATTAGACAGAGATCCATCTTGAAATGATGACGAAGGATGATTTTCTCTTTGACAAAAGAATAAGGGATGTGCTGATTGGATAGAAAATATTGAGGGCGGAGTATAGAGAGGAAAGAAAGCCATCCTCCAATCATATTATGTCTGGTTTAATCGAATGATTTCCTGTAGGAGGCGGTGCTTCCGGCTAAACTTGCGTTTCAAATACATTACATTGCGTTTCAATAGAAAAATATATAAAATTTGAAAACACAAGTTTGCCTGACAAGTTTTTGATTTTACTTTAAGGATTTCCTTATGCCTCATATTTATTCCTCATATAAAATAAATATATATTCCTCATACAAAATTGATAATTTTAAAATGCACCGATGTTCATTCAAATCCTATGGGTTTAGTTGGATGAAATAACAAAATCTGATACTTAGAAATATTAGTAATGTAAAAAATGAATTTCTTTTTGATCTCTATATGAAATGTTCCTAAAAAACATTATTGTATAAAAATGCACATGAAAATAGAAGATGAATATATTAATTACTTAAGTTTTATAAATTGATTATCAAATTTAAAATATTATATAAATTTTTTTTATATAATATGATAATATATTTTTATATTTTATTTCATTTGGAATGAGTTATCCTTATAAACTTAAAAATATACAAAAATGGATTAAAAAAAATATTTTATATTTTAAGAATGACCAAATTAATGAAAAATGTTTTATTACCAAGATTTTCATATGTTACTTTGATTACTTTGATTTAAAAAAAAAAAAAAAATTTTTGGTAGTAATTTAGATGAAATAATTAATAGCTTGAGGGAGTTATTTAAATCTAACCTCAATCTGCGTATCCAAGTTTTCGTAATTAAAAAGGGAGGGATGGGAGGGATAGGAGGGAATAGAAGGGAGATATATAAGAAAAGGATAGGTGAAGGGGGGGGGGAAAAGATACAAAATATTTAAATTATTGGGAAAATTTTTATCTTAAAATCATTTATTGTTTATTATCTAAAAAATTAAAAAAAAAAAAAAAAAAGATAAATGGATCTTAAAATAATGTCCTTAAATGTTAATGGTCTAAATCATATGATAAAAAGGAAAAAAGCACTATTATTTTTAAAGAGGCAAAATACAGATATATGCTTTATACAAGAGACCCACCTTTCACATATTGAATCTATTAAGCTAGAAGGAGGTTGGGTCAAACATTGTTTTTTCTCACCAGCTGTAGGGAAAAAAGCGGGTGTTGCTATTCTAGTAAATAAAAAATGCTCTGCTACATTCAAATTAAAAGCTTCAGATATTCATGGAAGATGGGTAATTGTAGAAATGAATATGGGAAATACTACCATGACATTGTTTAATATATACGCCCCTAATTCGAACCAAAATGAATTCTTTAAAACTCTTCAACAACTAATTTTACCACTGGCTACTTCAAATCTTATAGTAGCAGGGGATTTCAATGCTGTAAGGGATCCTTTATTGGATAAAAACCCAAGTAGAGTTATGAAATCTATGGGATTAGAAAATTTGATTCAATCTTGCGATTTAGCAGATATATGGCGAATACTTCATTTTGATGGTCGGGAATTTTCTTTCTGTTCTCATGTTCATAATTCTTTTTCTAGAATAGATTATATTTTTATTTCAAATCATCTAGCACATCAGGTGACACAGGCTGCTATTGATCCTATTATTTTATCTGATCATGGTGGAGTATGGATCAAAATTAAAATTATAGATCAAAACAATAATAGACCAATTTGGAAGTTAGATAATACATTGTTAGCTGATCCAATTTTTTGTGAAAATCTTCTAACAAAAATGAAATAATTTTTTCAAATAAATGACAAAGATGAGATTAATAGAGAAACTCTATGGGATGCTTTTAAGGCATCAATTAGAGGACAAATAATTTCTTATTCGGCTTTTCTTAAAAAACAGATTAAAAAACAATTTTTAATCTTAGAAAAAGAGATTAAAAATTTAGAATCAAAACTTATAGAAAAATGGGAATATTCTATTCAACAAGAATTACTAAAACTAAAAGGTAAATATAATGAGATCTCATCTAAAATGATTAGGAAAGATTTATTTTCTCAGCAAACGTTGTATTATGGTAACTCAAATAAGTCGGGAAGAATATTAGCAAACTATCTTAAAGCAAAAAAAAGAAAAACAAAATTAATTGCTATAAAAGATGAAAATGGTGACACACTTACACAAATTGAACCTATTTTAAAACAATTCCTAAAATTTTATAGATCTCTTTATTCTTCCGAGACTTATTTAAATAAAGAAAAAGATGGTTTAGAATTTTTAAAAATGTTAGAGGGTCCAAAAATTCCTGAACATATAAAACGAAGTTTAGAAGAACCAATATCACTAAAAGAATTAGGAACAGCTTTGAAATCCCTTAGAGTTGGATCCGCTCCAGGTGGTGATGGATATACAGTTGAATTCTATAAAACATTTCAAAATTTTTTATTACCCTATTTATTAAATCTTTATCAATATCAACTTAATAAAGGTTGTATTAACGGCACTATATCAGAATCTTTAACTATTGTTTTGCCAAAATCTAATAAAGATCCCACTTTGGTCTCAAACTATAGACCAATATCTTTAATAAATGTAGATGGAAAATTATTAGCAAAAATACTTGCGTTAAGATTGGCTAATGCTCTCCCCCATATTATAGGTATGCATCAAACAGGATTCGTTGCTCAGAGACATTCATCTCATAATACCAGATTAACATTCCATATGTTATATTTAACAAAAAAAATGAATGAGCCTACTTTTGCTGTCTCATTGGATGCAGAAAAGGCTTTTGATAGAGTAGAATGGCCTTTTATGTATCAAATCCCAAAGTGCACAAGAATTAATATGAAAAAGTATAGGACTTTCATTAGTCACCAAAACAAATGAGTTCAAAATAAATTAAACTCTAAAATCACATCATGAAAATAATTTAAACATTAAAGAACTTCGGTGGATGTATAAACTCAATACCATGCATCCCCATGGCCTGAATTTAACTAGTGATTGGCTAACTGTGAGTATATGAATGTAATCAAGAGTAGTGCAGAAAATGTGTGAAAGGTCTATAGTTAGGGTGCCCATTGGCTAGGTTTGGGTCAGGTGATCAGGGGTTTTGGACTTATTAGTTCTCCGTAAACCGGGTTTTTTTTCCCTTCCGGTTCATTAACTATGGATTTAGCCTTCAGCTAATACATATTATGGCTCTGGTAAGCTTTGTAGCAATTTCGTATACTGTGTTCTATTTACTAACGATACTGGGTTTGTTAAATATAAATGACTTTAATATCTGTTTTTTTATAGCGTTCTCCTTCCCCGACCCTGATGAAGTAATGAAACGCGTCGGTGGGGAATGAACCAGACCCAGTCTTTAAAATATAAGTTAAGTAATTGCTACTATATGCTACTGTTGCTAAAATTATTAGGCACAAGCATTTTATAAAACTTTATAACTTATTGACAAAAATAAAAAGTAAAAAAGCAAAAAATATATTTAAAGATAAAATCACACACGATAAGGTTCCTATGAGGACAGCTACCATTCGTTAATCACGGGTGGCATACTGAGGAACGCGATGTGATTTTAGAGTTTAATTTATTTTGAACTCATTTGTTTTGGTGACTAATGAAAGTCCTATACTTTTATGTATCAGGCAATGGAATGGTTTGGTATAGGTCCTGGATTCATACAAATGATACAAACATTGTACAGCTCCCCTTCTGCTAGATTATATATTAATAACACGTTTTCAGAAAAATTTAATCTACAGAGAGGAGTTAGACAAGGATGTCCCTTATCTCCTTTGCTGTTTGATATTGTTTTAGAACCCTTAATATTAGCTATCCAACAAGCAAAGGAGATACAAGGTATACCTCATTCAGACAGAGAATATAAGATATCTGCTTATGCAGACGATTTATTATTATATTTGAGGAATCCAGAATCCACCATTCCATATCTACTTGAACTGATTGAGAAATTTGGAAATTTTTCAGGATATAAAATTAACTGGAATAAATCAGAGGTTCTTCCACTAAATATACACTGTACAAAAGGTTTATTTGATACATTCTCCTTTGTTTGGAAGGAAGAGTCTATTAAATACCTTGGAATTTTGATAACAAAAACAATAGATGAAACAATGAAAATTAATGAAAAATGTTTATTACAAAAAGTGATAGAAATGTGTGAGCAATGGAATCCTTTACATTTATCTTGGTGGGGAAGAATACAAACAGTTAAAATGATGATTTTACCTGTAGTTTGCTACCAAATGGGGATGATACCAGTTTTCTTTCAAGATTCTTTTTATACAAAATTAAATAGGATTTTGACAAAATTTATATGGCTTGATAAAAAACCAAGAATTGCTCTAGTGTCGTTGCAAAAACCAATTAAAGAGGGAGGGGTAAATTTTCCCAACTTTTATAGGTATCATCAAGCCTATATTTTACATCATGGTATGTATTGGATCCTCCCAGAGCCCACAGATAATATTCCAGACTGGTTCTGGCTGGAATGGAGGCTTATGTTTCCATTATGTCTTAGTCATGTAATTAGTATCAAAATGCCAAGGTTATACAAAGACCATAAAATATTTATGGATACCTGGAAAACTATAAGATACATAAGTAATCTAACTCATATTCCAATTAGTAAATCAACTACTCAAACTATATGGCTAAACCCCAAGATCAAGATTGGCGGTTTTAAAGTCATCTGGAAACACTGGATGATAGCAGGTATTCGTATTTTGGATGATGTAATAAAAAATGGAAAGTTGCTGGAGTTTTCACAATTGCAACACAATTTTGGCCTTAATAAAACACAATATTTTAAATGGTTGCAATTGAAGCAGTCTATTCAGGTAGGGTTCCCTGAATGGAAAAACCTCACTAAATATCACAGTTTGGAATTCTTGTGTTTCCAGATGGACTCAATAGGACATAAAGCCGCACAGTGGTATAAAATAATATCCGGATTTATAAATAAAAAACCAAAAAATGGTCTTAGAGACATTTGGAGCATTGAGATAAAGCATCAGATTAGTGCATCTCAATGGCCACGGCTTTGGTCTTGGAGGTTAAAATGTACAGTGTCAGTATCTATGAGACAAACTTGGTTTTTTCTTCTACATAGAGCTTTTTGGACCCCTGTTCGTTTACAAAAAATAGATAGCTCAAGATCTAATAGATGCTGGCACTGTCATACTGAAGTTGGGACATTAGATCATCTTTTATTCTTTTGTCCATTAATCTTATCATTCTGGAAATCAATTTGGCCCCAAATTAATAGGATGTTAGAAAATCCGGTAGCCTTGACATATGATACTATATTATTTGGAACAACCATTAGAGCAAGAAATCAAATTTCATCAAGTAATAACAAACTTCTATTTATTTTAACTGGAATAGCAATACAACAAATCACATTTAATTGGAAACAACATGACAGATTAAGGAGAAATTAGGTTCTTACCTGCTAATTTACTTTCTTTTAGCTTCTCCAGACCAGTAGAGGTTAACTTTACGAATGGGTATATATCTAATCATGACCAGCAGGTGGAGACTGAAAACAAAACTTTGGGACAGTATATACTATCCTCCCTTCTCTATTTCCCTCAGTCTGCCGAATAGCCAAGCAGAACCAAGAACTGGAAAACAGGAAGAAAACAATACTCCGAACAGGAGTAACAAATAACATACCCAAATGCTGTTGGAAAATGCAGAGGAGAAATACCCGAAGGAAAATGTCCCCACAGCTCGCCAGCTAAGCCAGCCGAGCCACAGCCGCTGTTCTTTAATTCTCCCCGGCCCTAGAAAAATACTAGAACCCGCAGCAAAAAACAAAAACTGCCCGCGAAAACAGCCCCAACAACAACAACAACAACAGACAGGGTGGGGACCTCTACTGGTCTGGAGAAGCTAAAAGAAAGTAAATTAGCAGGTAAGAACCTAATTTCTCCTTCTTTAGCACTCTCCAGACCAGTAGAGGTTAACTTTACGAATGGGACGTACCAAAGCAGTCCCTCTCACGGGCGGGACCCCCGAAGGGCCGATACCAGAACACGCTCACCGAACACCGCGTCCCGACGCGCCTGAACATCTACCCGATAATGTCTAACAAAAGAATACAAGGAGGACCAAACCGCAGCCTTACAAATATCCACCGGAGGCACGAGCGACGACTCAGCCCAAGAAGCCGCCTGACCCCGAGTGGAATGAGCCTTGAGAAACTCCGGAACAGGCTGCTGTTTCAGAAGATAAGCGGAAGCAATCGTCTCCTTGATCCAGCGCGCAATAGTAGCCTTAGAAGCGCCAGCTCCCCGACGAGGACCAGCCAGGAGGACAAAGAGATGATCGGACTTCCGGAATTCCTGGGTCCGCTGCACATCAGAGCGAAGGACCCGACCGACATCCAACTTGCGCAGCTGCCGTTGCTCAGAAGAGCCCTCCCGACCACCCAAGACCGGGAGAACCACCGATTGATTGACATGAAAAGAGAAACAACCTTCGGCAGAAAGGAAGGAACAGGCCGCAAGACGACCCGCTCCCTAGACAACTCCAAGAAGGGAGCCCTACAAGAGAAAGCCTGCAGCTCAGAAATACTCCTAGCAGAAGTAATGGCCACCAAAAAGACCGCCTTCAAAGTAAGGTCCTTCAAAGAACAGTCGTCCAAGGGCTCGAAAGGCGGGCGCACCAAAACAGAGAGAACCAGATTAAGATCCCAAGAGGGAACCGAGGGCCGTAGGGGAGGCCTAAGCAACTTGGCCGCCCGCAGAAACCGAATCACATCAGGAAGAGCCGATAAACGCTGACCTGACACCAACCCTCGAAAGGTCGACAGGGCCGCAAGATGAACCCGGAGAGAAGACCAAGCCAGGCCTCTATCCAGGCCATCCTGCAAGAACTCTAGAATGTTAGGCAGAGAAGCGCGAAAAGAGGTCACTCCCCGCGCCCGACACCATTCCTCAAAGAGACGCCAAACCCGCACATAAGCCCGAGAGGTAGAAAGCCTCCGGGACCCCAACAGTGTAGCGATCACCTTGTCTGAATATCTCTTCTTGCTAAGGCGACCCCTTTCAAGAGCCACGCCGTAAGACAGAAGAGAGACGGGTCGAACAAGGGAATGGGACCCTGCATCAGAAGGTCGTCCGAGAGAGGCAGAGGAAGAGGAACCGCCACCAGGTGTCTCACCAGATCCGCATACCACGGACGTCGAGGCCAATCCGGAGCCACCAGCACCACCAAACCAGGATGGTGAACAATGCGAAGAAGCACTCTGCCCACCAGCGGCTAAGGAGGGAACACATACAACAGCCCCTCCGTTGGCCACGGCTGGACCAGAGCATCCAGACCCTCGGCCAGCCCTTCCCTGCGACGACTGAAGAAGCGGGGCACTTTGGCGTTGCCACTCGTGGCCATCAGGTCCATCAGGGGCTGCCCCCAATCTTGCACTATCAACCGAAACGCTCCGGCGCCGAGAAACCACTCTCCTGGATCCAGGAAGTGACGACTGAGGAAGTCTGCCTGAACATTTTCTACCCCGGCTATATGAGAAGCCGAGAGGTCCAGAAGATGGGACTCCGCCCAAACCATGAGCCGAGCCGCCTCCTGCGCCACAGGAGTGCTCTTGGTGCCCCCCTGACGATTGACATAAGCCACCGCCGTGGCATTGTCCGACAGGACTCTGACCGACTTGCCCAGCAAAAGGGAGTGGAAAGCTAACAGCGCCAGCCTGACCGCTCTGGTCTCCAACTCGTTGATCGACCAGGAGGCCTCCTCCGCGGACCAGGTGCCCCGAGCTGAGTGGCCCATAAACTGAGCCCCCCAACCGAGGAGACTCGCATCCGTAAGGAGCACCGTCCACTGCGGGAGATCCAGACCCACCCCCTGAACCAGGTGAGGGGTCCGGAGCCACCAGCGCAGACTGCAGCGCGCCAAGCCTCGCAGGGGAACCGGAACATCCAAATCTTGCCTCCGGGGAGACCACCTCCGGAGCAGAGCATACTGAAGAGGACGCATGTGGGCCCGCGCCCACCTCACCACGTCCAGGGACGCCGCCATTGACCCCAGGACTTGGAGGAAATCTCGCGCCCGAGGACCCCGGGACGCCAAAAGCAGGCGAATCTGAGATTGCAATTTGCTCACCCGGGCCTCTGGAAGGAAGACCTTCCCCAAGGAGATGTCGAACATAACCCCAAGGCACTCCAGACGCTGAGCCGGGACCAACCGACTCTTGGAAAGGTTGACCACCCAGCCCAGCGACCGGAGAAACTCCACCACCCGAGCCGTAACCCGGGAGCTCTCCTGCAACGACTTTGCCCGAATCAACCAGTCGTCCAGGTAGGGGAGAACCAGGATGCCCACCGACCGCAAGGCTGCCGCGACGACCACCATTACCGTGGTGAACGTCCGAGGAGCCGTGGCCAGACCAAAGGGAAGCGCACAGAACTGAAAGTGCCGCCCCAAGATCGCAAAGCGAAGGAAGTGCTGATGAGAGGCCCGAATTGGAACCTGCAAGTAGGCCTCCGTCAGATCGAGAGACATCCAGGATGGGCCGAAAGGTCCCCTCCTTTATGGCCACCACAAAGTAAATGGAGTACCTGCCGGTGCCCCACTCCGTAGGGGACACCGGCACCACTGCCTCGAGATCTAGCAAACGCTGAAGGGTCTGACGAAAAGCCTGCGTCTTCCATGGAGTCTGACATGGAGAAGCGAGGAAAAGGTCCGGCAGAGAGCGGGTAAACTCCAGAGCGTAACCGTCCCGCACCACCTCAAGGACCCACTGATCGGACGCGATCTCGGCCCATTTGGGGAAAAATTTGCGCAGCCGGGCCCCCACCGGAACCAAAGGGGGCGCCGGCAAGGAGTCATTGCGCAGGACGGGAAGCGGGGGAACCGGCGGAGGGATTCCCTGCCCCCCGACGGGCCCCCCGAAAGGGCTGCATGCGCTGGAAGAACCGACCCCGGGAAAAACCCTGAGCCGGGAAAGAAGCAGCCCCACGCCCCGGGCGATACTTGCGAAATTCCCGCAAACGCCCCCGGGCAGCCCCACACCTAGACGCAGGGCGGGCACGGTCCTCAGGCAGACGGGGCACCTTCGAGTCCGTCAGAGTCTGAATCAACTCATCTAATTCCTCTCCAAACAAAAAGACCCCCTAAAGGGAACTTTAGTAAACTTAGCTTTGGACGCAGAATCCGCCGCCCAAGCGCGCAGCCACAAAATACGCCGCGCGGCCATGCCATAGACTTAGCCGAAATCCGCACCAAGTCATAAAGAGCATCTGAGAGGAACGAGGCAGCCATCGCAATCTTCGCTACCTCCTGATCCACTAGAGACCAGTCATCAGACTCCCGATCCAGGACACGCTCAGCCCACCGAAACACGGCGCGAGCGACTAGCTCCCCACAAACAGCCGCCTGGACCCCAAAGGCAGAGACATCAAAATCATACTTAAGAAGAGTCTCTAACGCACGCGCCTCCGAGACCCTAAGAGCAGAACCGTCCATAACAGGCACGGTATGCCGCTTAGGAAGTGCCGAGACCACCGCGTTCCCCATTGGCGAAATTAAGGTAGCCCTACCTCCCTCCGGGACGGGATACCCAAGAGCCAAGGCGCACACCAAACGAAACTGCGCCCATAGGCCACTGCGCCAACACAAAATCCCGCAAATCCTGACGCACAGGAAAAGAGCGGGAACCAGGACAGACCCCCTGAAGCAGAGGGGCCCCCATACGCGGGGTCTCCGGCGGCGCCACTGCAAAAATGCAGCACCAAGGAGACCTGCTACACAGGTCTAAAAGCTCATCCCTCTGAATAAAAAAGCGCACCACGGACGCATCTGCTCTGGAAGACGGGAAACCCGCCGCCCCGCTGCCAACAGGCGTCCCCTCTAGAGGATCCTGGAAGCCCGCCAAAGCAGCCAGGTCCTCAACCAGGCCAACACGCTCCTCCGCCCACCAATTCGCAATCCAAGCCCCCCCGCGGGCGCTTGGATGAGGGAGGAGGAAGAGGGGACGCCAAACGAAAAGAGGGAGGCAAAGCCATAGGGGGCGCGGAGGGAAACCCCCCCCCGAAACCCCCCAGGCGCACGTGGGACCCCCAAAAGTCCGCACAAAGAAAGAAAATAAATTGGGGGCAAAAAACCCCTGGGGGTCCCCAGGGACTCCCTGCCCCAGCAGGGGTCCAAGCTGAAACCTGCCCCTGTGTTCGCCATACAGGGGGAAGGTCACCTGAGGTTGCAGACAAAATGGAGGGGCCAGACAAAGAAAATGGCGAAGTTCCCGCCAAAAATGCTCCCTCCATGGCCTGTAGCGGCTGAGAAGACTGAACAGTCCCAGCCGCTAAGACAGGCAAGTCGGCATCAGCTGTCAAAAAATCAGCTGAGAGGGAATCCTTCGGGGAATCCCTCCGTGGGCGGTTGTGGAAGACCGGGCTTCCCCACTGCTCCAAGCCGACTCGCGAGGCACCATCGGCGGGGAGCTCTGGGCGCCTGCAGCCGCTGCCGACGGAGCTCCACCACCTCACCGACCCAAACCGCCGAGTTCAGGCCGGCCGCGAGTGCCTCGCGGCTGGACTAAAATTGTGGCCTACTCCCCCGGAGAAGGGCACAATTGCTCCAGACGCGACCTAGCTATAAAAAAGTGCTGGTTACATGAAAAAATACAGTAAAATACAGTTTTCTTAAAGGGAAACAACCCTTCAGACCAGCCCTACCTCAGGATTTTTTTTTTTTTTTTTACAGAACAGACTCCACAGGCTCTCGAAGCAATATGCCTTGCTTGACTTAGGGGGCAAGGCTTACTGCTGAGGCTCCTCTAAAAAAATGTGGGGAGGTGGAGGAAGTGGGGGGAGGGACCCCGCTCGTGACCCGCCGGGTTTGACACCCCCGAGGTCGGACGGACCCCCAAACAGGGCCCGACCAAGCTCCGTCCGGCCAAAAACAGGGACAATAAACCCCTAAACAAATTCCAACAGCCCTACCAAGAGAGATGGGTACAGATCACTCAACACCTGCTGGAGACTGAAAGAAGACTGAGGGAAATAGAGAAGGGAGGATAGTATATACTGTCCCAAAGTTTTGTTTTCAGTCTCCACCTGCTGGTCATGATTAGATATATACCCATTCGTAAAGTTAACCTCTACTGGTCTGGAGAGTGCTAAAGAAACTATATTTTCTGGTGGAACTCGGTATGCCACATATACAAAATGGAACTCGCTATTGCAACACAAAAAGGATATATGAATAAATTTCAAAAAATATGGGGACCATTAACAAATTTTTGTAAAGAATGATAAATTTTTCCCATAATTAAAATATATGATAAGAAGGGAAAAGGGAGGGGAGCATATTTCTGGTTAATACAAAATATTTCAATAATTTAAATTATTATACCAATAACAGAAGAGAATACAATAAAAATATATATTACTGACTGGAAGGGAGGGGGGAGGGGATGGGAAACTATTATATTCAGTATGTATTATATAATTTAAAATTCTTATATATTAATCTGTATTTTATACTTTGCTTCAAAAGAAAAATGTTTTACTGATACTTATTATGAGTTTATCAAGTGTGTATATTCAAGTTTTAATTGATCTTATGTAATCCACTTGCTGTAACATAAGAAAATGAATAAAGATTTATAAAACAAAAATGATATAAGTGTCATTAGTGATTTTTTTTTTTAAGATAGGAAATGTATAAATCAAACAGGAAATTTTTGTGTTTGCAAGTCTTTTTTAAATGGCAGCATATCCCTAAGATATAGCCACCTAACAAAAATAAACACTTTTTCTAAGTATTTGCATTTAAGGCTTGGTGAGGAACATTGAGAGAGCTGGTAGCAAAAACAGAAACTAAATTTGAACTCAGGACAGGTTGATAAGTATACCTTTCTTTTCTAAGTCATAGAGGCGCTGCTGCCAAAAACTTCTGAATGGGGATATCCCAGTTCCTGGACCAATCAAGATGCATGGTTTGGATGGGTTTTCGGGCAGCTGGAAATTACTTGCACTAAAATCATAGAAAATTCACCCAATTAAACATGAATTTCTGTAATAAATAAAAATAGCTAGCTAAATTAATATATACATTACAGGTAAGCAGTGATACTTGACACAGTAGGACTCATTTTCAAAGCACTTTGTAAATCTAAGTTCCATAGGTACAAAGAAACTTTGTAAGTTTAAGTCCTTTGAAAATATGTCTCTATGTCTAGTATGATATATTTTTATGTTTATGAACCTTAGTAAAAGCCTGGGGTCAACTTATGTGTCAGCTATTCCATCTTTTTGCAATACTATTTGATCTGACTTTGTAGCTGTGGGTGTAGAAAGGCAGGCTGAATTATGAAGTGAGCATTTAGTAGAAGCACAGGATAAATCTGTACCTTTAAAGCTTAAAGTATTGATACATGTTGGTATCATGAGTTTTTGCGTCTTATAAAGAGCCAAATGAGAAGAATGGAGAGACTTGGAAAAAAACATAGAACTGAGACACTCCTTTACAAAAATATTTAAAAGTCCAAATGAAGATAGTGAGAAAAGATTCCAAGTTTATTAAAATTTTGATAAAATGCTAATCATAAATTCTAAGCATTTTACAATTAAAAAAGGGGGAAACATTTAACAGACTAAATATAGACTGTTTAAATCTTTATTGATTTTCAAACTTTGATAGTGCAATACAATTGGTAAATCATAAATAGTGCACAGAACGCACTAATAACTATACAATTATTACATTAAACAGTCATTTACTCTCTTCCTCATCTTAATTATTAACACAATAATAATAACTTTATTCTTCTATACCGCCACAATCTTGCGACTTCTAGGCGGTTTACAATCAAGAGTGCTGGACATTCAGTGAAATACAATAAGTAGATATTCAGAGGAAATACAGAGATCAGAGACCTCAGGAGGCAATAGTATAGAAATACAATTTGCTGAGCGAAAATGTAATATGTACATTTTAGTAGGTAATGTCCGACAGGACCTGTTGGGGATAAATAGCAATGTAAAGTTACGATAAGATGAAGATAGCAGATTATATTTATAACAGTGCTGTAAGTTCAGGTGGAATAGGGAGGGGGAAGGGAGAGGGAGCGCGGGTCAATTGTTTAATGTTTTTAGGCGTTTCCTGAATTCCCTGTATGTAGTGGGAGAAAGCAGTTGGTCTAGGTCTTTGCCCCATAGGACTGCTTGGTGAGAGAGAAGGTGTTCGTGGTGTTTTTTCATTTTGCAGCCTTTAACTGGAGGGGAAATGAGTTTTGGGTGTGTGTTTCTCTTGAGTTTGTTATTAGAAAATGCGAAAAGGTCCGTTATGTACTTGGGGGTCAGGCCGTATAGTACTTTGAAGCAGAGGCAGGCAAATTTAAACTTTACTCGGGCTTCCGTTGGTAGCCAGTGCAGCTGCCGATAATGTGATTTCAATATTATAATTAAATAATTTCACTCCTCAAAGTACATTTCCCTCCCTCCCCCCCACCCACCCTACGTTTGGGGACTAGTAAGTCCTTTAATGATGTATGGAGTCCATTGACTACTTTTGTTGCATTACAGTAAGGGTAATGTTTCTTTCTTTTTCATTAGATTTCTTTACAGACTAAATATAGACTGGACAAACTTGACAGACGAAGAAACAAAAGGAAAGTGGAGAGAACTACAGTTTGAAAGAAAAGAAGACATAGAAGGTAAATAACAGAAGGGAGGTACTGGAGATCAGATTATTACATGACCAAGGCAACCACAGATTCTCACATTCCTCTCAAATAATCAAAGATAAATTATTTTCTTTAGTCAGAGAACTGACAGAAAATAACAAGACTGACAGTCAGAGTTTGGCCAGGCCATCACTTGAGATGTTAGGAGAACACTTTCGAGATAAGATCTATTCTCTGTGACCAGACACACAAAAGTCACCCAGTGTCATGGGTCCAATAGAAGACACAGTAAAAGGGTCATTGCATGATGCTTATGTCAAATTAGATGGAATTTCAGCTGTGTTTATTACTTAAAATTGTAAAGTTAATCTTAGAAACCAAACAGTACTCTAAGATGATAGATTATACCTTTGTTCTTGGTAAAGACGCCTAGCTTGAGAATAACATCTCTGCTTCTGTCAATGGTTACTAACAATTTGAGAGAAGGTGTGGTACTATCCAACTGGAAGTGTGCCACAGTTCATCCGATCTTGAAGGCTTCAGTGTTGAAACCTAATTTAGTTGAAAGCTATAGTCTATTTCCAATCTTAGCTAAATTAGTTGAGAGAGTGGTATTGGAGCATTTGGCCTCATTTATTGAAAATACTAATGCTTTCCATTCTTAACAGTCCAGATTCCATAGGGGACATAGTACAGAAGCCATCTTAACCACAGTTGTTAGTGATATACGGCAAATGTTGGATAGTGGATACTATTGTTTGGCAGCAGCCTTTGATTTAATGGATCAATATAAGCATAGGCTTCATAATCTGGGAACAAAGAAGAAAGTATTGCTATGGTTAAAATGGTTTCTAACAGAGAGAGCATATGTAGTTAAAGGAGAGACAGACTATAGTAAAAAGATTTCCCCTGGAGTGTGGGGTACTACAAGTCTCAGCATTGTCCCCACTATTATTAAATTTATATCTATACCCATTGAAGTCACAGATTCAATCACATGGCTTTGATCTCTATTTTTATGCAGATGACTTTCTAATTTTGGCCAAAATTTCTCCTTCCACATTAGATCTAAGTGCTTTGCAACAGGTCTTACAATTGACCGAGGAATGTATTAAACAAATTAGGTTAGTCCTGAATATTAAAAAGACATCAGTTCAATTACAGAAGTTGGATAGCTCTAGGTCTAGTAGATGCTGGCATTGTGGTTAAGAAGCTGGGACATTAGACCATTTAATTTTTTTCTGTCCCTATATAAATGCCTTTTGGAAGTTAATTTGGTCCCAAATTAATTCATTGTTAGAAAATCATGTTGCACTTTCATATGATACTATATTATTTGGTACATCTATGAGATTCAAAAGCCCAATTTCTGCACATAATAATAAACTTTTATTAATATTGACAGGAGTTGCCATTCAACAGATTACTGGAAACTGGAAAGATTATACTAAACTTAATTACACCTTTTGGTGGAATTCAGTATGTCATATTTACAAAATGGAGAGGGTGCTTGCTATGCAACAAGGAAATTATCATAAGTTGAAAAAGATTTGGGGGCCATTGATTATTTATTCTAATGATCAGACATCTTAAACACCTTGGTATTAGATAAGGTATAGGGGGGGTGGGATTGGGAAAGATAATAATTGTCAATTGTTCTAGTATTAATAAACGGGTGGGTGGGAAGGGTTTCTTTTATATTTATATATTTTAAGGATTATAAGTAAGATTGTCAAGTAATTTGTTTAAAATTTTTTCTTTTTTTTTTTTAACTTTTTATTTATAGAATTTTCATTCTTTCAATACATGAATCACATATTATAAAATGTATAATAAAATATATATGTATGTACAAATTCATATCATAGATATTCATCCCTTTCCCCTATTAATTGTTTTTCCATTTTTCTTTCATATTAATATCTATATTTCCCACCCTAACCCTATATTACTATTATCAATGTGTTAAGATATCTGATCTCTAGAATAATTAGTCAATGGATCCCATATTTTCTTAAAATTTTTAATATTTCCTTGTTGTAAAGCCAAAATTTTCTCCATTTTGTAAATGTGACATACCGAGTTCCACCAGAATGTATAATTTAGTTTGGTAAAATCTTTCCAATTTTGTGTGATTTGCTGCATGGCAACTCCTGTCAATATTAAAAGTAATTTATTATTATTTGCTGATATTGGACTCTGTGTTCTCATTGCAGTACCGAATAATATGGTATCATATGAGAGTCCTACGTGATTTTCTAGTAATATATTTATTTGGGGCCAAATTAAATTCCAAAAAGCTTTTATACAGGGACAAAAAAAAATTAAATGATCCAATGTCCCTACTTCTATTTTACAATGCCAACATCTATTAGATCTAGTATTATCTATCTTTTGCAAGCGCGTCGGGGTCCATAACACTCTATGTAATAAAAATAACCATGTTTGACTCATAGATGCTGACTTTGTTAATCTTAATCTCCAGGACCAGAATTTTGGCCATTGAGATGCAGAAATTGTCTGTCCAATCTCAATGCTCCAAATATCCCTAAATTTAAAAATTTTTCTGACTGAATATTATATACTTGTTGTAAGACTTGAAAATGAATAAAGAAATGCCAATTTTATTTATATTTGTCATACATATTAAATGATTTACATATTATCTAAAACATTATAAAAATATGAATATAAATATGATATATTGTACTTAAAGTATTCATGAAGGAAAATCAAGTGTGTGTTTATAAGATTATGTATTTTTCTGATACACTTGTTGTAATATGAAAAAATGAATAAAGAAATTAAAAAAAAAAAGAAAATGAATAAAGATTTATTAAAAAAAAAAAAAGATATCAGTATGCTGGGTGACTGGTCACTCTGACCCACCAAATTAAAATCTAGGTATTGCTTAGCAATCAGTTTACACCAGTTTCACAAATTTAAATATTTAGGTGTTATCATCGATTCCAATTTAACTTTCAAAGACCATATTGCCTCAGTGGTGCAGAGAAGCTTTTTCACACCATGGCAGCTAAGATCAATAAAATATGGAAAACTTTAAAATATGTTAATAATTTAACACCTCTTCCAATTCAAAAATCTACATATTAAAATATCTGGCTAAACTCCAGGATCCAAATTGGCGGTTTTAAGATTGTCTGGAAGGATTGGATTAAAGCAGGTATACGAACCTTAAATGATGTTATATCTGATGGTAAATTGCTGGATTTTTCACAGTTGCAAATAAAATTTGGTCTTGATAAAAAACAAAGTTATAAATGGTTGCAACTGAAGCAGGCTATTCAGGCAGGGTTCCCTGAATGGAAATCTCTTAATAATCAATTTAATTTAGATTTCCTATGCTTTCAGGCAGACTTCTTGGGTTACCAAGCCGCGCAGTGGTATAAATTATTATCTGGCTATGTAAATAAGAAACCAAAAACTGGACTTAGAGATATTTGGAGCATTGAGATTAAGCATCAAATTAATGCATCTCAGTGGCCACGTATTTGGTCCTGGAGGTTGAAGTGTCCAATGTCTGCTTCTATGAGGCAAACATGGTTTTTCCTGTTGCATAGAGCACTCTGGACCCCTGTTCATTTACAAAAATTGGATTGCTCTAGGTCTAATAGATGTTGGCATTGTAACCTTGATGCTGGAACTTTAGATCACTTGTTGTTTTATTGTCCATTCATTAAAAATTTTTGGATTTCTATTTGGGATCAAATAAATCATTTAATGGAAAATTATGTAGCATTATCATACGACATAATTTTATTTGGCATGCTGATGAGAGCTAAGCCTCAAATATCTGCTTATAATAATAAGCTTTTGATGATATTGCCAGGAGTTGCCATTCAACAAATAATGTATAACTGGAAGGATTGTACAAGGTTGAATTATTGTTTCTGGTGGAATTCAGTATGTCATGTGTTTAAAATGGAAAGAGTGTTGGCAGTTCAAAAAGGTTACTATAATAAATTTAAGGATATGTGGGGGCCATTTTTAAATTATTATAATGAATAATTTACACTTTTCCCAATTTTAATTCTTACAAGTGGATTGGGGGGTGGATTTCTATTAATAATATATATGAATGATAAGATAGTATATTCATGTGGTATATTTTTTGTTGTATATGGAAGTGGGAGGGGGTTATATCTTTTTGTTGTATGATATGGTAGATTTTCAAGTGATATTGTATTCTAATTGTTTGATATTTACTGTACACTTGTTGTGAATTATAAAATGAATAAAGAATTAAAAAAAAAAAAAATAGATCTTATTTGGACCAAAGGGCTGTATGCATTATTTACATCCAATCTTGATTATGATAATGTGGTCTATGCAGGGCTACCATTGAGACGACTCAAACGTCTGCAAACTTTGCTGAATACAGCAGTAAAAGTCTTAGGCAATGCACAGCTATACGATCATGTGACATCTTTATTGAAACAGTTTCATTGGCTTCCAGTGAAATATCGTGCATTAATTTAAGATCTTATGCATAACTCATAAGGCACTGTGGGCGCATCAGCCATCTTATCTGAAGAGGTGGACTATTCTCTATACTCTTCATCTCTCAATCATGCACTGGAGTATAACAAAGAGAGAGAGCATATTTTTGGCTATGAAATAAATTGCCATGAGAGATTTGACGTGAAATGAATCATAATAAATTCAAAGTACTGTTAAAAAATTATTTTAAACAGGCCTTTGACATTTAGTTAGGAAGAGCCATAGATATGAAGTCACCATCAATTGGGGGTTTGCTCTTTCTTGAGATCTTGTAGGAAGATAGCACACTTGTTGGAATGACTTTCTCCTGATTGAGTAGACAGGTCTTTCCTATTAAATTATGGAGTATCAAATTTTTAATAAACATAATCATAATCATTATCACCCTCACAAATGATTAATCTGTATAGGAACTTATCTACTCACTTGCGCACAAAACAAGGGATCATCTCATTAAGGTTTATTGTGTTCAGCCACGTACTACAAACCCCTTGACGCAAAGGACCTTGGCCACCTGGCAAAACAAAATTTCCAAAACATGAGCTTTTTGATAGAAAATTGTAGCATATTTATATTGAGTCCCTATATATGCTTTTTTAATGGTGTGAATGAGGAGCTATTAATGAACATAAGAGTCACCATCAAACCCAGTATCCTGTTTCCAACAGTGGCCAACCCAGGTCACAAGTACTTGCTGTTGTCAGCTATAGAATCAAAGAAACTCGAAGGGGATTGGGTAAAATATTGTTTTTTTGCCCCTGCAGTAGGGAAAAAAGCAGGAGTAGCAATCTTAATAAATAATAAATGTTCAGCTTCTTTTAAAATGTTAGATTTTGATCTTTTAGGAAGGTGGATTAAGGTTGAAATGAGCATGGGAAATAATACCTTGACTTTATTTAATGTTTATGCCCCTAATTCGAATCAAATTGATTTTTTCAAAAATTTGCAGCAATTATTACTCCCACTGGTTGCTTCTAATTTAGTTGTAGCTGGAGATTTTAATGCTGTTATGGATCCTTTTATGGATAAAAATCCAAGCAAAAATATAAAATCATTAGGGTTAGATAATTTGGTACAATCTTGTGATTTAAAAGATATATGGCGAATACTTCATTTTAATGATCAGGAATTTTCTTTTTGCTCAAAAGTTCATAAGTCAGAATTGATTATATTTTGGTATCAAATTAATTGGTACAGCAAGTAACACAAGCTTCCATTGATCCAATTATTTTATCAGATCATGGAGGGGTGTGGATTAAATTTAAGTTTGATGAACAGGATAATTATAGGTCAATTTGGAAATTTGATAATACATTGATTGAGGATTCAGCTTTTCTTGAAGAACTTAATTTAAAGATATCTGAGTTTTTCCAAATAAATACTTCAGCAGATATTAGTACAGAAATATTATGGGATGCTTTTAAAGCTACTATAAGAGGTAATATTATTTCATATTCTGCGTATTTCTTGGTGGGGAAGAGTTCAAACTATTAAAATGATGATGTTACCTGTAGTTTGCTACCAAATGAGTATGATACCTATTTATTTTCAGGGGTCCTTTTATAAAAAGCTTAATAATATTTTAACAAAATTTCTTTTGCTTGGTAAAACACCTAGAATAGCTTTAGTAACTTTGCAAAAATCAATTAAGGAGGGAGGGGTAAATTTTCCAAATTTCTATAGGTACCATCAAGCCTATATTCTACGTCAGGGTATGTATTGGATCCTCCCAGAACTTATGGATAATGCACCGGATTGGTTATATTTAGAATGGCGCCTTATGTTTCCCCTAAATTTAGTTCATCTGCCAAGTATTAACATACCTAGAAGATACAGAGAAAATAAAATATTAATGGATACTTGGAAAACGTTGAGATTTATAAGTAAATTAACACCTATCCCAATAAACAAATCAACTAATCAATCTATATGGATAAACTCCAAGATCAAAATTGGCGGAGCTCAAATCCTTTGGAAGAACTGGATTATTGCAGGCATTAGATCTCTAGACGATGTTATTTCAGAAGGTAAACTGCTGGATTTTTCACAATTGCAACATAGATTTGGTCTTAATAAAACACAAAGTTTTAAATGGTTGCAATTGAAGCAGGCCATTCAGGTTGGGTTCCCTGAATGGAAAACATTAAATAATCAATATAGTTTAAAGTTCTTATGTTTTCAAGCAGACTTCCTAGGACATCAAGCCGCATTGTGGTATAAATTAATATCTGGATATTTGAATAAAAAACCAAAAAATGGTCTAAGAGATATTTGGAGCATTGAGATTGGACATCAGATTAATCCATCTCAATGGCCACTAATTTGGTCTTGGAGAATGGGATGTACAGTGTCAGCATCTATGAGACAAACTTGGTTCTTTTTATTACATAGAGCTTTTTGGACCCCTACACGTTTGCAAAAATTAGACAGTTCTAAGTCTAGTAAATGCTGGCACTGTAATCTAGAACCAGGGACATTAGATCATTTATTGTATCATTGTCCCTATATTAAAACTTTTTGGAATTCAATTTGGCCACAAATTAATAAATTGATGGAAAATCATATTGCAATATCATATGATACAATATTATTTGGAATGATGATGAGAAAAAAAAGTCAAATTTCACCAGAAAATAACAAGCTTTTATTAATTATGACAGGGGTTGCCATTCAGCATATAACCAACAACTGGAAGAATTATAACAACCTAAATTATACATTTTGGTGGAATACAATATGTCATATATTTAAAATGGAAAGAACAATAGCAATACAAAGAGGGACATATACTAAATTTATAAAAATATGGGGGCCATTGACAAAATACTGCAATGAATAAATAATAGGATTTTTCTTCTTCTTTTCTTCTTTTAAATATATTTTTTATGACACACATAGAGGGGGGTAATGAAAATAATTTCTACATAATATGTTATAATATATTATACAATATGTAATGTATGAATGAAAAGTAATAGAAGGGTGGGGGGAGGGAGAGGGGATAAAAATATATTTAGAACATAATATATTAGATATAAAAGTGTTATTGTATATTCATCAATTGTATTTTAACATGTTGTACACTTTCTGTAAAATTTGAAAATAAAAAATAATATATAAAAAAAAAACAACAAAAAAAAAAACAACAAATGGCTAAACAATTTTCTGATTTGGAAATAGAAATGAAATATTTGGAATCTAAACTAGTTGATAAATATACATTGCAGGCTCTTTTAAAGGCAAAGGGTAAATATAATGAGTTATATTCAAGAATGGCAAGGAAAGATTTGTTTTCTCAACAAACCTTGTATTATGGAAATTCAAATAAGGCAGGAAGATTACTTGCAAATTATCTCAAAGCAAAGAAGAGGAAAACAAGAATAATAGCAATAAAGGATGAAAAAGGAAATACACACACTCAGATCGGAAATATTTTAAGTCAATTTTTAATTTTTATAATGATCTGTATTCTTCCGAGTCTTATGCTGATAAAGCACAAGATGGTTTGGAATTTTTAAAACTTATTGATGGTCCGAAAATTCCTGATCACATAAAAAAAGTTTAGAAGAGCCTATATCACTAAAAGAATTAGAAACAGCGTTGAAATCTCTTAGAATTGGATCCACTCCAGGTGGGGATGGTTTTACTGTGGAATTTTATAAATCTTTCCAAATTTCTTTATTACCCCATTTACTAAATTTATATAAGTTTCAACTAAATAATGGTTGTATTACAGGTACTATGGCAGAATCTTTGACTATTGTTTTGCCAAAGCCAAATAAAGATCCCACTTTGGTCTCAAATTACAGGCCTATATCTTTAATTAATGTGGATGGAAAATTATTAGCTAAAACATTGGCATTGAGGTTAGCTAAGGCTCTCCCTTTTATCATTGATGTATACCAAACTGGATTTGTTGCGAACAGACATTCGTCTAGTAATACAAGATTGGCTTTTCACACATTAAATTTAACAAAAAACTTGAATGAACCTGCTTTCACTGTATCTTTAGATGCGGAAAAAGCATTTGATAGAGTGGAATGGACATTCATGTATCAGGCGTTGGATTGGTTTGGTATAGGTTCTGGATTCATTCAAATGATTCAAACTTTGTATAGCTCTCCTATGGCGAGATTATATATTAATAATAATTTATCAGAACGTTTTTATTTTGCATAGGGGAGTTAGACAGGGATGTCCTTTGTCTCCTTTGCTTTTTGATATTGTTTTAGAATCCTTATTGTTAGCGATTCAACAGACAAAGGAGATACAGGGTATTCCTCATAAAGAATGGGAATATAAACTCTCTGCATATGCAGATGATATTTTACTTTATTTGAAAAATCCTACCACTACTATTCCTTGCCTGTTAGATTTGATAGAGAGTTTTGGAAAATTCTCAGGATATAAAATAAATTGGAATAAGTCTGAAATTCTTCCTCTATGGTATAAAAAGCATGTTTGATACATTCTCTTTTGTATGGAAGGAAGATGGATTAAAATATTTAGGAATCTGGATTAAAAACACGATAGATGACACTGTAAAAGAGAATGAAAACCTTTTATTAAAGAAGGTAACAGAATTGTGTGAACAATGGCATCCTTTACATTTATCTTGGTGGGGGAGAGTTCAAACTGTTAAAATGATAATATTGCCTGTGGTTTGTTATCAAATGGTAATGATTCCGGTGTTTTTTCAGGGGTCTTTTTATAAAAAATTGAATTCTATTCTTACTAAATTTATTTGGCTTGGTAAAACGCCCAGAATTGCTCTAGTATCTTTACAAAAACCAATTAAGGAGGGTGGGGTAAATTTCCCCAACTTTTATAGGTACTATCAAGCCTATATTTTACGTCAAGGTATGTATTGGGTTCTCCCTGATCTCATTGAACATACTCCAGATTGGCTATATTTGGAATGGCAACTCATGTTTCCGTTACATCTTTGTCATGTTCTTAGTATCAAGATGCCCAGGTTTATATAAGGATAACAGAATTCTAATGTATACTTGGAATACCTTACGATTTGTTAACAATTTAACAGCTATTCCTATTAGTAAATCAACAAATCAAACCATATGGCTAAACCCCAAGATTCAAATTGGCGGTTTTAAGATCATCTGGAGATTGCAGGAATACAGACTTTAAATGATGTTATTTCAAACGGTAAACTGCTTGATTTTACACAATTGCAACATAAATTTGGTCTTAATAAATCACAAAGTTTTAGGTGGTTGCAACTGAAGCAGGCCATTCAGGTAGGGTTCCCTGAATGGAAAAGTCTTAATACACAGTATAGTCTGGAATTTTTATGCTTTCAGGTGGACTTTCTGGGTCACCAGGCCGCACAGTGGTATAAAAGTATTAGTGAATCTGTTAAAAAAAGCCTAAAAATGGTCTTAGGGATATTTGGAGCACTGAGATTAAGCATCAGATTTCAGCATCTCAGTGGCCACAAATTTGGTCTTGGAGGATGAGATGTACATTGTCTGCATCTATGAGACAAACATGGTTTTTTCTTTTGCATAGAGCATTTTGGACCCCTGTTAGATTACAAAAGTTAAATAGTTCAAAGTCTAATAGATGCTGGCATTGTAATCTTGCAGTAGGGACTTTAGATCATCTTTTGTTTCATTGTCCCTTTATTTTAGCCTTTTGGAACTCAATATGGGATCAAGTAAATTGTTTATTGGAAAACCACATGGCATTGTCTTATGATACAGTATTATTTGGAATGTCTATGAGAAAAAAAGAGTCGGATATCTTTGCATAATAACATCCTTTTATTGATCATGATTGGAGTCGCCATTCAACATATTACTAGTAATTGGAAAGATCACAGAATTTTTGGTGGAATTCATTATGTCACATGTACATAATGCAAAGATCATTAGCTATACAACATGGAAATTATAAGAAATTTATTAAAATTTGGGAGCTATTAACATCGTTTTGTAATGATTAAATGCCATTTTTCTTTTGAAGTATACACCAGTTATTATAGGGAGGGGGGAGGGTATTATTAGTGTTCAGTTTAGAAAATTTTAATGGGTTTGATGGATGGGGTGAGGGTTAAATATTTGTATTATAAGATATAATAGTAAAAATATCAAGTGATATATACAATGTTACTGATTTGATATTTGTACACTTGATGAAAGTTTGAACTTGAATAAAGATTTAAAAAAAAAACAAAAACAAAAAAACCAAGTACTTGGCAAAATCCGAAGGAGTAAAACAGATTTTATGCTGCTTATCCTAGGAATAAGCAGTGGATTTCCTCAAGTCTACCTTAATAATGGCTTATGAACTTCTATTTTAGGAAATTATCCACACCTTTTTTAAACCCTGCTAAAATAACTGCTTTCACCACATTCTCTGGTGATGATTTTCAGAATTTAATTATAAAATGAATGAAGAAATATTTTCTCTGGTTTGTTTTAAATATATAGGATGATAATTCTTATTTTAAGAAATTTATGTGCTATTTCAAGTGATGTGATGTTTTATTGCAAGTATTTTCTGTACACTTGATGATGAATTTAAAATGAATAAAGATTATAAAAAAAAAAATTGACTACTTGGATGAGTCCTTTGATTATTCAAACAGTCTTATTATCTATGAAAGATTTGTACATTGATTTTATTGTTGTAGTTTACTGATCTTGTATTTTTATCACTGAATTGTCACAGTCCTCTTGATGTTAACCGCCTAGAACTACTGTTTGGGCGGTATACAAAAAAATACATTATTATTATTATTATGCTTCTTAATACTAGTATTTTTGCAAAGAGTAAACAAGTGGATCACATCTACCCATTCCACTCCACTCAGGTTTTTATAGACTTCTATCATTTCTCCCCTGAGCCATCTTATCTCCAGCCTGAAGAGCCCTAGCTGCTGTAACCTTTCCTCATATGGAAATCTTCCCATCCTTTTCATCATTTTTGTTACCCTTCTCTGTACCTTTTCAAACTCCGCTATATGTTTTTTGAGATGCAGCGATAGAATTGCACACAGTATTCAAGGTGCGGCCACACTATGGAGTGATATAAGGGCATTATAACTTTCTCATCTTTGTTTTCTATTTCTTTCTTGATAATTCCTAATATTCGATTTGCTTTCTTTCGACATATCAACAATGACAACTAGATCATTTTCCTGGGTAGTGACTCAACTTAGAACCCAGCATCACATAGCTATAGTTTGGGTTCCTCTTTCTCACAAGCATCACTTTGCACTTGCTCACATTAAATGTCATCTACCATTTTGATGCCCAGTCTACCAGTCTCACAAGGTTCTCTTGCAATTTTTCACAATCCTCTTGCGATTTAACCACTTTGAACAACTTTGTGTCATCAAAAAATGTAATTATCTCACTAGTTATTCCCATCTCTAGATCATTGATAAATATGTTAAAAAGCAGCAGTCCTGGCACAGAATCCTGGAGAACCCCACTATTTACTCTTGCAAAATACCTTTCTCAAAAAAAACTTTAAAGAAATCTTAAGCAGAATCCTTCGGGAATGTTGTTCTACTGTGAGAAACTCCTAACAACTTAATGTGTTTCATTAGTTTTTTAATCTCTATGGGCTTCGGGGTCGTTAGCGCAGTGCAGCCTCTAGCGCAGCTTTGTAAGAGGCCATAACTTGGAAAATAAAACCATTCCCCCTACCTTTGTTGTCTCCCTCCTTCCATGCTGTGCCTCCCTCTGGTGGGTGTCTTACCTTCTGGACAGCTCCCACCTGGCCATTTTATGTGGCCTGTGGTCTGATGCCCCCGGTGTCATCTCGTGGCTGGCTCCAACCTCCTAACATCCACAGTGTGCAAGAAGCCGCATGCAGCAGCTCCTCATGCGTTCTGCGCCTGAACCTGAAGCCTTCTCTATGACATTGCAACGTCAGAAGGAATGCTTCTGGATGAGGCGCGGGACATGAGAGGAGCCACAAGATAACACCATCGAACCGCGGGACGCATAAAACAGCCAGGCAGCCTGGATTCGGCCCACGGGCCTTGAGTTTGACACCTGTGATGTAGTACATAGCTACTTGATTGTCTGTGCAAAAGAGGAGGACTTGGGGGCAGAGAAGATGATGGAAGGCCTTGAGGGCCTCTGAGTTCCAGGAAATTGATATGAAATGTCCGCTCCTTCGTGGTCCAAAGCCCCTGAGTCTGAAGATCATTCAAATGAGCCCCCCAGCATAAGGGGATGTGTCCATCGTGATGACCTTATGTTGAGGGGGGTAAGTGAAAAAGGCGACCTCTGGATAGATTGGAAGAGATCATCCACCATCAAAGTGACTGCAGAAGAGATGATGTTACAGATATATGTTGTGATAGAAGATCCATAGCTTGAGACTACCGAGAAGCAAGGGTCCACTGAGGAGAGCGAAGTGTAGTCATGCCAGTGGTGTAAAATGAACAGTGGAAGCCATGTGGCCCAGTAGAACCACCATGTGCTTTGCTGAGATGGATTGAAGAGGAAGCAGTTGCTGACAAAGATGAATGAGAGCCTGAAGGCGATCTTGGGGAAGAAACTCTGTCATGAGAATGGTGTCTAGGATTGCCCCAATGAACTGCAGATGTTGAGTTGGAAGAAGATGTGATTTGGGGAAGTTGACTTCGAATCCTAGAACCTGAAGAAAAGAAATAGTCTGAGATGTTGCTTGGACCACTTCCTGAGAGGATACAGCCTTGATCAACCAATCATCCACATAAGAGAAGACTTGGAGGCCGTGTGATCGGAGAGAGATGCGGCCACTAAAATGAGGCACTTCGTGAAAACTCTGGGAGAAGATGCCAGGCCGAAAGGAAGAACCTTGTACTGGTAATGACATCGATTGATTTGAAAACGGAGGTACTTACTGGAAGCTGGATGAATTGGAATATGTGTGTCAGCTTCCTTGAGATCCAGAGAGCACAGCCAGTCGTTCTGATTGAGGAGAGGATAAAGCAGGGCGAGGGAAAGCATCCTGAATTTCTCCTTGACTAGAAATTTGTTGAGAGCTCAGATCCAGAATGGGTTTCAGTCCTCCAGTCTTCTTTGGTACTGAGAAGTAACAGGAGTAGAATCCCTCTTCTGCTGATTGAGGGGAACTTCTTTGATGAGAGTGTAACCCTGATGAATGATGGTGAGGACCCAAAGGTCTGATGTTATGAGCTCCCAGCGTGCTATGAAAAATTGAAGATGGCCTCCGATGGGCTGAGGCAAAGTCTGCAGAATGGTGACTTTGGCTATGCTCTGAAAAAACACATCAAAAAGGCTATTGAGGCTTTGGGAGGCAGCCTGTTTTTGCTGCTGACGTGGTTGCTGTTGTCTCTGTCTCCTGGGTTGAGGTTGAGCAGGAGTCGCAGGTTTTGCAGCAAACCTTCTCTGATAGGAAGAAGCTGGTCTGAAGGAACGAGAAGTTGGAGGCTTCTTTTTGGGCTTGACCAGTGTTCCATCTAGTCTCAAGAGCAGACAACTTCTGGGTAGCCGTGTCCATAGAGGGACCAAAAAGCTCGTCTCCTAGACAAGGTGCATTCGCTAACCTGTCTTGATGGTTGACGTCTAGCTCAGAAACCCAAAGCCAGGCCAAACATCTCATGGCCACTGACATTGCTGCAGCACGTGAAATGAGTTCAAAGGTATCGTAGGTGGAATGAACCATATACTTTCTAAGCTGGAACAGATCAGAAATAAAATGGTGGAAAGGAGAAGTGAAAATTATAATTGCCAGACCGGTTGGCCAACATAGCATTTTGGTATAGACGTGTACCAAACCGATCCATGGCCTTGCCCTCTCTGGCAGGAGGTACAGAGGCATACACACTAGCCCCCGAGGATTTCTTTAAGGTAGATTCTACCAGGAGAGACTCGTGGGGAAGTTGGGGTTTGTCAAATCCAGGAATAGTCTAACTTACGAGGGGCCACAGGAATAGTAAATGGCGTTTCCAAATTTTTGTAACAAGTTTCTCGGAAGTTATCATGAAGTGGAAGCTTGAGGAGTTCCTTGGGTGGTTGATCATAATCCAACACATCCAGGAACTGTTTAGATCTTTTAGAATCAGCTTCCAGAGGGATGGACAAAGTTTCAGACATCTCCTGGAGAAACTTGGAGATAGAAGATTTCTCAGACACTAGAGGAGACTCTTGAGAAGAGTGATAAAGGGATTTGTCATCTGAAGAACCCTCATCTTCAGACATGATAGGATCTTGTTCAGAGTCTCCCCATAGGTCTGAATCCTGAACAGTCCAGGATCAGTGCCGAGCACTCTGTGTCGAAGGCTCGAGATGTTTTAATTTCCGCAGTACCTTTCCCGACCACACCAACGTTGTCTGTGTTGAGGACGACAGGTGTCGGTGAGTCATCGGTGTCGGCTCCTTAACACGAAGTGGCGGCACCGATGGAGACTCCACTGCAGGTGCAACCACTGTTGAAGGCTCAGACCAGACTGGCACCGAGGGAGTTGGTGTCGACATGGGCAGAATTTGAGTTGGCACCAGCAGTTGTAACTGCTCACGTAATTCCTCTCTAAGCAAATCATTGATCTGTTGCTTGAGAGTAAGCTTGCTTGCTTTTTTGCCGGTACCTTTGGTGCAGCTCTACGCTCCAGCGATGAGGTGGCCGATGTTGAGGCGTTCACTGAGATCGGAGCGGAGCGCTTCTTGGGCCTCCTCAAGGCTGGCAGGACTTGGCTCACTGCTGCTTTGACCTGAGGCCCAGAGAGGGTAGGGGAAGGCTTCTTAGCCGGCTTACCTACTGAAGTATGCGACACCGAAGATGGTTCCACCAGTGTTGAAAGGTATGGTGTCAATTTGGCCGGTGCTGCTGACGTCTGCAGCGGTGTCCAGTCACCTTCCATTGTGACACCGAAGAGGAAGTGCTGTTGAATAAGGTGGTTCTTTAGAGTCCTCTTTTGCAGCGAAAAACAGTGGGAACAGGTTTCAGGACGGTGCTCTGGCCTCAAGCACTGGAGACACCAGCGATGTGGGTCAGTCACGTAGATGGGGGCGAGCACACTTCTTGAAACCCGTCTGCGGGCGGGACACTGAAGGAAAGACGGCCTTGGCTAAATTAAAATCCGAGTCCAAGGTGGTCGAATAGGCCCCACCGGGCCGAACCCATGAAAGAGAAAAAAATGAAAATTTTTTCTTTTTTTTGCTAAAATTAACTTAATAAAGAAAATGAAAATGACTGAAAAGTCAAAAGTCTGCGAGAGCAGCAAGGCAGCAGAGAAAAAGTTTCAATGGCCATTGAAAAAACGTGTCTTAGCTCTGCGGAAACTAAGAAACTGAAGAGCCGTGCACCCTACTTTGGGTGGGAAGGTACTCGCGCATGCACGGTTTGGGCTATCGTAAACTTTCTGAAGACTTAAAGCGGTGATGCACTTTTAAAGTGGTCCATACTGGGGCTCTGTCGGTGACGTCACCCATGTGTGAGAATATGCTGCCTGCTTGTCTTGGGATAAAAAAAGAGATTATGTCCTTACCTTGATAATATCTTTTCCAGTAGATAGGTGAGTGATTCTAGATTCCCACCCTGTCCTTCCTGCACCAGCCTACTGTCTCATTCTGCTTATGCTTCTCCAACTTTGATTCTTGGATACCAGTCAGCCCTCTTTGGGCCTTGAAGAGTTATGTATATATGTTCAAGGTACAAGCATGGCTACTTCCTAAGTTCCTTCGATAAAATGTTTCATATTTGAGCAGAACAGTTGATTCTTGGAAAAGTTCCCATTGGTGACCCTACTTCACATACTGTGAATGGAGCTCTTTGTGCTTGGGTACTAACTACAGGTGGCAGTAGAGGTCCCAGTGACATAGAGGAGAGTCAGAGAAAAGATCCGTAGTGAATTCCTTCTGCAGATGGCTCGCAGCCATTGGGAGATAACCTACATGTCTAGAATGACTCGTCTATCTACTGGAAAAGATATTATCAAGGTAAGGACATAATCTCTTTTTATCCATTAACCTATAGAAATTTCTTCAGAAACCAGGTTGGCTAATGCAATACTAGCTGCTGGTATTCAATTCGACATATTTGCTTGTGTCACCAAAAATACCCACAGGAAGAGATGAAGCTTCTGGTTCTATATTGTGCAATATCATCATGGTTAATACTGTACATTTTAGTTTGAAGAGCCAATGGAAGCATCTATTACCCTTTGTCTTATAATTGACCACTGCCACAGTCAGATGGATCTCACCAGGGTGCATGTCTGGTGAGGAGCTGATGGAGTAATATCTGGGTTTCTGGGCTGGTAGCTGTGTCAGTATGAAAGTGGTTGAGACCTCAATGGATGGAAACTCCTGCAGAACCTCCAGTATGGTTGGGCTGTTGAAAGACTTCCATTTGTTGTACTCGTCTGAGCTCTGAAATCAAACCCCGGTATGATTCATATTACTAGTAAAAACAGACTATTGCTGGGTACAAGGCCTATATGTTAAGCCATAACAGTGAAGCCTTTTTCTGATCCATCAAACAATCACTAATAATAAAGGCAAGATTTAAAATCCATCTATTTGTGTAAATTTACCAAAGAAAAAAAGCTTTTTGAAAATCACCTACTTGTGTCCAATTTCACATATGCATTCCTGAGACAGAGTTAAGCAAGGGAGTTTTTCATTTTTAAAACTATCCCCATGATATTCAATGTGACTTAGCTGGCTGAGAACAGCTCCCAGCTGGTTAAGTCCTGTTTGGTCACCTATCTACTGATATTCCACAGGAGATAGGCAGCTTTCTCCCACTGAATATTGGGCTCATCAGCCAGCCCGTTGACTTGCCATGTTGCGCAACATCAGCAGTCTATCTTTGGCCATTAGCTTTAGTTGGCCAGCCGATGAAAATCAGCTTAGCCGGCTAAGTGTGAACCGCCAAACTTTGCCCTTGATATTCAATGCTGGCAACCCTGGCACTGAATATCCAAGATTGCTGCAGACAGTGGGAGGGACCCAGACTGCTTCCTGCGGTTTAATATCAAGCCCAATGTGCATTGTTTTGGTCAGCAGTGTTTCCCAAAAGTGGTACTGGATAGTGGCATAGTGAGAGAGGTTGGTGCCCAGGGTGGTGGCATCCTGCATGGCTACGCCATGCACCCCCACTCTTCCCCACAGCTTGAGTGCCCCTTGCTCCCACCTCCTGTGTACCTCTTGAAGTGTTAGCCAGTGTCAGGGTTGCCAGATTTTCCAATCTGAAAATCCGGACTCCTAGACCTGCTCCCAAGCCCGCCTTGTTCTGCCCATCCCCGCCCTAATCCCACCCCTAGTCTCACCCTAGCCCCGCCCCCTGCTGCCTGCAAATGTCAGGCAGGGAGGAAGTCTGTGCATGGATGTCACGCGTGCATGCACGTGATGTCACCGCATGACATCCATGCATGTGCGGACTTCCTCCATGCCTAATGCGATTTGCGGTGGCTTTGCAAAACCCGGACAAAGTGCAGGGCTTTAAAAAGCCGTCCGGACCCCCAGACATGTCCTCAAAAGGAGGACATGTCTGGGGTAATCCAGACGTCTGGTAACCCTAGCCAGTGTGAGCAGCATCTTCCACTTGCTGCTTGCGTTGATCTCAGCTCCCTTTTGATATCACATCCTGGTCCCGTGACCAGGAAGTGACATCAGAAAGGAGCCGAGGGTGACATCAGAAAGTGGAAGATGCTACTCATACCAGCGACCATTTAAAGAGTTACACAGGGGGATGGAGAGGAGGACAGTTGCCAGTACCACTGGTCCTGGCCAGCCAGTGAGGTTTTCAGGATATCTACAATCAATCTTCATGAGATACATTTGCATGCGGTGGAGGCAAGTGCATGCAAATATCTCTCATGAATATTCATTGTGGATATCCTAAAAACCTGACTGGCCTGGGTGCTTCTAAGACTAGGTTTGAGAATCACTAATTTATAGGAAAAATACCAGGTACAAAGCTCTGTGTGTGCAAAGTTTTGAAAATTACCCTACATGCTCAGGTTTTTAACAAAACCTTGCAAATCAATGTTTGTTTTTGTACTCATTCTTTTCCATTTCTACTGCCGAGCTCTTTTTTACTGCAGCTCAATAAATTCTGGACAAAGAGCATGAGAGGTTCCACAGGACTGCAATTCAAGTTTATTTGCTTGATTTCTTTAGTTTTACCAGTACTATTTTCACTTTTCTCACCAGCTACTCATGTTATGAACTGGGTTTTCAACCCAATAATTATTTGTATATTGTTGCTTTGTTCCTTTCTCAGTAATAGATGAACAGCGTGGCAATGTTTTTTTTTCCTTTCAGCTATTTTCAGTATGACATTTAACTAGTGACTCATTATTCATTTATCCTTCCCCGCACTTTATTCCAAAAAAAGTGTGAAAATTGTATGGAAGATACAGCAGGGTTTTTTTGATAACCGATTTGTATCGAACTAAGGGATGTCTTTGAACAATACTTACTTGGCACAATGTTTGGAGTCTCTTTTTATCCCTTTCTTCTGTTGCCAGAAGGGAGAGCTTTTTCAGCAGCAGCTGAGTAGGTGGTGTGGTGAGATCCAGGAAGTATGTCAAAGCCTGAAATAGCGAGCAGGGTGGAAGCTTCTTGTCAGCTGCCCAGTATTTACCTGTATATTAATAATAATTATAATAGCTTTATTTATATCTGCTATACCTTACAGTTCAGAGCAGTTTATCAAGAATAAACTGCATAATATGCAGCGAGAGTACATCAACACTTAGCGAGAAAATACACCAGCTTAGAGAAAAATAAATCAATCAGTAAAAATTTAAACAAATTTATCAAATTAGTGAGTCTTCAATGATCTTCTAAATGTTTGATATGAAAATGAATTCAGAAAGTAGATCACTTAAAGTTTTATTCCTGCCTGAAAAGATAATGTTTTGTCAAGGTATTTTTTAAACTGGCATCCTTTAGGAGTTGGAAATGAAAACAAAGTCATTCTATATGTAAAGTAAATTCTATCTGAGAGAACAAAATGTTTCCTGAGATAAGTAGGTGAAATGCCAAAAAGTATTTTTTTTTTTTAATTTTTTATTCCTTTTTAATCATTCAACAAGTGAACAAGAAAAACCAGAAGGGGCTCAGGAAGATACCCAGCTCACAACTTCGAATACAGGGCTCGCAGACAGGCCCCCACGGAAGGAACGAAGAGTGGTAGTCATCGGAGACTCCATGCTAAGGGGCACCGAGGGACCAATCTGCAGGCCAAATTTGCAGAAAAGAGAGGTCTGCTGTCTCCCTGGAGCCAGGATCCGGGATATCACCACCAGTCTAGACAAACTTCTAAAACCTAATGATCATTTTCCCATGTTTCTCATCCATGTAGGCACAAACGACACTGCTAGGAGCACCACAGAGAACATTCCCAGGGGCTTTGGAGCGCTGGGAAAGAAATTGAAGCAGATAGGAGCATAGGTGGTCTTCTCATCAATTCTCCCAGTAAGAAACAAAGGCAGAGCTAGAGAAGAGCGTATCCAACAGACTAACGAATGGCTCCGTGAATGGTGCATAGAGATGAACTTTGGATTCCTGGACCACGGCGAGAGGCTCCAAGGACTACAAGGACCAGACGGACTCCACCTAACCAGGAGAGGTAAGAACGTATTTGGTCATCGACTGGCCCGCCTACTCTATAGGGCTTTAAACTAGGTAAGTTGGGGGAGGGTACATACTTATATCCCAGAGCAGTAAGAAACCACCCTGAGGAGGCATGTCGCACTTCTGAGTCTGAGGTAGGTACCAATGATATCCACAATAAGTCAGGGAAAATTATCAATGATAACTTAGGAGACGAACAATCTCATAAGGGAATCTCTTCACAGATATGGTGGGCTATGTATGTTAATGCACATAGCTTGGGTAATAAAATTCTAGAATTGGATACTGAAATAATAAACGCCAATCTAGACGTGATAGCGATATCCGAAACCTGGTTCACAGACTCGCATGGGTGGGATATGGTTATACCAGGCTACAACTTACTTCGTTGCGACAGAGAGGATAAATTGGGAGGAAGTGTAGCACTGTACACTAAGGAATGCATCAAAACTACTAAAATCACAGATGTTAGATACACCGGGGAATCCCTCTGGGTGAACCTGGCCAGAGGGTATGAAAAATGCCTATACCTTGGCGTGATATACAGACCTCCCAGACAACAGGAAGACAAAGACATGGAATTAATAGAGGACATAGAAAACATCACACTGCGCAGAGATACAGTAATGCTAGGAGACTTCAACATGCCAGATACAGATTGGAACACACTCTCCGCGACTACATGTAGCAGCAAAAGAATTTTAACATCCATAAAGGATGCACGTCTCAAGCAAATGGTATTGGAGCCCACCAGGGGCCAGGCGATAATGGACTTGGTGCTCACCAACGGAGATAGCGTCTCGGAGGTCTCTGTGGGTGATACACTGGCCTCCAGCGACCATAATATGGTATGGCTCAACCTCAAGAAAGGTTTCTCTAAGTCAAACACAGCAACGAGGGTTCTCAACTTTAGAGGCACAGACTTCAACCGCATGGGAATTTTTGTCCATCAGGAGCTACATAAACAAGCAAAAGCTGACAATGTGGAGGATATGTGGTTGACTCTGAAGTCCATCCTACAGGAAGCAACAACCTGCCACATAAGAACAATAAGTAAACGCAGGAGAAACAAAAGACCCCAATGGTTCAGCAATGAAATTTCAGACCTAGTTAAGAAGAAAAAGGAAGCATTTATCGCCTACAAACACTTAGGAAGATAGGAGACGAAAGAGGACTATTTGGACAGATCTAGAGCGGTCAAAAGAGTAGTCAGAGAGGCCAAACTCCGAATGGAGGAAGAGCTAGCACGGAACATTAAGAAAGGGGATAAATCTTTTTTCAGCTATATTAGCGACAGGAAAAGAAGCAAAGATGGGATTGTACGCCTGAAGCAATCAGACGGTAACTTTGCAGAATCAGACTCTGCTAAGGCAGAACTACTAAATGAATACTTTTGCTCAGTCTTCACATGTGAAGCTCCGGGAGATGGTCCACAGCTTCAGACTGGAGATAACCAGAAAGACCCGTTTCAGGACTTCGAATTTACGCCCAGTAGCGTCTTCAACGAACTCTCGAGACTCAGGGTGAACAAAGCTATGGGACCGGACAACCTGCACCCCAGGGTGCTCAGGGAGTTAAGTGAAGTCCTGGCAGAACCATTATCTGTGCTTTTCAATCTTTCCCTACGCAAAGGAAGAGTCCCCTTGGACTGGAAAACCGCCAACGTAATCCCACTCCACAAAAAGGGCTGCAGGACAGAGACAGCTAACTACAGACCACTGAGTCTCACGTCTATAGTGTGTAAGATCATGGAAACACTGATCAAATGGAATCTTGACACAATCCTAGATGAGGAAAACCTACGTGATCCCCACCAACACGGGTTCACCCAGGGTAGATCCTGCCAATCCAATCTTATTAGCTTTTTTGACTGGGTTACTAGACAACTGGATGCCGGAGAGTCACTGGGCGTGGTATATTTGGACTTCAGTAAAGCATTTGATGGCGTACCGCACCGAAGGTTATTGAACAAGCTGAAATCGTCCGGATTGGGAGACACTCTAACTATATGGGTTGGGGACTGGCTGAGTGGTAGGTTACAGAGGGTGGTGGTGAACGGTACCCCATCAGAAGCGTCGGACGTCCTCAGTGGAGTACCACAGGGCTCGGTCTTGGGCCCGATTCTATTTAACTTATTCATAAGAGATATGACGCAGGGACTTAGAGGAAAGGTATCACTGTTCGCCGCCGTCGCCAAAATTTGCAATATAGTAGGCAAAAGCTTGATACCTGATCATATGACACAAGACCTACTGCTGCTGGAACGATGGTCAACGACTTGGCAGCTGGGCTTCAATGCTAAAAAATGCAAGGTAATGCACCTGGGCAAGAGAAACCTGCGCAGAACTTATGCACTAAATGGTGAGACCTTGGTTATGACCACGGCGGAACATGATCTAGGGGTGATCATTAGTGAGGACATGAAGACTGCCAATCAGGTGGAGAAAGCTTCCTCCAGGGCAAGACAAATGATGGGTTGTATACGTAGAGGTTTTGTCAGCAGGAGATCTGAAGTCATCATGCCGTTGTACAGATCCATAGTGAGGCCTCACTTGGAGTACTGCGTTCAATTCTGGAGAATACACTACCGTAAGGACATGCTGAGGATCGAGTCAGTTCAGCGACTGGCCACCAAGATGGTCTCGGGGCTCAAGGATCTAATGTATGAAGAAAGACTAAAAAAGTTGTGGCTGTATTCACTTGATGAACGAAGAGAGAGGGGAGACATGATTGAAACGTTCAAGTACATCACGGGTTGCATCGAGTCGGAAGATAATATTTTCTGTCTCGTGGGTCCCTTGACCACCAGAGGGCATCCGCTGAAAATCAGGGGAGGGAAGTTTCATAGCGACTCCAGAAAGTACTTCTTCACCGAAAGAGTGGTGGATCAGTGGACTTCCACTGCAGGTAATAGAGGCCAGCAACGTGACGGATTTCAAGAGAAAATGGGATGCTCACTTGGGATCTTTAAGGGAGTAAATTCAGGGGGGGGGCAGATAATTGGCAGGGGCAGACTCGATGGGCTATGGCCCTTTTCTGCCACCATTTTCTATGTTTCTATACATAGTCTCAGAAACAACACTTGATAAATCCATCAAGACAATAACAATTGTGTATATATATATATATAAACCCATAACCCACCCTCCCTCCCAACACTATTTTTCTTTATTCATTTTTAACCTCTCATCAAGTGTACAAGAATCATAAGAATCAACACTTAGTTAAAAACTTGAAAAACTTATCATTATACTCTATTAACATAAAAGAAATCCTTACCCTACCCTCCCTCCATCCCTATTAATTTTTTTTTTTTTTTTTTTTAATTTCTTTATTCATTTTTAAACTTACATCAAATGTACAGTAAATATCAACCAAATATAATACATCACTTGAAAAATTTTCAATATCATACACCAAGAAGATTTACTCTATTAACATAAAAGAAATCCTTACCCTACCCTCCCTCCATCCCTATTAATTATTTTATTTCAACACTTTGTCCAAACAACCCCTCCCCCCTCCCTTCCTTAAATGGTGCATCTTTAAAAAAAATGGTATCTATTCATTACAAAACAATGTTAATGGTTCCCATATTTTAATAAAACTTTTATAATAAATAGGGCGTGGCTTGGACGCGAATGAAGACGGTTGGGTGAAAGAATAGCTCCGTACAAACAGGCTTAATTTTTAGGAAAAAACTACAAAAAAAGATTTTACACTTAAATTAAAGTTTGCCTCCTTAATCAAGTTGGAGAAAGAGGGGTGCCTCTCTCGATCCTGGTGCGTTTTTGAGTGAGAGTCGGGAGACAGAGGTCCCGTTTTTATTTCTGGGAAGTGAGGAGTGGAGGGCTAAGTACGTCTCAGCAGCTCTTGGATATTATCGGAGGAGACTGATTTGAGACGCCGTAGGGCAGAGGAGGCTTCCTTTCCCCTCTTTGGCACGGTTTGAGTCCTGCGGTGTGAAACGCTCGAAGAGAGGTTCCCCGAGTGGGGTTTGCGGGCGGTTGCTCGATGCGCGATCGCGGCCATCTTGGATCGTAAAAAAATTAATTATTAATGGACAAAGTCTGGGACTGCCGGTGAGCTGCTTAGTGATAAGGATAAAGGTTTTGAAACGCTTAATGCCTGTCATACTAAGGAAATAGGCTGTCTTGGATTAACTGTCCTCTGCTGGAAATAAAGCAAGGTCTGTAGTAAATCTACTGGGCAATCTCTGCTGTTGTATCTGAAAGATCAGATATAGGAGATTGTATGTTTTTCTCAGCGTTTGGTCCATGAGAAAAGGACAAATAAAAGGATTAATGTAACCTGAAAAAAAAAGTGACATTGAGATAATTGAGAGATGCTGAAATAAAATATTGGATGGAATATTGCTCTCCTTGGTAGAGGCTGCGATTGGGCTTATAAGAGGAGAGCTAGAAAAGAAGGCTACAAATTTTTCAGCACTGAAGCCAGATGTCACAATAAGTTTGGTAAATTAATCCTATAAAAGAATAACCAGCCATATCTAAAAAGGAATTACTACTCTGAGTCTTATTGCCTTCATAGAGACTGAGATAAGGCTTGAAGGAGGAAAAAAAGATTACTGATATTTTTCTCAAAGCAATAGAATCTAAGACAAATAACTTACAGTTGCTTTAAGAATACTGAGAAAAAAAAAAAAAAAAAAAAGGGGCGTGGCTTGGACGGATGGTTGGATAAACGAATAGCTCCTTATATGCAAATAAATTAAAAAGATCTACTATCAAATATTTTAATTTTAAAGAAACTAAAATATATATTGAAATATGACTTCAACTAAACAAAATAAAGCTGAATTGGGAGCTGGAACATCGGGAAGTAATAAGAGGTCGAAACCTGAGCCAGGTACACCCTCTAAAATCCCATTACCAACAGAAAAAAATCTAGATGTTATGGAAGAACTAAGACAAATAAAAGAAATTGTCTTAGATAGTAACAAAAAACTACAAAAAGCAATGGAAGATGCTGCAATCCTAACTAAAAGAGTAGACATTACAGAAAATAGAATTTCAACATTAGAAGATATTACAGAACAATTAAATACAGATATGAATCACAGCAAAATCATATGGAAAGAAATAACAGAGATAAAAAAAAATCTTGAAGACAGCCGGAATCGTGAAAGACGGAACAATTTAAGAATAATCGGATTACCTGAAGGAGTGGAAAAGAATGATCCGATTGCATTCCTTGAAAAATTTCTACCTAAAATACTACCACTGAAATTTAAAACGGAACTGGAAATTGAAAGAGCTCATAGGATTCCAACACAAAGAAATAACACTCAAACAGGTCCAAGAACTTTAATTTTCAAACTTTTAAGACATCAACAAGCAGTTGAAATTTGCCAAATAGCCAAGGAAATCAAAAATCTTAAATGCCAAGATTCAAAAATATACATTGTCCCGGACTTTGCAAAAGAAACAGCAACAAGAAGAAAACAATTTTTAGACATGAGACCACAACTAAGATCTCTAGGAGCTAGATTTGGGCTCCTCTACCCGGCGATTATGAAGGTTACCATTGCTAACAAAACGCAAAATTTTACAGATCCAAAAAAACTACAGGAATTTATAAATCAACTGGAGCAACCTATGACAATCTAAAAAAACAATTAATGAGTTCATACTAAAGAATATTGACGGTTAAAGATAGTTCAGAACGGAAAACAATGGAAAAGAACACACAAGGATCGAATTAAAGACTTAAACAACTCGCAACATTCTCCATGGAAAACAAGAAAACTGAAAAATACAAAAATTCTAGAATTCTACTCAGAATAAATAAGATAAACTTACTGGAAGGAACGAAATTGAATTGAAACACATCTCCGAACTCAAATGATGACGAAGAAAGTTTTTTCAACAAACTTAAAATATACTGATTGAATGAGAAATTTTGAAAGCGGAGTCATAATAAGAAAGAGAATCATCCTTCAATCACATAGAATATTATAAAAAAAAAAAAAAAAAAAAAAATAAGACGAAGTGATTGGTTTGCTATATTTCCGGTTGAAGGTGGTACTTTGGGTTTAATTTTGCGCTTCAGATACATTAAAATGCGTCTCAAATACAAAATATATGAAAAGAATGTATCTGAGGCGCAAAAATTGCCTGGAAAAAAAAAAAAAAAAGAAAGGGATTTAAAAAATTTTTTTTTTTTTTTTTAAATATATATATCTCAAATTTTATGTTCTTTTATTTATTAAGTGGAATTTTAGTACCCACAATTGTTCAACCTGGCAATCCTCTATGAGAGATAAAATGAGGGTTTTTGGCACAGGATTTCACTCTTATCTGTACAGGCCTCAGATACTTTAAAATCATAGATATCTAGAGAGTATACTATTGAGACAGAACTTATAAGAACATTAATGGGAGTGTTAGCTTCTTTTAATTGACACGCTCTTGTGAATTATAACAAAATAATGAGTATAGAGGATGGGAGGATTCCTGTGCTGAAGACTCTTGTTACAGTTCTGAGGAAAGAGGCTAAATTGGAAAGCTTATTAAAACAAAAATAATATTCCACCTGAAAAGAAACGAATTGTAATGAAATGTTCTTAGATATAAATGATTTAATTTAATCATTCTTATGGATTTAAAGACATACAAATACAGAAAATAATCTTTCAATACATAAGAATGAAAAACTTTTTACTTATTCTTATAATTAATAATAAAATAAGAGAAAATATACAGAAATAGGGAAAAAATGGTAGTACTTTAGATAATTATTAATAGCTTGTCGGAGTTATCTAAATCTAACCTCAACCTGCGTATCCAAGTTTTCGTAATTAATAAGGGGGGGAAGGGAGGGATAAGAGGGATGGGAGGGAATAAAAGGGAAATATATAAGGTAATCATGGGAATAAAGGAAAAAAGAGAAATGAAATACTTAAAACATTGGGAAAATATACATAATTTAATACCTGAAAATTTAAAAATAAATGGATATTAAAATTATGTCTTTAAATGTTAACGGTCTAAATCATATGATTAAAAGAAAAAAAGCACTATCATTTTTAAAAAGGCAAGATGCAGATATATGTCTTATACAAGAGACCCACCTCTCACATATAGAATCTAAAAAGCTAGAAGGAGGCTGGGTCAAACAGTGTTTTTTCTCACCAGCTACAGGGAAAAAAGCAGGTGTTGCTATTTTAATTAATAAAAAATGCTCTGCTTCATTTAAACTAAAAGCTTCGGATATTCATGGAAGATGGATAATGGTGGAAATGAATATGGGAAATACTACCATGACGTTAATCAACATATACGCCCCTAATTCGAACCAAAATGAGTTCTTTAAAACTCTTCAACAACTGATCATACCACTGGCTACTTCAAATCTTATAGTAGCAGGGGACTTCAACGCTGTAATGGATCCTTTATTAGATAAAAACCCAAGTAGAGTTATGAAATCTATGGGACTAGATAATTTGATTCAATCTTGTGATTTAATAGATATATGGAGAATACTTCATTTTGATGGTCGGGAATTTTCTTTCTGTTCTCATGTTCACAATTCTTTTTCAAGAATAGATTATATCTTTACTTCAAAACATCTTGCACATCAAGTGACACAAGCAGCCATTGATCCAATTATTCTATCTGACCATGGTGGAGTGTGGATCAAAATTAAAACTACATATCAAAATAATAACAGACCAATTTGGAAAATAGATAATACAATGTTGGTTGACAAAAATTTTTGTGAAAATCTTCTAACAAAAATGAAAGAATTTTTTCAAATAAATGATAATGATGATATTAACAGAGAAACTTTATGGGATGCCTTTAAGGCAACAATTAGAGGACAAATAATTTCTTATTCGGCTTTTCTAAAAAAACAAATTAAAAAACAATTTTTAATCTTAGAAAAAGAGATAAAAAATTTAGAATCAAAACTTATAGAAAAATGGGAATATTCTATTCAACAAGAATTATTAAAATTAAAAGGTAAATATAATGAGATCTCATCTAAGATGATTAGGAAAGATTTATTTTCTCAACAAACATTGTACTATGGTAATTCAAACAAATCAGGAAGAATATTGGCAAACTATCTTAAAGCGAAAAAAAGAAAAACAAAATTAATAGCAATAAAAGATGAAAATGGAAATACATATACACAAATTGAACCTATATTAAAACAATTCTTAAAATTCTATAAATCTCTTTATTCTTCCGAAAATTATCCAAATAAAGAAAAAGATGGTTTTGAATTTTTAAAAATGTTAGAGGGTCCAAAAATTCCTGAACATATAAAACGAAGTTTGGAAGAACCAATATCACTAAAAGAATTAGGAACAGCTTTGAAGTCCCTTAGAGTTGGATCCGCTCCAGGTGGTGATGGATATACAGTGGAATTTTATAAAACATTTCAAAACTTTTTATTACCCTATTTATTAAATCTCTATCAATATCAACTCAATAAAGGTTGTATTAAAGGCACTATAGCAGAATCTTTGACTATTGTTTTGCCAAAGTCCAATAAAGATCCCACTTTGGTATCAAACTATAGACCAATATCTTTAATAAATGTAGATGGAAAATTATTAGCAAAAATACTTGCGTTAAGATTAGCTAAAGCTCTCCCCCATATAATAGGTATGCATCAAACAGGATTCGTTGCTCAAAGACATTCATCTCACAATACCAGATTAACATTCCATATGTTATATTTAACAAAGAAAATGAATGAACCTACTTTTGCAATTTCATTAGATGCAGAAAAGGCCTTTGATAGAGTAGAATGGCCTTTTATGTATCAAGCAATGGAATGGTTTGGTATAGGTCCTGGATTTATACAAATGATACAAACAATGTATAGCTCCCCTTCTGCTAGACTATATATTAATAATACGTTTTCAGAAAAATTTAATCTACAGAGAGGAGTTAGACAAGGATGTCCCTTATCCCCTTTGCTGTTTGATATTGTTTTAGAACCCTTAATATTAGCTATCCAACAAGCTAAGGAGATACAGGGTATACCTCATTCAGATAAAGAATATAAGATATCTGCTTACGCAGATGATTTATTACTATATCTGAAGAATCCAGAATCCACCATTCCACATCTACTTGAATTGATTGAGAAATTTGGAAATTTTTCAGGATATAAAATTAATTGGAATAAATCAGAAATTCTTCCACTAAATATACATTGTACAAAAGGTTTATTTGATACATTCCCTTTTGTTTGGAAGGAAGAATATATTAAATACCTTGGAATTTTAATAACAAAAACAGTAGACGAAACAATGAAAATTAATGAAAAATGCTTATTACAAAAAGTAACAGAAATGTGTGAGCAATGGAATCCTTTGCACTTATCTTGGTGGGGAAGAGTACAAACGGTAAAAATGATGATTTTACCGGTAGTATGTTACCAAATGGGGATGATACCAGCTTTCTTTCAAGATTCGTTTTATACAAAAATTAATAGGACTTTGACAAAATTTATATGGCTTAATAAAAAACCAAGAATTGCTCTAGCGTCATTACAAAGACCAATTAAGGAGGGAGGGGTAAATTTTCCCAATTTTTATAGGTATCATCAAGCCTATATCTTACGTCATGGTATGTATTGGATCCTCCCAGAACCCACAGATAATACTCCAGATTGGTTTTGGCTAGAATGGAGACTTATGTTTCCATTACGTCTTAATCATGTAATTAGTATCAAGATGCCAAGGTTATACAAAGATCATAAAATATTTATGGATACCTGGAAAACTCTAAAATACATAAGTAATCTTACTCAAATTCCAATTAGTAAATCAACCAACCAAACTATATGGCTAAACCCCAAGATCAAAATTGGCGGTTTTAAAGTCATCTGGAAACATTGGATGATAGCAGGCATTCGCACTTTGGATGATGTAATTAATAATGATAAATTGCTGGAGTTTTCACAATTGCAACAAAAATTTGGTCTCAATAAAACACAATATTTTAAATGGTTGCAATTGAAGCAATCTATTCAGAAAGGGTTCCCTGAATGGAAAGATCTTGCTAAATATCACAGTTTGGAATTCTTATGTTTCCAGATGGACTCAATAGGTCACAAAGCCGCACAGTGGTATAAATTAATATCCGGATATATAAATAAAAAACCAAAAAATGGTCTTAGAGACATTTGGAGCATTGAGATAAAACACCAAATTAGTGCATCTCAATGGCCACGACTTTGGTCTTGGAGGCTAAAATGTACGGTGTCAGCATCTATGAGACAAACTTGGTTTTTTCTTCTTCATAGAGCTTTTTGGACCCCTACTCGTTTACAAAAAATAGATAGTTCAAGATCTAATAGATGCTGGCACTGTCATATTGAAATTGGGACATTAGATCATCTTTTATTCTTTTGTCCATTTATCCTATCATTCTGGAAATCAATTTGGCCCCAAATTAACAGATTGTTAGAAAATCCAGTAGCCTTGACATATGATACTATATTATTTGGAACAACTATGAGAGCAAAAAGTCAAATTTCATCCAGTAATAACAAACTTTTATTTATTTTAACTGGAATTGCAATACAACAAATTACATTCAATTGGAAACAACATGATAGATTGAATTATATGTTCTGGTGGAATTCGGTATGCCACATATATAAAATGGAACACGCTATTGCAACACACAAAGGATACATGAATAAATTTAAAAAAATATGGGGACCATTAACCGATTTTTGTAAAGAAGGATAATTTTTCCCATAAATAAAACTGGAAATATTTGAAGACCGTTAACATGATTTCTCTAATGAACTTTTCCCATGATAAGATAATTGTAAAGAGGGAAATGGGGTGGGTTTTTCAATTTTGATTATTACATACTAAATTAATATTCAAAGAATGTACAATAAAATTGATTAATGTATTATTGATTGGGAAGGAGGGTGGGACAGGGGATTATTATATTAATGTTAAATTTGATATTAATATATGAGTTATTCAAGTGTGTATTTAAGTTTCTATTGAGTTTATTTGTAACACTTGTTGTAACATAAAAAATGAATAAAGATTTTTAAACAAAAAAAAAAAAAAAAAAAAAAAAAACTTTTATAATTTCCATTTTGTACCGCTATTGAACGTTCCATGTTATATAAATGACATAGCGAATTCCACCAAAAATTAAAGTAAAGTCTGCTATGATCTTTCCAATTATTAGTAATATGTTGAATGGCAACTCCTGTCATGATCAATAAAAGTTTGTTATTATTCGCCGATATCTGACTTTTTTTTCTCATAGACATGCCAAATATCACAGTATCATAAGTTAACGCTACAGGATTTTCTAACAAACAATTTATTTGATCCCAGATCGATTTCCAAAAGGCCAAGATATAGGGACAATAAAACAAAAGATGATCCAAAGTCCCTACATCAAGATTACAATGCCAGCATCTATTAGATAATGAACTATTCAACTTTTGTAATCTAACTGGGGTCCAAAATGCTCTATGCAAAAGAAAAAACCAAATTTGCCTCATAGATGCTGACAATGTACATCTTATTCTCCAAGACCAAATTTGTGGCCATTGAGATTCTGAAATCTGATGCTTAATCTCAATGCTCCAAATATCCCTAAGACCATTTTTAGGCTTTTTATTAACCAATTCATTAATAAATTTGTACCACTGTGCGGCCTGGTGACCCAGAAAGTTTGCCTGGAAGCATAAAAATTCCATATTGTATTGGGAATTAAGACTTTTCCATTCAGGGAACCCTGCCTGAATGGCCTGCTGCAATTGCAACCAACGATAACATTGCGATTTATTAAGCCCAAATGTATGTTGCAATTGTGTAAAATCAAGCAGCTTTCCATTTGACATAACATCACTTAAAGTTCGTATTCCTGCACTTAACCATTGCTTCCAGACAAAAAGTATTTTATAATACAGGCAACCATAGGTAGAGCAGAAGTTCTTTAGCTAGAAAGGGTACAGAGGCGAGCCACGAAACTAGTAAAAGGAATGGATAATTTGAGCTACAAAGAACGCTTCGGAAAACTGGGACTGTTCTCCCTCGAAAAGAGGATACTACGAGGGGATATGATAGAGACTTTCAAAATACTAAAAGGATTTGACAAAATAGAGCATGGAGCACCTTTATTCACATTGTCAGATAGGACACTAACAAGAGGTCATGGACTCAAACTGAGGGGCGGCAGGTCCAGGACAAATGTCAGGAAGTTCTGTTTCGCACAGCGAGTGGTGGACGCTTGGAATGCTCTCCCGGAGGAGGTTGTGACGGAGGCTACCATTTTGGGATTCAAGCGCAAGTTGGATGCATACCTTCTTGCAAATCACATTGAGGGATACGGGTAATCAAGGTCTCCATCAGGGAGCACCTAGCATTGGCCTCCGTGTGTGCGGGTCACCGGACTAGATGGACCTAAGGTCTGATCCGGTGAAGGCGCTTCTTATGTTCTTATGTTACTTTGGTTTAGGTTTATCACCTTACTCCAGGTCAACTAGTCAACATGATTTGACCCTGGATATGTAGTTCTGATTTTCCTAAGGAAATAGATGGTAAAATCAAAACTAGAAATTGATGCATACAACATTACAAACCCATGCCTACATCAGTCTACTTTCTACTCAGTTCAGCTGGGGGCAGCAATTTTCAACCAGAGTGCCAGGTGTGCAACAGAAGTTTTCTGTCACTCCTGTCCTGTCCCTAGTCAACCATGTGACACTATAAGATTTTTTAAATAACTGAAATGTAATTCACTGTGAATGTTCAGTATTTTAGTATTGTAAAGTAGTTACGGTATATAAATGAATTGTTATGCTATGTCTTGTGTAGTAGTCGGCCGTAGCGGACATCAATTCAAACAGCCTGTTTTAATTTTAATTGCATTTAATTTATTTGCACAAATGTGGAAAGGTGATATATCTAAATTCTATAAATACATTTTGAAGTTATATTTTTCCACAGGGTTTGGAGGATGTTCTGTTACACTGCAGCCAAAATTGAATAGAGCCAGCTAAGGGAGAGTGTGGTGGTCTGTTGCTGTTTTGTGCTTTCTATTTAATTCATGCACCACACGCCTATGCTCCCAAATCTAAAGCACAAGATAATTCTTATCTACAAATCCAATTTTTAGTGAGCAAAACAAAAACCCCACTTTTCTTACCCAGAGGCTGATAAGAAAGGGAATTGAATGACTCTAGCAGGGACTGTGTTCTACTTTCTCTTTTGGTCTAAGGACATTCACTTAATGGAAAGAAATATAGAGGAGCAGCAGAGTTCCCTGTTATTAATCCACAAAATGCGTAGGAGTTGAACATCCTTTTTTCAGAATATAGTTTATTTACTTATAGCCCACCTTTATCAAACTGGGTCATAAAATACACATACAATAATAGTTCAAATGTTATTTCTTGATACACTTGTTGTAAGATGAAAAAATGAATAAAGGTTTAAAAAAAAATAAAATTATCAACCAAATATTTCAATGTGATCCAACACATAGAAAGATATGTTCCCCAAATTAATTTGCTATTAGAAAACTTTGTTGCCTTGTCATATGATACAATTTTATTTGGTACTTCAATGAGGTTTAAAAGTCAAATTTCAATGTCTAACAATAAATTACTATTAATATTGACAGGAGTTGCCATTCAACACATCACTAGGAATTGGAAAGACTATACAAGACTCAATTATACCTTTTGGTGGAGTTCAGTATGTTATATGTATAAGATGGAAAGAGTTCTTGCTTTACAGAATGGGAATTATGATAGGTTTAGAAAGATATGGGAGCCATTGATTGAATAGTCAAATGATTAGACACCTTTAAATACTTGAAATTTTATAATAAGAAGGGATATAATACATATATGAATGAATTTTATTGATATAGGGAGGGCTGGGAGGATGGGATGGGGGGTAATTTAAAGTATTTAAGATTTATGGTTAAGAATGTACAAGTGATTTTGTATAGTATAAGATATCATATTGTATACTTGTTAATTGAAGTGAAAATGAATAAAGAATTAAAAAAAAAAAAAGAAAGATATGTTAACAACAGTTTGTACGGTATCCTATACTCTATTTTTAACCAGTACAATATAAAATTCAGACACATGATCATATCTGGCAATTCCAAACAAAACTTGTGTTGAATATCATGAAATAATAATAATAATAACAGTTTATACACCGCAGGACCGTGAATTTACAATGATTAAAAATGCTACAAATTGAGTAGAATGAACAAAGTTAGAGATTAGTGACTTGCACGGTCTGTGTCTGTGTATGGCCGTTTGGTAGAGGATGGGCAGGGGAGGGCTTCAATGGCTGGGAGGGTGTAGATGGGCTGGAGTAAGTCTTAACAGAGATTTCGGCAGGTGGAAACCAAGCATAGTACCGGGTAAAGCTTTGGATTCTTGCCCAGAAATAGCTAAGAAGAAAAAAAAAAAAAAAAATTTTAAATTGAATCAGGTTGGGCAGACTGGATGGACCATTCGGGTCTTTATCTGCCGTCATCTACTATGTTACTATGTAACAGTTTTAGAGATCAGTTGTTGTGGGAGAGATTGTGCAGATAAGCTACCTAAGTACTTCAGGAACAGATATGTTTTTAGGTGTTTCCTAAATTCCTGATGTTCTATAAAATACTTTTCAGCATAATGCTAGGTTGAATAACAATAAAAGAACACAACTGGTTCTCACCCTGCTCGCTGGATGTTTCCAGTCGGATATTTTGATGGCTGGGAGGTGCATCCTTAAGATGTTCAATGAGGTCACTGACTAAGGCTGGCTGATTTCCAGGGAATACTCCCACATGCTCGCCTGGCTGATACTGCAGCTCTTGCTTATTCTCACAGGAAAGTTTGACAAGGATCGTAGCCCGGCTGGAAACAAAATGAAGCCATTCAAGAGGTTGAATTTACATGGTCAGGATTTCCCTTTGGCTGCTGGCACAGCATAGCCATAAATAATGGAGTCATTTCAATGGGGCCGGTACATAAGGAATGGAGGGGAGGGAGAAAGCTAATCAGTGTTCATCTGAGGGGAGTAGTGATCTCGGTGGCTGATGGAGCTCCCCAAACCCTGCCAGCTGAAGACTCCCAGCATCTCTCCCCTCCCCTCCCCTGCAGGTGTTCTAGTGTCTCTCAACTCTATTCCATCCTCTTCTCCCCCCAGACTTTTTAATGCCTCAGTTCTTTGTTGATAGTGAACAGCTACTTTTTTTTTGCTCCATGTGCCAGCCCTGAGCCTTCCCTATGATACAAATTCTTGTTTTCATATAGGTAGAACCAGGAAGTTATGTCAGAGAGTTGCCCTGGGGAAAGCATGAGTACCGTGTTTCCCCGATGATAAGGCAGGGCCATCAAATAAGACAGCCCCCCCCTTTTTAGAAAAAATTGTAAAATAAGGCACCCCCCCGCAAATAAGCCACCCACCGATACCTGCGCTTACCCGAATCGGGTGGTACGGTGGGTGACTCCGTGTGGTCCCTCCGTCTACCGCGGGGGTCGGCAACCCGCGGCTCAGAGCCGCATGCGGCTCTTTTCCACCTTTGCCGTGGCTCCGGTAGTGTGTCACGCAGGCATGCAACTTACAAGTCCGGCGTCGCGGCGGGAAATAGCCATGCTGAGCAGTGAGCTCAGCACTACACAGATGAAAGCCTTGCTTGCTGATTGGTCCGGCGGCCGTGCCGCCGGACCAATCAGCAAGCAAAGCTTTCATCTGTGTAGTGCTGAGCTCACTGCTCAGCATGGCTATTTCCCGCCGCGACGCCGGACTTGTAAGATGCACGCCTGAAAAAGAAATCATCCTGGCCGGGGTCGGTGTCATGCTCCGGAGATCTACAGCCTTCCTATCTCCCTCTCCCTTCTACCTGCTTCCGGCCACATCCCCTGCTCCGCGGCTCTCTTCGGCAACTCAGCAGCAGCGATCGACACAAGCTTCTGACGTCGGGGCCTACCCTCTGCGAGTCTCGCTTGTTTCAACTTCCTTTTTCCACAAAGGCGGGACTCGTAGAGGGAAGGCCTCGATGTCGGTAGCTTGTCTTGATCACCGCTGCTGACAAGTTGCTGAAGAGAGCCGCGGAACAGGGGGGTGTTGCCAGGTGCAGGTAGAAGGGAGAGGGCCAGATGCAGGACTCGTGGGTGAGGGAGCAGAAGAGAGAGAGAAAGAGAGAGGGGAGGGAAACAAAAGGAAATATTTCATACTGGGCTGGGCCGGAGTGGAGGGAGGGTGGAAAGATTCTAGCTACAGGGTGCAGTAACAAAGGAAAAGGGGGGGAAAGCTGAAAATGGAGATAGTGACACAAAGAAGAGAAAGGGTAAGCAGGACCTACTGAATAAGGATAGAGATACAGAGGGGACATGAAAGGGTAAATAAGGCATCCCCCCAAAAATAAGCCCTAGAGCATATTTTGGCCTTCCAAAAAAAATAAGACAGTGTCTTACCATCGGGGAAACACGGTAGTGAGTAAAAGTCACTGCTCATTACTGGTGAAGAATGGTGGGAAGGAAGAGAGTTGACGGGCACCGATCTTCATGGGGGTAGGGTTCTCATGCCTTCCCACCTTGGGCTCAAGCCCACCCAAAATTGGATGTCTGCCTACACCCCTGGAGGGGAGAAAATTCTTCCTCCGCCACTAACCTGAACTCCCTGTTTCGTGCTCCCCCCCCAAACAAAGTAAGCAAACTATGCCTATGGTGCCATGTTCCAGAATTGCCTTTCACATGACACCATGCCTTAAAAAAACAGAAGGGAAATCAATGATTGTTCTTCATTGAGCTTTTTTGACCAGTGACTGTATTACACTGAGATTTAACACAAGCCAGAACCTACTTATAACACTCCTTATGACTGAATAATTCAGTGTTTGACCACCTTGCTCATGAATAAGAAAAGGCTTTTTTGTACTGTAAATCAGGTACATACCTGGATTGTATACTCTGCAGGTTTTGTCTAAATGTGATTTTCATTGGAATGACATTCCTTGAATGTATGGTAGCGAGTGCTGTAAGAGTAAATACATCCCAGTTAATCTGCTACATAATGCTAATTTGTGGGTCTCTTCAGAGAAACTTCCACTCTTATTTGCTGTGCCTGCATGGTGGCGGCAGTAACATTCTCTACATCCAGCTGGCTTTGGCATCTGATAGACCCAAGAGGCTCTTGAGGCCTGAGCAGAGTTCTGCCATTGTTGAAAGTACCACACCAACTAAAACAAGCACTGCCATATTCTCATTAAGTGAATGTTGGTTGAATATTGAATTGCACTTTGGAAAATTCAGATTTTAGTTTTTGTGACATTTGTAATTTTATTAAACTTACCCTAGCTGAGCACCCACAAAGCAAAACCAACTGCAGGCCTACCCTACATTCCTACTGTACTTTTACTGGGTCCAAACAACTTCTACAAATACAACCAATTCTTCTCTTCCAGCTATTTAGAGCATGAGTCCCAAATCTGATTTTCAGGATAGCTATAATGAATATATATGAGATTTATTTGCATGGTCTGCAATTTTGAATTTATATATTTTAAGGATTATAAGCAAGATTGTCAAGTGATTTGTTTTAAAAAAAAATTCTGATTGATTATTATACACTTGTTGTAAGATTTGAAAATGAATAAAGATTAAAAAAAAAAAAAAAGAAAAGTGTTGAGAAAAAGTTGGAATCCTTCAAAACAAGCATTATAAAGACCAAAAATAATAAAATTAACCATGATATGGAGGATTATAAAAAAGGTAGTACTTATCCTTGGATCAAATCCAAGGAGCTCAAATTGTGTTAGATGCCCCCGCCTACCTTGACTTCAGAAAACAACTCAAAACACACTTACTGAACTCTTAATACACTTTACTTCTACTATCTTTCACCACCATCCACTAATGGCCAGGAATCTCTTCCTACTCCTTTTTTTATTGTATGTTCCTAACCTGTTAACACCAATGACTTCATTGTTTGTACCTTTGATTAACTGATGTGAACCGCCTAGAACTTGCTGGGTATGGCGGTATACAAAATAAATTATTATTATTATTAATAAAAGGAAGATATTGTATGATACTATTTTATTTGGCATGTCAATGAGAGCAAAGAGCCAAATTTCATCTAAAAATAACAGGCTTTTATTGATTATGACTGGGGTCGCCATACAACAAATTACAAGTAATTGGAACAGACTCAATTACAGTTTTTAGTGGAATTCGTTGTGTCACATATATAAAATGAAAAGAACAATAGCCAGGAATTATAATAAATTTAAAGAAGTCTGGGGGCCATTGACAAATTATTGTAATGAATAGGTACCATTTTTCCCTTAATAGTACAAATGTAAGAGTGAGGGAGGGAGGAAGGTAGGTTTGTTTTGGTTTTTTTTAAATTCTTTATTCATTTTTAAACTTTCAAGCGTACAAAATTCATAATAAACACTATTAATTAGACCACTTCAATAACTTATCGTATCTTATAAATATAAATGCAACCCTCCCCCACCCTCCCTCTAAGCCCATTATTCATTATAAGATTATAAACCCTCCTATTAAACCCTTCCCCTCTTTCAACACTAAGTGGTGTATAATTAATAGAAAAATGGCATTTAATCATGACAAAAAGATGTTAATGGCTCCCATATTTTTATAAAACTTTTATACTTTCCATTCTGTACCGCCAGTGATCTTTCCATTCTATATAGGTGACACAACGAATTCCACCAGAAATTAAAATTAAGTCTACTGTGATCTTTCCAATTATTAGTAATATGTTGAGATGGCAACTCCTGTCATGATCAATAAAAGTTTGTTACACGATGATATCTGACTCTTTTTTCTCATTGGTAAGAGAGAATTCAATATATGATATACGTGTTTTATATGTGTAAAGATAAGGGTGGGAGGGAGGGAGATAAACGTTATTAATTTGATTATTGCAGAATATCAAGTGTTGTATCCAAGTTAAAATGTTGTTTTTTTATGATGCACTTGTATGATATAAAAATGAATAAAGAATATTAAAAAAAGGAAGATCTCAACATCATGCAATGACATCTCTTGCTCACAAGGATTGGCACCCAATGTACAATACACTTCTCACTCACAAGCACCAGTTCCCATGTACAGTAACCGAAGAGCCACTGCACAAATAAAGCAGAGTTCTGAAATAAATGAGTACATTTGTATTTTGAAATTCCTGCCTCCCTTGTGTACATAAATACCCCATGCATATTCATGCAAAATTCTTATAAATCCATAAGAGCTGTGGTTAGAGCAGTGTATCGCAAACAATTTCAAGCCACAGCACACTAAACTTAGGCCGCAACTGGAGGACCTCTTAACATGCGCGGCTGATGTGATGATGTCACACGCATGTGTGACATCATCATGTTTATGTCTGTACATGTGCAGAGGCCCTGAGCTTCTCAACCTGAAATTGGTACACCAGTGGGAAGAGGTACAGAAAGAAGGCGAAACGTAGGTGGGGAAGTGCTGGCGCTGGCTGACTGCCTACAGGACATGCCTTTCATGTTCAATTCTGATCTTCTTATCTCAAGAAAGATAAAGTGGCGCTAGAAAAGGTTCAAAGAAGAATGACCAAGATGATAAAGGGGATGGAGCTCCTCTTGAATGAGGAAAGACAAAAGATTAGGGCTCTTCAGCTTGGAAAAGAGATGGCTGAGGTGAGATAAGATTGAAGTCTAGAAAATCCATCTGAGAGCCTGGACAATCCTCTAAAAAGAGAACATGTCCAGGTTTTCCCGGATGTCTGGTAACCCTAAGCCTTTTTGAAGCTTACATAATTGTTTCATTTATTTGGCTTTTTGAAGCTCTCCCCCCCAGCCCCTGCATGCAGCCCCCAATGCATTTCTTATATTTTGAGTAAAAATGTTGATTGAGCCCAGGGAAACAATCATCTTTAGTACAAGAAGGTGGCAAGATAATTTGGAAGAAATACCTTTCATCAAGTCCAAGCTCTGGCTTTCATTCACAATCCGGTAGCTCTTTGGGTCCCAGATTCCATGTGACATGTAAGAGTTTGGTAACTGAATGCTGTTTTGGTTGTGGATGTCAAAAACATCACAGGCAGTCTTAAAGGAATATATATTAATCAGATCATTTCCAGTTTTGATTGTATTCTTGTTTGCTATTTTGCATATTATTGCTTTATTACATTAAACAATGAAACACATTTCCTGAGTTTCAAGTTTAAGTTTCAAGTTTATTTAAAATTTCATATACCGCTCAATCAGCCTTCTAGGCGGTGTATACTGTCTCAAAAACATTACATTACATTAGTGATTTCTATTCCATTAAAACAATAGTAGTTATTAAAAACAATTTAAAAACAAACAAACAAAGAGGGAAACAAAGTAGAACTACAATTATCAAGTAAAAAGAAAGAACATATAGGAAAAAAACACACAAAAGGTGGGGGTGTCAAAAGGTAGAATATGTAGTCCTGAAAAGGACATTTAGGTCTTGAAAGAATCAAGAAAAAGAAATGTTTTTAATTTCGTCTTAAAATGGTGAAGAGTTGATTCTTCCCGTAAATGGGCCAGAATATTATTCTAAAGAGATGGAACACTGACAGAGAAAATGGTAGACCTCATTGTGTTGATAAACTTCAAAGACAAGATAGATAAAAGATTTTTAGAAGATGATCTTAAAGTCTTAGAAGAACTATAGGGAATAAGATTATTAATAAATTTGGGTTGACTACTTTGTCTAGTTTTAAAGGTTAGTAAAATAATTTTGTATGTAATTCTGTGTTCTACTGGCAACCAATGAGCTTTATAAAGGAGGGGAGTGACATGGTCTAACTTCTTTGCATTAAATATAATCTTTACTGGCATGTTCTGTATAATTTTGAGTCTTCTTATTTCTTATTTAGTTATGCTCTTGTAGAGTGCATTGCAATAATCAATACAGGAAATCACAATAGAATGGATCAAAATATTCAGAGAAGTGGGCTCTAACAATATGGATATTGTGACTAGTCAGTTCCGTGCCTGCCTTGGTCCCTGCGGTTTCACTAGTGTCCACTGGGGACTAGTGAAAAAAAAAAAAAAAAAGAAAAACCAATAGATCTGAACAAGCTGGTAGGCAAGTTAGGGAGGAAGCTCAGGTCTCTCTCTTACCCTCCCTACATAATAACAATGAAGACTTGGAACCGCACATATAAGATCAGGTAAATCAAGATAAATCCCCAACAGACCACAAATATAAATCAATTTTGTATCAAATTATTCAAGTTTATATTAAACTTATTTGTAATATAATATAAAGCCACAATCAATAAACCCTTGACTTTTATTCTCTTTTTACTTTCAATCAATGGTGAAGATTATATATACTTAAATAAAATAAGATCAGCCCCTAGGAATTAACTCAAACATCTATTCAATTATCATCAAAATTAATGTTGAAATATATTTCTTTAGCAGTTTAAAAAGTAAAATATGTTAATATATATAATATTATTTCCATAAATATTATTCATTGTTTATTTGACCTGGTAAATTAATTTATCTTATCTTATCATAAATGAATATATTAATTCAATAGTTGATCTATTTCATTCAAGATAACAAAATAAAATTAATATGAGCTAAAAACCCTTAGGAATAAAATGCAATATAAATTCAATTATTTAATAAAATAAATCCTTCATCATTAAAAATTTCATTTAAGATCCTTTCCATGTAAACACTGAACCTGAGGTTATTGGAAGCAAGTAAGGAAGTATGCAAGAACCTATCCGCTGTCATTTCAAATAACTCTAAAACTAACTGTCATTCCTCTGTAAACTCGAAATACTCAGTCAAAGGATCTCAGTTCAGACTTTCTCATTTTGCAGAGTATCTTCCAAAGCCAGCTGTCTTCTTGTGAAATTATCCAGTTTTCTTTTTTGGGTTTTTTTCTTTGTGTTTTGCAAGTTGCATTGTTTTGGGATTTTGCCATTCTGTTCATTATGAGAATTTAATTTTCTTTTGAAAACCGAACCTGGAACTTATACATTGGTTCTGTATTTTGGTTTTACTCATATTGATACAGTGCCTGCAGGGTGACTCCATACTGGGTCACATGCCGGTACAGTTTTAGCTGTAACCACTAGGGGCACTGAGGAGTCCCATTGCAAGGCTCTAGTGCTGGTTACAGTATGGAACTAATCATTCGTAGCCGATAAAAGCAGCGCTGGACCACTGTGCTGATATGAAGATGATAATTGAGCTTACTATCAAAAGTGATTCCTAATAGTTTTAAAGAGGGCACAACTTGAAGAGATTGATTTTTAAACATAATAGGAGTTAATAGAGAAAGTTCTTCCTTGTTGGGGAAAATCATTAATTTGGACTTTTCGATGTTCAAAGAGAGCATGTGTAAATCTAACCAGGAGTTGATTTTTTCCATTTTTTTATTCATAAGATTTATTTCAGTTAAGTTGTTTAAGTCTATAGGATGAATTAATTGCACATCATCTGCATAGGCAAACATTGTAAAACCAATGGATTGCCCTAACGTTAGAAGGGGTGCAAGGAAAATATTAAAAAGTAAGGGGATAAAATCAAACCCTGTGACAGTTTAGAAAACTAATTAAATAGAGGAACAGTGAACGATATTTTATTTTATCACATACACCAGCGTTGGGCAACCTTGGTCCTCAAGGGCCACTACCCAGTAAGGTTTTCAGAATTGCCTCAATGAATATGCATGAGATCTATTTACATACAATGGAGGCAATGCATGCAAATAGATCTCATGCAAGTTTGTTGGGGAAACCCTGAACCCCCGACCGAGTTGTGGCCCTCAAGAACCAAGGTTGACCAGCCCTGAATTACACTAATGTTCTGAAATCATTGCCTGCTGTTTAATACATGAACTACAATGATACCCAATTGATATAATTAAGGATTGCTACTTGTACATGAAAAAAATTACCTTAAAGGTGTGTACTGCCCAAGTGACAAATACCTCCTCCTGTCCATTGAGTTCATCACCTTCACCTGTTGCAGTGATCTGCACAGCACCTAACTCTGCCAACTTTTGATCAACTGTGTGAGCAAAGGCGCAGAACTGTGGGTACATGCAGGAACCCAGGCCAAATACAGCGTATCTGCACAATGAAAGAGAAGGCCCGAAAGGGCAGTTAGAACTACATGAGGAAAAGGCAAGGTTTGCAGCTTAGACAGGGAATGGCTTTGCTCCACCAAAAAGCACCAGAAAAATAAGAGCATCGATGATTTTATGGTCAGAATATTAAGGGGTAACTTTAAAGCAATCCATTAAATCCAATCCGGTTTCAGACCTTTATTCAGTACCGAGACAGTAATTGCAGCTATTTTAGACAACCTGTGCCTACTGTTTAGCAGGGGCCTCAATGCATTGGTTATGCAATTCGATATGAGTTCAGCCTTTGACCTGGTAGACCACAGGAAAATGCTACAATGCCTAGACGCCATTGGTATCAAAGACGAGGTGCTGAATTGGTTTTGTGGCTTCCTTACATCCCGCACCTATCAGGTACGCTTCAATTATGAGCTTTCCGATACCTGGAGCAATCCATCCGGTGTGCCATTGTCTCCGTTGCTATTTAACGTCTACATGTCCTCACTGAGCTTGCAATTAACTCAGCTGGGGATAAAACTATTCAGTTATGCAGATGACTTCACGATTATAATCCCATTTGCTGACTCTATCTCAGAAACTATTCCCAAGGCTTCAGAAGCCATAAACATGATAGAGCAATGGATGACAAACTTCAAGCTCAAATTTAATTCAGAAAAAACAAAATTCTTCATTGCTTCACCACATCCGTTTGACACCAAAACACCTCTATGCATCAATGAACTTAATCACCCCATCCAGCCCACCATAAAGATACTAGGTGTAACTCTAGATCAATGCCTAACCATGAAAGACCAGGTGGACTCCTTAATCAGAAAGGGTTTCTTCAATAGCAATACAAAATGGAAATTATAAAAAGTTTAATGAAATATGGGAGCCATTAACATTGTTTTGTAATGAATAAACACCATTTTCTTAACATTACTTATGAATGGAGGGGAAAGGGGAGGGATTGTATAAATGAAGAAAAAGGTAAAAAGAAATATGAAAAAGATTGATTCAATTAAGAAAATAATATGGAAAGGGAGGGGGGGAGAAGGGTTTAGATACATATACATTTGTTATTATCTTGATAGATTTATCAAGTGTTGTTAGTAAATCTATGTATTTCTTATATTGTACACTTGTTGAAAGGTTAAAAATGAATAAAGAATTACAAAAAAAAAAGAAAGAAAGAAAGGGTTTCTTCACTCTCTGGAAACTCAGATCCATTAAAGCTTATTTCGATACATTGGCATTCAGAACCCTGGACCAATCCCTTGTACTAAGTCAACTTGACTACTGTAACATCGCCTACTTAGCTATTTCCCCAAAAAATATGCGACGTGTACAACTAATGCAAAATGCAGCGGTCAGATTAATCTTAGGACTAAAGAAATTCGATCATGTATCACCCTACTACCGGCAGTTACATTGGCTACAGATGGAAGCACGCATAAAGTTTAAATTCGCCTGCTTCTGCTTTAAAGCGCTAAACGGACTTGCCCCTAAATACATAATTGACCTTTTCTCCTTCTCTGCCAACAGACACAAGAGAAGCTCTCATTCCTACTTCGTTCCCCCCCCAGTTAGAGGTTGTAAACTGAAAAAACACCATGAACACCTTCTTTCACATAAAGCAGTATTGTGGGGTAAAGACCTAGATCAACTGCTTTCGCCCACTACTTATGAGGAATTCAGAAAACGTCTAAAAACTCAACTGTTCCTAAAGTATCTAGACAATTGATCCACTCATCTTCTTTCTCCTCCATAGTGATTCCTCTGTCCTATTAATCTCTTTCTCCTCAACAATGCTTTTCCGGTCCTATTAACTCTCCTCTTCCCCCTCTTAAATTCAATCAATTTGTACCTCGCTTAATCTATTGTAAACCGTATAGAACTTAACGGTATTGCGGTATATAAACTGTTATTATTATTATTAAATAAGATCTGCATTGCCTGCATTGAGCAGGCATTAATTTCTTAGCCGGCCACGGGCGTTAGCGCGTGATGAAATGTCCGACACACTAACCCCGCTAGCGCGGCTTGATCAAAGGAGCCCTAAATGGACATTAACAAATGAGCGTCCCTTCAAGTCTTCAAACCCTGTCTAAAAGATAAGTAGGGAAAGATCAGTATGAAATCTGTTTAAATCTTTTATTAATTTTCCAAAGTTAACAAAAATGCAGTACAATATCTACACAAACAACATCAATCATATATGCATTTATAATCAATCAAAATCCCCACAACAACCCCCCCCACCCAACCAATACCTTGCAAGAGAATAAAACCATAAATATCCCTCTCCCACCCTCCCTCCCCCTGGGTGTGTGTGCAATATACAATTACAAAAAACAATTACAACGCATCCATAAAAGATGTCAAAGGGCCCAGATTAACTTAAATCTCTCAGTATGAAATCTGACTAATGGGATCTGGCCTTTCTAGAAGTCACTGGCCCTGTTTTCATTTATTTATAAGAAAAACAACAATTTGTGTCAGATGCAGCAATCAAGTATTTATGTACCTGAACTTGTTTTTCAGTTCTTTCAAGGTGGCTATAAATTTCTTGAATTTCTATAAAAAGAAAAGAGAAAATGCAAAATGATAGAACCATGCTTTTAGGTTTGCATTTTGGGACTAATATTTGCTTCTCAGAGGCCTAAGCTCCCAACTTGCATTCAGAGAACATCTACTGACTGGTTGTGAACCATTATGTATTGTTAATAAGATTGTATTGTGTGTGTATATATGAAAAATGAATGGAAACAATGGCATTTCAATTAGGACTATTATGGGGGCAGGGTCTGGGGCAGAGCTTACGTCCCCCTCAAACAAAAATCGTTCCGCTGCCTATGCCTTTGAGGAGTGTAATAACCCCATTACAGTAAATACCATGGTATTTCACCTACTTCCCCTCATCTTTAGGCTTATAAAGTGACAAAGAATGTCACACACCCGCCCTGTCTGTCGTACCTCCTCTGCTGATCCCTGGTGGTCCAGAGGTGCAGCGGGCAGGAACGAGCTTTCTGCGTTCCTGCCCCGCTGCTAACCCGGTTGGTGGTGGCTGCCGTGAGATCGGGTTTCTTCAGCCACTGAGCGGCACCGAGCTGGAGCTGCTGCTCAACTGCTGAGTGGCTTTCTGACTGGTTCTCGCAAATTCTGGTATGCAACAGGTGGACTGGAACTAATGTTTTGATGCCGAGGGTTGTCTTGCTGGACTGTTTTGAGTTTTTTGTTTTATTTTAATTTGATTCTTTTTATTTCTTTTTTTCTTATAATTGTCGTCAGTCTAGAAATTTTTATATAAAGATATGTCTTAATTGTTAAATTTGTTTAAATGTTATTTTAAACCCTGTACAACGCTTTGTAGTATCGATAAAGCATTTAATCAAAAATTTGAATAAACAATAAACAATTATAATTAATAATTTTTATTATTGAATTTTGCTATATCTTTACTATTAATTTTTTTTTTTAATCTTTATTCGTTTTCATATCTTACAAGTGTATAATAATCAATCAAAATAATTTTTACAAATCACTTGACAATCTTACTTATAATCATTAAAGTATAAAAGAATCCCTTCCCATCCACCCCATCCATTAATAATAAATCAATTAGCAAATATCATATTTCCCAATCCCACCCACCTATATCTTATATAATAACAAGTGTGTAATATTCAATCAAAAATAAATTTTACAAATCACTTGACATTCTTACTTAATTTTTTTTTAAATAAATATTTATTCATTTTTAATTCTTACATCAAGTGTGACATTAATTAACATTGAAATTGAATGCATCACTTGAATTCCTATCATATTCAACATTAAAACAAAGTTTTATCCCTTCCCTCCCACCCTTACTATAACATATATAATCAAATATATTTTATAAAAATTATTTTCTATTGATCTAAACATTTAATACAATTCAGAACCCCCCCAACCCATCCCCTTATTGCAATGCTCTTATATTGGAAAAATTGTATCTATTGATAATTGGAATATCTTTACAATTAATAATTGTTACTAAGGTACTTTAGGTAGATAGTGAGCCTTCGGGACAGAAGGGAAGTTCTAAGTACCTAATTTTATTGTAGCCTGTTCTGGGCTCCTGGGGACGGGCTGTAAAAATGAACAAATAAATAAATACTCCTACACCCATGAACAGGAAAAGTGTTTATTAATACTGAAAACCAGAAAAACTAATGTGATAATTATTTGGGAGACCCAAAGACATTCAAGCCGTACCACAGATGCAAATGAATGTCCCTGATGCCCGAGTTTCAGACCACAACACTTGTCACCAATTTCACTGAGTGGAGTTTGCAGGGCTCCACATGGGCTAGACATCCTGGTAGAAAGGCCATCAAGCTAAGAAAGAAATAACTTCTTTGCACCTACCTCTCCATTTCTGGGGCAATCCCCATTTCCAAAGGTACTGGTAACCACAAGAAGAAGAGTTTCCTTTTCCAGGTCACCAAACTTGTATTCATCCATACATTGGATCTATAACAGACAAATACAGTGAGGACAGTATACTAATGGAAGTGAGCATTAAGAGGGGAAGTTATCAGTGCATTACTGCTCTTTTAGCCTAGGAACTTAGGGATATATTTACTAAGCAAACTGATTGTGTCCCGATCAGTTTGCGACCACTTAACTATCAAATTTCCCCCTGGCCTGATTCACTTACCTCTCCTGCGATCCGCTTGGAATCCTTGCATGCAAATGAGGTGAAACGCATGCAAATTGGACAGCGACCTGATTCACTACACCAAATTTCCGATCTGACTGGCAGGCTGATCACCTGAAGAAGCGACTACTGGGGACCAGTTGAAAATGTCTTTCCGACTGGAAGCCCTGCTCTCTGCCCTGCAATTTCTCCTGCCTGTTCGCCCCGAATGCTGCCCTGCTATCTCTGCTGCTCGCTCTCATGCCGCCCTGCTCTGCCTTGATCTTCCCCTGCCGCATCGCCGTTCTCCTGCTCTTCCCCGCCCAGCGAGCCCATGGTTTTAATCTGCGGGTTTAAAGCGGGTTAAAACCACGGGCTTCATTTATCTTTTTGTGAGGGTGGCAGCTGGCAAGAGCGGGACCTGCTTTTAGGAGCCACGCGGGTTGGGGTCAGTGGAGGTGGTGGCGTTTGGCTGAAGTCAAAAGTAAAAAAAGTTTTTTATTTTTTATAAATCTTTATTCATTTTCAAATATTACAACAAGTGTATAATAATCAATCAGAAAGATTTTTAACTAATCACTTGACAATCTTATTTATATTCCTCCAAATATATAAATATAAAAGAATCCCACCTCACCCACCCATATATTAATAATTAACATATATTGAAAGTTTAATGGATATTTTATTGTACACTTGTTTAAGATTTAAAATGAATAAAGAATTTAAAACTAAACTAAATAATTAACAATTACTATCATTCATAATCCCACCCCCTATATCTTATCCAATACTAAGATCGCTGCTCCTAAGGTCTGTGCATGCGCAAGTCATGCAGGCAGATGGGGGCGATCCTCCAATTGCCCTCATCTGCATGTTTAAGTTTACTGAATCAGTCGGACCTGCCGGGATCGGGACCCGATTGGACAAGTTAGTGAATCCAGTTCCTGGGCTGCTGGAATAACAAGCAGCGTCATTCTTATAAAATGGGATTCAGCAACCCGCAAGGCTGAAATACCTCAGGTCCCTCAATCCTACAGGAAATCAAGGTTCCACTGCTTGCCCTGGATTGGTAGCATGGAATGTTGGTACTATTTGGGTTTATGTCAGGTGTTTTTACTTGTGAAAGTGCCTTTTAAAAAATTACTAGCCACTAAAGATTAATTAATTGTTAGAAAATCATGTTGCCCTTTCATATGATACTATATTATTTGATACTTCAATGAGATTTAAAAGCCCAATTTCAGCTAATAATAATAAAAAGGGGTTGCCATTCAGCAGATTACAGGGAATTGGAAAGATTATACTAAATTAAATTATACTTTTTGGTGGAATTCAGTGTGCCATATTTATAAAATGGAAAGGGTATTTGCTTTGCAACAAGGTTATTATAATAAGTTTAAAAAGATTTTGGGGCCATTGATGATTTATTCTAGTGATCAGACATCTTAAACACCAGAATATTGGATAAGATAAGGGGGGGTGGGATTATGACGGATAATATATTGATAGTTGTTATTTATTGGTATATGGGTGGGAGGGGTGGGTTTCTTATATAATTATTTATTTGGAATAATACAAATAAGAATGTCAAGTGATGAATTAAGGTATTTCTGAATGAATGTTGTACACTTGTTGTAATTTTTGAAAATGAATAAAGATTAAAAAAAAAAAAAAAATTACTATTATCATGACAGAAAATAGAAGTTTTTACTTTACACTTTCTTAGAATTTCCCCCCTAATATCCCAAGAGTTTCTGAGCTTCTGGAACTTTCCCAGAAACACAGATTCCTCCCTCTTACCTTAGTACTGAAAGCACAGTTGAACAGGCTGCAAAGTTTCTGTGCCAGACTCTCTGATTTTCCAGTCTCTGTTGCATATAGTACAGTTGCCTGTGGCCTAGCTGCCATGGCCTTTCGCACTAACACTGAGGCAAAGAGGACAGCCCTGAGAAAATTCAAACATCAATTGATCTTACACCATTTATACTTTTGAAATACATTTTGGGGCTAATATTAAAAAGGTTTCTCTACAGGTAAAGTCAGTTTTACATATGGAAAAGGGTTTTAATAAAACGGCATGGCCGGAGATGTAAAAGGTACACACACAGATGAGTCCGTTTATTTTTATGCAGTGTCAGTTTGGGTGGAATGAAAGTAGAGTTGTGATATATGTGTTTTCGATACAGTAACGTGCAGGTTTCCCTTCGTGCATTCCTGTCTACTAGACCACAACTAACTACTGGGGTTCCTCAGCATTCTGTTCTGGCACCGATCTCTTCAGTTTTTGCTGTAGGCCTTTGGCCACTCTTATTCAGTCATTAGAGGCTTTATTTGGTTTGTCAGGTTCTCTGGGTAGTCGCATCATATTCCGGAGATGTGTATAAATTGGTACTTGTTCCTGTTTATTTACAGGCTTACAGTACCACCTTTTCTGAAAAACATGTCAAAGCAGTAAAATATATATATATATATATATATATATAAATCCAATAAAAAAGCAGTGCAAGGGATGCCAAAAATAATAGGAAAGAACGCTATCATACTAAACAATGACTATGAAAAGGGATGAAGACAATGCGCCTTAATTAAAAGAAATTTGATTATTGCAGAATATCAAGTGTTGTATCCAAGGTAAAATGTTCTTTATGATGCACTTGTTGTAAGTTATAAAAATGAATAAAGAATATTGGGGGGAGGGGGGATAGTATAAAGTTCTATTAAAGGATTAATCAATAGATAAGAATGGAATATTTATACGATATTTTTGATTACAATATTTGTGGGAAGGGTGGGTGGAGAGTAGAGAGTTGCATGGGGACAGAAATCCCACCCATCCCCCGCCCGCCCCGCCAGGATCCTCTTTTCCCACCCGTCCCCGTCAGGATCCTCTTCGTCCCCCCCAACCCCGCAAGGAATTACCTCCATCCCCGCCCATCCCCATAAAAAGCAGCAATTACTTCTGACAGGATCATCAATTCCACAGTTTCTTTTGTGTTTGTGCTGCTGATTCCTTGTGGAATCTCTTTGGTGGAACCATTTTTTTGTTTTCTGTTCAGGTAATTAACTTATAAACCCCCTCTTTTACTAAGGCTGACGTGTCCATTATATTATATGGACGAACCCTACTTCCAAAGCCTTCCATCTCCATGGGAGTCCCGTTGGCTAGAGGCGGGTCCCCGTGGGAGTCCCGTGGGCCAGAGGGGGAACCCCGTGGGAGTCCCGTGGGTTAGGGGGGATTCCCACGGGACCCGTGGGATTCCCGCAATCCCCGTTCCCGTGCAGACCTCTAGTGGAGAGGGAATAAATTTATGTATTTAAGATGACAACAGCTATACAGCAAGGAAATTATCATAATTTTAAAAAGATTTGGGGGCCATTGATTACATATTCTAATGATCAGACACCTTAAACACCTTGTTATTATACAAGATATAGGTGCGGTGGGATTGGGAAATATGATATTTGATAATTGATTTATTGTTAATGGGTGGGATGGGTGGGAAGGGATTCTTTTATACTTTAATGATTATAAGTAAGATTGTCAAGTGATTTGTAAAAATTATTTTGATTATTATACACTTGTTGTAAGAGATGAAAATGAATAAAGATTTACAAACAAAGATGACAACAGAACAAATTTCAAGTGATGTGTAAAAGTTTTAAATGATGTCATATTGTGTACTTGATGTAAGATGAAAAAATTAATAACGAATTTGAAAAAAAAAAGAAATTCTTTTTTTTTTAATCTTCCAAACTCTTTATTCATTTTATATTTTACATCAAGTGTACAGAGAATATCAAGAATTCAGCTAATACATCACTTGAATTTCTACAACTATTCATGAAAATAAGATTTAACCCATCCCTCCCACCAAATTGATATGAAATAATACATATAACATAATATATTTTATAACATTTCTTTCATATCTAATAATGAAAACAAAATCCCACCCCCACCCCAATTCAACAATTATGTTAAGTAGGGAAATGTGATAATTAATCAACACAGTAACTCATTAATGGCCTCCACACATTCTTAAATTTATTAAAATATCCTTTTTGAACTGCTAACGCCCTTTCCATTTTATACAAGTGGCACACTGAATTCCACCAAAAACAATAGTTCATTCTCCTATAATCTTTCCAATTATACATTATTTGTTGGATGGCAATCCTGTCAATATCATTAAAAGTTTGTTATTATTGGAAGAAATTTGGCTCTTAACTCTTAGACATTCCAAATAAAATTGTGTCATACGACAATGCCACATGATTTTCTAACATACAATTTATTTGATCCCATATCGACTGCCAAAAAGCCTTAATAAACGGAGTGAAATAATAAATGATCTAAAGTTCCAGCCTTGAGATGACAATGCCAACATCTATTAGACTTAGAGCAATCTAATTTTTGTAAACGAACAGGGGTCCAGAGTGCTCTATGCAACAAGAAAAACCATGTTTGCCTCATAGATGCAGACATTGTACATTTCATCCTCCAAGACCAAATACGTGGCCATTGAGATGCATTAATCTGATTCTTAATTCTTAATCTAGAAGTGTCCCATCTCAACCCCTGGCCAATAGGAAATTGCCAAATGCCAATTGAAAATAACAAATGTCTTTAGTAGGGTTTCAAGGCTCACTTTTACAAAGCCGCGCAGCAAATGCTCTGAAGCCCATTCAGTTCCTATGGGCATCAGCAGAGCAGGATTAACCAATAGGCCTAGTAGGCATGTGCCTAGGGCCCGAAAATGGTCAGGGAGGCCGATGAAGGAGGGCATCAACATTGTTTTTTCCAAACGGCGATGGGCCCCTCCAGCATCGATTGGCAACGTGGGCCTCCCCCCATCGACGGAAAGTAAGACAAGCAAGCAACGCGGGTAAGAAAGGCAACGGGAACTGTAATTTTGCAAGCGGTGCTGCTTGCCCAAAGCTTCCCTCTGACGCAGCTTCCTGTTTCCGCCTGGGCACATGATGGGGTGGGGTGGGGCGGGGCAGGGGGGCCCATTGTACTTGTGTGCCTAGGGGCCCTTGACAAATTAATCCTGCCCTGGGTGTCGGAGCATTTCCTGTGCTGACCTATGCTGCTGGCTTCTATAAAAGAGGGGCTAAATTTGCTGAACGAACGATCTGACTGGATTGGTGGGGGCCTATAGTTCAATAATTTCAGATCAATAAAGAAAAAAGCTGCATTTCTTGGGCAGGCCATAATATCAGTACAGTAGCTTATTGTGTTATGTCAAAAAAGTATCTTTGATCTTGCCAACTTACTTTGCTAAAACATTAAACTTGATTTCCTTTCTCTTTGGTCTACAGTTTTTATCTTGCCACACGTGGGTTCTCCAGGGGTCAACCTAGAATATGTGAAGTACAAATTAAAAGAAGTGCATGACATTATAAGAACATATAATTATTGCACGTGGCACTCTGTTTTATTTAATTGTTTTAAAAGTTTTAATGGTTGGTTTTAAACTATCATTTGTTTTACTTTGATTTTACTTTTTTCTACAGTCTAACATCTGACCTTTTGCCGCTGCTTGGCGGCGGCACGCTGTGGACTCCGCCCCATCGTAACCCCGGTACATGGCATTTAAATTCAAGCCATTTGGTAACAAACCACAGGCAATATCATCATTTTAATTGTTTGAACTCTTCCCCACCAAGAAAGATGTAAAGGATTCCATTGCTCACACATTTCTGTTATCTTTTTTAATAAAAGTTTTTCATTCTAACTCATCCTGCTGAAAGTCAATCCACACACCAGCATGATCCGAAAATATTATAGGATCAATAATTGCTTTTATCACTCTGTGCTATCCTCCTAGAAACAAAAATATAATCAATACGTGAAAAAGATTTATGGACCTGAGAACAAAAAGAAAATTCCTGATCATTAAAATGAAGAATACGCCATATATCCACTAAATCACAAGATTGTACCAGATTATCTAACCCTAACGATTTCATAATTCCACTTGGTTTTTTATTCAAAATTGGATCCATTACAGCATTAAAATCTCCAGCTACCACTAAATTCAAGGCAGCCAGTGGTAATAATATTTGTTGAATTTGTTTAAAAAACTCAATTTGATTCGAATTAGGAGCATACAAATTAAATAAATCCAGGGATGTATTACCCAGAACCATTTTGACATGCACCCATCTTCCTAAAGGATCAGATTTAACTAATTGAAAATCAGCACCACATTTCCTGTTTACAAGAACAGCTACCCCAGCTTTTTTCCCTATAGCAGGAGCAAACAAACATTTAGACACCCAACCCCCATTTAGTTTCTTAGATTCACTCACTGACAGATGCGCCTCTTGAATGAAATATACATCCGCATTCTGTTTATGAAGAAAAGCTAACATTTTTTTCCTTTTAATTGGGTGATTTAGACCATTGACATTGATAGAAAAAATTTTAAGATCCATTTAAATTTCTAGTTAAACTTTGACACAGACTCCTAAAATATACTTTGTGATCAGACATCAACACAGCTTTATCACATACTCTCTTTTTTACTATTAATATCCCACAACCACCCTTAAATTTTTCTCCCCCCCACCCAAACCCCCCCATCCCTCCCCTCCCCCTCAAGTTTTTTAAAATTATGAAGATTCTCAGAGAAGGGGCGGGACCGCGGCAGAGGAAGCAGCGCAGGGCTCACTGGCATCGCGAACCCACGGTAGGCTGCTTCTCCACCGCAAACGGTGCGTGGGGGCTGGGGGATGAATCGGACGTCGGGGGGGGGGGGGACCAGCAATGTAAAAAACAAATTGTATAACGCGCTCACGCATATAACGTGCATGGTTATGCTCGGTTTGTAAAATTGTGTATAGCGCGCGCGTTATATGCGGGAAAATACGGTACTGATCATTGCAGTCTACGAATGTTAAAAAAATGGAGACATATTCCAGAATCTCTTTTATATGCATTTAATAATAATTGTTAAGAATGTCAAGTGATTTTGTATGAATTAATTGATTGAATATTGTACACTTGTTGCAAGATTTGAAAATGAATAAAGAATTTAAAAAAAAATTAATTAATTTTAACACATATTTACTAAAAAGATGTATCTTTAATGTCCTTCTTAAACTTTTATAATTAGTCAAAGAAGCAATACGAACTGGCAAATTTTTCCAAGCTTTAGCAACTTGGTATGCAAACAACGACTTAGGAGACTGGGATTGTTCTCCCTTGGGAAGAGGAGACTGCGAGGAGATCTGATCGAGACTTTCAAAATACTGAAAGGAATCGACAAAATAGAGCAGGAAAATAAGTTATTTACAATGTCCAATGTGACACGGACAAGAGGGCATGGACTGAAGCTGAGGGGGGACAGGTCCAGGACAAATATCAGGAAGTTCTGCTTCACACAGCGAGTGGTGGACACTTGGAATGCTCTCCCGGAGGAGGTTGTTGTGGAATCCACCAGCAAATTAGCGTGTGCTACTACGCGCATTAAACCACTAATGCGGCTAAATAAAAGGAGACCTTTGTTATAAGCCTATTCAATTTCAAATGAAATTCTTGCATCCATTGTTTTATTAAAGTCATACAGTTGACAATATCACCCATTACTTCTTCTACATATCCATTCGGTTTAGTTCATCCCGATTGCGGCCTCCCTACTTTGTTCAATGCTTCTTATTTGCTTTTCATCTGTGGTCTTGTCTGTCTAGCCTGAAACCTCCAAGGAGCAGGGATTTTCTGTTACATGTCCATGCCTATTACTGCTTTACAAACAGAAGCAAAAAAAATATCAACCTGGCCTTGGATTCTGACTTCCTGCTTTCTTTCTTATCGTGAATTATCATGCACCCTGCTATTTTGTGCCTCCCTTGTCAATTCAGAAAGCAGGATGTGGTCTAATTAATAGTGTTTATTATGAATTTTGTACACTTGATGAAAGTTTAAAAATGAATAAAGAATTAAAAAAAAAAAAAAAAAAAAAAGAAAGCAGGATGATGAGAATCTGTGAGTTGGGAAACCAGTCAGGGTAGAGCTACAGTCTTATGGCAACTGGATATATTGTAGACTGGATGCCAATTTTTAATATACCAGTATCTGGAGTTTCAATGGGATGTCTGAATGTTTTCATATGTGTGAAAGACTTGTAAGAAAGTGAAAATGTTTCACCTGATAATAGTAGAAGGGTGTGAGAACATAGCTGAGCATCTCCTGATGAAAGATGGGCGTGACACTTCCTGACATCGGAGGAACGAGCCAAATCCAGTCAGCAGGACAGCCTCCTCGCAGGCGGTATTCATTCTGCATGTGTTTCATGAATGACTCTGCAGCTGAGTGGTGGTCCATGATGGTGACACTGTGCTTCTAAACATGCCCAAAATGATATGAAGGCCAGGATGTAACCTTTCTAATACTGTACTCCTTCTAGGTCCTGAACATTTATCAAGACACTGAATAATATACCGCAGCAGGGAGGGAATTCCAATTCTAGTGCAGTATAATCCCGTTATAACGGACTTCAAGGGACCTGGAAAAATAGTGCGTTATATCCAGAGTTGCTTTTTTTAAAAACTTTATTTAAAGCAACTTGAAACAACGTAAAATGATGAACAACAGTCACTGCACAAGCATATCAGCAACATCAATGTCAAAACTCAGCAAAATATTGGTACGGCACGAAATGATTGCAAACCAGAACACTGTACTGGAAAGAAAAATACTCTGTCATTTCTTTTCTGGGCTGCATTTTGATACTATATCACCATGTCTTGTAGGCGGAGCCTGCATGTCCGTTATAGCCGAAATAAAACTACAGCTAAAAGCAGCTCTGGGGACCAAAATAGTTGTCCGGTATATCCGAAAGTCCGTTATATGTGAGTCCACTATATCTGATGATTTTCTGTATGTTTATAATGGCGCTCGGCCGGGACCAGCGTGGACCTCGTCCGCTATATGCGAGGTTCCGTTATAAGCAAGTCTGGTATAATGGGATTATACTGTACATAAGTAACTGTAATGTTACCAATCTTACCAGGTAACAGTAATGAAGAAAAGAATTAAATGCAAACCCTTGTACAACACAGGTATCTAGAAGCCACTATCAATCTGTCATATTTGCAGGTTGCTCTGGTAACCCTCTGCATCTCCATCGACTTCCATGGAGTAAATTGCAGGTTGCCAGGGCTGCTCTTTGCAGATTGCTGTGAAGGATTGATATTATGTATTTAACTTCATTTCTTCCCTTTACAATTAACCTGGGCAGCAGCGGCATATTTTTATAAAACATAAAATACATTTAAAAAATAAATAAATACATGAGGTCAACATTCAGCCACTAGATATCCAGTTAAAGTTACCATATATACTTGAATATAAAATAATCCAAATATAAACCAAGGTAACCTTTTTCTCCCAAAAAAAGGAGGAAAAAGGTTGACTCGAATATAAACCAAGGTTAGAAATTTGGGTATGTGAGTGTTATTTGTCTTCAGTCAACAGGGGAGGGGGGTGGGTGATAGGAGTGTTGGTCATTGGAGGGAGGCGGAGATAGCAATATTCATCAGTGGGGATAACAGAGCTGGTCATGGGGAGGGGAGAGATAGCAGTGTCAGTCATAGGAAGGGGGTAGAGCAGTGTATCTCCAACTGTGTGCCTCTTGAGATTTTAGGAGAGTCGCTGGCGCCAGCTGACTGCCTACAGGATGTGCCTCCCGTGGCTAAAGGCATGTCCTGTAGGCAATCAGCGTTGGTTCCAGCTATAGGCCATTAGATAAGTGTTGCTGCTCTAGTATTCTTTTGAGTATTTTGTAAATATGCACACATATTTTGCAAACATATACACATATGTTTAAAAGTTTTTTGGGTTTTTTTTTCATTTTATATTTTACATCAAGTGCACAGAAAGTAACAACATTTTAACTTAATACATCACTTGAAATTCCATAAATTCCCTGACTGTCTCTCTGTGACCCCCTTCTGTCTCCCCTCCCCCAAGCAAAGCTGTCTGCCTCCAAACACATCCTTCCCCCAAAGAAGCCTCCTTTCCCTCTCCCTCTCCAGTTCCTCCCTGACTGTCTCTCCGTGGCTCCCCTTCTGTCTTCCCCCCCAAAGCAAAACTGTCTGGCTCTCAGCACACCCCCTCCCCCTCAGCAGGCCCCTTTCCCTTTCCCCCTCCAGTTTCTCCCTGACTGTCTCTCTGTGGCCCCCCTTTTGTCTTCCACCCCCCAAGCAAAACTGTCTGGCTCTCAGCACACCCCTCCCCCTCAGCAGGCCCCTTTCCCTCTCCCCCTCCAGTTCCTCTCTGACTGTGTCTCTGTGGCCCCCCTTCTGTCTTCCCCCCCAAGCAAAGCTGTCTGCCTCCCAGCACACCCCCTCCCCCAAAGCAGCCCCCTTTCCCTCTCCCCCTCCAGTTCCTCCCTGTCTCTCCATGGCCTCCCTTCTGTCTTCCCCCCCCCAAGCAAAGCTGTCTGGCTCTCAACACACCCCTCCCCCAAAGCAGCCCCCTTTCCCTCTCCCCCTCCAGTTCCTCCCTGTCTCTCTGTGGGCCCCCCTTCTGTCTTCCCCCCCCAAGCAAAGCTGTCTGGCTCTCAGCACACCCCTACCCCAAATCAGCCCCCTTTCCCTCTCCCCCTCCAGTTCCTCCCTGACTGGGACTCCGTGGCTCCCTTCTGTCTCCCCTCCCCCAAGCAAAGCTGTCTGCCTCCCAACACACCCCTCCCCCCAAAGCAGCCTCTTTTCCCTCTCCCCCTCGTTCCTCCCTGTCTCTCCGTGGCCCCCATTCTGTCTTCCCCCCCAAGCAAAGCTGTCTGCCTCCCAGCACACCCCTCTCCCAAAGCAGCCCCCCTTCCCTCTCCCCCTCCAGTTCCTCCCTAACTGTCTCTAGTCCCCCCTTCCCTTCCCGCGGTCCCGACAAACGTGCAGACTCTAGCAGCAGCCGCAGCACTCTAAACACGCTGCTTCGTGGCCTTCTATGGCCCTGATTTGCTCTGCCGTGTCGGGCAGAGCAAATCAGGGCAGTAGAAGGCTGCGAAGCAGCGTGTTTAGAGTGCTGCAGCCGCTGGAAGTTGCTACCGGACACCCGATGCCAACATTTAGAGGCATCAGTCGGGGGCTTTTCTTGCCCGTGGACTTGTAAGCCTCGCACCAGTTTCCTTTGGCCTGACCAATGGCGCCTCCCTCTTCCTCCCCACCCCCGTCATGGCTCCCCATGTCCCAGCTCTCTGTGAGTGAAGATGGCTGCCGCTGCGGGCCCAGCGCCCACAGCCCCGCCGTCATCTTGGCGTTCCAGGAATCGAGAGGCGGGAGGAGGAGAGGAGCGCGAGCGGAGCCACAGCATTCACAGGACCGAGTGCTCGAGAGGGAGACCGCTGGAGTTCACAGAGGATCCTCCACCTCCTCTCGCGGTGAGTGACGGCGAGGGAGGAGTTGCTCTGTGTTCTGGCCTGTCTCCGTATTCGAAAATCGAATTCAGCACAGAGGCACACCTCACGGCGCCAGAAATCACGGGGTTTCAAGAGCACATGTGCGCTCTAGGGTTTTATTATTATAGATTAAAAACCTTTTTACCCCAGTCAGTATAAATTAAATTTGAAAAACTTAAGGGTGGGATGGAGGATTGTTGTAAATGATTATAGGCACATCTTTAAGTCAGAATAAGGACTTGAAATAACATCCAGGTTATAAGAGGTTCTTTGCACTGAGCATGTGGCCCTTGTATAATACTCTATCCTCCTAGTTCATTAATTAATTTATTTTTTACCTACTACTTGGGAAAGTTAATATAATAGGGTGGTGTGTTATATGACCAACTCAAACTATTTGCCAGTGATATTTGTTGAACTAAACATTTAGGAATTATGACACTATATGTGCACAAGAAGTGGTGGAAATAATTGTTTGATTATCCGAAGTAACCTCCTTGTTTTCTTGAAGAAACCCAAATAATAGCAACATTAAGTGCTACCAGTCCTAGGGCAAGCAGTGGCTTTCCCCATGATTATCTCAATAACAGACTATGAACCTTTCCTCTAGGAACTTGTTCAAACCTTTTTTAAACCCATCTATGTTAACCACTGTTACCACATTCTCTGGCAATGAGTTCCGTAACTGAATAATGCTATCAGTGCTATCCATGTTCCTAGTATGTCCCTTGCCTCTCTTAACTTAAACCAAATAACTTTTGGTCAGACATCAAAATATGCAGCCAAAGTGTATCCATTTAATTATATTTATCCAGTTAACTCCCAAAGTTGTTTGGGCATCTTTTGGATATTGACCTCAGTGCTTACAAAAAGTGGATTTTATGATTAAATAATTTTTATTGGTATATTAGAACATAAAATATCCAATAGCAGTGATATTATACAATCCAAAATCCACACAAAATATAATGATGACTTCCATCCCAACTGTCCCTTTCCCCCTCCCATCCCTCCCACCCCAGGGACAGCAGCAACTCACACAAGAGGCATTGAAGCATATCAGTTATAACCTAGTAAACACAGTCAACATAGAATTTTAGGTCAGATATAGGGAGTTAGACCAGCATTGACAAAATACGGTAGTCAAAAGTGAATTTTAAATGTCAAGTGACCTGAAAACTATGAAGTACAGCGACATTAATCTCCACGACAGCTCGGTCCTTCCATAGAGAAGCCACTCTATGTGTCTCAAGACCCATTCGGCTTCCTATTTCCTGCATGCAGAAGAAGAAAAGAAATCATTTGTCAAAGAATGCCATGTGTTCCAAATGTATTATCTTATGTGAGATATAGTTATGGCTTTATTCAGTAGTTCTTTGTTGAACAGGATTTCATTTTGAACAAACTAGGAGAGGCACTGCAGTATGTTACAAACTCCCCAAATGCCTTAGAAAGTCCAGCATGAACCAAACCCACACAAACAAAGCAGGAGAGAAGAGGAAGTGGGACGTGGTTTGCAAATTTAATAAAGATTAAAAAAAAAAGACAATGGACTCTTCACCAATCAAGCAAAGCCAGCAGGATGATATTATATTGTTTATTAATATCCAAAATGAATCATTCATTTTGGATATTAATAAACAATAGAATATCACTAGTCTTTAAGCCCGTTACATTAATGGGTGCTAGAATAGATGTGTCTGTCTGTCTGTGTTTCTTTCTCTCTCTCTCTCCTTGGCCGCTGTCTGTATCCTTCTGTCTCCCCCCCCCCTGAGCAAAGCTGTCTTCCCCCAGGACACACCTCCCCCCCAAAGAAGGCCCCTTTCCTTCTCCCTAACTGTCTCTCCATGGCCCTCTTCTGTCTCCCACCCCGAGCAAAGCTGTCTGTCCCCAGCACACCTCCCCCCAAAACAGCCCCCTTTCCCTCTCCCTATCTCTCCATGGCCCCTTCTGTCTCCCCCCAGCACACCCCTCCCCCCTTTCCCTTTCCCCCTGGCTCCCGGTATTGATTCCCTTCTTACCTTCCCAACATCCAAGCGTCTTCTGGCCTGCTCCTCTTCACCAAAGCAGCCTGCGATCGTGGTGGCCGGCTTTAGCGAACCTCACAGGCTGTTCTCCAACTCGGTAGCACGTTCCCTCTGACGCGATCCCATGTGTCAGAGGGAGCGTGCTACTGAAGCTGGAGAGCGGCCTGCGAGATTCTTTAAAGCCGCCCATGATCGCAGGCTGCTCTAAAGAGGAGGATCAGCGGCGGCAGCGGCGAGTGAGGGCGGGAGGTGACACGGCGACTCCTTCTTCTGCACAGAGGTAGAGAGCGGCTTGCGAGGTTCGCTACAGCGGCTGGCGAACCTCAGCAGGCCGCTTTGAAGAGGAGCGGGAGGGAGGAGTCGCTGGTGTCTTCTGCACAGTCACACGCAGGCGCCGTGAGGACTGGCACAGAAGCACACCTCACGGTGCCACCGCTCACGAATTTTCAAGAGCGCATGCGCCTCTAGTATTTTATTATTATTGATTCTGCTGGATTTGCTTGATTGGTGGAGACTTGAGTCCATTCTCCCATTCCACAACTTCCCCAAACCATGGCCAATGTTAAACCCGTACAAAAAGAAAGAAGGGCAAGTGAGATGTCAGTCAGTCCATGTCTTCAATAGAAGGTCTTTATTAAAGAATATTTGGTGCTAAAAAGTCCCAACGAAGATCCTAGTTTCGGCAACCAAAAAAAGTGCCTTCCTCAATGGACGATGAATGATAACTAGCTGTACAAATGAGGTTTTGGAGAAAAAAAATCAAGCGGTAAAATATCACTGTGGCGCATTCACTGAGATTCGCACCACAAAACTCAAAGGTCCGGATTCTATTAATGGTGCCATTATTGGTGGCCACTTAAAAATGGCCGCTGACCGCATATCAATCACCCATCAACACCGTTTATAGAATCGTGGCTGTTTTTAAAACAGGCACCTTAAATGTAGGTCAGCATTTTACAGGGTTACATTTAAGGCGTCTATCTTGCACCTATGGAAGTGCCAAGGGTCACCTAAGGACACCTAAGGCCACTTAGGTGTAAACCATACCCACACTGGCCTCAGGTGTCCTTAGGTGTGCCTAAACACTTCCATAGGTATGTGAATGGCGCTTTCACCATTCGCCCCATTGATTTTTTTTTTTTTTTATAAATCTTTATTCATTTTGACATTTTACATCAAGTGTAACACTAATTAACATTAAAACTGAATACATAACTTGAATTTCTATCATATTCAACATTAAAACATAAAGTTTTATCCCTTCCCTCCCACCTTTACTATAACATATATAATCAAATATATTTTGTAAAAATTATTTTCTATTGATCTAAACATTTAATAAAATCCAGAACCCCCCAACTCATCCCCTTATTGCAATATTCTTATATTGGAAAAATGCTATCTATTCATTACAATAATTTATCAATGGCCCCCAAATCTCCTTAAATTTATTATAATTACCTTTTTGTATAGCTATTATTCTTTCCATTCTATAAATGTGACAAAGTGAGTTCCACCAAAAAAGGAGAAATTAGGTTCTTACCTGCTAATTTACTTTCTTTTAGCTTCTCCAGACCAGTAGAGGTTAACTTTACGAATGGGTATATATCTAATCATGACCAGCAGGTGGAGACTGAAAACAAAACTTTGGGACAGTATATCCTAGCCCCTCCTCTCTATTTCCCTCAGTCTGCCGAATAGCCAAGCAGAACCAAGAACTGGAAAACAACAGAGAGAAAAAACAATACTCCGAAAGGAGTAACAAGTAACAAACCCAAAAATGCTGTTGGAAAATGCAGAAGCGAAATTCCCGAAGGAAGAATGTCCCCACAGCTCGCCAGCTAAGCCAGCCGAGCCACAGCCGCTGTTCTTCAATTCTCCCCGGCCCTAGAAAAATACTAGAACCCGCAGCAAAAACCAAAAACTGCCCGCGCAACAGCCCCAACAACAACAACAACAGACAGGGTGGGGACCTCTACTGGTCTGGAGAAGCTAAAAGAAAGTAAATTAGCAGGTAAGAACCTAATTTCTCCTTCTTTAGCACTCTCCAGACCAGTAGAGGTTAACTTTACGAATGGGACGTACCAAAGCAGTCCCTCTCACGGGCGGGACCCCCGAAGGGCCGATACCAGTACACGCTCACCGAACACCGCGTCCCGACGCGCCTGCACATCAACCCGATAATGACGGACAAAAGAATGCAAGGAGGACCAAACCGCAGCCTTACAAATATCCACAGGGGGCACGAGCGACGACTCAGCCCAAGAAGCCGCCTGACCCCGTGTGGAATGAGCCTTGAGAAACTCCGGAACCGGCTGCTGTTTCAGAAGATAAGCGGAAGCAATCGTCTCCTTGATCCAGCGCGCAATAGTAGCCTTAGAAGCGCCAGCTCCCCGACGAGAACCCGCCAGGAGGACAAAGAGATGATCGGACTTCCGGAATTCCTGGGTCCGCTGCACATAAGAGCGAAGGACCCGACCGACATCCAACTTGCGCAGCTGCCGTTGCTCAGAAGAGCCCTCCCGACTACCCAAGACCGGGAGAACCACCGATTGATTGACATGAAAAGGAGAAACAACCTTAGGCAGAAAGGAAGGAACAGGCCGCAAGACGACCCGTTCCCTAGAAAACTCCAAGAAGGGAGTCCTACAAGAGAAAGCCTGCAGCTCAGAAACACGCCTAGCAGAAGTAATGGCCACCAAAAAGACCGCCTTCAAAGTAAGGTCCTTCAAAGAACAGTCGTCCAAGGGCTCGAAAGGCGGACGCACCAAAACAGAGAGAACCAGATTAAGATCCCAAGAGGGAACCGAGGGCCGAAGGGGAGGCCTAAGCAACTTGGCCGCCCGCAAAAACCGAATCACATCAGGAAGCGCCGATAAACGCTGACCTGACACCAACCCTCGAAAAGCCGACAGGGCCGCAAGCTGAACCCGGAGAGAAGACCAAGCCAGGCCTCTATCCAGGCCATCCTGCAAAAACTCCAGAATGGAAGGCAGAGAAGCGCGAAAAGAGGTCACTCCCCGCGCCCGACACCATTCCTCAAAGAGACGCCAAACCCGCACATAAGCCCGAGAGGTAGAAAGCCTCCGGGACCCCAACAGTGTAGAAATCACCTTGTCTGAATATCCCTTCTTGCTAAGGCGACCCCTTTCAAGAGCCATGCCGTAAGACAGAAGGGAGACGGGTCGAACATGGGAATGGGACCCTGCCTCAGAAGGTCGTCCGAGAGAGGCAGAGGAAGAGGATCCGCTACCAGGTGCCTCACCAGATCCGCATACCACGGACGGCGAGGCCAATCCGGCGCCACCAGCACCACCAAACCCGGATGGTAAACAATGCGAAGAAGCACTCTGCCCACCAGCGGCCAAGGAGGGAACACATACAACAGCCCCTCCGTTGGCCACGGCTGGACCAGAGCATCCAGACCCTCGGCCAGACCGTCCCTGCGACGACTGAAGAAGCGGGGCACCTTGGCGTTGCCACCCGTGGCCATCAGGTCCATCAGGGGCTGCCCCCAAGCCTGCACTATCAACTGAAACGCCTCGGCGCCGAGACACCACTCTCCTGGATCTAGGAAGTGACGACTGAGGAAGTCTGCCTGAACGTTGTCTACTCCGGCTATATGAGAGGCCGAGAGGTCCAGCAGATGGGATTCCGCCCAAACCATGAGCAGAGCCGCCTCCTGCGCCACCCGAGTGCTCTTGGTGCCCCCCTGACGATTGACATAAGCCACCGCCGTGGCATTGTCCGACAGCACTCTGACTGACTTGCCCCGCAACAGGGAGTGGAAAGCCAACAGCGCCAGACGGACCGCTCTGGTCTCCAACACGTTGATCGACCAGGCGGCCTCCTCCGCGGACCAGGTGCCCTGAGCTGAGTGACCCAAACACTGAGCCCCCCAACCCAGGAGACTCGCATCCGTCAGGAGCACCGTCCACTGCGGGAGATCCAGACCCACCCCCTGAACTAGGTGAGGGGTCTGGAGCCACCAACGCAGACTGCAGCGCGCCAAGCCTCGTAGGGGAACCGGAACATCCATCCCGTACCTCTGGGGAGACCACCTCCGGAGCAGAGCATACTGGAGAGGACGCATGTGGGCCCGCGCCCACCTCACCACGTCCAGGGACGCCGCCATCGACCCCAAGACCTGGAGGAAATCTCGCGCCCGAGGACACCGGGACGCCAAAAGCAGGCGAATCTGAGATTGCAATTTGCTCACCCGGCCCTCTGGGAGGAAGACCTTCCCCAAGGAGGTGTCGAACAGCACCCCTAGGTACTCCAGACGCTGAGCCGGGACCAACCGACTCTTGGCAAGGTTGACCACCCAGCCCAGCGACCGGAGAAACTCCACCACCCGAGCAGTAACCCGGGAACTTTCCTGCAACGACTTTGCCCGAATTAACCAGTCGTCCAGGTAGGGGTGTACCAGGATGCCCTCCGACCGCAAGGCTGCCGCGACGACCACCATCACCTTGGTGAACGTCCGCGGAGCCGTGGCCAGCCCAAAGGGAAGCGCACAGAACTGAAAGTGCCGACCCAAGATCGCAAAGCGCAGGAAACGCTGATGAGAGGCCCGAATGGGAACATGCAAGTAGGCCTCCGTCAGATCGAGAGAAGTGAGAAACTCCCCCGGCTGAACCGCCAGAATGACCGACCGCAGAGTTTCCATACGGAAAGAGGGAATCTTGAGAGCCCTGTTGACCCCTTTCAAATCGAGGATGGGCCGAAAAGTCCCCTCCTTCTTGGGCACCACAAAGTAAATGGAGTACCTGCCCGTGCCCCACTCTGGAGGGGGCACCGGAACAACTGCCCTGAGATCTATCAAGCGCTGAAGGGTCTGGCGAAAAGCCTGCGTCTTCACCGGAGTCTGACATGGAGAAGCGAGGAAAAAATCCGGCAGAGAGCGGGCGAACTCCAGGGCATAACCGTCCCGCACCACCTCCAGGACCCACTGATCGGACGTGATCTCGGCCCATTTGGGGAAAAAATCTCGCAGCCGGGCCCCCACCGGAACCAAAGGGGGCGCCGGCAAGGCGTCATTGTGCAGGACGGGAAGCGGGGGAACCGGCGGAGGGATTCCCTGCCCCCCGACGGGCCCCCCGAAAGGGCTGCGTGCGCTGGAAGAACCGACCCCGGGAAAAACCCGGAGACTGGAAAGAAGCAGCCCCACGCCCCGGGCGATACTTGCGAAAATCCCGCAAACGCCCCCGGGCCGCACCCCCCCGAGACGCCGGGCGGGCACGGTCCTCCGGCAGACGGGGAACTTTCGAGTCCGACAGAGTCTGAATCAACTTATCCAAGTCCTCTCCAAACAAAAACGACCCCCGAAAGGGAAATTTAGTAAGCTTAGCTTTGGACGCAGCATCCGCCGCCCAAGCGCGCAGCCACAACACACGCCTTGCGGCCACGCCAAAAGCCATAGACTTAGCCGAGCTCCGCACCAAGTCATAGAGAGCATCTGAGAGGAATGAGGCCGCCATCTCAATCTTCGCAACCTCCTGATCCACCAGAGACCAGTCGTCAGACTCTCGATCCAAGACCCGCTCCGCCCACCGAAACACGGCGCGAGCGACCAGTCCCCCACAAATAGCCGCCTGGACCCCAAGGGCCGAGACCTGAAAATTTTGCTTAAGGAGGCCCTCCAATTTGCGCTCCTCAGGGTCTCGCAAGGCAGAACCGCCCTCAACAGGCACGGTATGCCGCTTGGAAATCGCCGAGACCACCGCATCCACGACCGGCGAAGCTAACGTAGCCCGATCCCCTTCAGGAATGGGATACAGGCGAGCCATGCTGCGCGCCAGCCGAAACGGCGTCTCCGGCGTTTTCCACTGCTCCAGAATAATATCCCGAATATCCTGATGCATAGGAAAAGAGCGGGAAACGGAACGGATCCCCCGCAACAGGGGGTCCCCCACACGCGGAGTCTCCGGCGGCGCGTCCTCAAAACGCAAGACCGAAGAAACCTGCTGAATAAGGTCAGGCAGCTCATCTTTCTGAAAAAGACGCACCACAGACGCCTCGTCACTGGAGAACGGGAAATCCGACAACCCGCCGCCAGCTTCCGTCCCCTCCAGAGAGTCCTGGAATTCCTCAGAAGGGTCCAGGTCCTCCTCCAAACCGACCCGATCCTCCGACCACAAATTCTCGTCCCACGACACCCGCGGACGCTTGGACAAGGTAGGCGGCGGAGGGGACGTCACGCCAGACGAAAGAGGCAAAGCCGCAGGAAGCGCGGAGGAAAAACCACCCCCCGAGACCCCCTGGGCGCAACCGGGACCCCCAGCCGCCTGAAAATAGGCTCTGCATAAAGAAAAGAAAAAATCAGGAGAAAACCCCCCCGAGGGTCCCAAGGGACTCCCTGCCACAGCAGGGGACCCAGCAGAACCTTGCCCCTGCATAGTCAAAACAGGGGGAAGGTCACCTGAGGTGGAAGACAAAATGGAGGGGCCAGACAGAGAAGATGGCGGTTTTCCCGCCAAAAAAGCTCCCTCCATAGCCTGAAGCGGCTGAGAAACCTGAAAAGTCTCAGCCGCTAAAGCAGGCAAGCCGGCATCAGCTGTCAAAAAATCAGCTGAGAGGGAATCCTCTACAACCCGACCGTCGGCGGTCTGGGGATTCCCTCCGTGGGCGGACGGAGAAGACCGGGCTTCGCCACCGTTCCCTGCCGACTCGCGAGGCACCATCGGCGGGGAGCTCTGGGCGCCTGCAGCCGCTGCCGACGGAGCTCCTCCACCGCCCCGGCCTGAACACCGCTTGCACAGGCCGGCCGCGAGTGCCTCGCGTCTGGAGCACAATGAGCACTTTTTCCCTTTAGAAGTGCTCATTGCTCCATACGCGACCTAGCTGTAAAAAAGTGCCGGTTAGTTGAAAAAATACAGTAAAATACAGTTTTCTTAAAGGGATACAACCCTCCAGACCAGCACTACCTCAGGATTTTTTTTTTTTTTTTTTTTTTTTTACAGAACAGACTCCACAGGCTCTCAAAGCAATAGTCTTGCTTGATTTAGGGGGCAAGGCTTATTGCTGAGGCTCCTCTAAAAAAATGTGGGGAGGTGGAGGAAGTGGGGGGAGGGACCCCGCTCGTGACCCGCCGGGTTTGACACCCCCGAGGTCGGACGAACCCCCAAACAGAGTCCGTCCAAGCTCCGTCCGGCTAAAAACAGGGACAAAAAACACCTTAAACAAATTCCAACAGCCCTACCAAGGGAGATGGGTACAGATCACTCAACACCTGCTGGAGACTGAAAGAAGACTGAGGGAAATAGAGAGGAGGGGCTAGGATATACTGTCCCAAAGTTTTGTTTTCAGTCTCCACCTGCTGGTCATGATTAGATATATACCCATTCGTAAAGTTAACCTCTACTGGTCTGGAGAGTGCTAAAGAACTATAATTAAGTCTACTCCAATTTTTCCAGTTACTTGTGATATGTTGTATGGCGACCCCTGTCATAATCAATAAAAGCCTATTGTTTTTAGATGAAATTTGGCTCTTTGCTCTCATTGACATGCCAAATAAAATCGTGTCGTACGATAATGCCACAGGATTTTCTAATAAACAATTTATTTGGCCCCATATTGATTTCCAAAAGGCCAAAATTAATGGACAATAGAACAGTAAATGTTCTAAAGTCCTTGGCTCGAGATGACAATGCCATCATCTATTTGACTTAGAACTATCCAATTTTTGTAAACGAACTGGGATCCGGAATGCTCTTTGTAACAAAAAGATCCAAGTTTGTCTCATAGATGCAGATACTGTACATCTCATCCTCCAAGACCAAATTTGTGGCCATTGAGACGCAGAAATCTGATGCTTAATCTCAATGCTCCAAATGTCTCTGAGACCACTTTTTGGTTTTTTATTCATAAATCCAGATATCAATTTATACCACTGTGCGGCCTGGTGTCCCAGGAAGTCCACCTGAAAGCATAAGAACTCCAAACTATATTGATTATTTTCATTTTTATTAATTTTACAAAAATAAAATTATATTTCAACAAATTAAGAATAAAAGGAATAAAAATAAATCTCACAATCAACACAATTAATAAAACTATAAAATAATCTAACCCACCCACCCACCCTCCCAACCCATCCATCTCAGGACTGCATTACAAAAGAATCATCAATAAATACATTAAGAATGACAAAGGAATACATGATTTTTTTTAAAGTGCATCCCTTATTGGTTAGTTAGACGGCGATGGGATGCCTACTGCTGTCTTAATTTTGGGACACCATTACTAGAATCCAGGGCAAAATGTTAAACCAGGGCAGAAAATAGGAGGATCCCCAAAGCCCATCCAGTGGGTTGTATCTCATGCAGCTTCAAGAAGGTTGAGCAATCCTTATGGCAACCGCTCTCTTTGCATCTCCCCAACCAGGGCTCTGCCTCTAACTCTAATTGATGGTTGGAAAGATAGCAGTGCCCTCTCTCTACTTCCTCCACTAGTACTACCAAACAGCAGTGGCATAGTAAAGGGAGGGGCCAGTCTGCCCCGGGTGCTATGTTGGTGGGGTGCTGGCACCCTTCCTCTTCTCCCGGCCTGCCCCTTCCCTTCCCCCTCTGCAAGCAACAACTTCAATGTGTTCCTCGCGACCATGTCCTGTCTCCCGCTGATGTCATTTCTAGGTGCCGCACATCGGAATTGAAGTCAGAGGGAGAGGCAAGGAGGTTGCAACGAGCATGCTGAAGTTCTTGTTGCTCGCAGCGGTGAACAACTAGAGGGGGAAGGGAAGGGGGGCACGCGGGGGCAGGGGTGCCACTGCACTGCAAGGACGAGTCCAGCTTACCTCCAGTATGTTGTAACGCTGCACATCACAGAAGTCTCGGACACCAATTTCAGTTCCCATGTACCAGCCATTGAAAGGACATGCTGGGAACTCTAAACCTCCCACCTCCAGAAGCATGTTGGACACTGCGGGCAAGGCGTACCACTTCAGATCCAGTTCTTTGAACCAGTCAAACCTTGTGCGATGAAAAAGTATGCAGGTTACTTGTATGCTCTGAGCCCAGATGCAGGTCATTTTGACAAAGGAAATGTTAAGGGGATGAGGTTCAAAGCAATTTAACTGACCAGAAATGCTCCTGGTCAGAAATGGCTGGTCAATTTGCTTGTTCAGGGTTAACTGCCCAACACAAAACTGGCTATTTTGGGGCCATTCCAGGAGCAGAGTCAGCCCTTGGACAGTTAAGTGCTGCTATTCCTGCAGTCCTGTCTTTATGGGGTTTGCCATAGCCATTTAAGTGCTGAATATTGCAGTTAAGCAGCTATGTTTTCACTGGCTCTGAATTCAACGGCAGAGCCAGACATGACCTAGCATTGAAATTTTGGACATAAGGAAAAAAATGTTTTAAAGATCAATATTCTAGAGGCTGTTGAAGAGATTACAGACAGTACAGAATACTGCAGTTAGGGTGATTTTCTCAATCTCTAAATATAACAGAATTACATCATATATTATTAAATTACATTGGTTGCCAATATAAACAAGGATAAATTTTAAACTTTGTATGATGATATTTAAGATTTTATAAGGTCAAGGACCATCATATCTGCTAGAATTAGTCTTATCAGTAGGTAGATCAGGAAATACTTTAAGGAAAGAGAAATTAGGTTCTTACCTGCTAATTTACTTTCTTTTAGCTTCTCCAGACCAGTAGAGGTTACCGTATTTTCACGCATATAACGCACGCGTTATACGCGTTTTTACCTACCGCGCATACCCCTCGCGCGTTATACGCGTGAGCGCGGTATACAAAAGTTTTCCTACATAGTTCCCACCCCGCCGACGCCCGATTCACCCCCCCCCCAGCAGGACCGCTCGCACCCCCACCCCGAACGACCGCTCGCACGCGCTCCCACCCGCACCCGCGATCGGAGCAAGAGGGAGCCCAAGCCCTCTTGCCCGGCCGACTCCCCGACAATATCGGGCCAGGAGGGAGCCCAAACCCTCCTGGCCACGGCGACCCCCTAGCCCCACCCCGCACTACATTACGGGCAGGAGGGATCCCAGGCCCTCCTGCCCTCGACGCAAACCCCCCTCCCTCCCTCCAACGACCGCCCCCCCCAAGACCCTCCGACCGCCCCCCCAGCCGACCCGCGACCCCCCTGGCCGACCCCCACGACACCCCCACCCCCCTTCCCCGTACCTTTGCTAGTTGGCCGGACAGACGGGAGCCAAACCCGCCTGTCCGGCAGGCAGCCAACGACGGAATGAGGCCGGATTGGCCCATCCGTCCCAAAGCTCCGCCTACTGGTGGGGCCTAAGGCGCGTAGGCCAATCAGAATAGGCCCTGGAGCCTTAGGTCCCACCTGGGGGCGTGGCCTGAGGCACATGGGCCCAACCCGACCATGTGCTTCAGGCCACGCCCCCAGGTGGGACCTAAGGCTCCAGGGCCTATTCTGATTGGCCCACGCGCCTTAGGCCCCACCAGTAGGCGGAGCTTTGGGACGGATGGGCCAATCCGGCCTCATTCCGTCGTTGGCTGCCTGCCGGACAGGCGGGTTTGGCTCCCGTCTGTCCGGCCAACTAGCAAAGGTACGGGTAAGGGGGGTGGGGGTGTCGTGGGGGTCGGCCAGGGGGGTCGCGGGTCGGCTGGGGGGGCGGTCGGAGGTTCTTGGGGGGGGGGGGCGGTCGTTGGAGGGAGGGAGGGGGGTTTGCGTCGAGGGCAGGAGGGCCTGGGATCCCTCCTGCCCGTAATGTAGTGCGGGGTGGGGGTAGCCGTGGCCAGGAGGGTTTGGGCTCCCTCCTGGCCCGTTATTGTCGGGGAGTCGGCCGGGCAAGAGGGCTTGGGCTCCCTCTTGCTCCGATCGCGGGTGCGGGTGGGAGCGCGTGCGAGCGGTCGTTCGGGGTGGGGGTGCGAGTGGTCCTGCCGGGGGGGGGGGGCAGGGCAGGGCGGGTAAACGGAGAGTCGGGACAGCGCACGGAGAGTCGGGGAGGGCGAAAGGAGAGTCGGGGTGGCCAGAGGAGAGTCGGGGCGGGCGAAAGGACAGTCGGGCAGCATGCGCGTTATACCCATGAGCGCGGTATACAAAAGTTTTTATACATAATATTGTGGTTTCTGCGCGCTATACCCGTGTGCGCGTTATACACGGGTGCGCGTTATATGCGTGAAAATACGGTACATCAGAAGTTCTTTATAAGGTTTTTCAGAGGCTTTTATTTTTTTTTAAATTCTTTATTCATTTTTAAACTTTCAAGTGTGCATAATTCATAATAAACACTATTAATTAGACCACTTGAACATCTTATCATTATATCTTATAAATATAAATGCAACCCTCCCCCCACCCTCCTAATCACATTATTCATTATAAGATCATAAACCCTCCCATTAAACCCTTCCCCTCTTTCAACACTAAATGGTGTATAATTAATAGAAAAATGGCATTAATCATGACAAAAAGATGTTAATGGCTCCCATATTTTTATAAAACTATTATACTTTCCATTCTGTACCGCCAATGATCAGAGGCTTTAAAAAAAAAAAAAAAAAAAAAAATCTTTATTCATTTTCAAAAATTACAACAAGTGTACAACATTCATTCAGAAATACCTTAATTCATCACTTGACATTCTTATTTGTATTATTCCAAATAAATAATTATATAAGAAACCCACCCCTCCCACCCATATACCAATAAATAACAACTATCAATATATTATCCGTCATAATCCCACCCCCCCTTATCTTATCCAATATTCTGGTGTTTAAGATGTCTGAGGCTTTTAAAAATATTTCTTTATTTAAAAAATTTCTATCTTTAAATTGATTATGATGTGTGTTTATTGTATTTTAAAGAATTTGGTAGTATACTATGTTTTCAGTAGCTGAATTAATTTTGATCTGCAATGAACTCAACACGGCTTTAGCGGAATACAAACGGTAATATAATATCATTTTCCCCATCACTGTGACAGCCACAAGCTACGGTAGGTCTCATCATTCTTATAAAAAGTAGTATTAAGCGCTACACAAGAACTAATCTCTCCTTTCATTTGACTTACTTGGGATGCTCCATTGACACCTCGAGAACAAGATCTGGCGGAATTTCAAAGAATTCTGGATCTTTCCCATTTGCTTGGAGAAGTAAGGGGAGTATGTTAAAGCGTCCAAACTTGGGTTTCCAGCCCAGCTCAATGCACAGCTGTAGGAAAGCCAAATTTCTTTAGTAGAATATAGAACACAAGTTTAATCATTGGAAAAAAGGTGCCTATTCGGTGCCTACTTTTCTTCACAGGTAGCTGGCATGACAGGTCAAATATGCACTTATATTGCAGGCATGAGCTTACTGTGAATGTATACACATACAGGTTGAAATCCAAAGTCAAATTCAGCTCCTGGCTGGTTAAATCACCTATTCAGGGAGAACTGGTTACTTTTGGTGGCATTTAACCAGTTAATGCTACTGAAAATGACTGGTGAGAACTTACAGCAAAACTGGTTATTTGGGGTACATTTCGAAAGTGGAGTCGACACTTGGCCAGTTAAGTGCCAAAATTCAGCTCTTAATTGGCTAAGGTAACACCTAAATAGGACTGCACAAACATAAGAACGAACAAAAGACTGCATAAAAGTCAGTTTTATCTATAAACGGTTCACCATAGCCGGTTAAGTGCTGAATTTTATATTTAACCCTGATTACAGTTGGCCAGCTAAGTGCAAGCTGTTGATCTTTGATCTGGAGTCTGGATATTCAACGCTTTGAATATCTGGGATCGCTGCTTCATGCGGTTCAAAATAAGGTCCCTGTTATCTACATCTAGGTGGCTCCTTATAAAACTACTCCCTAAGAGGGTAAATGTATGACAGGGTACCCAGTTGCCATTATAAAATATTAGTGTAAATGGCAGAAATTGTGTCTACATTGCTGGCACAGACATTTATACCTATCCTGATAACTTTCAGTAGCCGGCAAATACCAAGATGGTGCCCAGGAGTTAGGTTCAGTGGCAGCAGTCAGAATTTTAAAAAACATTGGCCACTGTTATCTGAAAACCCACCCAGTGATGTCCTTGAGTTGCTTGCTGCTTGTGTGCCCTGGCATTCTCCTGATCACCCTGTACGAGTGTTTCCAGAATTCACTGGTGCTGAATTAATTGAAAGCCAGTCAATTGCAGACAGGGCTGGTTTTAGACATGCTGGGTCCCAGGGCAGAAATTAAGAAGGGAGCCCCTGATCCATTCTCCTCTCTGCACCTTCTCCTGATATCCCTACCTCCCATTAATACCACACATGAAACAACTTTAACTGACTTCTTCACACACAAAACAGAGACCGACCTTTACCAAATACAGAACAAGAGACCACAAATAGAAATTGAACTGGGAACCCCAAGAAATTAAACTCAGCAAGTATTACAATCCTGGAGAACTAAAATCACATAGGCACTTTCTTTCTGTACTGAACACACAAGGCCCAGGTCCACCAAAATTTAGCCACCTCCCTTGCTCTGGATGGTGGAGATCCCCAAACCCTGCCAGTTGAAGACCAGCTCCTCCAGTCTGGCAGCCAGAAATCTCCCAAGCTCTGTGTCTCTGAGCTGCCAGACTGGAGGAAAAGATTTTCAGCTGGCAGGGCTTTGGGAAAGCCACCAACTTAGCTACAGGCAGTCCCCGAGTTACAGATGCCCGACTTGTATGATCGTGGCTTCATTTGATTTCACTGAGCAGAGACTCCTACACTTTAGCAGATTCAGGAAAGATGCATGGTCACAGTGTGTGGTTGTACATGCTGTACCTTAGAGGAACAGTTGGCCCTTTTGTCAGCTGGGAGCAGAGGTAAGCAGCAAGAAATTTAAAATCTAAAAGTTCTGAGTTACATACAAATCCGACTTAAGAACAGCTTTAAAAACGTAACTCATTCTTAACCCGGGGACTACCTGGTCTGGCATCTCCATCTCCTCCCCCCACCTGTCTCTTTCCTTTTCTTCCTCCTTAAATCCTTTCTTACCATCCAGTGGCCTTTTTTCTTTCTCCACTTCCACCATCTGCCAGTCTCCTGCCTGTCACCACCGCCGCTGCTTTCTCACACGAGGGAACAGAATAAAGCTCTGGCGCCATTCAACCTCTTCCCCTTCATGGCACATCTCCCCCCTCCCTTCCCGCAACGGCCGTTTTCAAAAGTGGCGCGCGGCTGCCCGGCTCGAATCTTTCCCTCTGACGCAATCCGCCCAGGCGGAAACAGGAAGTAGCGTCCGAAGGAAGCTTCCGCGCGCCACTTTTGAAAACGGCCGTGCTAAAGGAAAGGCGTCCGCGAAGGTGAGGGAAGAGAGCCTGGACCGCGGGGCCCCCTCAGCTGCCCTAACGCCGGCCCGGGTCCCAGAAGGCGTTTTTTATTTCTGGTTATTTCTTCGTCCACTTCCATAACCTTTTCTGCCTGTCTTGGCTGTTCTCCTTGAGACTTTGGTTTTTATTTGTTGGACTTAGCTGTCCGGTACCGTCACTGAATGTTGAGGGTATCCGGCTAACTTCTGGGAGCCATCAAAGAGCCACAGCTGGAGATATATTAGACAGACTAACCCAGATTATTATTATTTATTGAACTTGCTATACCGCTTCCGCCAAAAGAGGATCTAAGCAGTTTACATAAACTAAAATTCAAATAAATAATGCAAAATGAACACCATTAAAATTGACAGGAAAGAAAATCGTTCAGGACAAACATTAAGTTCATAGTCTGCCTGCCTACCATCATCCCCCAGCAAACCTCCAGGCATGGATTAAATCAGATTATAAATCTAGTGTCCTTGCTAGAGATATGCAGGTTTGTCCAAACCAGGAATCAAGTCAGGCAGATTTCAGCCTGGTCTGGTTCTTCAGAAATCGGTAGATTCAGCTGAGGTTCACTGTGAACCTTTTACTTTTTGTACCCCACCTAGAATTGAATGACTCGGTGGATTAGAAGAATTTTAAATACATGAAAACCTTAACAAAATGCACAGCAGACCCAAGAAATCCATAGATCTGGGTATGCCTTAAATGGCTCAATTTTTTAAATAATAAAAAAAATTGCAAAGCTAGAAGTTCTTACATTCTGAACAAGCTTGGCCAATTAAATCCTTATATATTCATCCATCACACTATTGGAGACTCAATCTATGCAAATTAGTCTAATATATAATTTCCAGAAAACCTGATTGGTTGTGGGGATAATAACACAAGTTTGAGAACCACTGCATTTCACCATCTAGTTTTCTCATGTTGGCTGCCATATTTCTCACACACCTCAGTAAACTCCACACTGGCTGGGTCTCCCAAAATGGATCCATCGGGCATTTGATAGCCTGCATACCGGATCAACTGGCTGTTCCACACTCTGAAATCATGTCTCCCATCAGTCCTTTGTGGGAAAACAGTGATGGTGGACCTGAGGAGAAAATGCAAAGCAAACCAAATGATGTATTTGTTCCCAGGGCTTAATTTGCAGATAAAAAGGAAATAGAACAATGAAGCTGGGAAAGGCTTGGGTGGGCCAGGAGAAGAGGGAATAGATTAGGAATTAAGTAACTTCTCAGATCTGTCCCAGGCTCTCAACCTACTCTCCTCTTCCCTGCAGGCTGCTTGGAAGGGAAGAACTAGAGCAGAATGCCCTTTCTTCTCTGGAGACTGAAAAAAAAAGTGGTGGGACTGCATTCTAGACCGTTCTCCCACAAATTGTTTGTTCCCACTTTTCCACTTTTAACCTGAGCAGCGTGGCAGAACTGTGACATGCAGTTTCCTGGCCTCAGACAGCACTACTTGGCCTAAATCTTACATCGTTTCTAGTTGTGGGGCTAAATATCAAGTTATGGGGTCTGAATACCGGAGGAGCTCCCAGGAAATACTTTTAATCACAATTATAGCTAACACAGTTTTTCATCCAACCTGTTACGCCAAGCGAGCAGCCCTGATAATAAAAGCAAATGTCTCGGCGCACTTAGGGGTCCTTTTACTAAGGTGCGCTAGCTGATTTAGCACGCACGCTAAATGCTAACACGTCCATTATATTCTCTCTCAAGTAGGCAGCATAAACCGTACTGCAAGGAAAAGTGTTTTTCCCTCCCTTTGGCATTTTCAAATTTCTCACAATACGCAAGCATGTGTATTTTAGAATCCTCCACTCCATTTTACAGAAGTTCTGAGGCTAGCTTTTATTCCTACCCTCTGTCCATTGAGAGTTGCAGCATGAAAAAGCCTCCCATATCAAGACTAGAACTGTAACAAGGAAAGTACTTTTAGTAGAATTTCTGCTTAGATAGGATACTCAGTCCCGTGCCTCAGTCACACGTTGATGACATCAGCAGGGGGTGTCTTGTTAAAGACACTGAGTTCCGAGACGTTGCGCCTCAGGCATTGTGCCAAAGGGGCATGCCCTGCCCCTTTGCATGCCCTTGCGCATTCATCCTTGTACTCATTATTGTATGAACTTTTGCATGCTTCTGTTTACTCTTTAAGCTGTATTATAAGATAACTATTGTTTCTAACCTGCTTTGTAATTGTTTTAGCCACGGAATTTCTGAAGTTTTTGTTGTTTTATTTGGGTTGGGTTTCTTTTTGGGAAGCATGAATTGGGTCTGTTTGATTCCTGTATATTATTTCTTGACTAGACCTGTTAAGTTCGTTGCCATTTAAGATGTTAGTGGATTGTTCAGTTGTAGGTTCTCAGGCAATACCCGTTTTTTATTGAAGATGACCTACTCCTTGCAGTTTTCACAGGAAGAGTGGTCAAATCATTATTCCTGTACTAACATTTGCATATCATAGTGCAAGATGATTATGCCCCAGTTCCTTGCACATACTTGAATATTTGTTCTGTAAGGAGTAAGGTGTTTTTTGGGGTTTGTTTTTTTTAAATAAGAGATTGGCTGCTGGAGCAGCAATTTGGGTGTCTCTTCCTGACTGAAACTTGGCTACCTTCAGAGAAAGATCCTATAATTCAAGATCTATGTATCCCAGTTTATAAAATCATTCCATTGTATAGAGATTACAAATGCGGAGGAGGTCTTGCAGTTATTGTGAAATATTTTTTTGGTTTTGCATTGCTAGATTCAAAGCCAACAAAAGATTTAGAATTAGTAACTCATAGTGCATTAATGTCTCCTTGTAATATACTTCTTGGAGATTTAAATTTGCATATTAAAAATCATGAGGCTTCTACAGTAATTTATTTCTTGTCCTATTTGGACCATTTAAGTTATATGTCAGACCATTATTTGTCTATTTATATGTTTAACTGGAAGAAATTTATTCCTTTCAAAAGTAACACCTCCTAGGAGGGTCACCTCCCAAGGCTATATAAATATAACCAAATTTTGGTCTAAATATGATTTGAATTTCCCCTCGCCCTAACCTTCAAAATTTTCTTTAACACTGGGAATCTTCCTGTGTATCTATTCTAGACAGTATTGCTCCTAAGAGCACTTGTACTTATCGCCAGTATAAGTATGATTCCAAATTGTTGTTAATGAAGCATGATCTTAGACATCTGGAACAAGCCTGGCAGAGTACGAGAACAATGCAAGAACAATGGAGAATGAAAGACTACTACTATTAATTATTTCTATAGCGCTACCAGCCACACGCAGCGCTGCACGGAGTCACAAAGAATAAGAAAACTGTCCCTGCTCGAAAGAGTTTACAATCTAAACAGGCAAGACAGACAAACAGGATGTCATAGATACAGGAATGCTTTCAACTTCTGAATTTTAGGTAATAGGTTTACACATTACAGCTTTTGAAAATTACTCTCTCTCTGTAAAGCAGGGGTGTCCAATAGGTCGATCGCGATCGACCGGTAGCTCGCCAAGGCAAAGTGAGTCAATCATCCAGGACTCACTTTGCCTTGGCGATCTATCGGGCCGATCAGTCTTCCACTACCCCGACGTCAATTCTGCCGTCGGAGAGGAAGTTCGGACTAGCCAATCGCTGCCTGGCTGGGCGGAACTTCCTCTCCAACGGCAGAATTGACGTCGGGGAGAGGAATGCTGGTCGGCCCAAAGCAGGGAGAGCATGGGGTCGGCGTCGGCTTTGGGGCCTGTTATCCATTGGTGGCGGTTTGGGTCCTGTTCCCTGATGGCAGCAGCAGTGGCTTGGGGAAGGGCAGGGAGAAAGAAAGAAAGAGGGCAGGCAGGGAGACAAAAGGAAAGAAGAGAAACAGAAAAAAAGAAAAGGGGCATGAAGAGAGAAAGAAAGAAAGGTCAGGGAGAGAAGAAGAAAAAGTTGGGGGAGGGAATGAGGTGTGGAGGAGAGGAAGCATACAGGCTGAAAGAAAGATTGGATGCACAGTCAGAAGAAGAAAGTGCAACCAGAGACTCATGAAATCACCAGACAAGATAGGAAAAATGATTTTATTTTAAATTTAGTGATCAAAATGTGTCTGAATTTATATCTGCTGTCAATATTTTACAATATGGTCCCCTTTTACTAAACCGCCAATAGTGGTTTTTAGCGCAGTGAGCCTATGAGCGTCGAGAGCAGCGCTGGGCATTCAGCGCAGCTCCCTGCGCTAAAAACTGCTATTGAGGTTTAGTAAAAAGGGAGGGGGGAATATTTGTCTATTTTTGTATGGTTGTTACTGAGGTGACAGTGCATAGAGTCATCTGCCTTGACCTCTTTGAAAAAAACCCAGAGTAGGAATGATAATTAACAATTCTATGCGTACAGTGTGCGTTGTGTTTTATTTTAATTTTATTGTTGGTAGATCATTTTGACTTGGTCATTTTAAAAGTAGCTCGCGAGTCAAAAAAGTGTGAGCACCCCTGCTGTAAAGGATTCTGTTTTTCTGGCTGAAAACCTCAAATACTAAGAAACCAAGGGTGCCTTCAACCGCCCCCCCCCTTGAAACAACAATGGAGGAAAAAGCAAAACATACCTTATGCTGCCTTTGTTCGTAGCATATTTAATATGATGACAGATGTGATCAAACATTTCTTTAGCTGTGGTAGCTTTACGGGCATCAAATACCTAGCAATTTGAAGAAAAAAAACAGAAACCAAAAAGTGCCAACGGAACATTTAGTAAAAGCATTTTGATGGTAATTTTCTTCCTAAAGAAATGTGTGCCCTACTAGAGAAAACACTTAAATGTTTGAAAGTGGAGGATTTTTGTAAACAAGGCTGGAGTGAGACCCTGCTATGGATTTAATCCATATCTTTTAAAGGTAAGCACCTGAAAGTCACACAGTAGAGGCTTCTACTATGGCCTGGAACACTAAATGCTCCAATGCTGCTCTGACGCTCATAGAATTCTTCTGAGCATTGGAACAGAAACCTTTACCATGGCTTGGTAAAAGAGGGCCTAAGTTAATTCAGAACTGTGATCTCTTTAAAACCCGCAATCTACTGGGTCAAATCTGACTCAAGTTTATTTTATTATTTGAAACTCCTCCACAGGTAAAACATCTAGGTAGATTACGATAAAAGTAAAAAAAAAAAAAAAAAATGACAATTCATAAAATTCAAACATTAATCTAAGCACCTCTGATTAGTCTATTTGGGTCTCATTTTTAGTTTTAAAGTGTTCAAATAACGCTGCCACCATTTATTGCTTGGCATACTTTGCAAGATATTAGGAGATGTTTGATCTTGTTGAGTCGGACATCATTCTGCAAATTGAAGTGAAGATACATTTAGTAATGCCTGTATTTAGAATTTTTTGGGATTTTGCTTTGTTTTATAATACACTCCAACCCCCCCCACCCCCACCTCCCTCTCCCCCCCCCTCTCCTGGTTTCCCACTCCCTCCATTTTATCTTCTAACCCAACTATGATAAACCTGTGCCTCCTTCCGCGCTACCTGCAATTCCGATAAAATTTTTGTAAATCCGGGCTCAGACCGGATCCTAATGTAACGAATGTAAACCGCCTAGAACTCTTTGGGTATGGCGGGATATAAGAACCTAATAATAATAATAATAATAAATTGGAAAGCATGAAACCTATAGAGGATAATTCCTTTGATATGGCTATATTGGAAAAACATGAATTCAGGTTCCTGTTTCTAGCTGCTATTTTTAAAGGCGATATATAGATAAGTGAGAAGCTTTTTGCAAGAAGCATTTGTGAATGAAGCTTTGGCTTACATATTTTATTAGACTGATGAGAAAAGCTACAGCCCGAATAGCTTAAGATTCTGAGGGGCCGAGAGAAATGGAGATCATTTTTGGATTATGGGTGCTTGTTTTGAGTCTTTATAAAACAGGCAACAATTAGATACCTTTTAAAAATTTTGTATAGATGCCGTATTGTAAAATTACCTTCCACATCCATTAGAAAAACAATGAATAAAGAATCCAGCCATCTTCTTAAGCTGGCCAGTTCGCCGAGATAGGTAAAGATACTATCAAATTGTATATAATACTTTTGTGAACAGCTTTGTATTTTATTTGAGAATAAGAACACATTCATCCTAGGAAGTAAGCAGTAGAAGAGAGCAGGCAACCTAAAATTTGTATTTGATCCCCTATCTTTGATAGGTAAAAGTGCTAACCCTACTCCAGCACATGGTAAATAGGGACTTTCTGAACAGAGAAACCAGGCTGCAGCTGCTTTAGCAGGATATAAGACAATCAAATTGGTTTCCGGAAATATGGGAAAAAAATCTAATTGAGAAGAATTCTACTGTAAATTATAACATAATTTCCTGTATAGTGATTCACGAATGTAGCATGGGTAATGTGTCATGAGTTAAGGGGGGAGCTATGCATATTGGGGCATTCTGTAAGAATCTGCCTAGTTTAGACAGCAGAAAGGTCATTTATACATGAAAAGGGATGTAGTGAAATATGCATAGGATTACCAGATGCTCGGATTTCCTCGGACATGTTCTCCTTTTCGAGGACAAGTCTGGGGGTCCGGATGGCTTTTCAAAACCCGACACTTTGTCCAGGTTTTGAAAAGCTTCCTTGAAATCACGTTGGGTAGGGGTGAGGCTGGGGCAGAGCTAGGGTGGGATTGGGGGTGGGACTGGGGCATAATGAGGCAGGGATAGGTGGAACTGGGCGGACCTGGGGGCAGGTCTAGGGGATTTTACAGTAAAATCTAGTAACCTAAAATATGCAAATATGAGAAAATCTAGTTTTTTGACTGCAGATCAAGTTCTATGGAATGAGATACCAGGGACAATACGATTTTGTGAACATGTACTTCAGTTTAGGAAAATGCTCAAAACATACTTCTTTGTTCAGGCTTTTACTTAATATTGATAATTTTTTAAAGGTGTAATGCTGGAATTGGAAACTAAAGATATGGTATCTGTGCAATATATTTTCTGGGAAGGAAACTGGAATTTTAAAGTATTGTTTTGTAAATGAATGTTAGTGTCGAATGATACTGTGAATGTAAATTTGTAAGTCGCTTACTAGGGGATGCACTAAACTTACCAATCGTCGCTAAATTGGTTTGACTGATTTTGCGATCAATCAGATTCCCTGACCCGATGCACAAAACTGCTGTCTGTGTGTTTCTCCGAGCAATCACTCATTCTCTGATCTGAGCATGCAAATGAGGGGATTAGTATTGAAATGCCATGCAAACTAGGCAAGCGATCGATGCACAAAATGGCTTCTGCCAGCAGAAGAAATTCCTGTTGGTTCTTGCTGCAATATACGCATGCGCCTGTTGTACATCAATCATAGGTGTGGTTTATTTCCACACATCATACACACACGTCATTGGCGTGCATCGAAGGCATTGGCCACAAAACATTGTTGTCGTAAAATGCAAGGAGGAGTGTGTGGCACAGCGGTTGGAGCTACAGCCTCAGCACCCTGGGGTTGTGGGTTCAAACCCTCACTGTTCCTTGTGACCCTGGCCAAGTCACTTAGTCGTCCATAACCCCAGGTATGTTAGACTGCGAGTCCATTGTGAGTACCTGATTGTAAAACCGCTTAGATAACCTTGATAGGCGGTATATAAAAACCTAATAAACTTGAAACTCGCCATAAGGAATGCCAGTAGAGATTTCCCTTGTTTAGAGAGGTGTTGGGGGTAGCTGTTTGAAGCTGTTGGACAGAACTGTTGAAAAGATTTCTTAGGTGGTTTTGGAAGGAGCAATTGAAAATTGTGGGCACTCCTTATTCCGCTGCCTTCCCTTACATTTTTTTATTGTGTACACCAATAACGGGCCTGCATAGAACGGGACTTGACCACATGCTTTAAACATATGCGCTCACAATGCACAAATGATACAAGCATATAAAACATGCATAAGTTTTACTGCATATCTATATTTGTTTTTATAGTTTTATAGTATAACTTTGATACAGATTCTATTACTTTCATGGCAAAAAAAGCCGGCACTCTTTTTTGGATCGGCAAACACAATTGGTATATTCTGTGCATGCGTTTACATCGCTTTCACAGCGATCGATCGGATGAGATTAGGGCGAGCCTCTGCTCAAATTATTTGTATATCAATTGCTCGGCCAAAATTGGCCAACAGCCATCCAGTTGGTATTACTGACTGACTTTAGTGCATCTAGCTTTTAGTTCATTAAGCAGATTATAAATATTTTAAATAAAATAACCTTTTTAGTATACTAACTAGTGGAAAGGTTTGCACCATGAATTAATGGCAGGGCATTACTGATGGGTGTGTTTATGGGTGGAGTTTGAGTGGAATGTGGGCGGAGCACACAGATGCATATTGCAAACTGTAGAATTCTATCATAAAGACATGGGATGGCTGTGAGTGATAGCACCTTCATGTATGTGCACTTAGTCTTTTGTGCTATGCCTACCTTTCTTTACAGAAAAGGGTTAACATTGGCTCTATAATTAGTGCCTATAGATCAGTGGTCTCAAACTCAAACCCTTTGCAGGGCCACATTTGGGATTTGTAGGTACTTGGAGGGCCACAGAAAAAAAATAGTTAATGTCTTATTAAAGAAATAACAATTTTGCAAGAGGTAAAACTTTTTATAATTTATAAATCTTTCCTTTTGGCTGTCTTAATAATAATATTGTAATTTATAGCTAAAGAGACATATGATCAAGAAATGTTTTATTTTACTTTTGTGATTATGATAAACATACCAAGGGCCTCAAAATAGTACCTGGCGGGCCGCATGTGTCCCCCAGGCCGTGAGTTTGAGACCACTGCTATAGATGGTGCCCTGTTAAATTGGACAGCATTGAAAAGCATCATGATTATACATTACATTAAACCAAGAGGTCTATTAATGAAAAGTTATTCTTTCCTATTAATTTTGGCTGGGTGTGTACCAGGAGGTCTGTGTTTATCAGATACATTTTCTATTTGTGGATATTCCAGATCATCACAAACAAACTTTCCTAAAAAAACCAAAAACAAAGGCAGTCTAACACTATCTTGTCAAAACATCTTGGAAGATGTTTTCAGCATGTACTAATTGACTTTTCTTCTCCCTTTCCTGATCAGGTGATGTCTGAGAATCCTACAGTACCTGTAAATTGGACCATTGGATTCTTCCAATGCATCTTGGGGCATTTCTCCATGCTTGTTTGGTTGCATAAATGAGTTCCCCTTCATTCAGTTGGTAAGTTCCAGTTGTTTCTATCTCTTTTGCAACTGCTTCAATCCTGGCCAGATGTTCTTCTATTTTTGGTCTGGGGGAAAAAAGAAGATTCAAGTCCTGGAACATTAACAGTGTCGCAGTAGACTAAAAAAGGATGTTCTCAATATTGAGTTAGGTCTTACTTATTCATTCAATTTTCTATACCATTCTCCCAGGGGAGTTCAGAATGGTTTACATGAATTTATTTAGATACTCAAGTATTTTTCCCTGTCTGTCCTGGTGGGTTCACAATCTATCTAATGTACCTGGGGCATTGGGGGGGGGGGGAGGATTAAGTGATTTGCCCAGGGTCACAAGGAGCAGTGTGGATTTGAACCCACAACCTCAGGGGCTGAGGCTGTGGCTTTAACCACTGTACCATACTCTCTGCTCTTTTTACCTTGGTAATATTGGGGTCAGTGTTTTACTGACCATCACTGAAGTTATGCTCAGAAATTCAATGCCGGGCCATGTCTAGGAGTCAGCACTGAATTTCCAGGTTTGTGAAGCTAGCTAACACATAGCCAGCCAAGTGTGATATTCAGTACTTAACCAGCATAAAGATAGAACTGACTCTAAAATGGTATGTGATCTTCATCATAAGGTGTATGGGGACAGACTTAAAGATCTCAATCTATATACTTTGGAGGAAAGGCGGGAGAGGGAAGATATGATAGAGACGTTTAAATACCTATGTAATGTAAATGTGCATGAGTCGAGACTCTTTCATTTGAAAGGAAGCTCTGGAATGAGAGGGCATAGGATGAAGTTAAGAGGTGATAGGCTCCGGAGTAATCTGAGGAAATACTTTTTTACAGAAAGGGTAGTGGATGCATGGGACAGTCTCCCAGAAGAGGTGGTGGAGACAGAGACTGTGTCTGAATTCAAGAGGTCCTGGGATAGGCACGTAGGATCTCTCAGAGAGAGAAAGAGATAATGGTTACTGTGGATGGGCCATTTGGCTTTTATCTGCCATCATGTTTCTGTCTTGGCCAGTTATGTATTGAACATTGGCACTTAACTGGCCAAATTTTGACTCTGCCCCAGAACACCCCAAAACAGCTGGTTTTGAGAGAGGTGCTAACTGGACATTTTCCGTAGCACTAACTGGTTAAGTGCTGCTGAAAATGACCAGTTAGCCCATCCAGGAGCTGTTTTTGGCCAGTTACATCGCTTTGAATATGGACTTGATTAATTTTAACTGTTTTGGGCATGTTGTATGGTCCTTATGCTTAGTAACTCTGCCCTACTCCACAGGAACATTCCCAGTTGGAATAGCGCCTGTATGCTACATCCCCTAGTGCCACTGCCTCCATTGCCCCTGTCATCCTTGTGCCCTTTTTAATTTTCCAGGTGCAAGCAACATCATGAACTTGCTGCCTGTGTCGTGTCGTGTCGGCTATACCTCTGATGTCACTTCCTAGGATGCTAGGAATTATTAAAACGGATTAAGACTAAGAATGTTATAATGCCCCTGTATCGCTCCATATTGTGACCTCATCTGGACTATTGCGTTCAATTCTGGTCTCCTTATCTCAAGAAAGATATAGTGGTGCTAGAAAAGGCTCAAAGAAGAGCGACCAAGATGATAAAGGGGATGGAACTCCTCTCGTATGAGGAAAGACAAAAACTTGGAAAAGAGATGACTGAGGGGAGATATGATTGAAGTCTCAAAAATCCTGAGTGGAGTAGAACGGGTACAATTGGATCGATTTTTCACTTCGTCAAAAATTACGAAGACTAGGGGACACTCGATGAAGTTACAGGGAAATACTTTTAAAACCAATAGGAGGAAATTTTTTTTCACTCAGAGAATAGTTAAGCTCTGGAACACGGTGCCAGAGGATGTGGTAAGAGCAGAGAGCTTAGCTGGTTTTAAGAAAGGTTTGGACAAGTTCCTGGAGGAAAAGTCCATAGGCTGTTATTGAGAAAGACACGGGGGAAGCCACTGCTTGCCCTGGATCGGTAGCATGGAATATTGCTACTCATTGGGTTTTGGCCAGGTACTAGAGACCTGGATTGGCCACCGTGAGAACGGGCTACTGGGCTTGATGGACCATTGGTCTGACCCAACAAGGCTATTCTTATGTTCTTATGACCTTTCCTTTCTGAGCACACTACCAAAACCCTTATCCATACTCTTATTACCTCTCGCCTAGATTACTGCAACTTGCTTCTCACAGCTCTTCCACGTAACCATCTCTTTCTCCTTTAAATCATTAAAAATTCTGCTGCACAATTTATATTGCACCACTTTACCCCTTTCCTCATTGGCTCCCTATCCATTTCAACATACAGTTCAAACTCCACAAGTGCATTCATTCTGCAGCACTCTCCTTACACTCCTCCCCAGGAACTCCATTCATCGGGTAATCGGGTATCTGTATCCTTTCTCCTCTACTGCCTACTCCGTCCTCCATCGTATGACTGGAACGGATTGCCTGAGTCAGTACATCAAGCTCCATCTCTGGCAGTATTCAAATCTAGGCTAAAGCCCACTTTTTCAAGGTTGCTTTTAACTCCTAACTCCCACTAATTTGTACAGTGCCCATATCTGTTTTATCATTCCCTCTGTGAGAAATTCCCTAACCCCTATTTGTCCTGTGATTAGATCGTAAGCTCTATCGAGCAGGAATTGTCTCTTACATGTTTAATGTACTATGCTGCATATGTCTAGTATCGCTATAGAAATAAGTAGTAGCAGTTGTTGAGGATTTAGGCTCAGAGACAGATGTGAGAAAACATGTGGCTTCAGCCTTCTGGTGTTGGTCAACTACGAAGCCTAATTATTGGCACCGAAAGCCTCTGTAATCATTCCATTAACAGCAAATTTATAGGACTATCGATGCAAAGTCTTTCTCCCTGAGCTCAAAATTTGAATTTATGTCAGATTATACAGCCAGATTTTGAAAACAGTGGATAGAGAGATAAGTGAAGCTGATGTAGTGGGGATTTTGAACAATACCAGAAGACTGAATGCCAAAGTGCTCGCCCATATTGGAAGGTCCTCAGAAATTGAATAACTGTTATATTAAATGATTTGTAGGAACAGTTTTTAGGAATGTTTCAAATAAATTTGCTGAAATATTTCTGAGTTTAAATTTTTCTATGTGACAATGACCACCTAAGCACATTTTTTTAAATTAAATTTCTCTTTGTACATATATTTACATGCATAAACTCCAGATAAGTTTACAAGAGGCTATTTCTATACATTAAACTGTTTTATCTGTAAAAATGCCTCTAAGTGTAGGGTCTGTCCTCTCTATCATATTCTTCTGTATAAGAGAGATCACATACAATGTCCACTTTGTTCCTGGACTCATGCAAGCATCTGAATGATATTCTACACCAGGGGTGTCAAAGTCCCTCCTCGAGGACCGCAATCCAGTCGGGTTTTCAGGATTTTCCCAATGAATATCCATGAGATCTATTTGCATGCACTGCTTTCATTGTATGCTAATAGATCTCATGCATATTCATTGGGGAAATCCTGAAAACCCGACTGGATTGCGGCCCTCGAGGAGGGACTTTGACACCCATGTTATATATAGTTCTAAGTTAGCAATAACAGATCCTCACTCTTTAAAGGAATTATAGTATTGATTGATGAAGTCAATGGCTTGAGGTAAGATTTCATCAGGCTGAGGTGGCTCATCTCTTGGTCCTTTCAATAAACCTTTAGGGTTCATTATAGATCCATGGCAAACTTTAGACTTGCAACCAAGAGCCTGAAAAACAGATACATGTCAGAAATCAATGTAAAGAGAAACCACATGGACAAGTCCAAGGAATCCAAAGGTAAACAGTATTAATTAAAAAAGCAGATCACTGAAAAGATATTCAAAGGGAATTGCTCAAAATATGGAACATTTACAGTATATGTGGTTTCAAATGCATCACATGTCGGGGCAATTAATTTTTTTATTTATAGGGATTTATTAACCGCTGTTATGAAGACTTTCACCCAAGGCAATGTACAGGCAATGTAAAGTGACAAGACATAAGCAAAATATACAATAAAAGTAACAAGGTTATACCCAGTCAATTGTATTAACAGGATCCCTGTGCCATAGAGCCATAAGTAGGTCAGGAAACTCCATTGCCAAGGGGTGGGTTGTGTGATAATAACATCAACAGACAAGACTATATGCTGGAGGCGAAGACGGGAAACTGACAAGGTTTAAGGTCAGTCTAGAAGAAGTATGCAGGCAGATTGATAGGCTTAAGAGCGATAAAGCCTCGGGACCGAATGGCATCCATCCGAGGGTCATTAAGGAACTGAAAGGGATTATGGTTGAACTGCTTCAACTAATAGCCAATCTGTCGATCAAATCATGAAAGATTCTGGAAGACTGGAAGGTGGTGAATATTAACGCCGATCTTCAAAAAAGGTTCAAGGGGAGATCCGGGAAACTACAGACCGGTAAGTCTGACCTCTATACCGGAAAAGATGGTAGAGGCGCTGGTAAAAGACCGCATCATTAATCACCTTGACGGACACAATCTGATGAGGACCAGTCAGCATGGTTTCAGCAAAGGCAGATCTTATTTGACAAACTTGCTGCACTTCTTCGAGGGAGTAAACAAGCAGATCGACAAGGGCGACCTGGTCAACATTGTAAACATAGAAACATAGAAATAGACGGCAGATAAGGGCCACGGCCCATCTAGTCTGCCCACCCCAATGACCCTCCCCTACCTATCTCTTTGAATAGATCCCACATGTCTATCCCATTTGGCCTTAAAATCAGGCACGCTGCTGGCCTCAATAACCTGAAGTGGAAGACTATTCCAGCGATCAACCACCCTTTCAGTAAAAAAGAATTTCCTGGTGTATATCTGGATTTTCAGAAGGAGTTTGACAAGGTTCCGCATGAACGACTACTTCAGAAAATTGTGAGCCATGGAATTGAGGGTGAAATACTCACATGGATTAAAAACTGGCTGGAGCATAGGAAACAGAAAGTGGGGATAAATGGACAATACTAGGACTGGAAGAGCGTCACCAGTAGGGTGCCGCAAGGCTCGGTGCTTGGACCCTTGCTCTTCAACATCTTTATAAACGATCTGGACATAGGTATGACGAGTGAGGTGATTAAATTTGCGGACGATAGAAAGTTATTCAGTGTAGTGAAGACGCAGGGGGATTGCGAAGATCTGCAATGTGACATAATCAGGCTCAAAGAATGGGTATCGACATGGCAGATGAGGTTCAACGTGGATAAGTGTGAAGTAATGCATGTCGGTAACAAAAATCTCATGCACGAATACAGGATGTCCAAGGTGGTACTTGGAGAGACCTCCCAAGAAATAGACGGGAGTTCTGATCGATAATTCGATAAAGCCATCCACGCAATGTGTGGCGGTGGCAAAAAGGGCGACAGAATGCTAGGAATGATAAAGAAGGGATCACGAACAGATTGGAGAAGGTTATCATGCCATTGTACCGGGCCACGGTGCACCCTCACCTGGAGTACTGCGTCCAGCACTGGTCCCTGTACATGAAGAAGAACACTGTAGTACTCGAAAGAATCCAGAGAAGAGTGACTAAGATGGTTAAGGGGCTGGAGGACTTGCTGTACAGCGAAAGATTAGAGAACCTGGGCCTCTTCTCCCTCAAGCAGAGGAGATTGAGAGGGAACATGATTGAAACATTCAAGGTACTGAAGGGAATAGACTTAGTAGATAAGAACAGATTGTTCACCCTCTCCAAGGTAGGGAGAACGAGAGGGCACTCTCTAAAGTTAAAAGAGGATAGATTCCGTACAAACATAAGGAAGTTCTTCTTCACCCAGAGAGTGGTAGAAAACTGGAACACTCTTCCGGAGTCTGTCATAGGGGAAAATACTCTCCAGGGATTCAAGACAAAGTTAGACAAATTCCTGCTGAACCGAAACGTACGCAGTTAGGGCTAGTCTCAGTTAGGGCGCTGGTCGTTGACCAGAGGGGCGCGCGTGAGCGGACTGCTGGGCACGATGGACCACTGGTCTGACCCAGCAGAGGCAATTCTTATGTTCTTAAGTCATGCTACTGGCAGTCTGGTAGCATGGCTGCTGTCAAAAAAACAAGTTTCATGGCAGCACTTCATTGTCCAATTACCCAGCATCACCACCACTTACATCGGAATCTTTACTCCGGATACCCCTTAACACCCCCCATTCCAATCTTCCTCTCTTCCTGAAGCTTCATCCCTCATCTCTTGATCCAATCCCCCAACAGTCAAAATCCCCATCTCCTGATACCCCTCCTGTAATCTACCTCCTAAAGATAAATACCTCTCCCCCTGATTCTGACCCTCCCCCACTCCCTCTAACATCTCTGGGACTTTCCTAGCAGTTATCATTGGTAATTTCAGTGGACCTGGGCAAGAGTGATTCTCTTCCACTCCAGCCTGGGACTGGTACCATTGATCCCAAGCAGCAGTCTTGTGGTATGACATCCTTCTGTATAAGGTGAAAATCTATTCCTTTGCATTTACCATACAGGCTCTGCACTTACACACTTTAATTTACAATATGTGCAAAACCCTACCACAATTCAGTGTTTGTGATTTCTCAGTGTGGGCTTCTTTAGCTCTTGTATTTATTCCTTTGTAAACTGCCTTGATATCTTTTCATCATGTGGCAACATAGCAAATGTTCAAATAAATAAATATGAAAAGCACCCCTAGGAGTCTAGATTTAGGAATTCAATCCTAGTCTGTTTCAAATGGGGCAATTTAGGCCCCTAAACCCCACAGTTAGACTCTATAACCCTTTGAAAATACATTATATGCTTCTGTATTCTCATACCTCCTTGGCTTTGTGGTGTAAAGTATCTTGAAAGGTCATTCCATCCTGATAGTTTCTTATTTTCAAATATCTTGGACATGCTGGTACTTTGCTCATTGTTCTTACATGACCTGGAGAATCCTAAGGAAAAATTGAATGCAGACAAACATACCTTATTATCACTAGGATATTCAACTTTATCTTCTCCCACTCATTCATCTCAGCAATTGAGTAAATAATAGTGAAATAGAAGACATAAACAGGAAGCTAAATATAATAAACAATTGGTTAAGTGAAAACACGTTATCTCTGAGCATCACTAAAACAAACTGCTTCCTCTTCCCCTGGAAAGAAGGTTTAGAGTTAACCTCGCAAATTTGTATTGACAATCGACCCATCATTCAGGTTAACTCGGTCAAAATCCTAGGAGTAATTATCGATTCAAAACTTACCTATCACACGCAAATAGGAGCAGTTGTCAGAAGTTGTTTCCGTGAACTGAGAATGATAAGGTCTCTGCAAAGCATTTTGGAACCCACTTAACTGAATATACTGATTCATTCCCTTGTGATCATAAAGCTAGATTATTGTAACTCCCTTTATAAGGGTATCTTATTGAAAGAAATCAGATGTCTTAAGCTCATACAGAATACCGCTATCAAGGTCATCACAGGGTCCAAGAAATACGACCATGTTACCCCGTTGTTAAAGAGTACACATTGGCTACCCATTCAACATAGAATAACATATAAACAGGCCATGATAATTTTCAAAATGCTGAAAACCAAGGAACTGGCATTTATCGATTAACCTTTTCCTATTGTAATAAATTTTACGTTACGCTGGTTCCAATCGTAATTATTTTAGCAAAGTTTTGTATTATTCAACGTCACTTGTTTCCCCCTCATCGTTACTGCCCGCTACATTTTCTGCATCAAAGTCCAAATCATTATCCAACTCAGACTCCGAACTACTTGGTAATAAATCCATTTGTGCCAAAACTGCAGCCCCAGTCATTCGTTTGACACGAGAACGGCAATCTCATTCTGCCATGTTTACTGCTCGTTCAGCTGTCAATCAAACCTCTTTGGGCTGCCAGCAAGCCTCTAACCAGGGCGATCCTAGTCATGTGACCTAGAGGTATGCGCCGAGTTTGTCCCATACCCTGGGATGAACGATAGCTAGAGCAGATCATTTCTACAATGGCCCAATAGATGGGGACAAATGATAGGTAGAATGTGTACTGTATGTCCATGGGACATACGATGGCAATGACATTTTTGGAATGTCCCGTTATCCGGGACACATGATAGGAAAAGGTTAAGTTAATAATTCCACATGACCCTCCAAGAGTATTAAGATCAACAAATCAACATCTACTCTTTGTTACCTTGCTGAAAATTATAGGGACTTGATGCACAACATTATTTTCAGTGACTGGCCCTACAATCTGGAATTCTTTGCCACCTCACATAAGGTCTGAATCCAACTAAGAGAAATTCAAAGGTGCATTAAAGTGTTTCCTCTATAAAGATGTCTTTGATCAGCTTCTTCTTCATTAACACTATTACTTATCTAGTCCCTTACTTTTCCGATTTTCTTCTCTAATTAATGCTGCACAATATACTTACCCTTCCCATTCGTTCATTAAGTGTCAGTTTGCAGAAACAAAAGTCTCTGTTTTGATATTATTTCAGATCATTGATTGAACCATATCCATGTCATTTTCTTCTTGGTTGGTTTGAGAACTTTTCAGCACCCCCTCGTATGCATGATATAGATTTATTTACTGTATATATAATGGAGGCAATGCATGCAGATCTCATGCGTATTGGTTGTGGATACACTGGAAACCAGACTGGCTAGAGCAGGGGTGCCTAACACGTCAATCGCAAAGGCAACGCGAGTCAATTGCGGAGCCTTGCTTTTCAAAATAAACTCTACCGCACACAGGAGACTGCGCCGCCCGATTCGCTGATTCAAATTGATTCACTTTGGTGAATCAATTCGATTCGACCATTTGTTCAGGTCTCCTTTAGCAGGAGCAGCAGCGCTGCCTCTTGCTGGCCACCCACTGTTGCTACTGCTCCTACTTTAGGTAGGGGGCCCCTTGGGTCAGTTGGGAAGTGCTGCAGTGGAGTGGCAGGACCCCGGCAGAGGAAACGTGCTATGGAAGCCCACGGCTGCCCTAATTAGCTGAAGGTGAGGCCGGAGGGAAGCCGAAGGACGCTACAAAGAAGGGGGGAATATGCAGACCTTCAGGAGTGGGGGGGCTAGTGTAGAAGTACACGGAGGGAGGGAGATGTGCATATGCGGACTGGGGGGATAGGGAGGGGGAAAGATGAAAGTAATGGGTCTAAAAATAGAGGAGAGGATGGTGGACAATGAAATTTAGGGAGGGAAGGAACAGAAAGGGAGAGAAATTGGACACAAGGAATGGTGTGTGTAGGGTAGGGATAGAGATACTGGATAGGAGGGTAGTTGGGAAGAGAAAGAAAGAGCTGGTAGACCTTGGGGAAGGAGGGAGAGATGCTGGACGAAAGGGTAGTTGGGAAAAGGAGAGATAGATCTGGGGAAGATGGGGTCCATTGCTGCAGCTGTGGGGATGGAGACGAAAAAAGGAAAGATGCCAGAACTCCAGGGAAGGGAAACAGAAGGGGAGAACAGGGTTGGAAGATGGATGGTTAGCACGGAGAAAGAAGAAAACGACAAATGGGCAGGAGACCCTGGCAAGCGAGTTATCAGAAGATACTTGTTGCAGAGCCTGAGATCAACATGATTTGAATAATGACCAGACAAGAAAAGGTAGAGAAAATTTTATTTTCTGTTTTGTGATTATAATGTATCAGATTTGAAATGTGTATCCTGCCAGAGTGAACGTGAGCTAGGATTTAACAGAGAGAGGAAAAGTCTTTTTTTGTTTGTTTATTTTGTTTACACCACAGCATCAGTGTGGGTAGGAGAGGGCAAATGGAGTGGGGTGGGTGAAGAGGCTATAAAATAAGCCCACCAAGATGATTGAAAAAAACATCCAATTGGGCAGGAAAATCAAATCGAATTGAAAAATCAATTCAATAGGTTGAATCAATTCAAAATTTTTTTTTCCTGAGTCGGGCAGCACTAATGTTCAGTTCACCTTTCAAACACCCCCCCTCCTAGCTCTGACCCCTCCCAATCACAAACCAAGCGTGGCTCCAACTTTAGTAGTGATCCGCGTTTTAAGGAAACAGTCACTGTCATCTTCAATGTCCCAGTAACCCATCTCTACCACAAGGGCACCAGCCGTCTCCATCATGAATTCTCGCGAGAACTGCTAAGGTAAATGTTGCCTGCGAAAGTCGCGAGTACTCTGAACAGGTGGTGAGCAACTAACAAATCTCTCGAGAACTGCAAAGAGATTGCACAGATCACCATCAAATCTCACGAGGGTTGGGTGGCGCTATTCCTCTCGTTTTTGAGCAGGGAGGGCGGAAGCAGTCGCAAAGAATTGTATTCTACCATACATGTTCATGCTGTTATGCAAGGTAAACAATATATATTTTAAATATAAAGTACACTCGGTGTATGTGTGTGTGTATATATATGTTTAGCATTTTTATTGTTGGTAGATTATTTTGGCTTGGTCATTTTAAAAGTAGCTCGCAAGCCAAAAAAGTGTGGGCACCCCTGGGCTAGGGGGTACTTACTCCAGGATCGGATTAAGAAACTCTGGTTAGAATAGTAAAATCTTAGTTTTATGTGTGATCAATTGTCCTGGGAGCAAAATGTGACGAAACTATGGCTTCCTAAAACAGAACTGTGGCATTCGAAACCAGTTGTGGCTCTTAGCTTACTGACCTGGGATGGGGCCACCGGTTGTGCTCTTTTGGACTTCCTTTCACTTCCACCACTTGTTCTGGCATCTTCTTGTGCAACGGGGCTTTAAAAACAAAGAGATGACAGCAAAATGCCACTTAGAGGAGTTCTAACTCTGTTACTGTCCATGTGAAATGAGAAAAAGAAATGAAATACCCACCCTAGCACTGCTGAAGGCAGAAAATGGAACTACCCCAAAATAGTAACAATCGAGGCAAGCACGTCATCCAGGCTACAGTAAAGGGATAACCAAATCAATCAGGGTGTAGAAAGAGCTTAAGAAGGTCTGCATTGGGCAGGAAATCATCTGTGAGCAGAGTTCAAACAGGTCATTTGGTGGGGTTTTATTGTTATTGTCACAGATATTTCCTGAACTTTTTCCTTTTCCTTTCCTTTCTTACGTGAAGGAGGCCATTTTTACTCTTTAAGACCTGGAGGCCAGGAAAAGGAGTGAATTTTGAGAAAGTGCGTCCTGCTGGAAACAGTAATGAAGGGAATTTGGGGGAATGATTTTGGCTGTTAATTCAGTTCCCTGCACAAATGTGTTCCAGGAGGTCACTTGAGCACAAGTGGAAGATTCCTTGTTGCTCAGACCCAGAGATAAGCAGAATCTTTCCCAACTTTCCACGGCATAATAGTGACTTACGGATTTTTCTCCAGGAACTAATCGAAACCTTTTTTAAAGCCATCTATGCTAATTGCCTTGACCACATTTTCTGGCAATAAATTCCAGAGCTCAGTTGAGTTTTTCTGAAAATGTACCTTCTCTTATTCATTTTGTAAGTGCTACTCCTCATCTAAGTACCCCCTGAAATGGCTTTGCCACATCCTCCAGCAGTGAATTTCAGAGCTTAGTTATGCAGTTAGGGTCATATTCTATAAACACCACCTTAAAATTGTCTAGAGGCGCCTACAAAACCAGAGCCTAGCTCTCATTTATGGTGGTGCTTAAGGATGCTTAAGATCAAAGTAGGCATGGTTAATGCCGGAAATGACCTTAGGACGCTACCATAGACACAATTCATGTCAAACGTAGGTGCCAGAAATGTAGGCCTCAAAACCGTGGCCTACATTGCCGGCGCCTATGTTTGAGGTAGCCACAATTCCACAAATGGTGGAATTTACATGTGTGATTTACATGTGATCGACAGCTGCCTCCATAGAGCTTGCGTTAGTATTTTTTGTGTAGCGCGGGGTTATCGCTAGCGCAGCTTAGTAAAAGGAGCCCTTAAATGTGAACAAGTGCAAAGTGATGTGTGTGGGAAAGAGGAACGGGAACTATAGCTATGTGATGCTGGGTTCTGTGTTAGGAAAAAAGGAACTAGGTGTCATTGTTGAAGATATTTTGAAACCCTCAGATCAATGTATGGCAGCTGCTAAGAAAGCAAACAGAATTAATTAATACATTTTGATGTATTAAGTTAGATTTTCTGAAATAGGTAGAGAGGGATTGGGGGTTTTCTATTTTATTTACATTTGTCATATTTATTAAATATATCCTATATAATAAAAGGTTACTGGCGCATGCGCTTTTAAAAAAGCATGATTACTGCAGTCGTGGTGTGTGATCTGTGGCCGTGTTCCATTTTAGATCACTCTGGCCACTCCCCTCCTCCTGCCCTCACCAACCCGAAGGAAGCTCAACAGACCTCCCGCCCTCACCTCACCAATCCGAAGCAAGCTGGACCATACCTCCAGCCCTCGCTCACCGCTGCTGTCGCTGCCGCTGCCACTGATCCTCCTCTTTGGGGCAGCCTGCGATCGTGGCCGGCTTTGTCGGGCCTCGCGGGCCGCTTTCCGGCCTCGGTGGCACATTCCCTCTGACGCACGGGATCGCGTCGGGGGGGAGCGTGCTTCTGGGTTGGGGAGCGGCCACCACGATCGCGGCCTGCTTTGAAGAGGAGCAGGCCAGAAGACGCCGGGATGGAGGGAGGGTAAGCAGGGGGATTAATTCAGGGAGCCAGAGGGAGAGGGAAAGGGGCCATGGAGAGACAGGGAGAAGGAAAGGGGGCTGCTTTGGGTGGGAGGTGTGTGGTGGGGGGGCAGACAGCTTTGCTCGGGGAGGGGGGGGGAGACAGAAGGACACAGACAGCGGCCAAGGAGAGAGAGATAAAGAAACACAGACAGACAGACACTCTATTCTAGCACTCGTTAATGTAACGGGCTTAAAGACTAGTTACATAATATTTAAATCATTATAAAATATATTTATTGTACACTTGTTTAAATTATAAATGAATAAAGAATTTAAAAAAAAATGTTCATGAAGAAAATGAAGTGTGTATTTATAAGATTATATGAATTTTTCTGATACACTTGTTGTAATATGCAAAACTGAATAAAGAAATTTTTTAAAAAAAAAAAAAAGGAATTATCATGAAAAGAATGGGAAACAAAGATGAAAATGTTATAATGCCCTTGTATCGCTCTATGCCATGGCCATTTTGAAAACAATTGCAATGTTTGTGGTGCATATCCAAATGGAGTACAGTGTTCCCCCGGTCGTTCGTGGTCGGCGGTTCGCGGTCCCAGTCATTTGCGGTATTTTCCGACCGCGAACCGCCAACAAGGAGAGGGCAGAGGCAGGAGAGAGCAGCCGGAGCACCGCGAGTGCAGGAAATCACTCGCAGTACGCTCTGACTGCCTCTTCCTGCATAAGTCGGGCCTTATCCAATCAGGAGCTGCTTTGACACGCAGAGGTTGGTTTACCTACTGTATTTCGACGAACACTGCTTTGATAGCTTGCAGGCAAAATAGAAGTAATTAAATACATATGAAAAAAAGTTAGCCTTTCTATTAGTTTAACTTGCAAAAGCAGAGGAATATTCTAGTGCTGTCCAGTTCTTAACAATGAAAGTACAATAATTTAACTTCTGCTAGAGACTCAGTGATAAGAGGACACATAGAATGAGATGTAAAAACTACTTACCTGTGTACTTTAGGATGATTCTGTTGTAGATTATTATTTAAATCCTTTGATTGAACATCTTGAAAAGTTTCCGTCAAGTTTCCCGATTTGAACAGGAACTTCCATGGGCACATCATTTACGAAACTTTGATGACAGCAATTACAGGAGCAACAAAATTGTGATGTAGGGGAGGGTGACCTGCAACAGAGAAGCCAACGTTAGCTATAATGATCCTCCACTTGTGAGAGAATGGGGAGGGCATTACGACTGATTTTGGAAATGACCAATGCACTCTGATTACAAGGAAATGAGGTTAGTAAATCAAGCATACACCCTGTATTCACTGTATTCCATCCGCAGAGTAAGCCTGAGCTGTAGAGAATATTTCAAGGTAGCCAATGCATAGCTGTGTGAACTGTTCTAGCTTTTTCTAGAAGTTGTAGAGCCTGTGTGCGCCTGCTCCTTGTACACGCAGATAAAGCTAATTCAAGCTGATTAAGGAGGTTATGTTCGAAGCATCTACACATGCGGCATTTCCATGTGGAGATGGTGATTTCAGCAGCTATTCTATCATGGATAGCCACAGCACATAGAAATTTCAGGGAGGCATAGTGGGCGTATGGCTTGAGTATACACATATATTGGAAAAGAATTTCCCTGTTGAGCTTTGCACCGGGTCAGAGGCGCACACAGATTTTTAAAAAGTACTCCTTTCTGCCTCCTAAATGGAACAGAACATAAAATTAGTGACATTTGTACTTAATTGGCAGCAGCTATATGTGTAGGTTTATAAAATGGGGCAGCTAAACATGGAAGAGGTATATAATTGGATGCTATAAGGCACCCAAATTGTAAGGGCTGGGATCCATTTTACTACAGAACATATAGGAGTATATTCTTACTGCTACTGCTTATCATTTCTATGCAGCACTGTATATTAAATATAAGAGAGAGCCCCTGCTCAGTAGAGCTTACAATCTAATTAAAACATAAGAACTGCCATCTCTGGATCAGACCTTCGGTCTATCAAGTCCGGCGATCCGCACACGCGGAGGCCCTGCCAAGTGTACACCTGGCGTAATTTATAGTCCAAAATATTCCCACTATTTTGGTTTATATATTTGGTTAGGTTTTCCACTGGGGAATAGTTGTATTTAGTAATTTATAGTCCACCATATCTTTATATGCCTCTCTTAAGGAGATATGCATCTAGTTTGCTCTTGAAGCCTAGGACGGTCGATTCCGCAATAATCTCCTCTGGGAGGGCATTCCAGGTGTCAACCACTCTCTGAGTGAAGCAGAACTTCCTGACATTAGTCCTGAACCTGTCCCCCCTTAGCTTCATTACATGTCCTCTAGTCCGTGTCAAATTGGACAATGTAAATAATCTTCTCTGCTCTATTTTGTCGATTCCTTTCAGTATTTTGAAGGTCTCGATCATATCCCCACGCAGTCTCCTTTTCTCAAGGGAGAACAATCCTAGTGTTATAAGTCTATCCTCGTATTCCAGTTTCTCCATACCCTTCACCAGTTTTGTTGCTCGTCTCTGCACCCTCTCCAGCAGTTTTATATCCTTCTTTAGGTAGGGAGACCAATGTTGGACGCAGTATTCCAAGTGTGGTCTGACCATTGCCCTATAAAGCGGCATTATAACTTTCTCCGATCTACTCGAGATTCCTTTCTTTATCATGCCCAACATTCTATTTGCCGCTGCCGCGCATTGTGACGACGGCTTCAGGGTCCTAGCTATCAGTACACCCAGGTCCTTTTCTTGTTCACTCTTCCCCAGAGTTGCACCTGACATTGTATACTCGTATTCCTTATTCTTATTGCCTAAATGCATTACCTTGCATTTCTCCACATTGAACTTCATCTGCCATTTCTCCGCCCATGTTTCTAACCGACACAAGTCGCTCTGGAGTTCCTCTCTATCCTCCTGCGATCTGATTTCCCGGCATAGTTTTGTATCGTCTGCAAACTTGATGATCTCACTGGATGTTCCTTCCTCCAGGTCATTGATATAAATATTAAAAAGGATCGGCCCAAGTACCGAGCCCTGGGGTACACCACTAGTCACTTTCTCCCAGTCGGAGAACTTCCCATTTATGCCCACTCTCTGCTTTCGGTTTTCCAGCCATTTGCCTATCCATCTTTGTATATCTCCCTCTATGCCATGGCTTTGTAGTTTCCTGAGAAGTCTTTCGTGTGGAACTTTGTCGAACGCTTTCTGGAAGTCCAAGTATATTATGTCCACCGGCTTCCCACTATCAATTTGCTCGTTCATGGTCTCAAAAAATTGGAGTAAATTCGTCAAACATGATTTCCCTTTCCTGAATCCATGTTGACTGGGTTTCATCAAGTCGTGTGCGTCCAAGTGCCGGACTATGCTATCCTTGATCAGTGCTTCAACCATCTTGCCGGGGACAGACGTAAGACTCACAGGCCTATAGTTGCCCGGTTCCCCTCTCGATCCTTTTTTGAAAATTGGCGTGACGTTCGCTATCCTCCAGTCGTCCGGTATCTGTCCAGTTCTGATTGTCAGGTTTGCAAGTTTTTGCAATAACTCTCCGATTTCAACCTTCAATTCCTTTAAGACTCTCGGGTGAATTCCATCCGGTCCAGGGGATTTGTCACTTTTAAGTTTGTCGATCTGATAGTATATCTGGTCTAAGTCCACTTCAACTGTGGCGAGGCTGTCTTCTATTTCTCCTGCAAACACTTTCTCCGCTTCAGGTATTGTTGAGGTGTCCTCCTTCGTAAAGACTGACGCAAAGAAGGAATTTAGTTTGTCTGCGATTTGTTTATCTTCCTTGATGTACCCTTTTCTTCCCTGGTCGTCCAGGGGTCCCACTGCCTCTTTTGCAGGTTTTTTCCCTTTCACGTATCTAAAGAAGGGCTTGAAGTTTTTGGCCTCCTGGGCTATTTTTTCCTCATATTCCTGTTTGGCATCCCTCACCGCCTTGTGACATTTCTTCTGATCATCTTTATGTTTGTTCCAGGCTTCGGTTGTCTTTATGCATTTCCATTTTTTGAAAGAGTCCTTCTTTTCTTTTATGGCTTCCTTCACCTGTATGGTAAGCCATGCCGGTTCTCTTTTGCTCTTTGTTCTCCGATCTTTGGAAATCCTCGGAATGTAGAGATCTTGTGCTTCTGTGATAGTATTTTTCAGTAGGGACCATGCCTGATCTACCGTTTCAAGTTTGTCCACCATCTTCTCGAGTCGTTTTTCTACCATGGCTCTCATGCGATCGTATTTACCCTTTTTAAAGTTTAAGGTGGTGGTTAAGGTTTTGGCATGTTTCCCTTTCCCGATGTCAAGTTTAAAGATGATTATCCCAGGACAAGCAGGCAGCATATTCCCACACATGGGTGACGTCACCGACGGAGCTCCGCAGCGGACAGCCTCGAAAGCAAACTTGCTTGAAGATCTCGATCTTTCGAGCACTGCACCGCGCATGCGCGCGTGCCTTCCCGCCCGAACTAGGGGGCGCATCTCCTGAGAGGATCCTCAGTTTGTTTAATTCCGCGGAGACAAGAAGACACGTTTTCTATCTCTGCAGCATTGCCTTCTCTTCACCGCGGCTGTTTCTTTTCTTTTCTTTAGTTAAGTTCGGTCGCTGTGCTCTTCTTTTTCGGTTTTTTCTTTTATTTTTGTCCGGCCGGTGAGCTTTGGGCCTAGGCCCATTCGCTCTTTCGTTCGACATGGACTTTATTTTTTCCATGTCCCGGCCTCTTACCGGGTTTAAACGTTGTCGCCAGTGTAATCGTGTGATTTCGGTCACCGATCCCCACTGCCGTTGTTTACAGTGTCTGGGTTCCACTCATTCCCCAGAAGACTGTCATCGTTGCTTCACCCTTACTCCACAGGCTTTTCGGCGCCGGTGTGCTCAGTTTTTTCAACTTTTTGGCATGGAGCAACCTTCGGATTCGACCTCGACCTCGGTGGCTGCCCCGGTCTCGAAGGCTTCGACTCTGACGACATCGACACCTGTGGTCTCGAAGGCCTCGACCCAGACTCCGGCTGGAACTTCGGTCTCGAAGGCCTCGACCTTACCTGCTTCGGTTCCCTCGAAGACAATACCATCCACGAAGTCTTCTACGGGGGGTAAGTCTCCGGGTTCTCTTTCAGGTACCAAACCCAAGAAGCCACCAGAGTCCTCGACACGTCCTTCGTCTAAGCGTACCTCCAAGATAAGGGAATACTCACCTTCGAGGTCGCCCTCTTCGGAGCGTACTGCTGCACCTACGAGGTCAGATTCTTCTGTCTCGGTGCCGATGCTGGAGGACATGCTGAAATCTATACTCACCACTCAGATTTCCTCCTTAGTGGCTCAATTGGTCCCGTCCTCAACCTTGCCTCGGACTGATCAGCCTGTCACTCAACCGAAGCTTCCAGTGTCCCGAGGCCGATCAAGGACACCGAAGAACGTTTCTTCATCGGATTCTTCTCCAGACTCACCTCCTCCGAAGCACCGGTCGAAGCATTCGAGACCTATTGCTTCCAAGCTTCGGAAGGAGTCTTCGACCTTGGATACTGAGACTTCTCTGCCTCATTCTTCGAAGCAGAAATATGGATCTCGACACCATCGAGCATCGACTTGAAGCCCTTCTCGACCGAAGACATCACCGTCGAAGCACTCACGTCGAGACAGTTCACCTCACACCTCGACCCATTCTGTGACACGTACACCTGGTACTTCTCCTTCCAGAAGCCTAAAGAGGAAACATTCTCTTACTCCGCCTCACAGTGCGGCTTCTTCTATGACTTTACGTCTGGACTCAGAACCACTTTCTCCATACTCTAGAGAGGCTTCTCCATCTTACTCAGCTGTTCCTAAATCTCGCAGTGTCTCGCCTGAAGAAACATCTGATCCTAAATCCATTTCTTTTGCAAAGTTTATTTTTGATATGGGTCAAGCTCTCAAATTGGACCTTCATTCAGACTCTAAGTATACTCCTGAATACTTAGCAGATATGGAGCTGCCTCATCCACCAAAAGAGTCCCTTAGATTGCCTATGACACCTGTTCTGAAACAGACATTTACTCGTAATATGGAGACTCCTTATTCAATCACTGCCATTCCATCTAAATTGGAGTCCCGTTATAGAACTGTTCCATGCAAAGGTTATGAAAAGTCTCAACTTTCTCATCAATCCCTGGTAGTAGAATCATCTTTAAAAAAAAGCACATCCTTCAAAAATTTATGCTTCAGTTCCTCCAGGGAGAGAAGGTCGTACCATGGATAAGTTTGGACGTCGTTTGTATCAGAACTCTATGATGGCAAATAGAGTTCTTAATTATAGCTATATATTTACATCCTACTTCAATCATTTTCTGAAGATTTTACCATCTTTTTACCCGGATATCTCTACTACTCGTCTCTCAGAATTTAAACTCATCCTTAAGACTCTTTCTCAGTTACGACTATTCATGTTACAAGCTTCATATGATGCATTCGAACTCTCATCTCGAGTATCTGCCTTTGCTGTAGCCATGCGTCGTTTAGCATGGTTGCGTATTGTGGACATGGATCCTAACCTTCAAGATAGATTGGCTAATCTTCCTTGTCAAGGAAATGAGTTATTTGATGACTCTATTGAGGCGGCTACCAAGCATCTTTCAGAACATGAACGCTCTTTTGCTTCCCTCATTCGTCCAAAATCGAAACCTGCACCAACTAGAGGTTTCAAGCAAACTCCACGTCGTTATCCTCAGAAAACGACTCCTGCTTTTTCCAGACCTCCTCCTCGTCGTCCTCTTCAACAACAGCGACAACAAAAGTCTCAGACTCCTGCTGCCACCAAGCCTGCTCAGTCTTTTTGACAATCTCGACCTGAGCATTCAAATTTCTCTGTTCCCAAATTCTCTCCTCCCCATAGGGGGTCGCCTGTCCACATTTTATCACCAATGGGAGCTCATTACATCAGATCTCTGGGTGCTTACCATCATAAGAGAGTGATACTCTCTTCGACTCCTTCAGGTACCTCCAGATCGCCATCCAAGAGAGTGTCCTTCCAATCAGTCGCATCTCCCCCTTCTTCTTCAAGAAGCTCGAGCTCTTCTTCTCCTACGAGCAGTGGAGGAAGTTCCTCTTCTCCAAAGGAACTTGGGATTCTACTCCCGTTATTTTCTAGTTCCCAAAAATACGGGGGATTTGCGACCAATCCTGGATCTCAGAGCTCTCAACAAATATCTAGTCAAAGAGAAATTTTGAATGCTCACTCTGCCAACTTCTTAATGGATCAAGGAGATTGGATGTGTTCCCTAGATCTCAAAGAGGCCTATACTCATATCCCTATTCATCCAGCATTTCGCAAGTACCTCAGATTCCAAGTAGGAAACCTTCATCTACAGTACAGAGTTCTCCCCTTCGGATTGGCTTCTTCTCCCAGGGTTTTCACAAAATGTCTCGTGGTCGTGGCTGCAGCTCTTCGCAACCAGGGTCTACAAGTATTTCCATACCTAGACGACTGGCTCATCAAGGCTCCCTCTTTTTCAGGGGTTATTGCAGCGACCCAACAGACTATTCTTTTTCTACAAAGTTTGGGATTTCACATCAATTTTCCAAAATCTCAGTTGACTCCTTCTCAGTCTCTCCAGTTCATAGGAGCAACTCTGGACACTATCAATCTGAGAGCATACCTTCCACAACCACGTCAGGCCGCTCTGCTTCAGCTTTCTCAACAACTCTTCCACCTTTCAACTGTTCCAGCACGAACGATGATGGTTCTGCTAGGTCACATGGCTTCTACAGTTCATGTGATTCCTTTTGCCAGACTTCACCTTCGCATTCCTCAATGGACACTGGCATCCCAATGGCAGCAATCAGTGGATCTACCAACTCGACTGATTTCCATAACTCCTTCTTTTCGGAAGTCTCTCCGTTGGTGGATGCTCTCTTTGAATCTTTCAAGAGGCTTGCTGTTCCACCCTCTTCCTCATCAGAAAGTCCTCACAACCGACTCATTAATGTATGCATGGGGAGCTCATGTGGACGGCCTTCGCACTCAGGGTCTCTGGACTCCAGCAGACCGTCGGCGTCATATCAATCTGTTGGAACTCAGAGCGATATTCTATGCTCTCAAAGCTTTTCAACATCTCCTTCACGACATGGTGATTCTTGTACGTACAGACAATCAGGTAGCCATGTATTATGTCAACAAACAGGGAGGGACGGGATCTCACTCCCTCTGTCAAGAAGCTCTGAAATTATGGCGTTGGGCAATTCTTCACAACATCTTCCTCAGAGCTGTTTATATTCAGGGTCAACAAAATTATTTGGCGGACAAATTGAGTCGTCTTCTACAGCCTCATGAATGGACACTCAATTCTCCTACTCTTCGCCAAATTTTTGCTCGTTGGGGAACTCCGCAGATAGATCTGTTTGCGTCACCTCTCAACTGCAAACTGCCTCAATTTTGCTCCCGCATCTATGCTCCTCAACGTCTCGAAGCGGATGCGTTTCTACTGGACTAGAGGAACCAGTTCCTTTATGCTTTTCCTCCGTTTCCTCTGATTCTCAAAACTCTAGTCAAGCTGAAGTCAGACCATGCCACCATGATTCTGATAGCTCCTCGGTGGCCCAGGCAACCTTGGTTCTCCCTTCTACTTCAACTCAGCACCAGGGAGCCTCTTCTTCTACCAGTATTTCCCTCTCTACTCACGCAGAGTCACAGATCTTTGCTTCATCCCAATCTGCAGTCTCTACATTTGACAGCTTGGTACCTTTCTGCATAACAGACTTCTCTCAATTCTCTCCGTCTGTTCAAGATATATTGGTTGCCTCCTGGAAACCATCTACGAGACAATGTTATGGTCAGAAGTGGACTAGATTCTCTGCTTGGTGTTCTACACGTCATTTACCACCCAGATCTGCTTCTTTGACATCCGTTCTGGACTATTTATTTCATTTGTCACAATCTGGACTTCAGACTACATCTATTCGAGTACATCTTAGTGCTATAGCTGCTTTTCATCAGCCATTGGATGGAAAACCCCTTTCTGCGCATCCGATGATTTCTCGCTTTATGAAAGGACTTCTTAACCTCCATCCACCGCTTAAACCACCTCCAGTGATTTGGGATCTCAATGTGGTTTTAGCTCAACTTATGAAACCTCCTTTTGAACCGCTTGACAAAGCTCACCTCAAGTATCTCACTTGGAAAGCTGTTTTCCTGATCGCCCTCACATCTGCTCGACGAGTCAGTGAGTTACAAGCTTTGGTTGCAGATCCACCTTTCACAGTTTTTCACCATGACAAGGTGGTCCTACGTACTCATCCTAAATTCTTGCCTAAAGTGGTTTCAGAATTTCACATCAATCAGTCTATTGTTCTGCCTGTATTTTTTCCAAAACCTCATTCTCACCCAGGAGAAGCGGCTCTTCATACTTTGGACTGTAAACGTGCTTTGGCTTTCTACCTCCAACGCACTCAACTTCACAGAACATCTCCTCAGCTTTTCATCTCTTTTGATCCGAACAGGTTGGGACGTTCTATATCGAAACGCACAATCTCCAACTGGATGGCTGCTTGCATTTCTTTCTGCTACGCTCAGGCTGGTCTTCCTTTGCAAGGTCGAGTGACGGGCCATAAAGTTTGAGCTATGGCGGCATCTGTAGCTTTCCTCCGATCAACTCCTATTGAGGAAATCTGCAAGGCTGCCACTTGGTCCTCAGTTCATACTTTCACCTCTCATTATTGTCTGGATACCTTATCCAGGAGGGATGGCCGCTTTGGCCAATCTGTTTTGCAAAATCTCTTTTCGTAAATTGCCAACTTCCCTCCGTCCCTTTTGATTAGCTTGGAGGTCACCCATGTGTGGGAATATGCTGCCTGCTTGTCCTGGGATAAAGCACAGTTACTTACCGTAACAGTTGTTATCCAGGGACAGCAGGCAGATATTCCCACAACCCTCCCACCTCCCCTGGTTGGCTTCTTGGCTAGGTATCTGAACTGAGGATCCTCTCAGGAGATGCGCCCCCTAGTTCGGGCGGGAAGGCACGCGCGCATGCGCGGTGCAGTGCTCGAAAGATCGAGATCTTCAAGCAAGTTTGCTTTCGAGGCTGTCCGCTGCGGGGCTCCGTCGGTGACGTCACCCATGTGTGGGAATATCTGCCTGCTGTCCCTGGATAACAACTGTTACGGTAAGTAACTGTGCTTTACATTGTGATCACTCGTTCCCAGTGGAACCATGACTTCCACTTCTGTTATCGGTCCCGTGAGGCCATTCAGGACCAAGTCCAAGGTGGCGTTGCCTCTTGTCGGCTCTTTTACCATTTGTTCCAGGAAGCAATCCCCTAGCACCTCCAGGAACTTGGCCTCCTTGCCGCAGTTGGAGGTTGCTAGTTTCCAGTCTATCCCTGGGAAATTGAAGTCTCCCAATATAATTACATTGCCTGTCTTGCATTCTTGTTTGATTTCCTCCATCATTTCTGAGTCAGTTTCCTCCGCCTGTCCTGGGGGACGATAGTAAAGGCCAATTTTCGTATCTGCGCCATATTGACCAGGAATTTTGATCCAGAGTGACTCAAGCTTCTCTTTCATTTCTGTTGTAACCATTTCAACAGAATCTATTCCCTCCTTAACATATAGAGCAATACCTCCACCTTTCTGCCCTACTCGATCTCTTCTATACAGTTTGTATCCCTGTAGTACTGTGTCCCATTTGTTTTCTTCATTCCACCATGTTTCTGTTATGCCAATGATATCCAATATGTCATGTCTTGCTATTGTCTCTAGTTCCCCCATTTTGTTACCTAGACTTCTAGCATTCGTATACATACATCTAAGTTCCCTTCGTGCTACCTTTTTGGACCTTCTACTCTTGGCCGTCCCTATAGTTTCAATTACGGTATCCTTTTCTGCTCCTGTGTTATCACCCTTGTTTGCTGTGTGGTCGTCCCCTCCTGTGTCTGAGTTGTCCCTTCCTGCTTTTTCTCCCTTATTGGCTGTGAGGTCGTCTTCTCTTGTGTAGGAGTAGTAGTCCTTGGCTTCTTCGTCGGGGCATCCTGCTATCCGTGCCATCGACCGGTGGTCGACTGTCGGCTTTCCCCTATCTTTCAGTTTAAAGCCTTCTCGATTGCCTTCTTCATGTTGCCTGCCAAAACTCTTGCTCCTTCCTTGTTGAGGTGTAGTCCGTCCCTTCTGTAGTACTTGCTTTTTCCCCAGAACGCCGTCCAGTTGCGCACGAAGTCGAAGCCTTCTTCTTCGCACCATCGTCTCATCCAGGCGTTGATTTCTTGCAATTCCCTTTGTCTCTTTCCATCCGCTCTTGGTACTGGGAGGATCTCAGAGAAGGCCACCTTCACCTCCCTGATGTTCAGTTGTCTTCCGAGTGAGCGGAGCTGGCCCTTCAGCTCTTCCCTGTCATACTTTCGCCCGCTCACATCATTTGTTCCCACGTGGATAAGCACAGCGGTGTCCTCTCCCCCTGCGCCATCTATGATCCTGGAGATCCTGTTGGTCACATCCTTCACTCTTGCTCCAGGCAGACAGGTGACGACTCTGTCCTCTCTTCCTCCTGCGGTGTGGCTGTCCACATGTCATATAATGGAGTCGCCTATGATGATCCCCATCTTCTTTATTCGGGAGTTCCTTGGAGGGCGTAGGTCCACGTCCTTGGAGTAAGGCCAGTCTTCTTCCTCCAATGATACTCTTGAAATTGTTTCCTGTTCTTTGGGTGGGGCGATGTCTTCCTGTGCTCTCACTATTCCTCCTGGTGTGCGGTTGTCTCCTACCTCGTCTTCGGTTTCTTCTGTGTTTGCATGGGTGTCTTCTCTCCTCTCATGGGTTTCCTGAGTACAGTTTTCCAGCCCTGGGATCTCTACGTGGTGCTGATGAGCTTCCTCTATGAACATTTCTAGTTCCTTGACCTCGTCGTTTGGGCTGTACTCCACTAGAATCTTCTCCTGTGCTCGGATTCTGTCTTCGAGTTCCATCACTGTTCCTTCCAATAGTCTTACCTGACATTTCAAGCTATCCATCTCCATGCATCGATTGCAAATGTATGCCTGGATCCCCGAAGGGAGGTAGTCATACATATTGAAGCCGATACAGAAGACCGGAAAGCTCACCTTCTGACTTCCTTGGGCTTCCATTTCTTGCTTCCCTCGTGTGTGCTTGTGTCCCTTGCCTGCTGCTTCCTTATGTTGCTTGCCTTGCTGTCTCTTTTGTGTGTGCTGTCTCCGCTCTACCTCACCTTGAATGTATGTGTGGGTTTGTTCCCTTGGCGTCTGTCTCTTCCTTACCTTCTGTGTTTGTCGCTTCCTTACCGTTCAGTCCTCCTCGGTGTTCTTGATAGTTGATACTCGTCCCTTGCAAGGCCCTTCGCAAAGGCGCTCTCACTAAGGCGAGCGCCTTTACCGCTCGCCTTCGCCGCGTGCCGAACGGCTGGGCGCCGTTGGCTCCTCCCCTTTTAAGGGGGAGCTTCGGATCGGTGCCTGGCTGACGTCAGAGGGGTGGGCGGAGCTAGCTCTCGCCTCTGCCCCTCACTCTCGCCTGCTCTGCTTCTCCGATTCCTTCCTTCTACCACTGAAGTGAAAACCAGCTACTTAGGGGCATTCCAGGGGCAGAGTCAGCACTTGGTAACTGCAAAAATAGGCCCACATAAAAGTTAGTCTTATTGCTGGTTAAATGGTGAATATTGCACTTTGCCTGCTATGCTTTAGCTGGCTCTTCAAACCCGGAGAGTCAATGTTGAAGCCTGGATAAGGCCTAGCATTCAATTTCTAGGTTTAGCACTTGCACCAGCTGAACATCAGACGTATAAGTTATGCCAGGCAGCTGGCACTTATGTATGTAATTGTAACAATGGCATGTGTAAGGGGGGGCTTCTATTCCAGAACTTTAGATAGCTTGCTCAAGAATGACGGGTATCTATGGAAACTGCAAAATTTCCACTTCCGTGTGGAAAACTGGGTCATGCATTGAGCTGAAAATGGGGCATAAAGTTAGGAGCCTACATTTAAGAGCTCAGCCTTTTTTTCCAATATTTAGGAACTTGAAAATTGTGCTTAGAAATTCAGGCTTGTATTTGCCAAAATTTATATTCGTAATTTATGAGTCTCGTACCGAACAGCGGTATTCAAAGCAATTTAACTGGCCAGAATTGGTTACTGGTTGCTTAAATCACTTGTTGAAGGCTACAACGGGAACTCACTGCAGCCATTTTGATGACGGCTTTGTACGGGGCAGGAGCATAGGAAGATTGCTCCTGTCCCGTGCCACCACTAGACCACCAGGGGGCGGCAGCTGAAGAGCCAATCTGAAGACCTCCACATAGCTAGCAAGGAGCTCCATATAGCTAGCACATAGCACGGAGTGGCGCACAGCTCAGAGCATGGCGCAGCAGTACTGCCGGCAGGAAGGGGAAGCATTTGCTGTAATTGCCAGTGGCCAGACAGCCTACCACAGGAAGAGCAGAGGTGGGGGTAGGTCAGAGCCGGCCCAAAAAATGATTTGCCATTTTTCCATATTCGCGGGCTGGCTCTGCACCTAACCCCTGCGAATACAGAGGGAGAAGTGTACCATCAAACTAGTGAAACAGGAGAATCTTATCCAGGAAGTGCATTTCTCACTGTTCTGCCACTTATTTCTGTCAGATGGGATAGAAACATAGAATATGATGGCAGAAAAGGGCCGATGGCCCAACAAGTCTGCCCACTCGAGAACCCTCCCTCCAACTGCTCAAGGACCCTTCTCCCCTGGAGTATCTATCGATTGAGCATAACTCCGCAGTACTCCCACCTGTTTGTCCCATCGACTCTTGAAGTCGAGCACGTTACTTTTCCTCGACCACCTGGTGGGGAAGATCATTCCATCGATTAATCACCCGTTCAGTGAAGAAGTATTTCCTGGTGTCACCATGAAATCTTCCTCCCGTGGGACCCTTTAGAAAAAAGATTTCCTCCTCCATTTTAATGTGGCCCATGATGTATTTAAATGTTTCTATCATGTCCCCCCTTTCTCTGCGCTCTTCAAGAGAATATAAGCGCAGTTTGATCAGACATTCTTCATATGGGATGCCTTTAAGTCCTGAGACCAACTTAGTGGCCATTCTCTGTATCGACTCCACTCTTCACATCTTTTTGATAATGTGGTCTCCAAAATTGGACACAGTACTCCAGGTGAGGTCTCACCATGGATCTGTATAATAGCAGTATTACTTCCGGCTGATAAAGCTTCTGATGCAACCCAGCATTTGTCTGGCCTTCACTGAAGCTTTCTCCACCTGATTAGCAGCTTTCATATTGTCCTGGATGAGAACTCCCAAGTCCCTTTCTGCCGTAGTTCAGTGATACTCAGAAAAGCACACAGACAATATAAATGCATAGACAATAACCCTTTATTATACTAGAATAACTTCACCGTGATCCCAGGCATCACCACCCTTCACAATCGGTTATCCCTTGAGATTAATAGGTGGGTAGGTCATGGGGTATGGGGGGAAGACAGAAGGGGCCATGGAGAGACAGGGAGAAGGAAAGGGGGCTGCTTTGGGGGAGGAGTGTGCTGGGAGGAGACAGAAGGGGCCATGGAGAGATAGGGAGAGGGAAAAGGGGCTGCTTTGGGTGGGAGGTGTGTGCTGGGGCAGACAGCTTTGCTCGGGGAGGGGGGGAGACAGAAGGACACAGACAGCGGCCAAGGAGAGAGAGATAAAGAAACACAGACAGACAGACACTCTGTTCTAGCACCCGTTAATGCAATTAGATGGATTCTAATTTGGGGGAAAAAGTCCCGGTTGGGTGAAAACTGCTGAGTTCATAGTTATACAAGCAGATACTGCAGTAACTAGCTTCCTTCACTACGACTCAGGCACACCCGGTCCTGTTCTTTTAGTCTTTGATTTGCCAACACCCAGGTCACTGTGGCCAAGAGGTCAGGATAGCAGATAAGCAGGCTTGTTGTAGAAACCAGATTTCTTCACTACGATGCCTGGTCAACCTGGTTTTACTGTTCTTTTGTTCTTTGTGTTTGCAACACCCAGGTCACTGTGGCCAAGAAATCAGGATAGCAGATAAGCAGGTTTGTTGCAGAGACCAGCTTTCTTCACTATGACATCTGGTCAACCTGGTTTTACTGTTCTTTTGTTCTTTGTGTTGGTATCACTCAGGTCAGGAATGCAGATAAGCAGACTCGAGGAGACATGTCACGTAGTATGCTGCGTTTCAGCTACTCCCCTGGCCATAGGCATAACACTCATACTTTGGTTTTTCATGATATGTGCTGCTCTATATTACATTGAAAGTGAATTACAAGTGTATTACTCTTTCGTAGTGAAAGTTCACCGCAAGGCCGCTGAGGCCCTAACACGTGCATGTTGAGCTATCACACTCTTAAGTAAATCTTGAAATCAAGTTGCATACCAAGAACTTTGAACATCTCTTCTGTTGGTTTGTTCATATAGAGTACCGTAGTTCATCAGACTCCTAATGCTCATAAACATCTTTGAATAAGAAGGTTTTAAGTTCTGATTTTAATTTAGACAAGTCCTGCTGTCTGAATAGAATAGGGAGGGCATTCCATAAGAATGATATTTCTACGGTGTCACAGACAATATTATGCAATGAAGGAACAGAAAGCATTGATCTGAGGAACGCAGAGTCCTAGAAGCAGAGTATGGAATGATCAATGCATCAATGAAAGTGGGAGTGTGCCCAGATTTTGTTTTGAATGTCAGAAGTATAATTTTGGACGTTATCCGATGTGAAATTGGTAACTAGTGAACATGCTTCAACAAAGGAGTTACATGGTCGAAATGTTTGGCGTGGTAGATTATTTTAATTGCTGTATTTTAAATGATTTGAAGCCTTCTAATCTCTTTCTGAATAATGCCATGGGAAAGGGAATTGCAATATTTGAGGTGAGAAATGACTAGGGAGTGAATCAGAAAATTAAGAGAGGATGGTTCTAAAAGTGCTGATATTGAATGAAACATAAGTTCTGCGGCAACAGGAGCATTTTTTTTGGTTCGGGGAGGGAGGGAAGGAGGGAGGGGTTTGTCGTGGGTCTTGGGGGAGGGCTTTTCTCTTTTTTTTTTTTTGATTGGGCAGATATTTTGCGTGTGTAATACACGCGAAATATCTGTGCCATTAAAAAAAAACCCAAACCCGGCAGAAGCCCTGATAGCAGTGACAGGGGGCTGAGCGATTGAGTCGGTGAGTTTGCATTCAAATGATTTGCACCTTTGTGCAAATCATTTGCATGCAAACTGGATAGTGAATCAATCGCTGTTTGACAATCAGCCACGGAATTGGACAACAGCGATTGAGTCGCTATCTTTAGTGAATCTGGGCCTACGTGTTGGGGCCATTTCTGGTATCTCAACTGCTCTTCAGTTAACACAGAGAAAATGCACTTAGTGCCACATTCTGAGGTGGTGTTAACAGCTAGCCACTCGCTACTGTCCTGGCCTACCTCACCCCTAGAACCAGGTCCATTTTAAAGAATTCCTGTACTAGAAAATCTTTGCAAAACCCTTGCTAAGCATTCTGTCAGTAGAAGGGCAGTAAACTCCTTTTCTAAGGGTATCTTTCCAAAGTATCAACATTTTCAATCTCATGGAAGAAATTCCCACCATCAGTGCCAAACTTTCACCTTCAAAAACAGTCTTTTCAAAGTCCTATGTTCCAAATCTTCTGTCTATAAAAATAATTTTCTTAAGTCCCTATGTGCTCCTTTACAAAGAAGTAATCCTGCTGATAGAAATATCATAATCCAGTCCCAGCAATCCTCCACAGGATCAGAAAGAGAGTTTGCTTATAAGAAGATTCTAAACTTTACCTATTCTTTTTTCCAGCAACTACTTAAAAGAATGTTATTTGGGACAATGAAAGCATTGTTATGACTTGTCTAATAACAGCTTCAATTTGTAAGGCATCTTGTATCTAAATACATCATTTAACATCAGATATATGGGTATAGCCACCTCTGGGCTGGAACATTTGCATACTAATTTTGGTACCTGATCTTTATGACAATCTCCGAAAAAAGGAGAACAGCATCATTCATTGCAATTGCTAAGTTAACAATTGGACAAACTTAGCACAGAGAGAAATCGGGTTTATTCAAGATCAGACAATTTGTTTATAAATCTGTCCTGGAGACATGCAAGGACATGCCAATAGATGCAGCGTGCAACTCACCTCTGCGTTCTCTTTGAAGCTGACAAAGGCTGGAGATCTTACGAAAAGTTTTGTTCCAATCCACTTCTTCAGAAGATAGTTGGAAGCAGCGGAAAATATAGCAATATACAAATTTGTGAGGGTTTTTTTTTAAAACAATAAATTAAAGATGAAAGTGAAGAAAAAAATATGCCCTGTTATAAAAAACCAGGAAAAATCCTGCCTTCTGCTGCATCTCACTACACTATACAAAGGTGCTCTAGTGAAAAGATTGTCTCTGAGTAAATCTTTCTCTTAGCCTCAAAGCATGCAGTCAAACATCTGCTTCAGGACAGATAGAGGGAGGGAACAAATGAAATAGCCTAGGTAACTCCCCTGTCTCTCTGCTGAGATTCTCTGTTAAAGGTAGGTCCAGACTTGGGCCTCTCTTATCTGGTTTTTTTTCAGATGTTCTTCCGAACCTCATGTCCTGTACATCTTAATTTTCTGCTGGGTTGGGGACGAATTTTAAAAATGTGACAATGAATGAAGCTGGAGTTCTATAAAAAGAACATAACATAGCAGAAAAAAGTTAGTGTGAACTTCCTGAGGTAACATGTTTCTTGTAAGATCACTTCCTTCCTCTAAAGCAGTAATAATATATTAATTTATAAACTGCCCTTCATGAAAACCCGCAGCAAGCCAGGGAACAACAATACATCAAAATTACATCACCAAACCTCACATCTAGCAGGCAGTGAAGATCCAAGACTTAGCCCCTTTCCTAAGCTAAGCTCCACACCCAGTTTCTGGACTATATGGGGGTCAATACTGAAAAGAATTGTGTCCTAATACTTCCATGCTAGAGAACTCCCATCCGTCTCTGAACTCATTGTCATTCCCCCAGATTCTATAAAAGTTGCTTCATAATTGGCTTATAGTGGAGGAAGTGGAGTAGCCTAGTGTAGGGTTACCATATGGCTCCTGATGCACCGGGGCGGGGCCTAAGGCCCACATTGTGCAGGAGGAGGCCGGAAGAGCAGGAGGAACTTGAGCACCCCTCCTGCTTCCAACTTAAAGGTACCGGGGGGAGGAATGACCTTGTCCCAGAAAAGGCCACATACGAGTATAATCTTACTCAACAGGACACCATATGTTACTGTCCACGGCCTAGAATACAAGCCACCCATTTTTACTCCCTTCCAGGGAGCTGAGAGAAATAATATCACCCACTAACCTCCTTTCCACAAATACTCATGGCAGAGAGGTCAAAACACTCAGACAGAGGATTGCCTCCATCTATATTACTGGTTATGTGAATGTGTTCATCACGTTTAGCAGTCTTTATATACTTACTATGACCATGTCATAAAGATGTATGCAACAAAAAGAAATCCAACAAGGTCTGCAGAAAACCAAGCAAAAAACAAAACACAATCTGCAGACTATGTACAGGATGCAGGTCAAGTTTATTATACCAGAAGAAATGCAGTAAATATACAACCTTATTACCAACCAAGGGACCCGACACGGTCCGTGTTTCGGATAACACGCCTTCCTCAGGGGTCCATGGTAAGTAAGGTATGGGTCAGACTGCAATAAGGGTATCAAACGACCACCTTCCTGAATCAAAGCCTCAAAATGCAAGTGCGTCACAGGAAGGCGTTCGTTTGATACCCTTATTGCAGTCTGATCCATACCTTACTTACCATGGACCCCTGAGGAAGGCGTGTTATCCGAAACGTGTACCGTAACATGGTTGGTAATAAGGTTGTATATTTACTGCATTTCTTCTGGTATAATAAACTTGGCCGCATCCTGTACATAGTCTGCAGATTGTGTTTTGTTTTTATAAAGATGTATGCACAATTCACATCATTATAAAGTCATTTAGCCGCCTGTATGTGTTCCCTATCTCATGCATTGTAAATTTGATTTGTTTCTGATCTCTCATCTCACACTTTAGTGCAGTATTTTTCCTTGTAAGACACAGCACTCTCTGCCATGGTGAGAAAGATCCTGAAGATTTATGGGAATAGATATCTTACCTTACTTTTCTGATTTGTGTTTGTCTGTCTATCACAAAGTTGCTTTCCTTTCAATGATGGCTCCAGCTATTTCTTTCTTTGCTGAGAAGTCAATCCATTTTATACCTTACTTCACTGAACAAATCACTTGATATGCAAAGCAGAAGAATGCCACCAGACAGCATTGAAAACAAGAAATTGAAGCCCTCTGGTGGGGCCATCTTTTTCCAGGATGCTTGTCATATACTAGGTGTGGCTGACTGCAGGAAATTTGTTGTAGTCAGTGGCCAAAAATATCTGCCAGATCCTGCTCTGGGATTTTACCTTGTTGGTCCCTACAGTTCCTTCAAATTTAAACTTGAAATCAGTGTGTTTTTGTATGCTGAGGCCATATGTTTAACAAGATGACTTGAAATAACTGAGTTAATAGAGTAGTAACAGGACAACCTGATGATTTGGAGAATGGATCCCCTTTAGGATTAAGGAAAACAGATGCTTTTTTAAACTTTATTTTTATTGAAGAAAACTTGAAATACATGAGTAAAACCAGACATCAACAGGATAGTGATATAATCCAAACACAACCGCATCTCAACATTCAGCAAAAAAGCTCATTGCCCTATATCACTCACCGCAGCTCCCACCCCCTCATCACCTGTTCTCATGAAACACATTCAGAAACAGCCTAAGCCAAAATAATATGAGTATCCACCTAACCGCTATTCTCTTAGTTTAAAATACGGTGCAAATGAGTCCGTTCATCATCAGTGGGATCGCAATGATTCTTGTATTTATCAGTCAATTGTTCCATCTCTGCCAAGAGAGTTACACACAGAAACCAGTCCCATAGCTTCAAACCTACATCCTATCTCCAGTGGACTGTGATTTCACACCAAGCTGAAGCGGTAATTTTGTGCGTGTGCTAAAAACCCTAGCGCACCTTCGTAAAAGGAGCCCATAGTGGTGAAAATCAGTGCACTTTAAGGGGAATACTGGAGGATTCCCATCTAATTAATGGATATCTATAGGCAGAAGCTCCAAGATTAAAATCCCCTGGTGGTAACAATATCTTTGAGTACTCAACTTAAAATTGTCAAATTACTAGTCTCCCTTCCTACTTGTAGTCATAATAGCAGGCAAAACTGACAGGCTGGCAAACCTATTCTTATTTCCCTTCAAAGACCCCCACAAGTGTTTCCTGTCTCGATCTCTCTCAGTTCTTCACAACACACTAGTATGAATGGGTAAGAAATAAATACTATGGGGCATCATAATCAAAACTTAAACATGTCTAAAATCCAACCCTAGTCGGCACTTGGGATGACCTAAAAGACAGGTTGTCCAAGTGCCGATAATCAAACCGACTTTCTTGACTTGTTGTGGGGACTTTATATGCCCCTGAATGCCGCTGTGTGCCCAGAGCTGAAAGGGGTGTATCTGGAGGAGTGGTTAGGGCAGAATGTCATCAGGATGGGGGACAACCTAGACTTAGTCATCTTGCAGGGCTCATTGAATGTTTTTAGTAGATATTCTGGACGAAACTTAAACTTTATAAGTTAGACGATGTAAAAACAGGTATAAGTACCAAAAAGGTATCTAAAGTGACCAGATAACCACTGCAGAGACAAAGTAAAGACTCCCATTCACTCCCCCAGTGATCACTGACCTCCTCACCCTCCCACAAAGATCATCAGCACCTGGTATATGAAAGCCTAGTAGAGCTGCACAGAGGTGTCATAAATAGCCTGAAGGTTGGGCTAGTGAACCATAAAGAGGAGGACCCAGGCCCATAAGCCACTCTAACCACTACATTTATGGTAGAACTTATGAGCCCCCCAACCCCCCCAAACTCTGCTGTACTGCCATATAGGTGCCACCTGCAGCCATAAGGGCTATTGGGGTTGTAGACAGATGGGTATAGTAGATTTTGGGGGGCTCACCATAACCTATAAGGGAGGTCTGGTGAGATGTTTATCTGGCACCCTTTTTGTGAAGTTCTCAGCAGTGCTCTGTAAGGTGTCCCACTGCTCTGTTGCAATGTTTGGATGACCAGTATATTACAAGATTAACCCCCTCCCTCGTCCAAATGGCCTTTTTCTGGGCATTTTGGACTTGGATGAAATTTTGGTTGAAAATGTGGTATAAAGATAGTCATCCTGGTGGTCTTGACGAACAATAGCCTGGACGACCAGACAGATGATTTTTGGGGAAAAAAAATATTCTAGACATATTTTTCAAAAATGGGCAATTCTGGGTCCAGCGAGAGAACACACATTGCAAATTGTACTAAAGGAGTTCAAGTAGCCCAAGCGGGAATACCCCCACAGGGTACACACATTTCCGAGTCTGGGATAGGAACACACTGTAGTTCTGGGTCTGGGGAGTCCGGGATAAGTGCACGTTGTAACTCTGGGTCTAGGGAAAGTACAAAACATGCGAATAATGCTAAAGGTGTCCAAGTAGCTCAAGCGGGAACATTCCCACTGAGACATAACAAACATACAACATGGAGGGCTATGTACATAAATGCCCACAGTCTGGGAAACAAGATCCTGGAATTAGAAACAGAAATGAGGAATGCCGACCTGGATGTGGTGGCGATATCTGAGACCTGGCTCACGGACTCCCACGGGTGGGATATGGTCATACCGGGTTACAACTTGCTTCGCCGGGACAGGGAGGGCAACATGGGAGGAGGTGTAGCAATATATATTAAAGATGACATTAAGGTCACCAGAATCACAGATGTCCACTACACTGGGGAATCCCTTTGGGTAAATTTGGCCAGAGGGAAGGACAAATGCCTGTATCTTGGCGTAAAATACAGATCCCCAAGACAACAGGATGACCTAGATATGGAATTAATCGGAGATATAGAGAATATCACCTTGCGTGGTATTGTTAGGTGATTGGGATTGGGACACGCTTTCCTCTGCTTCCGGCAGCAGCAGGAGGCTATTAAACTCTATGAAGGGAGCAAGACTCAGGCAACTGGTGTTGGAACCAACAAGGGATCAGGCAATACTGGACCTGATACTTACCAATGGAGAAAGTGTCACAGAGGTCTCGGTGGGCGACACATTGGCCTCCAGTGACCACAACATGGTATGGTTCAATCTCAGGAAAGGTTTCACTAAATCTACCACACTGACCAAGGTCCTCAAATTCAAGGACACAAACTTCAAAGACATGGGAGACTTAGTTCACCAGGCGCTACAAAGCCAAGCAGAAACCGATAACGTGGAAGAAATGTGGTCGACTTTGAAAGCCACCATACAAAAAGCAACAAACCGCTATGTTAAATCAGTAAGTAAACGTCGAAGGAATAATAAGCCACAGTGGTTCTCTGCGGAGATTTCGGACCTCATCAAACATAGAAACATAGAAAAAGTGGCAGAAAAGGGCTATAGCCCACCAAGTCTGCCCATTCCAAGTATCCCCCCCCTGAATTTACTCCCTTAAAGATCCCACGTGAGTATCCCATTTTTTCTTAAAATCCGTTACGCTACTGGCCTTTATCACCTGGGGTGGGAGTCTGTTCCAATGATCCACCACTCTTTCGGTGAAGAAGTACTTCCTGGGATCGCCATGAAACTTCCCTCCCCTGATTTTCAGCGGATGCCCTCTGGTGGTTGAGGGTCCCATGAGCCAGAAGATATTATCTTCTGACTCGATGCGTCCCGTGATGTACTTATACGTTTCAATCATATTTCCCCGTTCTCTTCTTTCCTCAAGTGAGTACAGCCGCAACTTCTTTAGTCTTTCTTCATACGTGAGATCCTTGAGCCCCATGACCATCCTGGTGGCCGTTCGCTGAACCGACTCGATCCTCAGCACGTCCTTTCGGTAGTGTGGGCTCCAAAACTGAACACAGTACTCTAAGTGAGGCCTCACCATGGCTCTGTACAACGGCATCATAACCTCAGGTCTCCTGCTGACGAAACCTCTACGGATACACCCCATCATTTGTCTTGCCCTGGAGGAAGCCTTCTCCACTTGATTGGCAACCTTCATATCCTCGCTAATGATCACTCCTAGATCGCGTTCCGCCGTAGTTCTAACCAAGGTCTCACCATTTAGTACATAAGTTCTACGGGGGTTTCTCCTGCCCAAGTGCATTATCTTGCATTTTTTAGCATTGAAGCCTAGCTGCCAAGTTTTTGACCATTGTTCCAGCAGCAGTAGGTCGTGTGTCATATTATCAGGTAATAAGCATCTGCCTACTATGTTACAAAGTTTGGCATCGTCGGCGAACAGTGATACCCTTCCTCTAAGTCCTTTCGTCATATCTCTTATGAATAAATTGAATAGGATCGGACCCAGGACCGATCCCTGCGGCACTCCACTGATCACGTCCGATGCTTTGGATGGGGTACCGTTTACCACCACCTTCTGAAGTCTACCGCTCAGCCAATCCCCAACCCATGTAGTTAGAATGTCTCCTAATCCCATCGATTTCAGCTTGTTCAGTAATCTTCGATGAGGGACGCTATCAAATGCTTTACTGAAGTCCAAGTATACCACGTCCAGTGACTCTCCGGCGTCCAGTTGTCTGGTAACCCAGTCAAAAAAGCTAATCAAGGAGAAGAAAAAAGCATTCTTCTCTTACAAACAATCAGGGAAACAGGACTCTAGGGAAGTCTATCTGGCCAAGTCAAAAGCCGTCAAAACAGCAGTTAGGGAGGCCAAATTCCGCATGGATGAGTCTCTAGCGAAGAACATCCAGAAAGGAGATAAATCCTTCTTCAGGTATATCAGTGACAGAAATAAGAACTCAGGCGGGATAGTACGTCTTAGGAAACCAGACGGAGACTATGTAGAAGCGGACTCGGAAAAAGCCCAACTGTTAAATGAATACTTCTGCTCAGTCTTCACCCGCGAGGTGCCAGTTCTCGGCCCTCAGCTACAGACAAGGGTTGACGCAGATGACCCGTTTAGTAATTTTGAATTTACACCCAGCGGTGTCTACTGCGAGCTGTCAAAGCTTAAGGTTAACAAGGCAATGGGGCCTGACAACCTACACCCCAGGGTGCTCAGGGAGTTGTGTGATGTCTTGGCGGAACCGCTATCCGCGCTCTTCAATCTCTCCCTTAGTACGGGTAACGTCCCGTTGGACTGGAAGATGGCTAACGTCATTCCACTCCACAAGAAAGGCTCCAAGATGGAGACAGCAAACTACAGACCGGTGAGTCTCACATCAATAGTGTGCAAACTAATGGAAACTCTAATCAAACGCCAATTGGATACGATCCTGAACAAGAAGAATCTACGGGATCCCCGTCAACATGGATTTACTAAGGGGAGATCCTGCCAATCCAACCTGATCAGCTTCTTTGACTGGGTGACGAGGAAGCTGGATGTTGGGGAGTCCCTGGACATCGTATACCTGGACTTCAGTAAAGCATTCGATAGCGTACCACACCGCAGGTTGCTGAGCAAGATGAGTTCTATAGGATTGGGCGATATATTGACGAAATGGGTTGGGAACTGGCTTGGAGGTAGGCTTCAGAGGATAGTGGTGAACGGCACCCCCTCCGAAATGACGGAGGTAATCAGTGGAGTGCCGCAGGGCTCGGTTCTGGGCCCGATCCTATTCAACATCTTTATAAGAGATTTGGCAAAAGGGCTGCGAGGTAAAATAACATTATTCGCCGATGACGCCAAACTAAGCAATGTAGTGGACAAAAGCACAACAGACATAAATTCAATGTCCGACAACATGATGCATGACCTACTCCTACTGGAGCGCTGATCTAGGTCCTGGCAACTCAGCTTCAATGCCAAAAAATGCAAAGTCATGCACCTGGGCAGCCAAAATCCATGCAAGACTTACACCCTTAATAGCGAGATCCTAACAAGAACTGAAGCAGAACGAGACTTAGGGGTGATCGTTAGTGAGAACATGAAGACTGCCAATCAAGTGGAGCAAGCTTCATCCAAGGCAAGGCAAATCATAGGTTGCATACGCAGGAGTTTCGTCAGCCGTAAGCCTGAAGTCATTATGCCATTGTATAGATTCAAGATGAGGCCCCACCTGGAATACTGTGTGCAATTCTGGAGGCCGCATTACCGTAAGGATGTGCTGAGACTGGAGTCGGTCCAGAGAATGGCCACCCGGATGGTCTCGGGACTCAAGGATCTCCCATACGTGGAACGGCTGGATAAGTTGCAGTTATACTCACTTGAGGAACGCAGAGAGAGGGGTGACATGATCGAGACATTCAAGTATCTCATGGGCCGCATCGAGGTGGAAGAAGAAATCTTCTTTTTCAAGGGTCCCGCGGCAACAAGGGGGCATCAGTGGAAAATGAGGGGCGGGAAACTGCACGGGGACACCAGGAAATTCTTTTTCACTGAAAGGGTGGTTGATCACTGGAATAGTCTTCCACTTCAGGTTATTGAGGCCAGCAGTGTGCCTGATTTTAAGGCCAAATGGGATAGACACGTGGGATCTATTCACAGAGAAAGGTAGGGGAGGGTCATTGGGGTGGGCAGACTAGATGGGCCGTGGCCCTTATCTGCCGTCTATTTCTATGTTTCCCGCTGCTGACTTTCGGTGTCTTAGTAACATAGTAGATGATGGCAGATAAAGACCCGAATGGTCCATCCAGTCTACCCAACCTGATTCAATTTACATTTTTTTTAATTTTTTCTTCTTAACTATTTCTGGGCAAGAATCCAAAGCTCTACCCGGTACTGTGTTTGGGTTCCAACTGCCGAAGTCTCCATCAAATCACACTCCAGCCTATCGATACCCTCCCAACCATTGAAGCCCTCTCCAGCCCATCCTCAACCAAAAGACCATATACAGACACATACTGTGGGTTCTGGTTTTATGTTGGGTGTTTGGTTTGGAGAATTGACTAGAAGTTGCCATAGGGGTGGCGTATTCGCAAGGAAATTGTAGGTGGGATAGGAAGGAGGTTAGAATAGTGGGATGTGTTTTTTGAATAGAAGTGTTTTGATTTCTTTTCGGAACACTTTAATGTCTGTTGTTTTGGTCACAGCTTGGAGATGGCGGGGTCAAGTTTTGCTGCCTGTGTCGCTAGACGATTGTCGTATAATTTCTTGCGTCGAGTGCCATTGAGTGGAGGGTAGGTGAATATGGTCTGAGTTCTTCTTATTCTGGGAGAAAGGTTACGGTACAGGCGGTTATTTATATAGATGGGTGCAGTTCGTGGGTTACTTTAAATAGTAGACAGTATAATTTGAATTGGGTTCTTGCTTGTATCGGTAGCCAGTGAGATCTAGGTAGGCATTGGTGATGTGGTCAAATTTACTAAGAGAGTAGATGAGTCCGAGAGCTGTGTTCTCAACGGTCTGAAGTTGTTTTAGCATGTTAGTTGGACATGGTAGGTAGAGGCTGTTGCAGTAGTCTACAATTCCTAGCACAATGGATTGGACTATGATCCTGTAGTAATCTTTGTTAAAGAATTTTCTTATTTTTCGTAGGTTGCGCATGGTGAAGAATGCTTTTTGGGTAGTTTTGTGGATTTGTGTCTGCATTGTGCAGCATCTGTCTATCAGTACTCCCAGTATTTTGAGTGTGCTCTGTATTGTGTATTTGGTTGCATTTACTTCCAGTTCAGTTAAGGATGGTTTTTTTGTCCTTTTCTAGCAGAAGGAATTTAGTTTTATCCGAATTCAGCTTCAACTTATGGTTGGTCATCCAATTTTCCACAGTTTCCGGTGTTGTTTCCAGGCGTCCTGTTGAGACGGGGTCTTGGGTGTCGAAGGGTAGGAGGATGGTTATGTCGTCCGCGTAGCTGAATGAAACTAATTTTAGGGCGTCTAGCGTTGTACCTAGGGAAGCTATGAAGAGGTTGAATAGTATGTGTGATAGTGGTGACCCTTGTGGCACACCGCAGGGGTTTGACCATGGGTCGGATATAAGATCTTTTGACTTAACTCTGTATGTTCTTATTTTAAGGAATCCTCGGAACCAGTTGTAAACCCTACCTGGGATCCCTATGGCGTCTAGTATCTGGAGTAGTATGGGATGGTCTACTAGATCGAATGCTGCTGAAAGATCGAGTTGGATAATTAGCATCCTGTTTCCTTTGCTGAGGTGCTGTCGGGCTATATCCAGTAGAGTTACGAGTAGTGTTTCTGTGCTGTGGTTAGTTCTGAATCCAGATTGAGATGGATGCAGAATGTTGTGGTCTTCTAGGTAACTGGAGAGATATTGTGCTACAAGACCTTCTATTAGTTTTACGTATAAAGGGATCGAAGCGATGGGTCTGTAATTTGCAGGGTTGTCTGTTGGACCTTTGAGGTCTTTCAGTATAGGAGTAATTATGATTTCGCCTAGTTCTGATGGGAAATGACCTTCCCTGAGAGTGGTTTGCAACCATTGCATGAGGCTAGCTTTGAATTTAGTTAGTAGGTACGGATGGACAGTTATTCAAGTAACATGAGGATTTGCTGTATTTTTTATATAGCCGGTCCAGGTCTGACCATTGTACCGTTGGGAAATTGGTCCAGGTTCTATCTGCTGGACAAGCTTCATCTAATGTGGGTTTTATTAGTATCTCATCTAGGTTGTTTAGTGAGTTGTTGAAGGTGGTTCTGATTGTGGTGATTTTGCGTTTGAAGTGGTCCGCTAATTGGGGAGCTGTTGGAGATTGGTTTCCTTGTGTGGCTAGGAAAGGTTTGGTATCAGTGAGATTTCTTACAAGGTTGAAAAGTTTTTTGTGTCTGGTTTTTCGATGCCGATAAGTTTGGAGTAGTGGTCTTTTCGTTTTTCCTTAAGTTTGATTTTGTATTGTTTGATTTGGATTTTCCATGCTGTTTTGGTGTGGTCTTGTTTCTGTTTTTTCCATATCCTTTCTAGTTGTCTACATTGCCTTTTTAGAAGGAGGAGTTCGGAGTCAAACCATTTGTCTGATGGTCTACAAATTTTATTTTTTGTTTTTATTGGGGCTAGCTCATTCAAGGTAGATTCACTAAGATTGCGCCAGAGATTTACGATATACATATTCAGAGATATACATATTCAGGGCTTCCAGTCTCTCCTCATACGTCTTCTGGCGCAAGCCTCCTATCATTTTCGTCGCCCTCCTCTGGACCACTTCAAGTCTTCTTACGTCCTTCGCCAGATACAGTCTCCAAAACTGAACACAATACTTCAAGTGGGCCTTACCAATGACCTGTACAGGGGCATCAACACCTTCTTCCTTCTACTGGCTACGCCTCTCTTTATACAGCCCAGCATCCTTCTGGCAGCAGCCACTGCCTTGTTGCACTGTTTTTTCGCCTTTAGATCTTTGGACACTATCACCCCAAGGTCCCTCTCCCCGTCCGTGCATATCAGTTTCTCTCCTCCCAGCATATACGGTTCCTTCCGATTATGAATCCCCAAATGCATTACTCTGCATTTCTTTGCATTGAATTTTAGTTGCCAGGCATTAGACCATTCCTCTAACTTTCGCAGATCCTTTTTCATATTTTCCACTCCCTCTTCAGTGTCTACTCTGTTACAAATCTTGGTATTATCTGCAAAAAAGCACACTTTTCCTTCTAACCCTTCAGCAATGTCACTCACAAACATATTGAACAGGATTGGCCCCAGCACCGAACCCTGAGGGACTCCACTACTCACCTTTCCTTCCTTCGAGCGACTTCCATTAACCGTCCGACAGCCAGTTTCTGACTCAGTTCACCACTTTGGGTCCTAACTGCAGCCCTTCAAGTTTGTTCAAGAGCCTCCTATGATGAACCATGTCAAAGGCTTTGCTGAAATCTAAGTAAATTACTTCTAGCATAAGTCCTCGATCCAGCTCTCCGGTCACCCAATCAAAAAATTCAATCGGATTCATTTGGCATGATTTACCTTTTGTAAAGCCATGTTGCCTCGGATCCTGTAACCCATTAAATTCAAGAAAGTGTCTAGCACCATACGCCTAAATCAGACTTAGACATATGTTTTTATTTATGCCCCTCCACATATCTGGTCTCCTAATGCTTGCTTTGCTTTGCTGCATGGGTAAAGAATATAAGCTGCATTTAAAGGTTATGAATCAGTGTTGGTTCTGAGGAATTGTTAAGATGCCAAACTAAGTTACAATGCTATCCCTTTTTCCTACTGTAGTTATACATGATTGCATGCCAGGATTTAGAATATTGTATTGTATTGTGTGTGAATGTGTTTGCATGATATCTCAAGTTATAAATAATTTTCATTTTTTATTGAATCTGCCTTCTCTATGTTAGTGCCTGAGAATTCTGGGAAATGTAGTATACTGCTCTAACAGGAAATTACTTGAAGAAGATGTATCCTTTGTCTCTCTCATTATTTAAGTTTCAATAATTGGGATTATGTAACCTATAATTGTATGTTTATTTACTAGGAAGAAGTAAATTTGATGTGGTTTTATTTGTGATAATATCTAATTGATGGTGTCTCCCTGTTGTTAAATCTGCCTTGCCTTCTTACTTGGAGCAGATTTATTATTATTTTATTTCTTATATACCACCAAAGCCGTAGAAGTTCGAGGCGGTTCACAACAAAGAAGGGCTGGACAATCAGCGAATAGTTACAGTCAGCGAGTACAGGTACAATAAATATGCGTGGACAAATGTAAGGTGGGCAGAGCGAAGAGGTAAGGCAAAAGAGAGCTTGGGGAGCAGGGGTAGGGAGAGAGGACTAAATTATGATTCGGTTGAATAGGTTAGTTTTAACCTTTTTGATTTCTGTCATACCAAATAAAAAAATAATAAATTGAAATATTCTGAGTTTAAATAATTGTGACTGTGATCAAATATCTTAGATTCAATTTAATGTCTTAATTAAGTCCAAAATATTATTATAACTTCTGCTTTTTGACTTCCTCCTTTTCTTGACTGTAGTTCATAGTATTTGTTTCAAGTATATAAGTGCACCCAAAAATTGTTTTTCCCCAATGTTGCTTTAGTTTTGTTAATCTCAGCTTTTAAATCAAAGGTTGTGGTTTGAAATGAGTGCATGCCTCCTGACAGGAAATGATAACAGAGAATTGCACTACTTGCTGTTAAAGTTTCAAAGAAGAGCGACCAAGATGATAAAGGGGATGGAACCCCTTCGCGTATGAGGAAAGACTTAAAAGGTTAGGGCTCTTCAGCTTGGAAAAGAGACGATTGAGGAAAATATGATTAAAGTCTACAAAATCCTGGGTGGAGTAGAAGTGGATCGATTTTTCACTCCGTCAAAAATTACAAAGACTAGGGGGACACTCGATGAAGTTACAGGGAAATACTTTTAAAACCAATAGGAAGAAATATTTTTTCACTCAGAGTTTTTCACATGGAGAAAAGCTCTGGAGCGTGTTACCAGAGGTTGTGGCCAATCTGTCGATCAAATCTGGAAAGATTCCAGAAGACTGGAAGGTGGCGAATGTTACGCCGATCTTCAAAAAAGGTTCGAGGGGAGATCCAGGAAACTACAGACTGGTGAGTCTGACCTCGGTACCGGGAAAGATGATAGAGGTGCTGATAAAGGACCACATCATTGATTACCTTGACAGACACGATCTGATGAGGACCAGCCAGCACTGTTTCATTAAAGGCAGATCTTGCTTGACAAACTTGCTGCACTTCTTCAAGGGAGTAAACAGGCGGATAGCCAAGGGCGACCTGGTTGACATTGTATATCTGGATTTTCAGAAGGCGTTTGACAAAGTTCCACATGAACAACTACTTCGGAAAATTGCATGCCATGGAATCGAGGGTGAAATACTCAGGTGGATTAAAAACTGGCTGGAGCATAGGAAACAGAGAGTGGGGGTAAATGGACAATACTCAGACTGGAAGAGCTTCGCCAGCGGGGTGCCGCAGGGCTCAGTGCTTGGACCTGTGCTCTTCAACATCTTTATAAACGATCTGGACATTGGTACGACGAGCGAGGTGATTAAATTTGCAGGGGGATTGTGAAGATCTGCAATGTGACATGATCAGGCTTGAGGAATGGGCATCAACATGGCAGATGAGGTTCAACATGGATAAGTGCAAAGTGATACATGTTTGGAACAAAAATCTTATGCACGAATACAGGATGTCCAGGGCGGTACTTGGAGAGACCTCCCAGGAAAGGGACTTGGGAGTTCTGATCGACAAGTCCATGAAGCCATCTCCACAATGTGCTACGGCGGTGAAAGGGGCGAAAAGAATGCTAGAAATTATCAAGAAGGGGATCACGAACAAATCCGAGAAGGTTATCATGCCGCTGTACCGGGCCATGGTGCGCCCTCACCTGGAGTACTGCGTCTTAGCACTGGTCGCCGAACATGAAGAAGGACACGGTACTACTCGAAAGGGTCCAGAGAAGGGTGACTAAAATGGTTAAGGGGCTGGAGGAGTTGCTATACAGCGAGAGATTAAAGAAACTGGGCCTCTTTTCTCTTGAAAAGAGGAGACTGCGAGGGGACATGATCGAAACATTCAAAATACTGAAGGGAATAGACTTAGTAGAGAAAGACAGAATGTTCACCCTCTCTAAGGTAGGGAGAACGAGAGGGCACTCTCTAAAGTTAAAAGGGGACAGATTCCGTACAAACGTAAAGAAGTTCTTCTTCACTAAGAGAGTGGTAGAAAACTGGACCACTCTTCTGGAGTCTGTTAAAGGGAAAACACCCTCCAGGGTTTCAAGACAAAGTTGGATAAGTACATGCTAAACTGGTGAGACTGGACTCATTTGGAGCACTGGTCTTGACCTTGGGGCCGCCACGTGAGTGGACTGCTGGGTAGGATGGACCATTGGTCTGACCAGGAGCGGCAATTCTTATGGTAAAAGCAGATAGTGTAGCTGATTTTAAGAAGGGTTTGGACAATTTCCTGGAGGAAAAGTCCATAGTCTGTTATTGAGAAAGACATGGGGCAAGCCACTGCTTGCCCTGGATCGGTAGCATGGAATATTGCTACTCCTTGGGTTTAGCCAGGTACTAGGGATTTGGATTGGCCATCTTAAGAATGGGCTACTGGATTTGATGGACCTTTGGGCTGACCCAGTAAGGCTATTCTTATGTTCTTGTGTATGTTCCAGGCAGGGACAGGAAGGTCTGAAGTAATTGCTCATTATAGGTAAAGTCTGAAAATCACAGAAAAAAGTGGAAAAGCAGCTTGTTAAGTGACTTCAAAGAAAAAATCCCTGTTTGTATTTAGCTTTCCTGAATAAGCTGTGTTTGTGTCTTTTGTTCAACACTCTTATCCTGCTTATCAGAACAAGCAAATATTCTAAACCTCAGTATTTAGCCCAACTCAGAGGCTAAGTATTGTCTTGATTGACTGATATTTGACTTGTACATTATAGAGGTTAAAACCAGACGTATGCATATAAGAACAAATTAAAGTGGTCAAGCTATTATATTCACATAACATCCGCATTCTCCAACACAGCCCACAGACCTGCTGCTTCTTCTCCCTTGAGTCTGTGCTAATAAGCAACCAAAGAAGGAGCTGAGATTGCAACTATGTAACCTGTGCTGGTTCCATTTATGTCAAGGAGATGGGAGCAGTACGGGATGACGTAGTGGTGCGCACAGATCCACGGTCTCATTAGCATGGACCTGGTGGAGGTGCAATGGGAAGGAGGAAAATTATGCTGCATAGAGGTGCATGGAATGGGAGAGAGAGAGATACAGGGCAAGACTGGATGGGTTGAAAGGAAAACAGAAACAGGGCGAGAAATGGGACAATACTGGGTGGGTGGAAATGAAAGCAGAAACAGGGCAAGACTAGATGGAAGGAGAGAAAAAAAAAAACAGAACAGGGCAATATTAGATTAGGAGAGAGAGACTGCAGTAGTGAATAAGGAGGTAGAGGAGAGTGAAAGGTGATGCTGAATGGTCTGGAGAGACAGCAGAGGGGAAATACTGCTTAGGAGGAGGAAGAGAAAGGGATAGGGATGGAGAGATAGGCAGGGGCAATGCTGAATGGTGCAGTGAGGGAGTATAGAGACAGGCAATGCTAGATGCTGAAGAGGAGAGGAGGAGGGACAGAGGAGATACTGGATGGCAAGGGGAAGACAGGAGGAGAGAGCGTGAGTGTGTTCACACACATTTCTTGACCATCTGAATGTTATAAAATATTAAATGTGGCCTCTGATTACAAAAAAAAGGTTAGACAAGCCTGAGATATTAGATGCTGTGGATGGGCAGACTGGATGGGCCATTTGGCCTTTATATATATATGTAAAATCAGGCCTGGAATATTTTAATTTGTGATGTTCATGACTGGTTGAATACTAATAAGCTTTCTTTAAATATTTTAAAAACTAATACTCTCCTCTTCCCTGGGAAAGAGGGAGCACAATTAATTTCTCCAGTCACCATTGAAAATACCCCACTTCTACCAATCTCGACTACTAAAATCTTAGGTGTCTTATAGACAATAAGTTAAAATTTCGACCACAAATTAGTGCATTGGTTAAAAATTGTTTTTATAATTTAAGGATGATTAGATCGCTGGCCCCTCTACTTGATACTAATTCCTTGAATGTACTGATCCATGCACTCGTAATATCAAAAATAGATTATTGTAACTCTTTATTAAAAGGGATTTATCATAAAGACTTAAAACGTTTGCAGTTGATCCAAAATACAGCCATTAAGATAATCTCGGGCGCAAAGAAATTTGAGCACGTTACCCCACTGCTTCAGAAAGCCCATTGGTTGCCTGTCCTACACAGGATAACTTATAAAATCGCCCTCTTGACATTTAAAACTGTACAGACCAATACACCAGCATTTATAGACAGACTTTTGATCCCATATGACCCTCCGAGAGCTTTAAGATCTATTTCACAATATAATCTTAACATTCCATCTTTAAAAATAATTGGTACACGTCGTACCTCAATCTTTTCTGTGACAGCCCCTATGATTTGGAATACTCTTCCTTTACACTTAAAAATGGAAAAAAACTTACAAAAATTTAAAAGCAATTTAAAGTGCTTTCTTTTTAAAGATGCTTTTAATTGATCAACTGTGTTTTAGTAATTAACTTAATCTTGTTTCCTACATTTATTTTCCCAATTCCCTTTTGTGTTTACCTTAAATGTTTCTCACATTTTCTATACCGATTGTATTTCTCCCCCTCTTCCTATTCGTGTCCAGGGGCTTTTCGGTCCTTTTTACCTAGTACGTATTTGTTGTCGGTCATGTAGTTTTTTTTTAAAATTATTATTCAATTAATAATAGATGTGTTATCACAGTAATGTAAGTTTTATTTGTTAAATTTTTGTTTAAATGTTAATTTTATATTTTGTACAACGCTTTGTAGTTTCGAAAAAGCGTTTAATCAAAAACCTGAATAAACAATAAACAATTTTAATTTAATATTATGAAGGAGCTATTTGTCTACTTGTTTTGTATACTGTATATATGACGTATGCTGTATTCTTATTGTGTATGTTGTACTGTTCTCCGCCAAGAATTTTAATATTGCATGGAATATAAGTAAATAAAGTATAATACATCCACAATTTGAAGCAACAGAAACCAAGAAATGGAAAATTTAAATTCAATGTAGGAAAAAAGAAACAAAACGCAAATGAGACTCACATTTTCCACTGCAAGCTGATTCTAACAGCGGTGATTTTATTTTGACTCTCAATTCCTTTTTAGTGGAAATAAAATCCAAAAGCTGTTTTGAGCCAAAAAACCCAAATAATTCTTAAACTTGAACATATCGCCAAGGAATTCTCAACATAAAACCCACACTCGGAGCCAATGTCATGGGCCTCATCAACAGGAATTCTTAGTGCCTCTTTTGTGTTCTAGATAAATCTGGAAATGCATGAATTTTAGACACCCCAAAACAGCTCATTCATATGCAAACATATAAATGAATATGTTATTTTGATCTGGTTCAAATGCAAAAAACACAAATAGTGTGGTCCTTTGAGTAATGACCTCTAATGAATACGTAGCCTTACCACCATTTGTAAAATCTCAATATTCAGAGTTGGGAAATCAGGAAAAAGAACTTTTATGTTGTAATTACCCCAGTGGTTATGTATGTAAAAACACACATAATGCCAAGAAGGTGCATTTACCCGTCTGTGAGCATGTTCAGGGGTTGAGTTTGGATAAGAGTTTAGACAGTCAAGATTTATAGATACTATTTATAAAGAGGCAAATAGAAAGTAGAAACTGGAACTCACGTCTCAATTGGGATGTATACACTTCCAGAACTATGGGGTCCTTTTACTAAGGTGCGCAAACCGATTTAGCGCGCTCTAAATGCTAAGGCACCCATAGAATATAATGTGAGTGTGTACCTGTTATGTGCAGTGGGAACAGCCATTTTAGAAAAAAACAGGGAAAATAAATGGGGAGAACACAGTGATCTGACTTGGCTACTGTTAGAGAGGAAAGGCTCATGGATTTGATATGTTGCTTTTCTGTGGTACAACCAAAGCCGAGCTTACATTGTATTATATGGAGGTACTTTCTCTGTCTCTAGCAGTCTCACAATCTAAATTTTTGTACTGGGGCAATGCACAAGGAACTGCAGTAGAAATTGAACCCAGTTCCCCAGCTCACTGCACTAACCATTGGCATACTGAGCTAGATGAACCATTGGTCTGATCCGGTATGGCAATTCTTCCTCCTTTGTCACCAGCACACAGCAAAAGCTCGCTGAGCTTAATCATGTCTACAGTTACCAGATCACCGGGTAAACCGAAACAAGTCACCAGGTCCGGACGGCATTCACCCAAGGGTGCTCAAGGAATTAAGGAATGAAATAGCAGAGACACTTCAGCAAATATGCAACCTATCCCTAAAAACTGGAGAGATCCCGGAGGACTGGAAAATAGCTAATGTCACGCCCATCTTCAAGAAGGGTTCGAGGGGCGACCCGGGAAACTATAGGCCGGTAAGCCTCACATCGGTCCCGGGAAAGATGATGGAGGCACTGATTAAGGACAGCATCTGTGACCATATCGAAAAAAATGGACAGCTAAGGTCGAGACAGCATGGGTTCTGCAAGGGTAGGTCGTGCCTCACAAACTTGTTGTACTTCTTTGAGGGGGTAAATAACCAGGTGGACAAAGGTGAACCCATAGACATAATTTACCTAGACTTCCAGAAAGCCTTCGATAAGGTACCACATGAGCGGTTGCTCAGGAAGCTATGGAATCATGGGGTGCGCGGGGAGGTCCACCGATGGATCAAAAACTGGCTGGCAGACAGGAAGCAGAGGGTTGGTGTAAAGGTCCATTACTCGGACTGGCAAGGGGTCACGAGCGGGGTTCCTCAAGGATCGGTGCTGGGACCGCTCCTGTTTAACATATTCATTGACGACCTGGAGGCGGGAACAAAATGCGAGGTCATCAAATTCGCAGATGACACCAAACTATTCAGCAAGGTTGAAACCACGGTTGACTGCGAGAATCTCCAAAGGGATCTTACGACATTGGAAGAATGGGCGAAAAAGTGGCAAATGAGCTTCAATGTAGGGAAATGCAAGGTCATGCATATAGGGAGAAGGAACCCGATGTTCACTTACAAAATGGGGGGATCAATGCTAGGGGTCAGTAATCTGGAAAGAGACTTGGGAGTGATGGTAGACACGACATTGAAGGCGTCGGCACAATGCGCCACAGCCTCGAGGAAAGCAAACCAAATGTTCGGTATCATTAAGAAGGGTATCTCGACCAGAACGAAGGAAGTCATCCTGCCACTGTACCGGGCTATGGTGCGCCCGCATCTGGAATACTGTGTACAGTACTGGTCACCGTACCTCAAAAAGGACATGGCAATGCTTGAGGGAGTCCAGAGAAGAGCAACTAAACTGATTAAGGGTATGGAAAACCTTACATACACTGACAGACTGAAGAAGCTGGGGCTCCTTCATATCTCCTATCTATCTCCTATCTCCTTCATATCTCCTATCTATCATATCTCCTCTGAGTCTCCCTGGAAAAGCGGAGACTCAGAGGAGATATGATAGAGACCTTCAAGATCCTGAGGGGCATCGAAAAGGTTGACAAAGACAGATTTTTCAATTTGAAAGAAACCACAAGAACAAGGGGTCACTCGATGAAATTGAAGGGGGACAGGTTTAAAACAAACGCAAGGAAGTACTTTTTCACACAGAGGGTGGTGGACACATGGAACACCCTTCCGGAGGCCGTGATAAGAAATAGCACAGTACAGGGTTTCAAGGATGACCTGGATAGGTTCCTGGAAGACAAAGGGATTGAGGGGTACAGATAAGAGCAGTGGAAGGTTTAGAGATAAGTGTAGAGGTAGGCAATAAAATTAGTCAGGGACCGCTGACCAGGCAATATGCCTGATGGGCCGCCGCGTGAGCGGACCGCTGGGCTGGATGGACCTCTGGTCTGCCCCGGCGGAGGCGACTACTTATGTACTTATGTTATGTACTTATGTACTTAAGTCCTCTTTTAAAAGGACTGTCCTGCTGCATGGATGGATTTCCAAAACCTGGCAGTTCGGGTTTTGGAAGGCCCTGAGTTCAGGGTCATGTCTGGGGAGACACCAAGCATGCGTGGATTTGATGTGATGATGTCACACATATGCATATGATGTCATTGTGTCACATCCATGCTTGCTCGGAGGTTTTTCTAGATGCAGCCCAGACTCAGGGAAGAAGAGACAGGCAATTCATATGTTCTTAGGTTTGTATGGGGGCATTGCGAGGTTGAGGGGAAAGAAAGGTGGTATGGGGAAGAGATAAATGGTGGAAGATGAAGGAAGGAGGAAGAAAAAGGGGAGATGCTGGATGGAAAGGAGAGAGGGGACACAGCAGATGCTGTATGGAAGTGGGGGAGAGACGAGAGTTTGTCGACACTGGATGGTAAACAGTATACTGTTCTGACCTGAAAAAGGAGGTTTTGGCCTCTGAATGCTAATTGAAAAATACATTTAGTCCATTTTTTATTTGCGTTTGTTAATTTATAATGTCTTGGTTGGAATATGTCAGTCTGCTATCATTATATTTCACACAGTACAGAGGGACACACATTGCTTTCTCTTTCTCTGATGTTGCACTGTATGACGAATCTTGCTTATTTGGGGTTCGGTTTAATTGTTATTTCTGGTTTTATATTATGGTTACTTATTCTATACTGGGTGAAGATCTAAGTTCTGCATGTTTGAAAGAGACATGGTATCCTGTTAGCATTGACTGCATGATTGATCTGCTTTAATCTGGTTTGTTCAATTTTCCAGTAGGTTTATTGATGTTTTTGTGGTCACTACGATGTTTTGAGGTACTGTAGGTGCTTGTGTGACTTCTGGAAGTTACTGCTATTATGGCATGTTGGAATTGCTCTGTAGGTTCTGAGAGACATTTGTAGTGTTTCAAATTGCATTCAATTCTGATCTCCCTATCTCAAGAAAGATATAGTGGCACCAGAAGAGTGATCAAGATGATAAAGGGGGATGGAACTCCTCTCGTATGAAGAAAAACTAAAAGAGCTTGCGGGGCGGGGACTGAGCTCATGGGGACGGGAATGGTGATAAAGTTTTTCCCCGTGTCATACTTTATTGTAGATGTCTAGCATTTATATACAGATATTTAAATGTATGCATTTTATTCTTTCTCATAAACTGCTTAGTAGCAAACAATCAACAAAATAAATCACAATACCAACAGAATAATTAATATTCAATCAGAGCACCAAAAAATAACATTTAACATCAATCAGGTTTACATCTGTGGGAATGTCTCAGCAAGCTGGGGGTCTCCTTCGCTCATGGCCAGCCTCAGAATGTCATCTTCACAGCATGAGTATCATACATTCCTTGTCACTAGCTCAGGGTTGTACAAATAGATGGGCCAGTTTTGGGTCAGATGTGTACATGGGTCAAGAGACTACCACTCTGTATACTCAAGATTATGGCATACGAGTATGTAGACTAGAAATGAAAACAGAAAATGAAAATACAGCTTTACCCATAGTTAAGACATTAACAAGTTTCAACTTTGTAATCCAGTTCTTAATTCATATATTCTTTGCTCACCCTTACTACATTAAAGTTTGTATCAGCTTTTATTTGCTGTATTTATGTAGTTTGAAACGTGTATATACTGTTCCTAATATCCACTGATCTGCCACCTTTCTCTCATTAATCCAAGAGAGTGACACATGGGTTGGTCTAGTGACTTGGAGAAGGAAAGCAGACTCATTATTTCCTTGGTGCTTTAGCCAGGCCATAGCTCCTCCATGTTGGTTATGTTGGCATGTCCTCAAAGGCTTGGGAATTTCTAAATTCTAGTCCTAGAAATAAAAGCAACACAAAAAAATAACAACCCAGAGATCGGCAAAGGGTATTGCAAAACTATGAAAGGTTGAACTACCACTGTGAACCACAGCACAGTCTGCGATTAAGGCTGATAATTTTTTCAAGCTCATTTTTTTAAATTTAAATTATTTTATTAGAGATTTTTAAAATCATTGCCGTAATTAAGCCATATAATGCCAACAAAAGTTATTAAACAACATTCAGAACAAGTTTCCAGTTTTTATACCAGAAGTAGAAAGGAATATGCTTGCAATCGTTGCCAAAAATAATGGAAAGATGAGGCATTCATTATAATAGATTATTTTCATTTTTCTGATAAGCACCCTTGACTTTCTGATTATTTGCCTTTACAGCTGCAGAATCAGTACTGCACCCATGCTTGAATTTAATTCGTATTGAACATTCTGGACTCCATAAAGCAGTGTTTGTTAATGCATGACCCATAAACCAATGGAAGTCCTTCCCCCCCTCCGAGACCTGTAGAGTGGCTCCTGGACAATATTCTGATCCTTCAGAGATACTTCTTTAATCCCTGATAAACTCCCCCAAACCCCTTGACCATTCCTCCAATTTCCTGGACATTCTCCTGACTCCATCCCCCTCCAACACTTTTTCAACCCCAATCTCCCATCTACCTGTAAAGGAAGAAGCAATTCTAAATCACTCCTGCCTCCACTGCTACTACCTTTCAAAATGGCAGAGCCTAACCACCTAGTAGTCAAGGTGCCAAATAAGACGATCCTTTGTGTATTCATTTGTTCCTTATTTGGCAAACTGATCCCCGGTGATGCCTCAGAATGCATCACTATGGTCAAACACCATCATTTTAAAAAGCAGCAGCCTTGGAAGCAGGAATGATTGGTGTGTAAGGAGTCATGAAGTTTGAGGGCAGGGAGTATCGGAAAAGAAGCCAGGGAGGGAAAAAGAAATGCTAGACCTGATTGGGGGTGAGGGGGAGAGAGAGGAGATGTGCTGGACCTGATGGGAGAAGGAAAAGGAGAGATGCTGGACCTAGTGAGTGGGGGTAATTGAGAGGGAGAAGGAGATGCTGGAACTGTGGGATGAGAAGGAGAGATGCTGAACCAGGTATGGGAAAAGGGGAGGAGGAAGGAGAAATGCTGGACTCGGTGTGTGTATGTGAGAGGTAGGGGGGTGGGGAAGTGTATGAAAAGGAGAGATCCTGAGTCTGGTGAGAGGGCAGAGAAGGGGAGGAAAAAATGAAAGAAACTGAACTTATTAGAGGGCAAAGAGGAGAGAAGGAGAAATGCTGGAGCTGAGGATGAGAAAAGTGAAGGGAGAGAGAGACTAGTGGCATAAGCTAATTTAAGGTAGGCATTCAAGTGAGACATAGATTGATAGGGACATAGGTGTTGGAACAGGGGAGGGGGGACACAGGGGCCATGGCCTCTCCAAAAATTGCCTGTCCTGTAGGTCAGGGGGTACGCGGGCTTACTGCCGCCCTCCACCACAATTGTAGGAAGGGAAGGGCCAGGCGCATGTAGCAAATGCAGGCTGCTGGCCCACAAGCCTTCCCCCGATGTCAATTCTGACATTGAAAAGGTTCGGGATAGCTAAGCTGTGATTAGCTGGCTCGGACGTTCTCTCTGACATCAGAATTGACGTCAGGGGAAGGCTTGCGGGCCGGCGCCGCTGCATGTGCCTGGCCCGGCCGTTCCCTTTCCTTCTTGGATTTGCTGCAGCAACGGGCAGAGGTGTACTGGGGGAGGAAGAATCAGCAGTGGGTAGGCCAGGCTTTGGTGTGGCAGGGACGGAGGGAGGCAGGCATACTGGCTTCAGGGGAGGGGGGTGAGACAAAGGCTGGAAGGCAGTAAGGGGACATTGGAGGGAGGGAGGAAGGAAGGAGAGAGAGAGAGGCAGAGAAGGGGAGTGTTGTAAGCAGAAGACAAGAGAGAAAGGCCTGGACTAAAGGGGAAAGACAGGAGGCAGATACTGGACTATGGGAAGTGCAGACAGAAGAGACAGAGGGAAGAGCTCCTGAGGAAGAACAGAGAGATAGAAGATCATAACAGAGGAGGGAAAGAGAGGGAGAACTGGAACAAAGGTGGTGATAAGTACAAAGGAGAACAGACACTGGATCTGAGGAGGGTAAGCAGAGGGAAAAGAAATAGAGACCTGGACCCAAAAGGGATGGGGCTGGATTGTGACAGAAATGTTGGATAAGAAAGAAAGAAATATTGGATGCACAGTCAGAAGGAAGTGCAACCAGAGTCTCATGAAATCACCAGACAACAAAAGGTAGGAAAAATGATTTTATCTTCAATTTAGTGATCAAAATGTGTCAGTTTTTAGAATTTATATCTGCTGTCTATATTTGTACTATATTTGGCTATTTTTCTATAGTTGTTACTGAGGTGGCATTGCATATTTTAAAGTCATCTGCCTTGACCTCTTTGAAACCCCCCAAATATAAATAATTAACATTTGCTCTGCGTACAGTGTTCTTTGTGGTTTTTTAATTTTGTGGTTACCATTATGTATTAAGATTATATTGTGTGTATATGAAAAATGGATTGAAGAAATTGTGTTACAATTATTATTATGGGGGTGGAATCAGGGACGGAGTTTGGGCAGGTCTAGGTGGAACTTTTGGGCCCCCCCCCCAACAAAAAAAAGTGTTCCGTTGCCTATGGATAGGGATAGTTGTCACTGACACACACTGGTCAGTATCATGTCCTGCATTGGGAAATATTTGCTGGCTCTCTAAATGTGTAATTAAACTCTGGAATTTGTTGTTAGAGAATGTGGTGAAAGCAGTTAGCTTAGCAGGGTTTAACCCTCAGTGGCCCACTTATGGGTCCAGTCAGACCTATAAGTCACTTTACATTGAAGAAAATTGATATTGTTAGCTATTCCATTGTGAGCTTTTATGACTTTGCACTGCAACTTGTGTTTGGATTACTGCTGAGTCTATTTCCTTTCTTATACCCCCTCATTCCAGAGTTTCCTTTCAACTGAAAGACACTTACTTGCCTCCTTCAGCATTCAAGGTGGCTTATTGTCATCATGGAGAATGTGCTTACCTTATCGATCCAGTTAACCTATTATTTTGAAGATCAGCCTGGAAATATTTCTTGTGTGCCAGCGGCAAATGAACCATTTATAATGTCCAAGTAGTCGCTTCTTGATCCAGCTGGTTCTGAAACATACTTGCAGGCCCCACTCCTTGGCCTACCTCCTCTACTGCCTGGTGTCACCCGGATGTGGCTTCATAAGCCAGCATCAGAGGAGAGAGGAGGGAAGTGCTGCATGGTAGCTGGTCTATGAAGCCACACCCTACCAGGACAGGGCAGCAGTATCAGAAGAGGGAGAAGGAGGAGGGAAGCCACAGGTAGCTTAACTTTTGGGCTGGTGACATTAGTTCCAATACCTGGGCCAGAGCCTCACGTGGTCCAGAGGTTAAGCTGGCCCTGCATGTTTGTCCAGATAATATTTTCATCTGGATAGACAGAATGTCAACTTGAATTCTGATCATTAGCTTTAATTTAATTTAATTTTAATTATGCATTTATAACCCAGCGTACAGCAAGATCATTTAACTATGGGATCTATATTCATGCAGCAGTGGTGAGCATTTTGGTGACCACCGCCAGCATTATTCCCTGATATTAAACGCTGGACCCTGTCCAGGCTTCAGCACTGAATATCCAGTTTTGTGGCGCTGGCTGATATGTAGACCTTTAAGTCCAATATTCAGCTATGGGATGCTGCATCAAAGGCCCTTTTTACAAAGCCACAGTAAATGCACTAAAGCCTATTCCATCCAAGTTTAATTAAAAGTTTGATTAAAAATAATAATAACAACAGTTTATATACCGCAGAACCGTGAAATTCTATGCGGTTTACAATGATTAAAAATGCTACAAATTGAGTAGAACAAATAAAGTTAGAAATTAGTGGGAAAGGTGCAGATACGCAAAGGCAGGATTCCCGGCATACATGATGGCAGCAGGAAGTTTCAAGTCAGCTGATGCCCGCACCTCTCTTCCTGCCCAGAGTGCGAGATTGGGTTCAAGACCGCAGGCCGCAAAAGAGCACCCGGGGGAGCCGCAAGTTTGAGACTGCTGGCTTAGTGTTATTATGGGCTTCAATGCATTTACCACAGCAACTTTGTAAAAGAGGCCCAAAGATAGAATAACTTTTTATATGATCTCATTTATCTGATTATTAACACTTAACCAGCCATGTGCTGACTCTGTCCCTGGAATGCTCCCAAAATAGTCAGTTTGCAGTTTCATGCTAACTGGTTATTTTCAGCAGCACTAACCAGGTAACTAACTCCAAACAAGCAATTTAAATAGCCAGGAGCTTTTCTGGCTGTTAAAATCACTTTCTATTTTGACCTGTAATGTCAGATTATCCTTGCCTTAAAAAATATAAGAATAGATCGCTTTTACAATCCAATAGATCATAAGCCTGTTTATCTAACTTTATTATAGACTGTATTATCCTTAAATAGCCATGTCTAGATCTTGACAAAATTTCTCATATACCTGCTGTGAAGATAGTAACTTAACATAGTTGAAGGCAGATAAAGACCCGAATGGTCCATCCAGTCTGCCCAACCTGATTCAATCTAAAAATATGTTGGGGAGGGGGGGGTTCTTCTTCTTAGCTATTTCTGGGCAAGAATCCAAAGCTTTGCCTGGTTCTGTGCTTAGGTTCCAACTACTGAAGTCTCTGTCTAAGCTCACTCCAGTCCATCTACACCCTCCCAGCCATGAAGCCCTCCCCAGCCCATCCTTAACCAAAAGGCCATATACAGACACAGACCGTGCAAGTCTGCCCAGTACTGGCCTTAGTTCTTCAATATTTACTATTATTTTCTGATTCTAGATCCTCTGTGTTCATCCCACGCTTTTTTGAACTCCGTAAGTGTACATAGAAGTAAAGAACTGCATAATTGGGGGCCCAATACTATCAAGATGTCTTTATCACTAGCATATTAAGTTAAAGCTCTTAATTGGAGGAGGGGTGACTTTTAAACAGTTATTTAGCTATTCAAACATTGAAGATCTAAAATCAACCATATATTTCCCACTAAGAGCAACATGAAACATCTGAAGCTCAATAGCTCATAGAAACCCATTTTCTCAGTGTTGTCATCACACCACGGAAAACATTTGGCACACGATAGCCATCTGGTTCAATGTTTTTCTTTCAGACTAGTGCACAGGAAGAAGATATTAAAAGGCACTAACAGTGGAACCACCCTGGAAAATTGCTTCTTTCTTGGAGAGGAACCCCCCTACTTCAAACTGTCAACAAGTGATTGGAAAGAAAACCTTTGGGGCTTTCTACAACACACACATAAAAAAAATCCTTCCTAACATTGCAAAAAGAAATCTGTTATTATATTTCTTAAAAGTAATATTTCCCAAAGCCTGGCAGATTCAAAAGTTCAGATGGATTAAAATACTGCATGTAATTATGTAATTAAAAACCTACAGTAAGACTAGGAAGGGAGGGAAAAAAAAACCCATTTCATATTTAAAAAGAAAATAGTTCTCTTCTAATTTAAGAGATGTCCAGCCCTACACATTGCACCAGCCTTTCCCCAGCACTCCTAACCCTATTAAAAAATTCCCAGGAGCCCCTGTAGTTCTGCATAGGTTCCTCAGAAAAAGCACTAAAATATATGCACACAGACACAATATAGATCGAAGCGGGTGAACTTGGGAGAGATTTGAGCATACACAGCAGCATGGGAGAGGAGCAGAGCTAGGAGGGCATGGCTCAGGAAGTATAAAAGCTTAGGCATCAACCCCAATCCTGGCCCTCCTTATCAAGTTTCACCCTACTTATACAGATCATACCACAACTTATCCTGCTCCTCTAATAAGAACATAAGAATAGCCTTACTGGGTCAGACCAAGCCCAGTAGCCTGTTCTCATGGTGATCAATCCAGGTCACTAGTACCTGGCTAAAACCCAAGGAGTAGCAACATTCCATGCTACCAATACAGGGCAAGCAGTGGCTTCCCCCATGTCTTTCTCAATAACAGACTATAGACTTTTCCTCCAGGAACTTGTCCAAACCTTTCTTAAAACCAGCTACGCTATCTGCTCTTCCTCGGCTGAACCCATGCTGACTCCTCTTCTTCTCTACCTTTCTCATGTGCCCTATGGAATGCCCACTCTATCTCCAACAAGCTTGCTTATGGCCATGACCTCTTGCAATAACTGAAACCTTGCTCTGTTCTGAAGACTGTTTCAGTTGCTAGCCTAAGTCATGAAGGTTACTACTTCTCCCATACACCTCATCTAATTGGTCTCAGAGGAGAGGCTGGCTGTTATTTTCACCATCCTGTAGATTTCAACCTTTTCTTCTACATCAGTCTACTTCTCCTCCTTCAAAGTCAACTCCGTCTATTTTAGGGTTACCAGTCCAGCAAAACCTGGACATGTCCTCTTTTTTGAGGACTGTCCAGGTGCCTGGTCAGTTTTTCCAAAAATGGGGGAGTCTGTCCAGGTTTAGTTGGCTCTCTCCACTCCCCCACCTATCTCCACCCTGGGCCAGGCTGCTGTAACTCATCTTTGGGCAGCCAGCAGCAGTATCAATGAGGAGAGCCTGCTGCTGGCTTGCTCCAGAAGCCACCTCTTTGCAGTGACTTCCTGTTCCCGCGTAGGCAGGTCTTGCAGAGAGACAACTTCTGGAGCAGGCTGGCAGCAGCAGGCTTACCTTGTTCCTACTGCTTCCAGCTACTCAAAGATTATTTACAGCAGCTGAGCCCGGGGTGGAGGTAGGTTGGGGAGTCAGAGCTAGAGAGCAGCGTCGGAGGAGGGAAGGGAGAGGGCTGGCGAAACAGCATGAAGGGAGGGAGGAGGATAGAGAAACAGCATGGAGGGAGTGAAAGAGGGAGGTAGGGACAAACAGCATGGAAGGGAGCTAGAGAAACATCATGGAGGGAGGAAGGGCTGGAGAATCATTATGGAAAGGAGAAAGTGCTGGAGAAAAGAGCATGGAATAGGTGGCTAGAAGGTGTGTATGTGTTTGTTGGAGGTTGAAAGAAAGAAAGAAGTACCCATAGGAGAGGGAGTTGGAGGAAGGGAGAGAGAGAAGCTTATCAAGGGAAATGGGTGTGGCTGTGGGCAGGGCTGTTGGTGGAGTGTTGTTGGCAGGGTCATGTGTCCTCTTTTTCTTTTTGTCTTCACAAATATGGTAACTTTAGTCTATTTGCGTCTCTTCCTTTCCAAATAGCGGTCATTTATTGATCCCTCACAAACTCCTATATTCCTTTCTTGCTGATCTTGACTGCTGGCTCTGTGTCTTTCTCAAGCCTTCATCTCCTTCTTGGTGATTTTAACATTCATGCCAATGACTCCTCTGACTCGGTAAATGGTCCATCCAGTTTACCCTGTAATCACATGTATTCATGATTACATTAAAATGTCTTTTTTCTTTATTTCTGGGCCATAGACCTTAGAAGTCTACCCGATACTGTCCTTAGCTTCCAACTACTAAAGTTGTCGTTAAAGCTCACTCCAGCCTATCCAAACCATCTCTTTTGTGGGATTCAGACTGCCTCAAAGTTTCTTGCTCTAATATCCTCATTCAATTGTCAGCTGTGCTCCACTCCCCCCTTCTGTCTAACACTATGCGATGTAAATCTGTCAATGAAGCAGTCCTTCTTTTTTCCTCTCTTGTCTCTCCCTAATACTCCTCCCAGGCAATTCCATTCTTTAAATGGGTCTCTCTTGTCAGTACCCTTCTCCTGTATTGCCAACTCCCGACTCCATCCCTCTACCTTGCTGTGCCGTATGCCTGGAACAACCTGCCTGACTCGGTGCATTGAGCCCCATCTCTGATAGACTTCAAGTCCATACCGGAAGCCCATTTTTCTTGTAAGTAGCATTTAAATTCCACCTTCCAACTTGGAAAGCACCCCTAGCTGTTGTCATTCACTCTTCCTAACCTACCCCCTCAACTTCTTATGGCCTTTGTAATTCCCACATAAGTATCATGCATAGGGTTATCAGATTTTTGTACGGAGAAACCCAAGCACACGGACCTGCCCCATTCCTCCACTGGACCTGCCCCCACAAAGCCTCATCTTTCTTTTCCGACTTCTGAGCCGCATCTGGAGGGCCTCCGAGCATGCGCGGATGCATGTGATATCATCCACACATGTTCAGAGGCCCTCCAAATGCGGTTGGGCGGTCGGGTTTTCTAAAACCGGACAAACTACTGGATTTCTGAAAGTCCGTCCGGGCACCCAGATAGTCCTCTAAAAAGAAGATATGTCTGGCTTTTTCTGGATGTCTAGTAACCCTAATCATGTATAAATTCACCTTTGTCCTCTGTCTGTCATAATTAGATTGTAAGCTCTTTTAAGAAGGAACCATCTCTTGCATATTTAATGTACAGCACTGCGTGCGTCTGATAGCACTTTAGAAATAATTAATAGGAGGAGGGAAGCAGAGGCACCCCACCATGGCATACATCTCCACCACCTATTTGTGAACTGCAACTGCTACAGTCAGGTAGACCATGTGGAACCTAGCAGATTTGTATCTTGACCCAAGTAATTGCTAGAGACTTCCCTGGTATCTTTGAGGGACAAGTAAAGTGTGCTGCCTTGCTGAGAAGTATTGAAGTATCCAGTGGCCCTGCAGGAGCAGGCTCTAAGGACATTATTACATTTCCGTATTAGTTTTATGTTGCCTTTTTCTCTTGCCTGTGGATGGAACTGGACTCCTGACTTAACAGCTTTAACAAATGTTATTTACAAATAATATACGGTACTGCACACATCTGGTAGCGCTATAGAAATGATAATAGTCTTTATTCCCTTTTCCCTACTTTTCGCTTTGCCAATTAGCTTTTTGGGGGGATTCTCTCACACCCTTTCTGAAGCCCTCATTTCATTGGCTTGCAGACATTACTTCCATCTGTTTCTCCTTCAGTCATCCCACCTTTGCTGTTCTTTACTGAGTCGCCTGTTCCACATTTGAATTCCAATGAAAAGTAATACAGCACATGGAAACCTCCTTTAACTAGGATCTTTGCTGAAAAGACACATCTTTGCCGCTTGCCTTTTTGTCACTTTAGCAATTGGTACTTCAGATGAGATGCAAATTGCAGGACTCTTGAGAGCTCAAAGCTATTATTAAATTGCCCATACTGGTGATGAACTCTGTTCAAACGGGGAAAGAAAAGAAGGCCTAGAGAGCAATGGAGAAAAAGAACAAGGAGAGAGCTGGCATGTCAGGAGTGATTAACTGAAGTTGAAAGAACTTTTGTGTATTTCACTTAACACTGTTTCATAAGCCTGCCTTGATGAAAGGGTAAGATTATTTCAATTAAATCATATCTAAAGGCAAGCCAACTGGCTAATATTCAAGAGCATAGACCCAGTTTTTATGGAAGATTTCACCCAAGGAAGCAAGTAGCAGCAAGCCTGGGCAAGACAGGCCCTGATTTAGACATACCCAACATAGGCAACTGCCTAGGGTAGTAGTCTTTGCTATTTTTGAAGCAGGACTGCATTGGCAAAAAGACTTCAAAGTGAAAGCCAGGACCAGAGCTAGATAAATCTGATTCCTGGTAGATGAAAGGGGAAGGGTCCCTCTCCAATGTAAATTAAATGAAACTTGATTCTCCAGATCTTTATTTCCCTGTCAGCCCATCTTTCCCAAACAACATTCCCCTACAATGCTCTTCCACCAATATACATTCTCCCCCAGTCCCATCCCAATCACTCTCAGCTCCCACCATCCTCTCCTCCCAGTCAACTGCCACCATTCTGTCCCCAGTCCTTCCAAGCTGGGTCTCCTCTTAGTTTGTTGATGCCCCCTGACCTTTCCCAGAGTCTTGCCACAGGCACAGCATAGAACAGCTGTTCTGTTTTCTTCCAACATCATGTGGTTTCCTGTGAGCTTGATTCACAAAGCATTTATACTTCTTCACCATTTGTACATAGGAGGGGCCTTAAACAACCTAGGCCAGTCATAGCCTTAGGCCCCTCCCCGGCATATCCCAGGATGCAGCAAGGAGGGAAAGGCCCTCCATTTTGAAGAGGCGGGCCTGCTGGCCAGATGGAGTAGAACAAAAAATAAAGTCACCACTGATTCATCAATACACTTAGAAAACTTATTTTATGTTTAGAACTCTGCTCAGAGACATGAAGGCTGATTACTCGGCCTCACCTACCAATCATTGCAGTGTTCAAAAAAAGATTATTAATTTAAAGTACTTATTAATGCGCTAGCCAAAAAGCTATGCTGAACATATAAATGCTTTCATGAGGTTTATAATGATGAAAGAAAACTTAACTTTGAATAGTGACTGGAACCAGTCACTATTCAAAGTTAAGTTTTCTTTCATCATTATAAACCTCATGAAAGCATTTATATGTTCAGCATAGCTTTTTGGCTAGCGCATTAATAAGTACTTTAAATTAATAATCTTTTTTTGAACACTGCAATGATTGGTAGGTGAGGCCGAGTAATCAGCCTTCATGTCTCTGAGCAGAGTTCTAAACATAAAATAAGTTTTCTAAGTGTATTGATGAATCAGTGGTGACTTTATTTTTTGTTCTATTGACCTCTTTAGTCACTCGATAGTAATTTTCATTTGAACAAGTTACCCCTGCATTTCTTTTTGACTTGGCCAGATGGAGTAAGCATCCCTCCGACTGGTCTTTGTAAACAATGTAATGGGGGGGGGGGGAGAAGTCATCAGGGGCATGACAGTGGTGGCAGGAGGGAGTGGGCATTCCTCCTGTTCTATTCTTGGACAAGTGGGCTATGCATCCTTTGTCACGAGACTGCTTGCAGGAAGCCCCATTCACATAACTTCCTCAGGACTGCCCCTAGGTTTCCAGTTCATGCTAAAGCAGACAGTCACACCTGTAGAGGACATAAACAAAAAGTGAGGGGTATGGGGAAACTCCTCAACAAATAAGTCTAATCTGCTCATATCATGAAAAGTCTCAACAGTTATAAACATTTGAACAGGTCATTACAGTACAGTTTATCTCAGGTTTATACTGTTTAAGGAGATACAGCCAGCACAAAAGGGGTGGAGGCGCTACAGCTAGGAACTCCCAAAACAAAGTGAATAACATATTCAGATGGTACTCTTAGAAAGGCTGGTCAAGAAACCATAAGTCCAACGTACCATTACATATTAAGGCAATCGGCAAATCAGAAACTCCCAGAGATAGAAAGTTGGGCTGGCAAAAAAGCAGATGAATTGTGTATTCTATGAGGATTTGGGCAGAGAAAAGTAAAGTGAGGTTTTGCCTGGGAGCAGGGAAAGAGAGCTTGAGGGTGAATAAAACAGGAGCCTTGCTGAGAGTTAGGGGGAGAGTGTAAGGGAGGGTAATGAAAGCTGAGGGATAAGAAGAGAGAACTTTCCCTCCTTCCTGCTTTCCCCCTCCACCAATGCTGACCCGAAAAGGCTTCTCTCCAATGTTAGAGCTCATGTCAGAAGAAAGCCTTCCGGGTCAGCGGTAGATCCCAGTTACCTTCTTCAGGGCTGTTCCTTCCGGCCTTCAGCCACATAGAGACACGTCGCGGGCAGTGGCTTTTGCACACTGCATGTGGCTGACCCAGAAGCCTTTCTCTCTGACGTCAGAGCTGATGGTGCACATGGGGAAAGGAAGAAAGAGGAAAATTGTTGGGGATAGAGAGAGGTTTGAGGTAGATATGCATGGGGAAGTGAAGGATGAGAGGGAGAAATATTGGATATGGTAGTGGAGAGGTAACAGAGGGACAAATTGAAGGGGATGCAAGGGGGAGGAATGTTGGACATAGTGATGGCATAGTGCTGGAGAGGGGTGATAGAAGGAGAAATGGGCATGGGGCTGGTGGGCAGTGGTGAAAAGTGCTGCACATGATCCGGGGGATAAGAGAGGGAGAAATGTTGGATGTGGCAGTAAGAGGGGGTGGGAGAGATGCACCCTGGATCTCTCTTTCCCCATTCCCTTTGCAGCAAGGGAGGGAATGAGAGAAAGACAGATGGATAGTGAGAAAGAGAAGGAGACATGTTTCCAATGGGGGTGGAGGAGAGAGGAAGAAAAGTTGGTTGGGGAAGGGAATGAGGTCCGGAGGAGAGGAAGCGTGTAGGAGATAGAAAGAAAGAAAGAAATATTGGATGCACAGTCAGTAGGAAGTACAACCAGAGACTAATAAAATCACCAGAAAACAAAGATAGAAAAAATGATTTTATTTTCAATTTAGTGATCAAAATGTCAGTTTTAAGAATTTACATCTGCTGTCTATATTTTGCACTATATTTGTTTATTTTTATATAGTTGTTTCTGAGGTGACATTGCTGTGACCTCTTTGGAAAAAAAACCCCTACTGAATATAAATGATATTCCTAGGATAAGCTGTATAAAATATGATTTTCTCCTTGGGATAATGCCAGGTACCACTGTAGGAAACAGGATACTGGGCTTGAGGGGCCAATGGTCTGTCCCAGTACTTTTAAGTGCTTATCTTCATACATGTAGTTTAGAAAAAGCTTTTTGTTGACGGATCTTTTCCTAAAATAGAGTTTATACCGTCTCATTTGCAAAGCATGTAAAGGTCATTTTCGAAACAAAAATATAAATATACAGAGGGAAAAAAATGGAAAAGAACCAAGCTTTCAAGAGAAGACCAGAAAAAAACCCTCAATTCGAATCTCTACTTTCTTTGGGTTCTACATCCTGTCAGTGTACATAGTTTGCATCTCTCTGTTTCATTCTCTTTCTTCCCTACTGTGCACTACCTTATTTGGGATTGTTTTGGAGTTGGGCTATTACTAAGTGGATTGAAGGGTGTGTGATCCCCAAGCTATTGCTGGTTCCATCCCAACCTGTTTGTAAACACTGCAGGTAATGGAATATATATTTACTGGAACCTCTGAAGGCAAACATCAGGGAGTCATTCACACTAAAAATTATTTTTTCTATTTTTAAAGGGACTCACGCAGCTTTGGTCAGGTTACTCCTTTCACAGTCTCCCGTCAACACCCACTGATGTTATATTGCCATCTAGTGAGAAGCTTGCATTATTACAGCAGAAAGGTGTGTACACAGCAGGGCAAGCAGGAAAGTTGGCTTTATCTCTGACACTCAATTACAGCACTCTCTTGCGGGAAAAAAATAAAGATCAGAAGTAAAATCACTTATTTAGGAACTGATGTAACATTTGTTTTCAGAATTACAGAGGAAAATGATTGGTGGGGGGTGGGGGGAGTGCTCAACAATCATCAACTCTTCCTGTACAGGGCAGAGGAGGAACAATCTGAACTATATCAGATCTCACCAATAACCCAATCGGGCACACCACATTTGGTGAGCCTCCAATGGCTTCAGCACCTTAGAGGTCATCAAATAATCTGTGAGTGTTTCTAAAATATAGACAGCAGATATAAAGTCTTATTGCCATCAAGAAGGCTTTAAGTACATAGGTGGATGGGGAAATACATGGAAAGACAAGAGACTATATTGTAATGATGGCTTACATTTTACTATATCAGGAAAAAGAATCCTTGCTGAGAAATTTAGACAATATGTTTCTAGGCATTTAAACTATAGAAGGTAGGGGTGGCAGATGTATGAAATACAATTTTGGAGGCCACCCCCAGCAAAAGCCAAGATGTGATGGTAGCACAGATAGCAACTTGCTTCTTAGCAATGTAACAGGAAAGAAACTAAACGTAAACCTATCTGAAAAATGAGATTACCACTGAAAGATAGCTGGAAAGCGATGACCAGAAATGCTCGCAGTCTAAGCAACAAAGTTCACGATCTGCAAGCCCTGATGTTAAGGGTAGTGGAGACAGAGACTATGTCTGAATTCAAGAAAGTCTGGGATAGGTACGTGGGATCTCTTAGAGAGAGGAAGAGATGATGGTTACTGCAGATGGGCAGACTAGTTGGGCCATTTGGCCTTTATCTGCCATCATATTTCTATGTATTGTTAATAAGATTATATTGTGTGCATATATGAATAATGAATGGAAAAATAGTGTTACAATTTATACTGTTAGTATGAGAGCGGGGTCAGAGGCAGAGCTTGGGCGGGGTCTAGAGCAGGGCTTTTGAGCACTCTCAATCATTTTGAAAAGTTGGCTCTCCGGCACGGTTAGATCTGTTGAGGAATGTAAAGAACTTCAAAGGGACCTGAACAAGCTGAGTGAATGAGCAAATAAATGGCAAATGTGCTTCAATGTAGAGAAATGCAAAGTCTTGCCCTTAGGGAAAGGAAACCCAATGTACAACTACAAGATGGGGGGGATGGTATTGGGGAAAAGCAACCTAGAAAGGGACTTGAGGGTTTTAGTGGACCAATCAATGAAGTCGGGAGCACAATGCGCAGCGGCCTAAAAGAAGACAAACAGAATGTTGGGCATTAGCAAAAAAGGAATCACTACCAGAACCAAAGAAGTTATCCTGCTGCTGTATAGAGCGATGGTGCGGCCGCATCTGGAGTACTGCATTCAGTACTGGTTGCCGTACCTTAAGAAGGATATGGCGATACTCTAGAGTGTCCAGAGAAGAGCAACAAAAATGATAAAGGGCATGGAGAATCTTCCTTATGCTGAGAGGCTGGAGAGGCTATGGCTCTTTTCCCTGGAAAAGCGGAGACTTAGAGGGGATATGATAGAAACTTATAAGATCATGAAGGGTAGAGAGGGACAGATTCTTCAGAATGGCGGGGGCAACAAAAACTAGAGGGCACTCAAACAAATTAAAGGGAGATAGGTTCAGAACAAATGCTAGGAAGTTCTTCTTCACTCAGAGGATGGTGGACACCTGAAATGCGCTTTCACAGAAGGTGGTAGAGCAGAGTATGATTTTGGGTTTCAAAATGGGATTGGACGATTTCCTGAAGGAAAAGGGGATTGAGAGGTACAAGTAGAGGGTTACTATATAGTACAAAATGCTTTGGAGTAATAGATCACTCACAGGTTATTGACCTGGGGGGCCGCCGCGGGATCAGACTGCTGGACCTATGGTCTGACTCGGCAGAGGCGATGCTTATGTTCTTATGCACGGCCACGCAGGTTAGAGGAAACATTGAACCATATAAGCTGCTGTAATTCTGAAAACCAGGACTGAGCTTGCCTGGTTGTGCTAAACTTTGAAAGACAGAACTTTAAATTTGGGATCCAGCTAGAGTCAAGCTGTTTATCTGTCCTGCCTTTTGAAAGATAGACTAGTGCACAGGGTGGCCCTTCAGGTGCAGACCACAAAAGAAGATTCTTGACCATATGAACTGATTTCTTTTGTATTTGCCTCCATCTGTGAAAGGAACAGGTTACCCCTTTCTCTGGCTCTGGGCCTGTCCCTCACTCATGCTGCAACTGTACAAGGAATCAGGCCAGGAGTTCAGATGTGCTAACCAGTTAATACATCTGTATTGCCATGTACTAGGGTTACCAGATATCTGGATTTACCCGGATATGTCCTTTTTTTAGAAGACTGTTCAGGCATCTGGATGGCTTTTCAAAACCCGTCACTTTGTCCAGGCTTTGAAAAGCTTTCAACTCGGGGCTGCGTCAGGAGGGCATCTGCACATGCACAGATGCTACGTGGTGATGTCGCATGCATACGCACATGCGTGCCATGTCATCGTGTCACACCTGCACATGCTCGGAGGCCCTTCAAATGTGGCTTCGAGCTCAAGAAGAAGTTGGGCTGGGGCAGAACAGGGCAGGGGCTAGGTGGAACTGGGCAGGCCTGGGGCGAGGAGCTACGTGTCCAAATTATATGGGCCTAAAATCTGGTAACGCTACCATGCACTAACTGATTAGCGCAAAGGCAGAATTCCCTAGCACACCTTTAATGAAAATAATAGAAAAAGCATTTTTGCCAGCCACGTGACAGATCCATCTAAGGCCACTGCTAATAGCTTATCTACAGTTCAAAAGTACTCAAGTTGGTCCCCCTGGAGCCTTCAGTTGATGTTTTCAAGGATTTTTTTCATGTGCATTTAGTTTGTTCAGTTATGATGGATGACTTGTCACCTCTCAGGTTTTCTAAATCAGTGGTTCCAGCCAGTCAGGTTTTCAAGATTGCCCTAATGATTATGCATAGGGCAGATTGCATGCCGGTCACCTTCATTATATGCAAATCTCTCTCGTATCCCAAAATTCTGACCGGATGGTGGTCCTCCAGGACAGGGTTGGGAACCACTGTTCTAAATCATTAGGTATAATGTTGATATATAGGCCTTCTGGAAATTGCTTAATATTTGGAAAAGACCTGTTTGACCTCCCTCCTAGAATTCCTATGACCGTCGGAACAGTTACCTCCAGTGCTGGAGCTATAACCCGTGCTACGCGTTAGTAAAAGAGGGGGTGAATTTATTGTTCATTATGCCATCTGGGACTGAGTTTGGGAAGAACGACATCACCATACTCCTTCCCTTCGACCCATCCAAGCCCACCACTACAGCAAAACTGGAAATAACCCTAGATGCAGTGGAAAAATGGATGGTAGACCACAAACTGAAACTAAACTCAGATAAAACAAAATTCCTTCTGCTCGAAAAGGCTAAAACTCCCACCAATACAGAAAAAATGAAAAACACCAAATACCCAATACAGCCCGAACTCAAACTCCTAGGAGTAACGATAGACAGATGCTGCACAATGCAGTCCCAAATCAATAAAACATCCCAGAAAGCTTTTTTAATTATGAGAAATCTACGTAAAATAAAAAAATTCTTCGACCCAGCACAATTCAGGCTAATTGTCCAATCCCTAGTCTTAGGTCTACTGGACTATTGCAATTCCCTCTATCTACCTTGTCCTGCCAACATGATAAAACAACTTCAGACTATACAAAACACTGCCCTCAGACTGATCTACTCCCTGAGAAAATATGATCATATTACAACTACCTTCCTAGACTCTCACTGGCTACCTATGCAAGCACGAATTCAAATTCTACTGTCTATTATTCAAAGCATTAAACGGCTCCGCCACCCCCTCCCCCCTATCTAAACAACCGCCTAAACCAGATCCTCACCTCAAGACAAAGAAGAACTCCGAACCCTTTTGCTTTCCTTCCACTCAAGGGCACTCAGCGCAAAAAGATGTTTGATAACCTTCTGGCGACGCAAGCAGCAAAACTTAACCACTCCATCTCCAACCTGTTGACGGCAATGGGCGACTTCAAAACTTTTCGAAAAGAAATCAAAACTCTACTTTTCAAAAAATTTATCCAGATATCTTAACCCAACCCTTCTCCCTCCTCCTAGATAAATTCTCCCCCAAAACCTCCACTTAAATAATCTCTTCCTCCCCAAAACACCAACCAAGTATTCAGATCCATGAAATGTAATGTTATCTTATTTGTACTCTAACTGTAATCTATTTGTTATATCACACAGTAACGTAGTCAATTTAATATCCAATTTGCAAGTTCTTCCAGAATTAATCCCTGCCCCTCTTTATCTTCCTAGCTCCTTTCCTATAACCCTTCATTGTAGCTCCTTTTCAATCTAACCCTGTAAACCGTGCTGAGCTCTACGCTTGTGGAGATGGTGCGGTATACAAACTTAAGGTTTAGTTTAGTTTAGTTTAGCTACCTCTCCTCCCTTGTAACCAAAAAAAACACAAAACAACCAATACTGTTGTAACTTCACTGGTAATGTCCAGTTAGCTCTTTTGTAATCCGCCTTGAACTGCAAGGTATAGGCTGAATAGAAGTCCCTAATGTAATGTAATGTAAGAACACGGGTGGAGTCATGATTTCCACAGAGAGTTTATAAAACACATGTACTTTACATGTTAACAGTTACACCTGCTCCTTAGCAGACATAAATGTCCATGGTTTTAATCTAGTCACAATTTCTGCTAGTTTACTTCCTAGTATTTTATAAAGGCTCATAGGTACCTTCTTGTCCTCTTAATCGAGGTTCTCCTATTTTAAATTACCCCCACACTGCTTTCCCTCTCGTATTTGTTTCTTTGCATTGATTTCTCCCCTTCAAAAATACCTCTTACTGTTCACAATCAAATCACAGTTAGTTAATCCTCTTCCAAATGTGTGTTCAGCTGCAGAAATCGAACTAAAGTTTCCCTAGGAAATGCAGACTGGCAGCTCCCTGCACACAGTGGGGTAAAACCAGTCTTGTCTAGAAATCTAGCATGCCCAGTACACCCCAATACACCCTGTTCTACTGTATCAGTGACAACAATCAATGACCCACTTTTCCAGGCCACAGGGTGTTAACAGGAAACTGTGTCTCAGCCAAAATTTGATAGCGCACTACATGTATTCAGAACAGTCTCGGTTTTATTAAAATATACCATGGTAATCCTGCTGTCTAAATACAGACACCAGGAGCTTTGTCAAGGAACTCAGCAGGAATAATAATCACATATCTTTGGCAGTCACATCAAACAATGCATAATTTTGTTTTTAGGTTATGAGCATGCACAACCTAGAGAAAAAAAAAAGCAGTCGCTTCCCAACGCTTGGCTTGTTCTTTAGAAACCAAGTTACTGATGAACTAGGATACGGAATCCATCTTCCTGTGCAGAGCAGACCAATGCTGTAGCACGCAACCCGTGTCATCTGTGACTGATGATAGTCATTCCTGGCAGAGGGGCAACTGCACTATATTACCTCAAAATGTCAAATGCTGAAACAAGGCCAACCTGGTGTTTTATTTTAGGTCTTAGCTCCCACCATTTGAACAGTACCTCAAGAAGAGTTACATTCAGCCACACTAGGGCTTAACAATTTAAGGGCTCCTTTAACTGAGGCAGGGGTGTCAAAGTCCCTCCTCGAAGGCCGCAATCCAGTCGGGTTTTCCGGATTTCCCCAATGAATATGCATTGAAAGCAGTTCATGCACATAGATCTTATGCATATTCATTGAGGAAATCCTGAAAACCCGACTGGATTGCAGTCCTCGAGGAGGGACTTTGACATCCCTGCCCTAGACTTATCATCAGCATTCGACACTATAGATCCCCCACCTTGTTCTAAGCAGACTCAGATCATTGGGAATAACTGATGTTGTTCTCCAATGGGTTCAGTCTTATTTTTCAGAGCGATCATCAAAGGTAACATTCAATAATTCATCCTCAAATACAATTGCAGCTAGTTTTGGGATCCGGCAAGGATCAATTTTATCTCCCTTATTGTTTAAGTATTTTTGGCTGCTCTGTTAACTCTTAGGGCTCCTTTTACGAAGGCGCATAATACCGCGCGCTAAACCGCCAGCCGTGCAATCCGCTACCGCTTCCTCTTGAGCAGAAGGAAGTTTTTAGGCTAGCGTGGGGGTCAGCGCATGATGAAGTTGCGCGTGCTGAAGCTGCTAACGCGGCTTTGTAAAAGGAGCCCTTAATCAATCGGATTCACACCATTTGCCTATGCTGATGACGTCCAACTTTTATATCCCTTAGATCAGGGGTGCCCAACGCGTTGATCGCGATCGACCAGTAGCTCAGGAAGGCAACGCGAGTCGATCGCGGAGCCTATCCCGGGCTCTGTGATAGACTCGTGTTGCCGTCCTGATCTACGGGCCGATCAGCCTTCCTCTTCAGTTTTCTTTCTCCCTAGGGCCTTTTAGCTGGGCGATCCGCCCAGCTGTCATCTGCCGCTGCTGAACAAAAAACCGGGTCCTGCCTTCGCGGAAACAGAAAGTAGGCAGGACCCGGCAGGAAGAAGAACAAATGCTTGTCTCCCGCATTAGCCCGTAGCGAACGCTTGCTTCAGGGCTCTCAACATGTGCGTGCCGGCTTCTCTTCTCTTCCCTCCGAAACTGGAAGTTATGTCCGGGGGGGGAGGGGAGAAGGGAAGCCGGCGCGCACATGTTGAGAGCCCTGAAGCAAGCGTTCGCTACGGGCTAATGCGGGAGACAAGCATTTGTTCTTCTTCCTGCCGGGTTCTGCCTACTTTCTGTTTCCGCGAAGGCAGGACCCTGCAGCATTTCCCCTAATAGGTCGATCGCGATCTTGAGCTGATCAGCCTTCCTCTTCCCGATGGCAGAATTGACGTCAGGGAGAGGAATGCTGGTTGGCCGAAGCAGGGAGAGCTTGGGGCCTGTTATTGGTGGCGTTTGGGTCCTGGTCCCCGATGGCAATGGCAGTGGCAGTGGCTTGGGGGAGGGCAGGGAGAAAGAAAGAAAAAGGGCAGGCAGGGAGACAGAAGGAAAGAAGAGAAACAGAAAAAAATGAAAGGGAGGCAGAGAGAAAGAAAGGGCAGGGAAGAGGAAGGAAAAGTTGGGGGAAGAAATGAGGTCTGGAGGAGAAGAAGCATACAGGCTAAAAGAAGGGAAGAAAGATTGTATGCACAGTCAGAAGAAGAAAGTGCAATCAGAGACTCATGAAATCACCAGACAAGGTAGGGAAAATGATTTTATTTTAAATTTTGTGATCAAAATGTGTCTGAATTTATATCTGCTGTCTATATTTTACACTAAGGTCCCCTTTTACTAAACCGCAATAGAGGTTTTTAGCGCAGGGAGCCTAGGAGTGTCGAGAGCAGCGCTGGGCATTCAGCGCAGCTCCCTGCACTAAAAACTGCTAACGTGGTTTAGTAAAAAGGGAGGGAGTATATTTGTCTATTTTTGTATGGTTGTTACTGAAGTGATAGTGCATAGAGTCATCTGCTTTGACCTCTTTGAAAACCCTGGAATAGGAATGATGATTAACATTTTCTATGCGTACAGTGTGCGTTGTGTTTTTTTAAAATTTTATTGTTGGTAGATCATTGTGACTTGGTCATTTAAAAAGTAGCTCGCAAGCCCAAAAAGTGTGGGCACCCCTGCCTTAGATCCAAGCTCAGCCAAAGAAATTTCAGCAGTCAATGCGAAATTGTTGAAAATATCCAAATGGTTACATGATAATAAGCTGGCTCTTAATACATCTAAAACAGAGGTTTTGCTTTTCCCATGTAGGGAGGGACAGAGGTTAGGAGCCTGCATAAACATAAATAAAATTATGCTTAAGGAAGTCACCAAGGTAAAGATACTCGGGGTCATTTTGGACCAGAAATTGAATTATCATGATCTCGGCCTGGGGATCAATACAGGGGGCCAGAGGGAAAGGGGGCTGCTTTGGGGGGAGGGGTGTGCTGAGAGGAGACAGAAGGGGCCATGGAGAGATAGAGCAAGGGAAAGGGGGCTGCTTTGGGGGGGAGGTGTGCTGGAGACAGACAGTTTTGCTCTGGGGGGAAGACAGAAGGGGCCATGGAGAGATAGGGAGAGGGAAAGGGGCTGCTTTAGGGTGGGAGGTGTTGGGAACAGACAGCTTTGCTCTGGGGGGAAGACAGAAGGGGCCATGGTGAGACAGGGAGAGGGAAAGGGGGCTGATTTGGGGGGAGGGGTGTGCTTAGGGCAAACAGCTTTGCTCTGGGGGGGGGTAGACAGAAGAGGGCCATGGAGAGACAGTTAGGGAGAGGGAAAGGGGGCTGCTTTGGGTTGAGGTGTGTGCTGGGAGCAGACAGCTTTGCTCGGGGGGGGGGGGGGGAGAGAGACAGAAGGAGACAGAGAGCGGCCAAGGAGAGAGAGATAAAGAAACACAGACAGACACATCTATTCTAGCACCCGTTAATGTAACGGGCTTAAAGACTAGTTATATATAAAATAGCATTACTTACACACAAAACTTTAATGAACAAAGCTCCCGCATTCTTAGAAAGGCTTTTAATCCCTTATATCCCCACAAAATCTTTAAGATCTGAAGAAAAATCTCTCCTCTTAGTCCCTTCACTAAGACTCATTTATTCAAGGAGGGACACAATCTTTTCTGTCATGGCCCCTCAAATCTTTTTTTTTTTTAATTCTTTATTCATTTTATAATTCACAAGTGTACAATAAATATCAAACAATTAGAATACAATATCACTTGAAAATCTACCCTATCATACAACAAAAAGATATAACCCCCACCCCTCCCACTGCCATATACAACAAAAAATATACCACATGAATATAATATCTTTTCATTCATATATATTATTAATAGAAATCCAACTCCCCCCCCCCCCCGATCCACATGTAAGAATTAAAATTGGGAAAAGTGTAAATTATTCATTATAATAATTTAAAAATGGCCCCCACACATCCTTTTTAAGGATGCCTTTAACTGAGTTATTTGAATTCTATATAATCAAAAGTTGTGTTAACTGTCTGGTTTAATCAATGTGCTTTTCTTTTTTACTCCGATTTTATCGTTATTTGTAAATCGCATTGGATTATGATAGTGCAGTGTTCTTCAACCTTTTTACACCCATGGACCGGCAGAAATAAAATAATTATTTTGTGGACCGGCAAACTACTAAGACCGAAATAAAAAAACACATTTTCGCCCCTTCTCCGCAAGCTCGGTCCCCACAAACCATCTGATCCCATCTGCACAAGCCTCAGTTATGATTTTATATTGAACGCATTTTATTAAAGTATAAAAAGAAACAATATTCTGTACAATTGTCATTTTATAAATATAAATATTCAGAGCAAGGACCAACAAAACCTCTGTCTCCCCTCCCCTTCACATATATCCCCACTACTATCAAGAAAACTGAACAAGCCAAATTATTACAGAATGCTACACAGAAATATCATGCTAACAGAATACTGCAGTCACACATGATAGGAATAGTGTTAGGCTTTGCAGTCCCCAGTTATGTCTCTAGCAGGATATATACTTCAAATCTGTTATATTGTAATGACAAAATAGAAATAAAATGATTTTTTTCTACCTTTTGTGGTCTCTGCTTTTATCTTCTTTCCACTCTTCCTTCCAGCGTCTGCCCGTTCCATCCACTGTCTGGCCTCTTCCCCTTCCATATGTATCTGACTTCTTTCTATGCCCCTCTCCCCTTTCCATCCAGCCTGTGCCTCCTCTCTCCTTTTTACATCATTCATTCCAGCTTCACTGCTTTCTTCATTTTTTATCTCTCCTACACCAGATCTAGCATCTTTATCCCTCTCTCATTTCTCTGCTGACCCCCTTTCCAGCATCAATCTCTCTCTACTTTCTCATTCCTCTGTCTCTCCCCTTTCCCTCATCTGATCTCTCCATTCCACCCTGACCCCCTTCCCCTCCTGTAATCTCCCTGCCAGCTGTTTCTTACCTTTTTCCCTTCTCCCTTCCCTCCTTCCCCCTATCCAACATTAACTCTCTTCCTATCCCTTTCCCTCCTCCCCTCCCAGTAGCATCTCTCCTTCTACCTCCCTCCAGGTCCAGTAGCAGCTCTCCCTTTATCCAGCAGCTTCCCAGCCTCCAACAGTGGCTTCCTCTCCTAGCAGCTCTCAGTACTTGCCTGCAGCAGTGATTTACTTAGGCAGCCTTGGGTCCGTTGCCGCCTCTGAGGAAAGGGGAAGTTGCCAAAGTGAATCACTGCCCTGGTAAGTACAGAGCTGCTAGGAGAGGAGACAGCCACTGTTGAAGGCTCCCCATGATCTTACTCCTGCTGTGCCCTGCACATTCACGACCCCCCCCCCCCCCCAGGCAAAAACAGCTTTGCACCGCAGGCCCTGCCGCCCAAGACGAGCCGGAGGCCCCTACCCGCCGCATCCTGCACGTGGGCAGACTCTCAGCACAAACGCTGCTGATGGCCCCAATCGACACGCTGACCACCCTGCGCACGCTGACCATCTCCTCTCTGCCTGCACTTTCTCCGCGGCCCTCTTCGGCGACTCGGCAGGGGCAGCGATCAAGACAGGCTGCCAACGTCGGGACTTTCCTTCTCTGAGTCCCGCCTATTTTGTTTCAACTTCCTGTTTCCGCTTAGGCGAGACTCACAGAGGGAATGGCCTACGTCGGCAGCCTGTCTTGATCACCCGAGGCTGGGCGGAACAGAAGATTTCCGCGAACACCATCGGGGCAGGAAATTTAACGGCGTCCATCTCGCTGGTCCTGCGCGGGCCGGCAGAAATTTTCTGCGGACCGACATAGTGACGAAGACAGCAGTAGGGATGCCCAGTCCCTCCTGCTCACAGGTCTGCCACTCCAAAATGATGGGCCTTCCCCTTCCTGGGGAGGGGCCTTAGTTATCTGAGCCAATCAGGGCCTTAGTCTCCTCCCTCTGTATCCCAGGACATCAGGCAGGGGGCCTAAGGCCCAGATTGGCTCAGACACTCCCTGGAGAAGGGAATGCCAAACAACCACTGCTGAAACAGACATAGGTCACATGATTGCGAGACTGCCTTAGTGCAAGACCCCCAGCCAAGAATTCTCAATACAGTGGCTAGACTGAAGTTAGGAAGGGATACAGAAAAGGGGAGAAATCCCTGTCATAGCTGAACTGAACTAAAAGCCTACAGAAGCACAAACACACTGCCAGGCCAGAGCCATATATTGATATTTACAGAGAGAGCGAAAAAAAAAAGTTTCCTTAGAGAAATACAATAAATTGTCACTTTAGAACTGAGCCACATGCCCCATATTTGTCTTTCTCTTTTTGCTATGCCAATGTAAATAAAATCTTTCATTGGAATTCAGCACTGCTTAGAAAATTGAGTGGTGGGAAAGAGCTGCCCTGAGATATAGATTGAATATCACTGATCCATAGTGAACTCTATGAAGACAGTTTGTATTAGAAAACATACCCTCTCAAGCTAGTAATTTGTGTCCAGGGACACAGTGCATTGACTTTAGAACATGCCCAGGTGCTTAGAGTACCTCCACGTTAATCTGCTGTCACGCTCTTGAAAATTATGTGCCTAGCGCACTTCAAATTGACAGCACATTTTTTCTGATGAGCAGCTGCTTCCTCCTTTGGAATAAAAGCTCAGTCAGAAGCAGCCCTTACTGGAGCTATGGTTCCAAATGCAGTATTTACAGCTGCCTGACATGGGGGAAGCCACTCCTTGGGTTTTGGCCAGGTACTAGTGACCTGGATTGGCCACCGTGAGAACGGGCTACTGGGTTTGATGGACCATGGGTCTGACCCAGTAAGGCTATTCTTATGTTCTTTAACCCTCTTTCCTCCTCTGTCCATCCCACATTTTTTCCCAGTCACTGCAATAGCATCCTCAATAAGGGGCCACATACTGTGGATCTTGTTTAAATTCCTTTAAACTCTTTTAAAACAGAGAACAGTTAATGTATTTTTCGCTCCATAAGACGCACTTTTTCCACCCAAAAAAGTGGGTGGAAAAAAGGGTGCGTCCTATGGAGCGAATACCCAAACCCCCCCCTCCCCCCTCCCTTGGTTACCTTATTTTAATTTTGGTGCCCTCCCTCCCTGGACGCGACTGCCTCTAACGGCAGAGCAGTGCACAAGGCTGCCTGCCTAGTTCTGCGCCGCTTCCGTTCTAGTGGATGCCATGATGCTCCAGATGGGCAGACTGGTTAGGTCATTTGGCCTATATCTGCCCCCATGTTTGTCTTTCTATCTCTCTAGAATCCAGTAATCAAAGTGCTATATCTTGTGCAGAATATTGCCACTATGGTTGCCAACAGGCTCCAGATTGATCCAGGCCAGGGTTTACCCCATTGAATGCAGGGACTTAGAGCTAGATGCTAAAGTCAGCGATCGTTGCTAAACCAGTTTTGACTGCTTTAGCGACGATTGCATTTGCCAATCTGATCACCGTGCGTTTTTCTCCTCGATTGCCCATTTTCCAATTCGGCCATGCAAATTATTTATTTAATATTAAAAAGGTTTTTTTTTCAATGAGTCAGGGAACAAGGCAGGGGTGCCCTTTATCCCCTTTGTTGTTTATTTTAACTTTGGATCCATTAATTATGGATATTATTTCAAATAATGACATTATGGGGGTAAATATAGGGGCTTTTACCTTTAAAATAGCTGCATCTGTAGACAATATTTTAGGTGACTTAACAAATCCTCATTTATCTTTGCAAACATTATTAGAAAGTTTCACAGAATTTGGAGACTTTTCTGGTTTCAAATTAAATATGGACAAATCTGAGGCTTTAGCAACTATTGAAAAGTTAAGTAGAGAATGGGGTCCAGATTTTCCATTAAAGTGGACGGAGAGTCATTTAAAATACCTAGGTATTTATCTATCGGGGGATCCTAGAAGATTATATAAAGTAAATGTCCCTATTTTGCTCAGTTATACTAAACAAAAATGGCAGAATTTACCATTATCTTTGGGGGGTAGGCTAGCTTTATTTAAAATGATTATATTTCCAAAATGGTTATATGTTTTTCAGTTGATCCCTTTGGAATTAAATAATGGTGATTGGTGAAAGTTACGAACATTAATTACAAAATTTTATTGGGCAGGTAAAAAAACAAAATTATCTTTTGATTTTTTTATTGGGTTCGAGGATGAGAGGTGGTCTAGCTTCGTATTTATAGTTGGGCTTGCTTGTTAAGACATATAAGGGATTGGGTTTTTGAGGATGATTTGTTTACTCCTTTATCTTATGAAAAGGCATTTTTTCATCCATATCATTTACTGTTTTTTATTCAAGTGCCGAGTTCAAGATTACCAGATTTTCTCAAGGGTAATTCTATTTTGATTCCTTTGAAATCAGTTTGGAGTAAAATGTTGAAATTATGGGAGTATTATCCGAACATTATGGATTTTTTTGCCAATTCAGGGAAATGGAGATTTTACCCTGGGTATGACTAATGCAATTTTTCGATCTTGGGCAAATAAAGAGGTTCGGTTTATTGCTCAGATTTTGGATGAGTCTGGGAAGATAAGGAGATTTCCACACCTTTCCTTAATGGTCGGAAGTGGACCAGGATATATGCAATTAGAACATTATGTTGGTCAAATACGAAGAAGGGGTCTTTCTTTGGGTGTTCGTGAAAAGCTTCTCAATTTTTTTAACCAATGTAATGAGGTTCCAATCTCTGTATCTTTGTTGCATAAGTGGTGGTGATGTTTAATTCCAAATAGAACATATGATAGCATCATACAAAAATGGTGTGATGAGTTGGGGACTCAAATATCACTTCAAGATTTTAGTCAAGCTATTCATCGATTGCCTAAAATTATTAAGGGCTATGTCTGGAGGGAATGTACATATAGAGTTTTACAAAGGGCATATTTCTCACAAGTGCAAGAATTTCATGCAGGATTAGTTAATTCTCCCATTTGTATTAAATGTGAGAAAGCTCTGAATACGTTTTCCTTAGCAACAGCAGCAGATGAATCCAGAGACCAATGGGATAGCACACATCTACCAGCAGGTGGAGATAGAGAAACTGATTAACAGGTGGTCCTATTGGCTGGCACGCCTCCTGCATCTTCAGTATGCTCTATCTCCCAGCAGGTGAAGGTCGCTATTCAACTAGCTCCTGGATTCCGGCTAAGACTGAAAGATTCATTTCTCCTGTTGAGGTTTCTCTTCAGTGAGATGGCAATTTTATTTCTCCTGTTGAGGTTTCTCTTCAGTGAGACAGGGGTGTCCGGCTGAACGGTGCTGGCTTTAGAGGTTACACCTGGGCCCCCCCCCAGGTCCCTGTCTCACGCTCCCTCCAATGATAGAGGGTCTGACTGGGTCTCAATTTTTCTTCTTTCCCTTCAGTGTAAAAAAAACCCCAAAACCCCCACAGTGACTGTTAAACAATTCTGCCCTCATAGTGCTGAGCAACCGGCATTTCCCAGCACTATCAACAAAGTTGTGAATATATGTTTTATTTGAACTTCTTTTCTTCAATTCTTTGGATGTGAACCTTCAAACTTCCAAAGAGCTCTTTTCTCCTATACTAATTATTGGACTATCAGGGGATGTTGTTCACGTAGGAGAGGAATGTGTTTCTTCCCAGAGACTGGGGTGACAGGTTACAGTCTCAGGTTTGCCTCCTTCAGTCACCAAGAACAAGAGTATGGGATTCTGTACAGGTTCTAGGATCTATGGTGGTGACTCCACTGGGAACTTCGGCTCACTTTCACTTGAGAACGCTACAGCAGTTGCTTTTGTTCCAGTGGTTCCTGGTGTCTCAAGGCTCCAATTGTAGTATCTAGTAGGCTCCTCAAGCATTGCTCAATATAATTTGGTGGCTCAGCGAGATTAATCTTTTCAAAGGCATGCCTCGGTCTTTGCTGGACTGGCTCAAAGTCGCCAAACATCCCAGGCTGTTGGGTTGGGGGGGCTCAGTGCAAGGAGTCAGTACTCGTTCATTCTTATGGACTGAAGCATGGTCAGGCTACCATTTCAGGAGTTTCAGACCATTCTTCCGGAATGACGATAAAGGTCTTTTAGGACAGTGTTATGATGGTAGTATTTCTCTACAGCTAGGAAAGTATGTGATGTACTTAGTTGGTGAGTAAAGTAATGGTTCTACTTCAATGGGTGGAATCTCATCTTCCTCTTCTGTCAGTGTATCGTTTTACAGGACAGGAAAAGGGTTTAGATAGACTTTCTCACCACAGAATCTGAGCATGGACTGTCTATTGTATGTTAAAAGGTACAGCGCTGTGTACGCCTTTCAGCGCTTTAGAAATAATAAATAGTAATAGTAGTAGTAAAATCTTTTACATCATGGAAATTGGCAACTATTTGCTCAGGCGTTCCAGCTCTTTGTATAAAGGTGAGATGTCCTAGAACTAGACCTCATGACCTCATCTCGAAATTCAAAGCTTCCTAGCTTCTTCAGCAGACGCAGGGAGTGGCAGTCAGAGGGGGTAGTAGCGTTGCTTCTTTCTCGCCTCTGATTTCTCTTTTTAAGTGTTTTCCCCTGGCTGATGATTGGATGGATTTACCTTCACAAGCTCAAGGGCACAGTAATTAGAGAATCTCCGGATTGGCTGCACCATCCTTGCTATGCGGATCTGATGAGTCTTTCGACAGCCGAACTGTTGAGATTCCTGGTATCTCCAGATTTACTCACCTAGGGTCCAATCAACATGGATATTCGTCCTACTTTGATATGACGACGTAGTGTTTGAAAAGTCATGGCTGAAGTGTAAGTTATGCGAAGCAGGTTATTTCTTCTTTTCTCCAGGCGATACAGACGTCTTTACCTGTGGCTTATGCTTCCTTTTGGAGGCTTTTCCTTTCTTGGGTACTTCTCAACGTTGGCACCCTTCCAGAGTTCTATGTTTTATATTCTTTCTTTCTTTGGCACAAGCGTATTGCCAAGGGCTTAGTGTTCAATTCCCTTCAGCTTCAAGTGGCAATCTTAGCTTGTTACAAGGGCTAGGTATCTCGCTCTTCGCTTACTTTTCAGCTTCATGTAGTTCAGTTCCTAAAAGGAGTACAGTATATTCGTACACCTCTTAAGAAGCCCTGTCCAGAGTACAGTCTTAAGGTACTTCTTCGCAGTTTACAGAAGGCTTCGTTTCAACCTTATCTTTTGAGACTCTAAAAGGCTGTGACGTTGAACACGATGTTTCTTGTGGCCATGGCTTCAGCTCAGCGGTTTTCTGAGTTGCAGGCCTTGTACAGCGGAGATTCTTATTTCTGATTTACAAATTCAGGGGTGTCAGTTTGGACAGTACCACAATTTCTTTCTAAGGTGGTGTCATCCTTTCTTTTATACTGCTCTCACTTTTCCTTCTTTCTGGGAGGAGGAATGGGGAGGCGAGCTTTTCTTCACTTTGTTTTTTAAAAGTGCGTAGCATTCTCCGCAATCTGTAGGTTTCTAACGACTTTTAGTCGTTTATATCACCTCTTTGTATTTTTCAAGAAACGTGACAAACGTATGGCAGTGTCCAAAGTCTCCATCGCTCGAAGGGTCCAGGAAGACATTCTTTATGCTTACTTGATGGCAGGGAAGCGGTTAGCGGAAGAACTTCATGACCATTCAGCCAGATCATGACCATTCAGCCAGAGCCAGGCTACTTGGACTCAGTCCAGAGGTTTTTTTCCTTGGAGAAATTTTGTCATGCGTCTTACTTGGTCTTCCAAGAATACTTTATCTCAGCATTATCGGTTGGATGTGGGGGTGCATGCGGAGGCTGCGTTTAGTGCTTCAGTTGTTGCGGAGGCGGCATTTGCTTCCCACCCAGATTGAGGATTGCTTTGCTACATCCCATTGGTCTCTGGATTCATCTGCTGCTGTTGCTAAGGAAGGAAAAATTATGTTCTTACCTGTTAATTTTCTTTCCTTTAGATGCAGTAGATGAATCCAGAGCCCCACCCTTCCTGGATATTGACTGTCGGTTTTTTCTTTTCCAACTTTCAAAGTCTGTTATTATTGATAGTTGTATTCTGTATTATTACCTTTTGAAATTTGTTATGGGAAAGAAGTTTTTTACATGCTAAGCATATTGATGGTTACGGATGCTTGGGCAAGGAGCAATGCTGAAGATGCAGGAGGCATGCCAGCCAATAGGACCACCTGTTAATCAGTGTCTGTATCTCCACCTGCTGATAGATGTGTACTATCCCATTGGTCTCTGGATTCATCTGCTGCATCTAAAGGAAAGAAAATTAACAGGTAAGAACATAATTTTTCCATCTCATGCATTGTGGCAGTGTCCTTTTATTAAGTCATTCTGGTCTGCCATCCTATTATATTTAGATTCATTATGGGATTGTCAATTAATGGAGTCTCCAAGGGGGGTGTTATTTGGTAAAGCTGCTGCTTGTGGGGTATATGGACAAGGAAGATGTATTTTATTTCAAAAGGCATGCATGATTGGTCACAAATGTAGTTTGCAATATTGGTTACAGAAAGATCCTCCTAGTTTTTGGCATTGGAGGAATCAACTTCATTGTTTAATTTTGTTTGAAGTTAGGGATGTTTGTAGGTTTCCAAGACGTACACGGGTTTTGTTTTGTTTTTTAAATTTTGGGACCCATATATTCAAAATCTTTCCTCTAGAGCATGAAGTATGATTATATTAATATGTTAATATTTTACATTGAAGCTTTGGAAACATTTATAACTTTGTAATACCTTGTAATATGTGTCATCTTCCATTCAAAAGGGGGGGGAATTGGGGGATGTAGGGGTAGGATGAAATAGGTCATATTGAAATGTATATTGAAAGAATGATAAATTTCATTTTATATTATAGTTTTATTAATTACTTCAATACAATGTGAATAGGAGGGGAAAAGGAAGGGGGAAGGGAGGTGGGGGTAGGAGGGGGTTGATTTGGGTCATACGGAAATATATTTTGAAGGAATGATAGAAATATGTATGTAAATATTATAATTGTGAATCTATTTGAAATGAAATCTATTTGTATTATATTATATTTAATTATTTCCTTCAATAAAATGTTATAAATTAATATTAAAAGTTGCTTACTTGACTTACCAATAGATCAGCCCTTTTTTTATGAACACAGATGCTGTATGTGTGTTACACACTCAACAGCTGTCTCATTAAAAAAGCCCCCCCCCCCCCATTGAAGACAGCCTTCCTCAATGTCTCCTGACGAGAGGCACCAGGGACTAACCCCCCCCCTCCATGCCAGTGAAATGATGCCCACTCCCTCCTGCTATGCAGAACTCCTGTCCCTACGCAAGAAAAAATTGGCAAGACAGATGCCCACTCCCTATTGCCACCAGGTACGCCCTCAAACACCCCCGTACCTTTGTCAGAAGTCAGGAGCAGGAGAGAAGCTCAGTCCCTCCTGCTCTGAGGCTCACCAGTCCAAAATGGCAGATCTTCCCCAGCCCTCAGACGCCTTAGGCTCCTCCCTCTGTATCCTGGGAGAGGCCTTAGGTGTCTGAGCCAATCAGGGCCTTAGGCCCCTCCCCATATATCACAAGATGCACCAGGGAGGGGAATGCTCACCATTTTGGAGTGGCGGGCCTCAGAGCAGAAGGAACCAAGCTTCCTTCCTGCTCCTGACTTCTAACAAAAGTACTAGGGGGGAGTTTGGTGGAGCATATGGTGGCAGGAGGGGGGGTTGGCTTGGCAGGTGTGGGGTAGGGGGGTCAGTCCCCAGTGCCTGTTAATTGGGGGGAGGTGAGGGAGGGCCATCTTTGGCAGGGGGAGGCGTTTGTGCATTTGTAACACATGGACAACATCTGTGTCCATTAAAAAAAAAAAAAAAAAAGGTTTCCTGCCCTGAACAGCTGAGTGACAGGAGGCTGCTTTGGTGCTTCATCTGTCTGGTCATCCCCTGCCAGCTTTGCACATTGGCAAGATCAGACGGGGATTACGATGAACCTCCACTCAAATCATTTATATTCAAACTTTTTTGTGCATCCAATAACTCTTTTGGAATTGGAGCGGACTGACCCCGTTTAGTGCATCTGGTTCTTATAGTCTTGCTGTTCTTGGGGAGTTAAATCTCAAATTCTTAATTTAAAGGTCATTGAGAACAAGTGCAGCTTTTGACATGATCTGCCTTATCTTATTTGGGAGTCTTTTCCACACTAGTGTTCTAACCGTCATTTCAGACAAATACTTGTACAGAATAGCAGCCTAATCTAAACATCGATGAGCAATTACTAGAAATATTGAGAAACTGTGTGAGTTCAGTGGAATTTAAACCATGAAGGTTTTAAACACTAAGGACTCCTTTTGCTAAGCTACGGTAAGCAGTAGTGCGTGCTTACCACAGCATAAAAGGGCTTACCTAAGGGGGTTACTCAGGCATCTCGTGTAATCTGCACACACAAACCGCACTGCACATGCTAATTGTAACATCAGTATGCATAGGGTTACCAAATAGCTCCAGAAAAAGAAGAACAGAGTTTTATTTCCACTGAAAGCAATGGAAATAAGGAGGACAGATAGAGATATGATAGTCGTTTAAATACCTGTGTAATTTAAATGCGCATGAGGAAAGGAAACTCTGCAATGCGAGGGCATAGGATGAAGTTAAGAGGTGATAGGCAACGGAGTAATCTAAGGAAATACTTTGTTACGGAAAGGGTGGTAGATGCGTGGAACAGTCTCCTGGAGAAGTTGTGGAGACAGAGACTGTGTCTGAATTCAAGAAGGCCTGGGATAGGCATGTGGGATCTCTCGGAGAGAGATAGAATTAATGGTTACTGCAGATGGGCAGACTAGATGGGCCATTTGGCCTTTATCTGCCGTCAAGTTTCTATGTTTCTAGACTGAGACATCCATTTGTATTCCACTATTGCCAACTAATTGTTCATAACAGATTACATACAAAGAACCGGATTAATTAACTAGGATGTAAATTTCTCTGTTACTGCCCCAATGCTATGGAATTCTTTACCTCAACTTCTTCGTGATGAACAACAATTAGATAAATTTAAAACAGGCTTAAAGACTTTCCTATTCCGTGATGCTTTTATTTCTGCTTAGTAGCTAACTCTCAGTCATCTTCACTCGTTCATCATCACAAATTTTATTCTAATGACTTTTCCCTTCCCAAATGTTATTTTCCCATCCCCTCTTTCTCCCTTTTCTCTCTACATTGTAACTTTACCCTTCCCTAAACCTCTTCCCTCACAATCAAGTTTGTCTAGTCTATGTCTTAATATACACTATCTGTACCTCTAAATGTAGATTATTTTAACTCCCCTTCCCTATTTAATTTATATTTTTATTGTAATGTACACCGGCCAGATATTTATTTGATGGTCGGTATAGTAAAACCAAATAAACTTGAAACTTGAAACTTGATGTACATATAGAACAAGATATTATCCCAATCATTCACTACTAAGATTCAATTTCCAAATTAAGAAAGTTCTGAGCACTTTTTAAAGATTGTAAGCATTACTGTAGATTATATTTGAATTGGCAAGATAGACCACACAATTTTAGAGATACAATTCCCTTTAAACAAACATTATAATATTGTCCATCCAATGACCTGCAAATTAAATTGTTCATATATTTATATTTTAAACAGCAAAACTTAAACATGACTCTGGCTTTGATTGGCAACCAGTATGATGGTGTAATTCTATCTGATTTTCTTAGTTTATAAATTAACCAAACAACTGAATTCTGTACTGTCTGCAAACGTTTAATCAAATACTTAGGAATTCCTAGATGAACTGTTACAGAAATCTAGTTTATTTAATATTAGGGATTCTACAACCAATCTAAATTTATCTTGTTGCAAACATTTCCCAATACTTCTAAGATTCTAATAAGATACAATTAATCTGAGTTTCCATAGTCAGTTTGCTATCTAGAATAATTCCTAACAGCTTTAAAGATGATTCTAACTTGTAAGGAATTATATCTACTTTAAGAATTAAATCTTCCCTTTGTATGTCTTTAGAACCAATGAATAAAAATTTAGTTTTATCTTTGTTCAATTTCAAGTATGAAACACTCATCCAATCTGTATTCAAGTGAAAACACTGAAATTTTCTGATTAATATCTTCTAATATGTCATCCAGTTGAAACAGGACAGTAATATCATCAGCTTAGCCTGCCACCTCTAATTTTTTCCTTAGTGATGAGAGTAATATATTAAACTAGTCTTTAAGCCCGTTACATTAACGGGTGCTAGAATAGATGTCTTTCTCTCTCTCTCTCTCTCCTTGGCTGCTTTCTGTCTGTCTTTCTTTCTTTCTGTCTCTTTTTTCTCCACTGTCCACTACCACCCCTTGCCAGCTCCCCCTGTCCAGCAGTAGCCCTTCTCCCTTTTATGTCCCCCGTGTCCAGCAGCACCTCTTCTGTGCTCCCCCTGTCCCTCTTCACTGCTCCCCAGTCCATCAGCACCTCTTCTGTGCTCCCCCTGTCCCTCTTCACTGCTCCCCAGTCCATCAGCACCTCTTCCGTGCTCCCCCTGTCCCTCTTCCATTCCCCCCCGGTCCATCAGCACCTCTTCTGTGCTCCCTCTGTCCCTCTTCCATTCCCCCCCGGTCCATCAGCACCTCTTCTGTGCTCCCTCTGTCCCTCTTCCCTGCTCCCCGGCCCATCAGCGCCCCTTACCTGCTCCCCCTGTCCAGCATGTTCGTTTGCAGCCTCTTTCCTGTTCCCCCGTCCATCAGCACCTCTTCCGTGCTCCCCCTGTCCCTCTTCCCTGCTCCCCGGCCCATCAGCACCTCTTTTGTGCTCCCCCTGTCCCTCTTCCCTTCCCCCCAGTCCATCAGCACCTCTTCCGTGCTCCCCCTGTCCCTCTTCCCTGCTCCCCAGTCCATCAGCGCCCCTTACCTGCTCCCCCTGTCCAGCATGTTTGTTTGCAGCCTCTTTCCTGTTCCCCCGTCCATCAGCACCTCTTCCGTGCTCCCCCTGTACCTCTTCCCTGCTCCCCGGCCCATCAGCGCCCCTTACCTGCTCCCCCTGTCCAGCATGTTCGTTTGCAGCCTCTTTCCTGTTCCCTCGTCCATCAGCACCTCTTCCGTGCTCTCCCTGTCCCTCTTCCCTGCTCCCCAGCCCATCAGTGCCCCTTACCTGCTCCCCCTGTCCAGCATGTTCATTTGCAGCCTGATGAGGATAGTGGCCAGCTGTAGCGAACCTCGCAGGCCACTATGCACCTCAGTAGCAAGTTCCTTCTGACGCGATCGCGTACATCAGAGGAAACTTGCTACTGAGATGCTGAGCGGCCTGCGAAGTTTGTTACAGGCGGCCGCTATTCTCACCAGGCTCCTTTGAAGAGCGGCGTCGGCAGCGGTACTGGGTGGCGATGATGCGGCTCTGGCGCCGCTGGGAGAGAGCTTGCCTGCAGCTTCCTCCAGCAGCAGCGGTTGGTGAGTGAGGGCAGGAGGAAGGGAGTGGCTAGAGTGTTCCCTGCCACCGGGTTCTAAAATGGAACACGGCCACGGATCACACACCACGGCGGCAGGGAACACGAAACCCTTAGGGTTTTATTATATAGGATAAAATAGGAGATAAAGGAGAACCCTGCGCCCCCCCCCCCCCCCGATGGTGACAACCACTTTTCTGATAGGACTTCTTGCATCTTGATTCTATAGGATCTGAATGACAGAAACACTTGAAACCAAGTCAGTACATTTCCAACTAATCCTATGTTATTTAAAATATTAAGAAGGACATTATGATCTACTAAATCAAATGTACTTGAAAGATCCAGTTGCACAATAAGAGTCCATTTTCCCTTGTCCAAATATGATTTTAATAATAATAGTTTATTTTTATATACCACCAAACCATCAGTTCATGGCGGTTCACAATAATAATACACTGGGCATTAAAAGTACAAGGTTATACAGCAATATTAAAAATGGAAATGACACAAATCTAAGTAATACAACACTAAGCAAAGAAATAGCAGCATCCGAAAAAGTATTAAAAAATGGAATTCGGCTGATAATACAAATTCATCAAATAATCAATTAGAAACTTAAATGCATTACTAAAGGTTATAAATTAAAATCAATTCTATGTTTCATGTTTTTTAAATAGATAAGTTTTAAGATCTTTCCGAAATTGATAATAGGAAAGGGATGGGGAAATACGAACGTTCAAACATGAATTCATGACTCCAGCCTGGAATGCCAAGGTTCTATCTAAAAAAATGTTATAATGGAAAAGAGAACCAACCTGGTCTTCAAATGTTTTTTAAAATATCTAAAATGGGAAGGGAGATATGAAGGTGCTAGACCAAATAAAATCTTCAGATACAGCTGAATTTGAAGCGTTTGATAATATAAGCTAATATGATCATGTTTTTTAAGATTAAAAATCAGGTGGACTGCTGTGTTTTGTATAATTCTCAATCGACTGATTGTTTTTTATAGGAACCCAAATAAATGATATTACAATAATCTAATACTGAGAGAATAGATGATTGTACCAAGATTTTAAAAGACGTAAAGTCGAAGTATTTCCTTATGGAGCGCAACTTCCAAAGGATAATAAAACATTTATTGATCATTAAATCAGTATGAGCTCTAATAACAATGTTAATAATGTGTCCATATTATGCTGAAAATGGAATCCAAATTGAGACAACTGCAGTACAGGCAGTCCCCAGGTTAAGAACTGGTTCCATTTTTTAAACCGTTCTTAAGTTGAATTTGCATGTAACTTGGATCCTAGTGTTGTTTCCACCGTCTCTACCTCCTTGAGGCCCCCTCTTGCATCCCCTTCCATCCATCCATCCCACTGTTCCCTCTCCACCACCACATTCAACATTACTCCCTCTCAACTCTCTCTTTCCCATGTATCTCTACCTCAATCCTCTCCCACCACCATGCCCAATAATTCTCTCTCCCTCCCTATGTCCAACAATTCGCCTCTTTCTTCTTCTCCCCATGTGCACCATCTCTCTTTCCCTCTCTGACACCCAATTCTCCCTTTCTATTCCCCTTCTCACCTCAGCATCTCTTTCTCTCACTACCTCTATTCTTCCATCTTATGGCTCATGCTCCCCCTTCCCTCCATTGTGTGTCCCAAGTTCATGCCCCCTCCCAGTGCACCCCTCTCCCTCCCGAGTCCTCTCCCTCCCTCCCTTCATTCTGTGCCTCAAGTTCCTCCTTCTTCCTGCCGCAGTCATTTCTCTACACAAAACTGAGGACAGCGGCTCCTATGCACAGCCCTTGGCTGAGCTGGAAGCCTTCACTTTGATGTGGGAGGAGCTAGGAAAGGTTTCCGGCTCAGCCGCGGGACACATAGGAGCTGCTGCCCATGGCTTTGTGCAGAGAAACAACTGCGGCAGGAAGGAGGAGGGAGCCGGCCAGAAGGTAAACACCTGCTGGAGGAAGGCGCATACTTGAGGCACAGAATGGAGGGAGGGAGAGAGAGGGGCTCGTTGGAACTCGGGAGGGAGGGAGAGGGGCAAGTTGGGACCTCCATTCGGTCTTTCTCAGTATGGCAATTCTTAGGCTGTAATTTAGTTGAGATACATAACATTGTGCTTATTAACCACATAACCAGAAGTTCAATGCGGTATACAAAAAGTTACAAAAGTAAACATGTTACATAGAATAAGATAATTCATTAAACAGTACAAAAAGTTACAATAATCTCATGGGGGTAGAAGAATTAATAGAGCCATAATTCTGAAACTTCTGGATTTAGGGCCCCTTATTCAATCATGGTAGTGAGAATCAATGCAGCAAATGTAACACAGCCTAGAGGAACTGAATGGGCTGTGTCATTTGCTGTGTGGGACTCACTACCAAGGCTTTGCAAAAAGGGCCCTTAAAGAAGAGCTTATAGCTTGGAGTTGACATAATGTAAAAAAAACGTTTTGCCAGATCATTATTAGAACTTTTAACACTTGTCTGTTCAACCCAACATTTTTCAGCATAAAGACACCTGTACCAGGGACAGTTCCATTTGTGTCATTTAGCTGGACACCACATATATGCACTTACCTTTAATACAGATTTCCAAACTCATAGCAACATGTCAGGTTGAACAGACAAGAGAAGTCTAGGTGTGTACATATTTGCAAAACCCACCTTTTTATACCTCTATTCAAATAATAATTAGTTGAGCCGACCGGCTTCCCCACTACCCTTCTTTTATTTGTAACTGGTACTGTAGTAGGACATTGCGTCTTTTGTTTATGTTCCAGGAAAGAAAAGCCCCAAAGCACTTCGCTTGTTAGTGCCTTCAATGAGACAGCCAAATGTGCAAAATGGAAGTGATCATTGGCTTGCAGGCATCCCACTGTCTGAAAAAGTGGCACATGCGGAATCCAGTCATATAACTTCAGATCAAACAGCATACCAAGCTGTAAAATAAATATCAGGATTTTCCATTTATGGACCACATATCACCTAGAATGCAGTTGTCAGATTTGACAGATGAAGCTTAAATTTCCATACCCCTGCCATGCCAACTATAACCCCCCTGCACCTAACAAACAGGAACACTTCATTGCCAGGGACCAGCCAGAAATTTCTTTGCCTTAACACATAGTTCTGGCCTGTGCCTAGGTTCTTTCTTTTCCCTTGCAAAGAAAGAGTTAACCTCCATGACCCAAATGTAAAGAGCCATTTTAAAGATGCTGAAAACTGCTTTTAAATCCTAGTGCTCAAGGATTTCCTTTGTCGCCATCTGTTCCATGCCTCGGGTGTTGTTTCTGTGCCTGGAGGATTATGTCTTTACAGTATTCCCATTTGTAAACCTACAGTAATACACTTTAGTACATTCTCTACTGTAATTTCCACATTTTTCAAGTGATTTTACTCCAAGCAGACATTACAAAGCAACTTATAAAAAGGGCTGAACAGGAGAGGGGCCCTTTTGCCTGGCAGTAGCAAAGGAAATATTTTTAGGTTATGTGAAACATAGAAACATGGTGGCAGATAAAGGTCAAATGGCCTTCTAGTCTGCACCTCTGCAGTAACCATTATCTCTTCCTCTAAACCCAGGCTTTCTTGAAATCAGACAGTCTCTGTTCTCCACCACCTCTACCGGGAGACTGTTCCACGCATCTTCCACCCTTTCCGTAAAAAAGTATTTCCTCAGATTACTCCGGAGCCTATCACCTCTTAACTTCATCCTATGCCCTCTCATTACAGAGTTTCCTTTCAAATGAAAGAGACTTGACTCATTCACATTTATATTACATAGGTATTTAAACGTCTCTATCATATCTCCCCTCTCCCGCCTTTCCTCCAATGTATACAGATTGAGGTCTTTAAGTCTGTCCCCATACGCCTTATCAAGAAGACCACATTCCATTTTAATAGCCTTTCTCTGGACTGACTCCATCCTTTTTAATATCTTTTCGAAGGTGCGGCCTCCAGAATTGTATACATTATTCTAAAAGACAGGGGCATCAATACCTTCTTTTTCCTACTAGCCATACCTCTCCCTATGCAACTTTCTAGCTTTTACCATCACCTTTTTAACCTGTTTGGCCACCTTAAGATCATCACATACAGTCACACCCAAGTCCCACTCTTCTGTCATACACATAAGTTCTTCACCCCCTAAACTGTACCGTTCCCTCTGGTTTTTGCAGCCCAAATGCATGACCTTGCATTTCTTAGCATTAAATTTTAGCTGCCAAATTTTAGACCATTCTTCAAGCTTCACCAGGTCTTTCTTCATGTTATTCACACCATCCGGCATGTATACTCTATTGCAGATTTTGGTATCATCCGCAAAGAGGTAAATCTTACCCGACAACCCTTTATCAATATCAAGTCTAGGAAACAAAATGGGGGAACTAGAGACAATAGCAAGACATGACATATTGGATATCATTGGCATAACAGAAACATGGTGGAATGAAGAAAACAAATGGGACACAGTACTACAGGGATACAAGCTGTATAGAAGAGATCGAGTAGGGCAGAAAGGTGGAGGTATTGCTCTATATGTTAAGGAGGGACTAGAGTCTGTTGAAATGGTTACAACAGAAATGAAAGAGAAGCTTGAGTCACTCTGGATCAAGATTCCTGGTCAATATGGCGCAGATACGAAAATTGGCCTTTACTATCGTCCCCCAGGACAGGCGGAGGAAACTGACTCAGAAATGATGGAGGAAATCAAACAAGAATGCAAGACAGGCAATATAATTATATTGGGAGACTTCAATTTCCCAGGGATAGACTGGAAACTAGCAACCTCCAACTGCGGCAAGGAGGCCAAGTTCCTGGAGGTGCTAGGGGATTGCTTCCTGGAACAAATGGTAAAAGAGCCGACAAGAGGCAACGCCACCTTGGACTTGGTCCTAAATGGCCTCACGGGACCGATAACAGAAGTGGAAGTCGTGGTTCCACTGGGAACGAGTGATCACAATGTAATTAACTTTAAACTTGACATCGGGAAAGGGAAACATGCCAAAACCTTAACCACCACCTTGAACTTTAAAAAGGGTAAATACGATCACATGAGAGCCATGGTAGAAAAACGACTCGAAAAGAAGGTGGACAAACTTAAAACGGTAGATCAGGCATGGTCCCTACTGAAAAATACTATCACAGAAGCACAAGATCTCTACATTCCGAGGATTTCCAAAGATCGGAGATCAAAGAGCAAAAGAGAACCGGCATGGCTTACCAAACAGGTGAAGGAAGCCATAAAAGAAAAGAAGGACTCTTTCAAAAAATGGAAATACATAAAGACAACCGAAGCCTGGAACAAACATAAAGATGATCAGAAGAAATGTCACAAGGCGGTGAGGGATGCAAAACAGGAATATGAGGAAAAAATAGCCCAGGAGGCCAAAAACTTCAAGCCCTTCTTTAGATACGTGAAAGGGAAAAAACCTGCAAAAGAGGCAGTCGGACCCTTGGACGACCAGGGAAGAAAAGGGTACATCAAGGAAGATAAACAAATCGCAGACAAACTAAATTCCTTCTTTGCGTCCGTCTTTACGAAGGAGGACACCTCAACAATACCTGAAGCGGAGAAAGTGTTTGCAGGAGAAATAGAAGACAGCCTCACCACAGTTGAAGTGGACTTAGACCAGATATACTATCAGATCGACAAACTTAAAAGTGACAAATCCCCTGGACCGGATGGAATTCACCCGAGAGTCTTAAAGGAATTGAAGGTTGAAATCGGAGAGTTATTGCAAAAACTTGCAAACCTGACAATCAGAACTGGACAGATACCGGACGACTGGAGGATAGCGAACGTCACCCCAATTTTCAAAAAAGGATCGAGAGGGGAACCGGGCAACTATAGACCTGTGAGTCTTACGTCTGTCCCCGGCAAGATGGTTGAAGCACTGATCAAGGATAGCATGGTCCGGCACTTGGACGCACACGACTTGATGAAACCCAGTCAACATGGATTCAGGAAAGGGAAATCATGTTTGACGAATTTACTCCAATTTTTTGAGACCGTGAACGAGCAAATTGATAGTGGGAAGCCGGTGGACATAATATACTTGGACTTCCAGAAAGCGTTCGACAAAGTTCCACACGAAAGACTTCTCAGGAAACTACAAAGCCATGGCATAGAGGGGGATATACAAAGATGGATAGGCAAATGGCTGGAAAACCGAAAGCAGAGAGTGGGCATAAATGGGAAGTTCTCCGACTGGGAGAAAGTGACTAGTGGTGTACCCCAGGGCTCGGTACTTGGGCCGATCCTTTTTAATATTTATATCAATGACCTGGAGGAAGGAACATCCAGTGAGATCATCAAGTTTGCAGACGATACAAAACTATGCCGGGCGATCAGATCGCAGGAGGATAGAGAGAAACTCCAGAGCGACTTGTGTCGGTTAGAAACATGGGCGGAGAAATGGCAGATGAAGTTCAATGTGGAGAAATGCAAGGTAATGCATTTAGGCAATAAGAATAAGGAATACGAGTATACAATGTCAGGTGCAACTCTGGGGAAGAGTGAACAAGAAAAGGACCTGGGTGTACTGATAGATAGGACCCTGAAGCCGTCGGTACAATGCGCGGCAGCGGCAAAGAAGGCAAATAGAATGTTGGGCATGATAAAGAAAGGAATCTCGAGTAGATCGGAGAAAGTTATAATGCCGCTTTATAGGGCAATGGTCAGACCGCACTTGGAATACTGCGTCCAACATTGGTCTCCCTACCTAAAGAAGGATATAAAACTGCTGGAGAGGGTGCAGAGACGAGCAACAAAACTGGTGAAGGGTATGGAGAAACTGGAATACGAGGACAGACTTATAACACTAGGATTGTTCTCCCTTGAGAAAAGGAGACTGCGTGGGGATATGATCGAGACCTTCAAAATACTGAAAGGAATCGACAAAATAGAGCAGAGAAGATTATTTACATTGTCCAATTTGACACGGACTAGAGGACATGAAATGAAGCTAAGGGGGGACAGGTTCAGGACTAATGTCAGGAAGTTCTGCTTCACTCAGAGAGTGGTTGACACCTGGAATGCCCTCCCAGATGAGATTATTGCGGAATCGACCGTCCTAGGCTTCAAGAGCAAACTAGATGCATATCTCCTTAAGAGAGGCATGTAAGGATATGGTGGACTATAAATTACGACAGGTGTACACCTGCCAGGGCCTCCGCGTGTGCGGATCGCCGGACTTGATGGACCGAAGGTCTGATCCGGAGATGGCATTTCTTATGTTCTTATGTTCTTATATCGTTTATAAAAATGTTAAAAAGAAGAGAACCATGAGGCACACCACTGGTAACATCCCTTTCCTCAGAGCGATCTCCATTGATCACTACCCTCTGTCGCTTTCTGCTCAACCAATTCCTGACCCAACCTGTCACTTTGGGACTTATCCCAAGGGCACTCAGTTTATTTATTAGATGTCTGTGTGGAACACTGTCAAAAGACTTTGCTAAAATCTAAATACACCACATCTAGCTCACTCCCTCTGTCCAATTCTTTGGTCACCCAGTCAAAGAAATTGATGAGATTTGTCTGACAAGACCTACCTCTAGTGAATCCATGTTTCCTTCGGTCTTGTAATCCACAGGATCCCAGAAACTTGACCATTCTCTATTTTAAAAGCATTTCTATTAATTTGCTTACTACAGAAGTCAGGCTTAACGTCCTGTAATTCCTTACTTCCACTTTAGTGGAGAGGAGCCACATCCATCCTTCTCCAGTCCTCCGGTATCTCTTCCAATTCTAGAGAAGCATTGAAAAGGTCAGCCAGCGAAGCCATCCTTGAATGTACACCATCCGGCCCCATTGATTTGTCCTCTTTCAGTTTAGCTCGCTCCTCACAAACACAATCTTCTGAAAATCAATCTACCACACCTCTATCACTATTTGCATTTGTCTATTTGCAGCAGTTGTAGTAGCCACAAAAGGTTTTGGAATTCTACTGAAATCCTTATGTCTAATAATAGATTTTTAAGAAATATATACCGTACTTGACTAAAAACCTGAAGTCTGTGTACTAAATATTGGTGGACTTTTACAAAGGTGCACTGCCAAGTAATGCACCTTTGTTTAAAGGACCTGCTTATTCCCTATAAAGATAAAACTGGAATAACTCATTAGCACGTTTGCTGAGTCCGTACATATCTGTAAGAAAGCTAAAATTTCCTGGAGGAAAAGTCCATAGTCTGTTATTGAGAAAGACATGGGGGAAGCCAATGCTTACTCTGGATCGGTAGCATGGAATGTTGCTACTCTTTGGGTTTTGGCCAGGTACTAGTGACCTGGATTGGCCACCATGAGAATGGGCTACTGGGCTTAATGGTCTGACCTAGTAAGGCTATTATGTTCTTAAGATCTGCAAACAAACAATTTCTTGTAATTCCATCTCACAAGGAATTCGTTTATGATCATGTCAGAGATGCAATTTTCTCTGTTATTGGCCCTGGAACTCCCTACTGTTAACGCTTAAATCAGTAATTTCTCTATCACATTTTGTAGTTCTTTTCCCAAACCTTAATTTCTAATCTAATATTTGTGAGTCGCTCTATGCCTAAATAGGTTCAAGGCGACGTATAGTACAATTTGAAAAATGCAGAGAGGAGAGGTGGAAGGTCTTCTAGAAATGAGGTAGAGAGGAGAAATTAGCGGAAGATTTTTCATTGAACAATCGCAATCTCAGTCTGTGCAGGTTACTGATTGTCAGTGGAATGTGATGCCCCGAAGAGAAGGGTTTTCAGTTTTTTCCTAAATTTGAGATAGCTGGGTTTGGTTTTGATTGCTGTAGGGAGGTGGTTCCAGGTTTTTGCGCCAAGGTGGGTGATGTGCTGAATGTGCGCTTGTATTTTATTCCTTTATTTGTGTTTGATGTTGATTTTATTATAATTTCTTTTAGATTGTAAGCCGCCCTGAAGGTTTCCCCTAGGAATGGGGTAGTAAATTTTAAAGAAACTTGGAAGCACATCAGACTCATTGAGATTACCTGATGTTTGTTCACTGTAATCATTATGGCTGTGAAGCTTAACAGGATGCAGCTGTACTGATCAACACAAATCCATTTTGCTGAAGACATGATTTGATTTTTTTAAAAATACATTTATATACAGTGGTACCTTAGTTTACGAGCATAATTCATTCCAGAAGCATGCTCGTAAGCCAAAGCACTCGTATATCAAAGCAAAGTTCTCCATAGGCCATAATGAAGATTCATTCTACAACCAAAGTTTGCTATGGTGGCCCAGGGGTGGGTATCTGCCTGTGGGTCCTGCAGCCCTTTCAGCGTGGTGGCTTCCTTCCCTCGGGGTCCCCGTGTAGTTGCCCTCCACCAGCGCCTCCCAGCTTCCAATTTAAGCTGGCTGCCATCCTGCAGAAGCATGCGCAGGACCTCTCAACTCCCGAGTCAAACTGGCCGCCGCCCCGACAACACGCACACCACGTACAAGCATGCAGGACGTCCTGTGACTTGGATTGTTAGACTCGAATTAAGCTGTAACTGTGCATGAGCAACCTTGAGACATGTCAGAACATGCATAGACTTGTTTCAACACGCTTGCTACTTTTGTTCATACTCAGGTAGATAAATTATTGAATGCCATTCATAAATACATTCTTTTCAAAAAGAAGATGAAGAAACTGGTTCCATCTTCTATTCTTAGACTGCATGAAAATATTTGCTATCAGAACTGTAGACAAGAATGAAGACACATCATGATTTTCATTAGGGATAGGAATGGGGGAAACTTTTCTTTCATTTTTCACTTAGCTCACAGTTGTACGAGGGTTGTAAACCGTGCCGAGCTCTAGAATTATGGAGAGGATGCGGTTTAAACTTAAGGTTTAGTTTAGTTTAGTATCTTCTTTTTTTCATGTTTCATTTGATCTTTATAGCTCTTCTTCTGATGTCACTTCCTGGGCCCACATCTAGGAAGTGACATCGGAGTAAGAGCCAACGCCTGTGCATCAGCAGCTTGGGGGTTGCTGCTTGCGCCAGGAATGTTACAGCGGTATGGGGGAAGGGAAGCGGCGCACTTACGTCAGGAGGGGGTGGGGCGCAACCTTCCTGGCACCTCTCATCCTCGCTTACCCCACTGTCTCTCAATGTCCATGGTCCATGTCCCTGATGCTCATCTTGAGACATTCAAGGAGAACGAGAGCGTACTCGGAGGAGCAAGATGAGTACAATAAAACCTTGGATTGCGAGTGTTTTCCAAGACGAGCAAAATTGATCAATGAGCGTTGTCTTGCAATACGTGTACGTATATGCATGTCATCATCATAGCTGAGCACAATACAAGTATGCACAACGTATGTGCATCGCTGAGCGCAGCACAAGCATCATAACTTCAAGCATGGGTGGCAAGTACATGTGTGTGCCCATGCGAAGGGACGAGGAGGTGGCAGCGCAACCCGCATGCGTGGGAGACGCAGGAAGTTTCCTTGTTTTTAAAACTCCGGCCCTGCCTTGGTCCCTGGGAGTTCCCAGCTTCTCTTTCTTTCTTTTTTATTTTTTTCTTTCCTTGCTAATTTCTGCCTGTGAATGAGTGTCCTTTGTGTTAACCTGGCTAATTCAAGAAGAAGTCCGTACGTCACGTGACGCGCCTCGTGATTGGTCAGCGCCCCGTTGGCGTTTCGCTATAAGTGGCCGTGCGGAAGCCAAAGCAGCATGAGGCGGGTTTCTTAGGTTGTCCTGCTCCTCACATGCACCCTCGGCCCACAAAACGCCCCCACCCCCTGTCCCCCCTCGCAGTCGGCATTCAGCAGCATGTGACGAGAACGGCACCGAGTTTGGCGCCTTCCCTCCCCATTAAATTTAGCCCTCCCCCCCGGCTCATTCATGCAGTCGCAGCTACCTCCTCTCCAAAGCGGAGGTTGCTCTACATCCTTCGCGTGAAAGGAGTGAATAACATTCCACAACATGTACGCAATACAAACGTGCACAATCTACCCGCAGTACAAGTGCGCACATATCCCTCACCCCAGCCACGATTTTATTCAAAAGTAAAGTGCAGGTTATTTGTTTAACTGCATATATTTTTATTTTATACAGTACAGTATTTTGTATTAAAATTTTGGGGTTGTGGAACGAATTGTCTGAGTTTCCATTATTTCCTATGGGGAAATTCGCTTTGATATACGAGTTCTTTGGATTGCAAGCATGCTTCTGGAACGAATTATGCTCGCAAACCAAGGTTTGACTGGACTTCCATCAGGATATACTGGGCTTCGAACGCCCTACTACTAAGAACATGATGGGGAACTATATCTAGGGGGCTGATTTGTGAAAGTGACTTACAATATATTGACTTATTTATGGATTTTGAATGAAAACATATACATAATTTTTTGTTCATTTTTTGCACTTTAGCCATTTATCATATTTTATCATTTTTACTCACATTTTTGCACTTGGCACTTGCACTTTGATATGTGTTAGTAAGGACGGGCTTTTTTAGCTGTTTTTTTGTCCCTCTATGCTACTCTCAAAGTTTTTCACTAATGTTTTGTTAAATTTTATGATTATCATTGAGACCATATGATGTACGGGGCAGAACTTATTTAGGTTTTACTCAAACCTGGTGCTTGTCATCTATGAGTTTCTGGGGCTATAACAGTTATCCACGTTAATCGGAGCCCATACTGAGGTGTTTCATTTATTGTTTATTATTCACTTTTATTATTATTGTTGTCTTATTTTTACATTAGTGAATTCCTCTGAGAGTTTCATATAGGACTCTACCAATCTTCTTTTGTACTTTACAATATATTTGCCAATCTCAAAAACCTATTCACTTCTAAATCTTCTATGGTCCTCTTTCTATAATTTTAATATAAATACATGTTAATCGTGATTCCTATGTTGCTTTTCGTGACTTTATAATAATGAAAAGATGAAAATTTGGCATTTTCACATTTTAAATGGGTCCATCGCAAAATGTAACTCTCCTGCTCACTAAAGCAAAGTTTTTTGAAATAACAGACAATTTCTATTCCTTTTAGGCATGAACAATTAGGAAACTACACTTACTGCCCGGGAAAAATCTTGTGACTGCCGCAGGAACCAGCCATTTTTGATTGCGGCTTTCACGGGGCAGGAGAATAGGAAGATTGCTCCTGCCCTGCTTTACCGCTGGACCACCAGGGCTTTAAGGTAAGGTGTGGATGGGTCAGGGAGGTGGGAGGCTCCCAAACCCGTAAATATGGAAGAAGATCTGCATTTTAAATCTCATCCTCTTTCCCTTACCCTGCCTTGCTACCTGCTGAAAGGAAATACACTTCCCCCTCCCCATTCATGGTTTCGGTAATTGCGGTTTCACATATTCGCGATTTTTTGGGGAGGGGGAAAAAAGAAAAAGAAAAAACATCGTTAAGTCTTCCCCCCGGCATCCCGGCCTTACCTGGTGGTCTAGCGGGCTTTCGGGGCAGGAGCGATCTTCCTACGCTCCTGCCCCATGCAGATCGCCATTAGGAAATAGCTGTAAGGAGTTCCCGTCGTAGTCTCGAGAGACTATGGGAACTCACAGCAGCCATTTCCTAATGGCGATTTGCATGGGGCAGGAACGTAGGAAGATCGCTCCTGCCCCAAAAGCCCGCTAGACCACCAGGTAAGGCCAGGTCAGAGCCAGTTATTTGCAGTTTTTCACCATTCGCGGTCCGGCTCTGCCCCTATCCCCCGCGAATCCGGAGGGAGAAGTGTATAACAAATTTTATTAAATAAATAAATACTGCCTAAGAACATCCCCAGCCCCAGCTGACCCAAACAACATGACTTTGGCCTGGAAATCAAAGCCAGGATTTCCACCCAGCTATTCCTGTTTTCACTGATCTTGGTCCTAGATGGGGAGGGGTGGAGATTGGATCACTTGGCAGCTCCTGCAGAAACTGGTCACTCGGCTGCTCTGTGTTTTCTGTATTTACAGACCAGGAAAAGATTGGCATAATCTTTTTTTTTTTTAATTTCAGAAGATTTATGTATAGCAGTAATATAAGCTAATCAAACCAATACATACACTGCCCCACCGCAATCCCTAGTGCTGTCCTGCTTTTAACCATACTGTTTGAAGCCTGTTTTTAATCATCTAAATATCAAGAATCAAAGGATTGTATTGCTTGAGTTCTGCTTTGCCACAAGATATCCCCTCCAGTCAGAATATTTAATCAGTTATACAAATGCCTGTCAAGATAAGCAGAGCTGAAAAACAGCTACAGCTAGAAGCTGATCACTGTCAGAATGCACAAGAGAAAAGTCTAATTTTCCAGCTAAATGTGTAATTTGCCATAACCTGTTAAGCAATTTTGTTTGGCTGAACAACTTTTTGGGTTAAGAAAGACATAAAAAGCTCCCATTTCATGCTAAGCAATGCCGTATGGGGCCTGGATGTGGTGCATGCACTGAAGGCCCGGTTCCAAAGTCTCCATTAAAATCCTGTGAGCCGTTGAAGTACCCGTAAATTTTCCGATTTCTAAACAATGAGAGATGCTCAAAAAACTTTACATGCAAATGAGGTCCAGCGCTTCATTATGTGCATCACCCGGCAATGTATAGGCTTTGCCTGGAGTGCTCATTTTAATATTAATAAGTTCATTGTAGTGATTTTCCATTTGGAAAATCCGAACCCCTAGAGAAGGGGAAATGCCAGAATGCAAAGGAGGGGAGAAAGTCAGATGACGGACCATAGTGGTGGTAGTGGTTTATTTGAGATCTTAAGTTGGGAGGGCCACCAAAGTTGTCTGCACAGGGGGCCCCCTCCACTGCTGAGGCCAACCCTACTTGAAGACAACAGACTTGTGCACACTGAGACTTTGGGGCCCTGTATTCCAAGAGACTTCAGCGGGTTCAGAATACCGCGGCTAAACTAATCTTCGCAAAAAGTAAATTTGACCATGTCTCCCCACTCCTTTCCAAACTTCACTGGCTTCCAGTAGTCTCTAGGGTCCACTTTAAATGCGCTTGCCTAACTTTCAAGATCCTTCCTCCCCTTATCCCACTATCTTGGAATTCCTCAAATCCTAACATCACCAGATCCACCCAAAAATTCAAACTATCCTTCCCCTCATTAAAAGGCATATCCCATCCAGGAAAACTAGGGATATCCCTCTCCTTCAGAATCACAGAGCTCTGGAACAACCTTTCTACCCCACTTCAGAATCTGGGCGCCCTCCAACTTTTCCGAAAACATCTGAAAACTTGGCTATTCTCAAAAATGTAATATGTCCTCCTCTTGGTTATACTAAGTCCCTCTAAACTTTCTCTATACTGCCCTGTAACCCTCATTGGAGTTCCTTCTCTACACCATTTCCTGTAAACCGTGCCGAGCTCTATGATTGTGGAGATGATGCGGTATACAAACTTAAGGTTTAGTTTAGACTTTTATTCTTAAGTTTATCGTGACGATCCTTTGTAATCTTATCCTAGCTCCTTTTCTTACTTTAGCACAATACATTGGATTCCCAGTTTCTGCCTACGTAGATGACATTCAACTACTACACACCCTAGATCCCCAGAATCTTCAAGAAATCCTACAAATCAATACAAAAATTAGACTCTATTAACATCTGGTTACAAGATAACAATCTTTTGTTAAACTCTTCTTTTTAGTTGCAATGAAAATGAGGAACTGATAACCCCAGTACTTTTGAGAGGCAATCCAATTCCAATGGTTAAAGCCATTAAAGTTCTTGGTGTCATTCTTGACAGTAAGTTAACCTTTCATCATCAAATAGGTTCCGTTGTGCAAAAATGTCACTATAAATTAAGAATGATTAGATCTATATCATCTTTACATGAAAAATCATCTCTCAATATTCTAATCCATTATTTTATCACCTCGCATTTAGATTATTTCAATGTGCTATCGATGTACTCGCAAGGGGGGGGGGGTTGCTGGCTGTCTTCAGAGCTGGAGCTGAAGGACAGTGCTGGATTTGGTTTGGGGGAAGAGAGTGTTGGGGGCTGGAGGGAAGGGAGACAGGGGGTAGTGGAGCTGAAGAGAAAAGAGCGGTGCTAGACCTAAAGCTGGGAGTTGGAAGGGAGAGGTACAGGATTTGTGACTCATTGCTGGAGCTAGAGGGAAGGGAGAGAGATGTTGGACCCATTGGGGGGGCTAGAGGGAAGGGAGAGAGGTGCTGAATCCTTGGGGAGTGTTGAGAGAAGGAAGAGAGGTACTAGACCTGCAGGAAGAAGGAGAAGGAAAGGAAAGAGATGCTGAACCAAGGGGATGTAGGGAGTGAAATATTTAACACAGGAGGAAAGAAGGGTGAGAGACACTGTGGTGTAAAGGAATGAGGGGAGAAACTGGACACAGGGAGATATACAAAAACAGGGGAAATGGTGGACATAGATGGGAGCATAAGAACAGGAACACAAAGGGGAATGCTTTATGGGGTGGTATATGGATACAGCCAATGGGGCAATGCTAGACATAGGAAGGTATATGGACACAGAAGATGGCTAGACATGAGGGAGAAGGGAAACTGCTTTGGTTATCAGATGGGATCTCCCTTCCTTTTGTATTTCCCCCTATATGGCCCTCATTCCTATTTTATAATGTAATTCTTTACCTTAATTCTATTGTTCCAGTAGGTCCTGTATGTTTTAATGTATGTTACCCTATTTTACTATTTTTGTTATGTACAAACCGCTTAGAAGACTTGAAACACAGAAGAGAAATGTTGGACTTGGGAGGGGGCATATGGACACAGAGGATTGACACTGGGCATTGAGGTGATAGGGACACAGAATAGTGTTGATGATGAAGGCAGGGAGATGGGCACAGGGGAAATACTAGAAAGGGAAGAGATGGAAGATGAATGGTGAGCATGTAGAAAGAAGGCATGTCAAATGGTCAGAAGACCCTTGCAAGTGAGTTAAGAGTAGACAACTTTGTTCAACATTTATCTTGTCCCGTTGGGAAATTTGTTGTAAAGTTTAAAGCTTAGCTTTTATATTTACGCTGATGATATTACTGTAGTTATCCTGCTTACTTGTTTGTCATCTGAATTCATAAATTCTTTGGTAAGCATTTTAAATCAGATTGAGCTCTGGATGACTGCTTTTAAACTGAAACTAAATATGGAGAAAACTAAATTTTTTTTTAGCAATGCCCAACGATAAGATTAAAGAAACTATGATTCATGTGAGTGGATAAAATACAATATTGAACAATCCATAAAAATTTTGGGGATAACTTTGGATAAACATCTTACTTTGGAAAAACATACTGACTTACTGTTTAAAAAAATGTATTTCGGTACTCTGGAAGCTTCACACCATTAAGAAGTTTTTTGACGAAGCTTCTTTCCATCTGCTGGTACAGACTTCCATTTTTGAGTATTCTGGATTACTGTAATATTGTATATCTAGGGGCTTACAAGAAAATACTTAAAACTGAGAGTGGTTCAGAGCATGGCTGTTCGCCTTATTTGCAGACTAAAAAAATGTGAGCATATTACTCCTTTCTATCAAAAACTTCACTGGTTGCCGGTAGAGTCCAGAGTCCTGTTTAAGTTCTCTTGCATTTGTTATAAAGCAGTTTTCGGTATGCTACCTTGCTCCTCGCTTCTCTCTGAGTCATTCTAACAAGAATACACGTAGGATAAACTTGTTTAACTACCTGCCCAACAAGAACAAGCAGCGGGGGCCTGGATTTTCCAAATGGAACCCTAGGCATGGCAACCCTAGACATGGAGCTATTGGGCAGGGTCGAAAAATGCTGCACAGGGTCCTGGGGATGAGAGAGGGAAAAATGTTAGATTTGAAATGTGAGAAATGAAATAACTTTTGAAGTATATACATTAATATACTTTTGATAACATTCAGTATGATGTTAATTATTGCAGTATGTAATAATATACAGAGACAGTAAGAGAAAGGTATTAACACATAATTTAGGGAATAGATAACATAACACATACACAAACTCATTGATACATTAATAATGTATGGTAATACTAATTGAATAATCCAATGTTAATTAATGCAAACTGCAGAGGTATACAGAAAAAGTACAGAACTAGTAAACTGCTAAGGAAGGGGGAAGGAGATGGGACATTTTTGAGAGAGCCTTTTTGGAACTATTTGGGAACACAGCACCTCCAGAACATGCTGACTCAGCGTTTACAGTATAATGGACAATTAACTTATTGAAGGATTCTGAACGTAGGGTAAGGATTGTGCATGTGAATACTCATATATGGGTATTGGTAAATGGGGCAGGGGTTGGGAGAAACAGAGGCATGGAAAATGGAAATAGGTTATAACTTGCCACTGCCCTTACCAATGCGTGTGTAGGCAGGAGGGACCAGAAATTTAAGGATAAACTATATAATGTGGAACCACAGTCAGCTCTGTGTGCCTACTCTTTAAGTTGACACTCTTTCTTGCAAGAAGTATAATAAAATTAAATTCTGTTTCCTGAGTGTCCTGGTGAGAATATCTTACTTCTCACATGAAATAACTCTGTGTGGAAATGCAGTGTCAAAAGTCTCATTAAATTGCTTTTCTTGGGAGAGGAAATGATGTCACCGTCCTAGATGATTGGCTGAACTTGGAGCTCTGTGTGCTCGGGCCTTAATTTAGTTCCTTCACTGTCCAAAACGCCTATAATTTGTACAAAAAGGAAGTGTAGATGTAAGGCGCCTTTGTGGATCACGTTTGTAAAGTTTGGATGGCCTCAACCACCCGTAAAGCTCTGAAAGAGAGATTGTTCACCAAGGTGAAGAGAACAAGAGGGCACTCTCTAAAGTTAAAAGGGGATAGATTCCATACAAATGTAAGGAAGTTCTTCTTCACCTAGAGAGTAGTAGAAATCTGGCTGTTATAGAGGAAAGCACCCTCCAGGGATTTAAGAAAGGGTTAGATAAGTTCCTGCTGAACCAGAACGTACGCAGGTAAGGCTATACTCAAATAGGACACTGGTCTTTGACCTAAGAGTCACCGCGTGAGCGTACTGCTGGGCACAATGGACCGCTGGTCTGACCCAGCAGCAGCAATTCTTTTGTTCTTATGCCTTCTTGCCTAGCAGCACGGGAGCCTCCAAGATGGCGGCACAAGGCAGGCAGCGCGCACCCTCCCCAGCTTTGACAACTATCCCGGAGGTAGCGATGTCTGGCCCAACCAGAGCCGATGATAGAAGTGAAAGATCTCCTGCATGAAGCATGAAATCAGAGCTGATATAAAATCGGAGCAGGCTGAGCTCTCCGCGTTAGCTGCTGATCTCTGGGGTGAGATTGCAGAACTTGGGCTCCGCATTGAGGAGATGGAAGAGTGCCTGGATGAACAACAGGACCAACTTCAAGAATTTGATATGCTTACAAAAGACCATGTGCAGCAAACATACGTGTTAGATAACTAGAGGACTTGGAGAATCGGGGACATTGCTCGAATCTTTGAGAGCGTGGTGTCCCCAGACTTGTCGAATATGTCAACTGTGAGCAAGTGGTCCAGCAGGTGGCTACTATGCTACTCTCCACTGATACCTTTTCAGTTTCTCATGATACCATTAGCATTGAACGGGTGCATCGAGCCCTCACAGCACTCTGCAGCAATCAGCTGCAAGCTATAATTGCCTATTTTTCTGATTTCAAAACCAAGGAAGCAGTCATGAAAGCGGCTAGAGCCCAACCTAATCTCAAGTGGGATACCTTTGAGATTGAACTGTATCAAGACCTAGCATCTGTGACGCTTCAGAGGAGAGTGGAGATGAAACTAGTGTTACTTTACCTACAGGACAGAAATGTGAAGCATCGGTGGCGACATCCATTTGCACTAATACTCTATCTGGAGGGAAAACTGCAGATGGTGCAGTTCCCAGAAGAAGCAGCCCAACTTTTCCTGCGGAATAGTTTCTTCAGGGGGTAGTTCCAGCAAAAGGGCCTGCCCCCATCTTCAGCTTCACAGTTGCCCCAGCCTCGTAGTCTGCCGGGGGCAGACTAACTAGGTAGTCCCCGTGGGCCGCCATGCATCCTGGACCTTCGACATGAGGTGGAGCCTTCAAAATGGGGTGTGGATATGAGTTTGAGAAGAGTTTTCCAGCCAATGTCTAGGCATCGTTCAGATATTATAAGGGTGGTCTGGGAGTGTTGGACTTTTTTTGTTTTGGGTCCGGGGGCTAATACTCTGATTGATTGCTTAGATTGGATAAGTGTTGGTATTACTGTTTGGATGATTGTGTTATGTATGGCCTGAGCATGTGGGGAGCCCTTCCTCCTGAAATCTGACCAGGCCGGGGGGAGGAAGGTTTACCCGGGATTGAGAGATAGGAGGGGGGAATGGGGGTAGATGGGATGGGGAGATAGTGGGAGGTAGGAAGCAGATGGGGGGATAACTGCGAGGTAACCACAGTGATCAGCACCAGTGGTGCAGGGGGTCTTCTATCCTGGGAGCGTTGGGGGTATGATAGCTTTATTATTGCAGCTATATGGAAACTGTAATTAATGGGTACAGTGTCAGAGCTGAGGCTTTTATTGATAAATGCTAGAGGACTTAATGTTGGGCCTAAGAGACATCTGTTATTTTGGGAACTATTACGTTTCAAAGCCCATATTGCTTTTGCTCAAGAAACATATTTTTACCCTGTCACAAATATGTTTATGTTTATTCAAATTTGATATACTGCTGAATCGTTCTCAGAGTTCTTAGCAGGTTAAATATACACTAAATATGTGAATTAAAATAAAAAAGGAAAGCAGACAAGAAACAACAAATAATACAAATTCCAAATTTAAAATACCTTGTGTTTTTTCAGGATAATCCGCTGGAATCTTCAATAGATATGATCTACCACTAGGGAATCTGCCCCAAATGCTTTCTGGAAGAAATGTGTTTTATGAAGAGTTTTAAAGACTTTAATATTCATCTCTGACCAAATATTTTTTGGGAGGCTGTTCCAAAGACTGGGGTGCTAGCTAAAAGAAGGCTTTTTAATGAGCAGATTCCCATTTTGTTCTATTTACTGTTGGGAGAACATAAGAACATAAGAAGTTGCCTCTGCTGGGTCAGACCAGGGGTTCATCGCGCCCTGCAGTCCGCTCCCGCGGTGGCCCATCAGGTCCATGACCTGTAAGTGATCCTTTGTCTAAAACCCTTTAGTCCCTATTTTTCTTCTATCTATACTCTTCCATGATCCTATCTCTACCTCTATCTTTATCCCTCCAGCCCCGTATCCTTCAGGAACTTGTCTAATCCTTCTTTGAATCCCCTTAATGTACTCTGTCCTATCACACCCTCTGGAAGCGCATTCCAGGTGTCCACCATCCTCTGAGTGAAGAAAAATTTCCTAGCATTGGTTCTAAACAATGCTTTCAATTTCTCCGAGTTCCCCCTTATTCTTGTAGTTCCCAGTAGGCTGAAGAATCTGTCCCTTTCCACCTTCTCTATGCCCTTCATGATCTTGTAAGTCTCTATCATGTCTCCTCTGAGTCTTCGCTTCTCCAGGGTGAAGAGCCCTAGCCTTTCTAGCCTCTCTGCGTATGAGAGGTTTTCCATACCTTTTATCATTTTTGTCGCTCTTCTCTGAACTCTCTCAAGTATCTCCATGTCCTTCTTTAGGTACGGCGACCAATATTGGACACAGTACTCCAGATGTGGTCGCACCATCGCGCGGTACAGCGGCATGATGACTTCCTTCGTTCCGGTAGTAATACCCTTCTTAATGATACCCAACATTCTGTTTGCCCTCTTCGAGGCTGCTGCGCATTGTGCCGTTGACTTCATTGTTGTGTCCACCAGTACACCCAAGTCTCTTTCAAGGTTACTTCCCTCTAGTACTAATCCCCCCATTTGGTAGCTGAACAACTATTTTTCCCCTACATGCATGACCTTGCATTTCCCTACATTGAAGTTCATCTGCCATTTATTCGCCCACTCCTCCAGTTTGTTCAGGTCCCTTTGTAGGTCCTCACATTCTTCCGCAGTTCTATCCCTGCTACAGAGTTTAGTGTCATCAGCAAATTTTATTACTTCACACTTTGTCCCTGTTTCCAGATCATTAATAAATACATTGAACAGTCTGTTATCTTGTATTGATCTTAATACATGTGTTGGAGAATAGGGGATCGTCAGGGAACAGATAGTCAGGAACTAACACGTAGAATGACTTATGAGTAACAATATTTTAAATTTTATTCGGTATATAATTGGGAGCCAGTGATATTGTTTATATAAAGGGGTAACATGATCGTATTTACCCTTGTATCTGAATAACTTTAAAGCTGTATTCTGTAATGTTTGTAAACGCCTGGATTCCTGGAGATCTATCTGGCCTCCAATAAAGGGAATAAAAAATCTAGGGGAGTTGGTATTGTTATCGCAAAAGGGGATATAGGTCAACTGCAAAAAGGTGATTCGGGATAGATTTATAATTCTGGTGTCCAAAATTGGGGGCCATTGGTTTACTTTGGTTAATGTGTGTCCAACAAAAACCAGGGGGGTGTTCCTTCAAAAACCTGAACTCTGCATCCAGAAGAATTTGGAAGGAACTTTATTAATGGGTAGGGACTATAATCTAACACTTGAACCCAAATTACATAACTCGACTCCTAAAGCCCCTTACAGGCAATCGGATAGGACCAGATTTTGGTTCCTTTTGCGCCATTGGCATCTTTGTGACTTGTGAAGGAAAGTCCATTCTGCCGAGAGGGTTTATACTTATTTCTTTCAGGTTCATGCTTCCTCTTCGCGAATTAACCTGTGGTTGGAAGAACAGTCATTGATCTCCAAACCTCGATCTTGTCAAATAGTGCATAGTATTCTATCAGACTATTCGCCCGTGTTTTGCGGGGCCTGGGGGAGGTGCGTCCGAAGCTTCCTTGGAGGTTCAATGATGCCTTACTCTTGGATCTGGAAAATGTGGAAGAGCTATCAATAGCTGGAATTTAATGATAAAGCAGATATTAAGCCGCTATGAAAGCGGTAGTGCGGGGCAAGGTTATTGCATTATCAGTACAAAACAAGCGATTGAGATCACTGAAGGAGCAGGGGATTAGGGAGGCCCTTGAAAAACTCATATGTTTGTTCAGTGCTACATCCACCTTACAACACTATATAAATGTTTAGTAGTTAGTAATAGAGTTATGGAATCACCTAAATGGGAGTGTTTTCAGACCTGAGTTTCCCGAGACATTTGTCCTTGTTTTAAGCTGACTCCTGAAAATGAAGCACATGCAAATTAGTCCTATTTTAGTCCAATCAGTCTCTGTGCTGCATGTTCTTTGCCATACACATCAGCCTGATCTCAGAAATGATAATTACTGTAATTGATTAATGTAAAAGTTTATTTTTAAAATATGTGGCAGCTTCAATGGAAATGCTGGGTTTTGCATCATTTCAAATAGTAAAACATGTTATCCATACAAAACTGAATAGCTTCCTCCGTGTTCCTCTTTAGTGCATTGTTAGACTAAATTATATTTATCTTCGAATGCCTTAATAAAGAACCTTGAAAAACCCTTTGAATCGTGATGGAATAGCCAGTGGCGCGTAGTAAGGGAATATGAAGGGGTGCAGACCACCCCGGGCGCCGAGTTGGTGGGGGTGCTGGCTCCACAGCGCCCCATCACGCTTGCACGATCCCTCCCCCAACCACCTTTGTATTATCTTCACTAGTGCAAGCAACTTCTGAATCACTTCTGGATCACGGGGCCAGGAAGTGATGTCAGAGAGAAATCCAATGCTGGCACAAGGAGCATGCTACTGAAGCCACTCGCACTAGTGAAGATTTAGAGGTACTTGAGGATGGGGAGGGAGAGCACAAGTGTGGATTGGGGGAAGGAGCAGGGGTGTGTGGAAGGAGTGGGGGTATAGTGGATGCAGGAGGGGGGTGCCTCCTACTCTTACTACGCCACTGGAAATAGCATAAGAATATCAACTCCATTATCCCCAGTTAGAAGCTAGTCCTCACATTACTGCTGCTGTTACCTGTAGTCATTTCAGTTTCACCTGCTATGGGTCTTTATAAATCATCTTGATTTATGTGTAAAATGAACCAGTACAGTACAAACTGGAAGCCCGAGAGAAGGCATCCATGCGTAGGTCACAGCTCTCATTATTCCACAGCGAGTTCTAAAAACAAAGGAATAGCCAAGAAAATCCACGATGATTAAGGGAAAAATTCTATAAATGGTACTCAGAATTCAGCAAATGGTATTCTATAGCGGACGTTCTTGGATCAGCACCCTTTCTAGAATATCTTATAGTGCTGGGATTGGCACTCAACTTTGCATCAACTGAAAGCAAGTGTTAATCCTACTGTTCAAGTTGGGCACAGACCTTCTGAATTCTATAACACTGCATGATTTTAAGGGAATGCCCCTGGATTACCCATGCTCCTCCCAAGGCCACAACCCCTTTACCACTTGGCCTTTATCTGCCATCGTGTTTCTACCCCCTCTTTTACGAGACTGCGATAGCAGTTTCTAGTGCGGAGAGCTGTGCTAAATGGCCCACGCTGCTCTGACTCTCATAGGAACTCATTCAGCCCTGGCTCCCCGCGCTAGAAATTGCTTTCGCAGTTTTGTAAAAGGAGGCCTATTTTTCTATATTCATGTAAGCAGGTGGTTTGTATTGAAGTGTTTTTAATATTGCCTTTAACATAGAAACATGATGGCAGATAAAGGCCAAACAGCCCATCTAGTCTGCCCATCCACAGTAACCATTATCTCTCTCTCTCTCTCCCCGAGAGATCCCACGTGCCTATCCCAGGCCCTCTTGAATTCAGACACAGTCTCTGTCTCCACCACCTCTTCTGGGAGACTGTTCCATGCATCTACCACTCTGTATCAAAGTATTTCCTTAGATTACTCTGGATCCTATCACCTCTTAACTTCATCCTATGCCCTCTTATTGCAGAGTTTCCTTTCAAATGAAAGAGACTCGACTCATGCGTATTTACATTATGTAGGTATTTAAACGTCTCTATCATATCTCCCCTTTCCCGCCTTTCCTCCAAAGTATACAGATTGAGATCTTTAAGTCTGTCCCCATACGCCTTATCAAGAAGACCACATTCCATTTTAGTAGCCTTCCTCTGGACTGACTCCATCCTTTTTATATCTTTTCTAAAGTGCGGCCTCCAGAATTTAACACAATATTCTAAATGAGGTCTCACCAAAGTCTTATACAGGGCATCAATACCTCCTTTTTCCTACTGGCCATACCTCTCCCTATGCAAACTAGCATCCTTCTAGCTTTTGCCATCACCTTTTTAACCTGTTTGGCCACCTTAAGATCATCACATACAGTCACACCCAAATCCAACTCTTCTGTCATGCACATAAGTTCTTCACCTCCTAAACTGTACCGTTTCCTCTGTTTTTTGCAGCCCAAATGCATGACCTTGCATTACTTAGAATTAAATTTTAGCTGCCAAATTTCAGACCATTCTTCAAGCTTCGTCAGGTCTTTCTTCATGTTATTCACACCGTCCGGCATGTCTACTCTATTGCAGATTTTGGTATCATCTGCAAAGAGGCAAATCTTACCCAACAACCCTTCAGCAATATCGTTTATAAAAAAATGTTTAAAAAAAAGTACAGACGCAAGAACAGAACCTTGAGGCACCTCACTGGTATCTCTTTCCTCATAGTGATCTCCATTGATCACTACCCTCTGTCGCCTTCCACTCAACCAGTTCTTGACCCAGCCTGTACTTTGGGACCCATCCCAAGGGCACTCAGTTTATTTATTAGACGTCTGTATGGAACACTGTCAAAGTCTTTGCTAAAATCTAAATACACATCTAGCGCACATCCTCTATCCAATTCTCTGGTCACACACTATTAAATCTCTGTCTACTACTTCTGTCTATGAAGGAGGCTTGTATATTACACCAATGTAAATACATTTTCCATTCCCTTTTTCTAGATTTACCCACAGTACTTCTTCCTTACCTTTCAGATCCTGCAATTGTGTGACTTTAATATGATCTTTAACATGTAACGCAATTCCCCTTCCTTTTCTTCTTGCCCTGTTTTTCCTGAACAAATTATAGCCTGGTATAACTACAGTATATCCCATTCATGGTTCTCCATGAACCATGTCTTTATGATTGCCAGTACTGCCAACTCAGCCTCTTCCATCACAGCCTCTATATCCAGAACCTTGTTTCCCATACTTCGAGCATTAGCATATACTGCTTTCCAGACATATAATACAAATAGTGTCTTATATAGTGCAATTTTCTGCAAGGAATCTATGCAGATTACATTAAGATTTGGATCTGGTTCTTGAGTTACATTGTTAAGAGAAGCATTGACTTAGGAGGGGGGGAAGGGGAAGGAAGTGTCTTTAGTTTCTTCCAGAATTCAAGGTAGTTGATGGATTGTCAAGTGTATTGGCAGTTTGTTCCAAATGAGAGGTCCCTGGTATTTGAAGGTAGCTTCAAATATCTTCTTTCGTTGTACTTGTTGAGGAGATGGGAAGGGTAGTTTGTAGTAGTGCGTGAATTAAAGAAGGACTGTGGGACTTCAATGTCAAAAGTTAGTCCCTCCGAGTTCTCCCGTATGAGGAAAGACTAAAATGGTTAGGGCTCTTCAGCTTGGAAAAGAGATGGCTGAGGGGATATATAATTGAAGTCTATAAAATCCTGAGAGGAGTAGAATGGGTACAAGTGGATCGATTTTTCACTCTGTCAAAAATTACAAAGACTAGGGGACACTCAATGAAGTTACAGGGAAATACTTTTAAAACCAATGGGAGGAAACTTTTTTTCACTCAGCGAATAGTTCAGCTCTGGAATGCGTTGCCAGAGGATGTGGTAAGAGTGAATAGCGTAGCTGGTTTTAAGAAAGGTTTGGACAAGTTCCTGGAGGAACCGCTCTATTTGACAAATTCCTTGCCTAATAGATGACCTCTCTCAAGTATTCTTTCCCCTTATAGCCCCAATGTATTATGTAACATCTTTCTTCTCTCATGAATTCTTTCCCCATATTTCTCCAATTTATTATGTAACATCTTTCTTCATGCATTCTGTAATTCGCTGATTGTCCAGCCTTCTTTCTATGTGAACCGCCTAGAAGTCATTTTGACTATGGCAGTATAGAAAAATAAAGTTATTATTATTATAGTCTGTTATTGATAAAAACATGGGGGAAGCCACTGCTTGCTCTGTATTGGTAGCATGGAACATTGCTACACCTTGGGTTTTGGCCAGGTACTAGTGACCTGGATTGGCCACTGTGATGGACCATGGGTCTGACCCAGTAAGCCTATTCTTATGTTCTTATGACTGCCCACGAGGACGAGATACCTCTTGTAGAATGAGCCCTCACCACAAGGTGGGGGCTTCTTTCTGGCCACAACGTAAGTTACTGAAATGGTCATACAGATCCATCTGGAAAATGGTGGCCTTGGAAGCCGGCCTGCCCTTGAGGGCAGGACCCACTAGAAATAATCATTCATAACCTCCAGGCAATAATCATAACCTCCAGGCAATAATCATTCATAACCTCCAGGCAAAATCATTCATAACCTCCAGGTACCACAACAGGAGTTTGTGCATGTCCAAGGACCATAACCCCTGGTCCTACTCCCTCGAGTCAGATGAAGCAAACTTAGGAAACTGGACTTCCTGATTCACATGGAAAGCAGAAACTACTTTCAGAGGACATGGAAGGTGTAGCAGAGGATTCTGCTTTGGTGCCTCTGTTTGGCAGCAGGCTCATCAGTCCTACCCTGAAGTATATAGCTTCTATGCTCCCTCTGTGCATTGTTTTGGATAGTGTGGCGTAGGGTTACCAGACATCCAGATTTTCCCAGACGGCTTTTCAAAATTATAAAATCTGGCAACCCTAGTGTGGGGGAAATTAGTGCATTTGTCAGTGGCAGCTCCTTCTTTTTCTAAGAGCTGAATTCAGTTTAAGTGCATTTGTATTGCATTTAAGATCCTATTTGCCATTTTTGCCACTTTGATTCCTTTAGACTGGAATGTTCATAGATCTCATCTTGCCCGAAGTTCTCAAAAATTAAAACTTACATTTCCCTCTCTCAGTGGTAAAAACAGAACCTTTAAGAGATTTAGTTATTCTTTTGCTTTTAAATTAATCGAATTCTGGAATGCTTTACTGCTTATATTAAGAAGTTTAGGTTCTTTTGCTTTATTCCAGAAAGTTCTGAAAACTTTTTTGTTTGCTAAACATTTTGGAAATTAACTATTTCAGTCTACTTTTTCTTGTCAAATTTATGTATTATGTTTTACATTATTGTAAACCAAGTCAAGCTCCTCTTGGTTGATGACTCCGTCTATAAAACTAAGTTTTTAGTTTAGTTTTTAATTTTGGAATCTCTTTCTTTTCTTCTCTTTTTAAAACTGGCTGCATATTCCCTGAAAATCATCTCTTTCAACAATCACCTGTTTGGGTTTTGGTTTCATCTATCCTCCAGAATAGGGTTCTAAACTTGTTCCAGGTAATAATGAACAGATTAGCCTAAACCAGGCTTTATCCAAGGCTTGCATGCATTAGTAATTCTGATTTCCCTAGGAAAATTAGGACTAAATTAATCGTTGGTGAATTGAGTGCTCTATCCAAAGACAGTGTTTAACCTACAAGCCTGTAACAGAAAAAAATTCCAGATGCAAATGACATGGAGAAAAAAGCAAGCATATTAGTTTCTATAGCCCTTCTGTCTTGGTTTCCTGACCTCTGATTTAAGAAAGATGCTCTCTTTAATTATAATATAACTATGAAACAGATGGATAGCGTCTGGTAAAAATGACATCTCCCTGAGAAGAACTCCTCCTGGTCCATAATTATTCTCTGTAATATGAAACTCCTTCAGCTAAACAGTTTGCACTGCATTGTGAGAACAAGCAGCTTCAATAACAGTTTACATGATCACATTTGTCTGTAAGAGACTGATATTCTTCTCCAGGCTCAAATTATGCAGCCAGTAAAAACAATCTTCATTTTGGTTCTGAGATGTGTGCGGCATGCTTCACGTATGCTTTTTTGGGTTGTCTATATCCCACCTGCTCTGTCTCCCCTATCCCCCTTTTGGATAAGTGGCCACAAGTGAGGAGAAAGCTACCAGAAGACTGTTATCCATAGGAAAGCTGAAGATTTATTTTTTATGCCTGGCTCTGATTCATTCACCACCCTGATGCTACCCACATGATTGTGTCCCTCTTCCCAATCTTGCTGATCAAGGAGTAAGCCTTCTTTCAGGCACCAAAATAGTGCAAGAAATATGGGGATGATATTCAGAAGAATTCATTTAGTTATCTAAGTAAATCATTTGCTTTAAAGTTTTAGGTCTGCTTGATGTGCAGTCGATGATCGAGAGATATGGAGCAGGTGCAGTTAGGATTTAACTGAATATTCAGCAGCATCCAGTTAACCAAATGCATTACTGTTTACCTTTATCTGTATCTGAATGTATTTAGTAGTTCCAGTCTAACTAGACACCCTTAATTGGGCATTGACAGTCACAGAGGTAAATGGATAAGCTAAATTTACAACTGGGAAGCTGGCCTTAAAAGATTATGTGGCTGTGTGTCTGTCTCTTCTAGAGAGTTGCGCGGGGACAGAAATCCCACCCGTCCCCACCCGTCCCCGCCAAAGTCCCACCCGTCCCCACCCGTCCCCGTGAGGACTCCCACCCGTCCCCACCCGTCCCCGCGAGGAATCCCTCCGTCCCCGCGAGGAATCCCCTCCGTCCCCACCCGTCCCCGTGAGGAATCCCCTACGTCCCCGCCTGTCCCTATAAACTACAGAAATAGTTATTTCATTTAATTATGCTACTGAATTAAAGGCTCTGGTAGAAACCCATTTAAAAATAAGCAAAAAGACTTTATTAATTTGGAAATATTAATTGGGAAGAATACATACTTTGTAAACGGGTTTCTACCAGAGCCTCTAATGTTTATAAATTTTTATCAACACAACTAATATACTACTTTATCCTTAAGCAAAAAAAAATAATAATAATAATTTTTTTCCTACCTTTATTGCCTGGTTTCTGCTTTTTTCATGTTCTCATTCAATTCCTTCCATCCACTGCCTCTCTTCTCTCTGTGTCTTCCATTTGCTCTGTTACTGTGCCTCTCCCTTTCTCCCCCCTCCCAAATTGGTCTGGCACCCATCTTTTTCCCTCCGCTGCCCCCATAGTCTGGCACCTCTGTCTTCTTCCCTGCCAGCGTCTTCTTCCCATTCCCTCTTCCCCATTTCCTTTCAGTGTCCTTCTCCCCCACCATCTTTCCCATGTCCTGTCAGGCAGCATCCTTCTCCCCTCTCTGTCTTCCCCATGTCCTTTCAGTGGCATTCTCCACCCCTTTGTCTTCCCCAGTGCTTTCAGGGTCCTTCCCCCCCTTCCTCCCGTTTACCCCATGTCCTTTCAGCATTCTTTTCCACCCCTTTGTCTTCCCCAGTACTTTCAGCGGCCTTCTCCCCCCTTAAGCGTCTTTTCTTCTCCACTCCACCTTTCCTCCCTCCCTGCCTCCACCTTTGTGGCGCTTTTGCACCCGACCGACAACAGAACAGGCCCGGTCGGACAAATCTCCCTGTCCTGTAGCCGCGAATCTAAATTACCTTCTTACAGCAGCTGAAGTAGTGAAGCTGCTGTAAGAGGTAATTTAGATTCGCGGCTACAGGGCAGGGAGATTTGTCGGCCGGGCCTGTTGTCGGTCGATCGGGGGACCTGACCGGCTGTGCACATTCTCCGGGGCGGACCGCCCCCTCCCCCCTCTTTCGTACGCCATTGCCTTCTTCTTACCTGCCCTGCCGCACACAGCCGACCGGAAGTCTTCCTGATGTCAGCGCTGACGTCGGAGGAAGGGAGGGCTTTGCTTAAGCCCTCCCTCCGACGTCAGCGCTGACATCGGGAAGATTTCCGTTCGGATGTGTGCTGCGACAGGGCAGGTAAGGAGAAGGAGACTACCCTCGCGGCTCGACCAACCCCGCTGCGATCCAACCCCGCAGGAACCCCGCGACCCTCGGAGGCGTCCCCACGGGATCCCCGCGACCCTAGGGGGCGTCCCCACGGGATCCCCGTGACCCAAAGGGGGAACCCGCGGGTCCCGCGGGATTCCCGTCATCCCCGTTCCCGTGCAGCTCTCTAGTCTCTTCCCAATAACTCTTGACACATCTGTCTACTCTACACCATACAGGCAGTCCCCGGGTTAAGAACGAGTTATGTTTTTAAAGCTGTTCTTAATTCAGATTGTAGATTTTAAGATTTTTGCTGCTTACCTCTGCTCCCAGCTGACAAAAAGGTCAACAGACCCTAGTCCAGTGTTCCCTCTAAGGTACAGCATGCACAACCACACACTGTTCTTAATGTGGCCATGCATCATTCCTGAATCTGCTAAACCCACCCTCGCCCAGTCTTCTCCTGGGATAACTCAGCCCTCAGCGCTAAGGATCAAGTATGCAGCCTTGGAATCCTCCTAGATCAATGGTCTCAAACCCTTCGCAGAGCCACATTTTGAATTTGTAGGTACTTGGAGGGCCTAAGAAAAAAATAGTTAATGTATTATCAAAGAAATGACAATTTTGCATGAGGTAAAACTCTCTTTATAGTTTATAAATCTTTCTTTTTGGCTAAGTCTTAATAATAATATTGTCATTTATAGTTAAAGAGACATATGATAAACATACCGAGGGCCTCAAAAAAGTACCTGGCAGGCTGCAAATTTGAGACCACTGCCCTAGATGCTAACTTATCGCTAACAAGCCATGTCTCACAGGTAGTATCGACCTCCTACCTGCGCCAGCTTTGAAAAATTCATCCGTACTTCTCTAAAGGAGAATTCACCCAATTGTTCTACACCTATGTTTTAGCACACATGGACTATTGCAACACACTACTAGTAGGACTATCTGCAACTAACTTACAGAGATTGCAATGCGTGCAAAATGCAGAAGCTCAACTAGTGAAGAACCTAACCATTCATGATCCTATTGCTCCAGCTCTTTCTGCTGTGCACTGGCTACTCATTCAGAAACGTTGTACCTTTAAAGCTCTCACACTAGCTTTCAAACTCTTTAACAGAATGGCCCCATCCTACATGGCAAAAAACTACCAATCTATATCCCCAACCAACCCCTCCGATCACAAGCCGAGAGAAGATTGTCTGCCCCACAAGCACGTACCCTCTTTCTGGAAAAAGCATGCAAACACTCCTACTCGCACTTCCTACCCAAATTATGGAACACAATCCCACCAACCATCAGATCACTGACAGGTCTACTAAACTTCAGGAAGGTAGTAAAGACTCACTTCTTTACCTGATTCTCTCAAAGACCTCCTAACTTCTAATTCTACCCCAGCAAAATCATACTACCTCACGGTATGTGCTCTTGCACTTGACTTGCACGCATCCGATTTCCAAACTACACAAGATCTTGTCTTCCCACTACGTGTATCTTCTCCAAGAGTGCCTTAAAATTTTCCTTTGCACTATTGTATTGTATCTCTAGCTACTATTTTTATATTGCTTTGTCATTCGCCTTGCTACTGTGCTCATCCCCCTTAACATGTATTCAGTCCTACACGCAATACATAGGAATTATCTCACTGTTAACATAAGAACATAGGGATTGCTGCTGCTGGGTAAGACCAGTGGTCCATCGTGCCCAGCAGTCTGCTCATGCGGCGGCCCTTAGGTCAAAGACTAGTGCCCTGAAACTAGCCTTACCTGCGTACATTCTGGTTCAGCAGGAACTTGTCTAACTTTGTCTTGAATCCCTGGAGGGTGTTTCCCCTATAACAGCCTCCAGAAGAGCGTTCCAGTTTTCTACCACTCTTTGGGTGAAGAAGAACTTCCTTACGTTTGTACAGAATCTATCCCCTTTTAACTTTAGAGAGTGCCCTCTCGTTCTCTCCACCTTGAAGAGGGTGAACAATCTCTCTTTCTCTACTAAGTCTATTCCCTTCATTATCTTGAATGTTTCAATCATATCCCCTCTCAGTCTCCTCTTTTCAAGGGAGAAGAAGCCCAGTTTCTCTAATCTCTCACTGTACGGCAACTCCTCCAGCCTCTTAACCATTTTAGTCGCTCTTCTCTGGAACTTTCGAGTAGTACTGTGTCCTTCTTCATGTATGGCGACCAGTGCTGGACACAGTATTCCAGGTGAGGGCATACCATGGCCCGGTACAGTAGCATGATAACCTTCTCCGATCTATTCGTGATCCCCTTCTTAATCATTCCCAGCATTCTGTTCGCCCTTTTCAGTGCCACTGTGCATTGCGAAGACGGCTTCATTGACTTGTCGACCAGTAAGTCTCTTTCCTGGAGGGTTCCCTCCAATTACTGCACCGGACATCCTGTATTCATGTATAAGATTTTTCTTACCGACATGCATCACCTTACACTTATCCACGATAAACCTCATTTGCCATGTCGCAGCCCATTTCTCGAGCGTGTTTATGTCACGTTACAGGTCTTCACAATCCTCCTGCGTCTTCACTACTCTGAATAACTTCGTATCGTCTGCAAATTTAATCACCTCACTTGTACCAATTTCCAGGTCATAGAAACATAGAAACTGACGGCAGAAAAGGGCCACGGCCCATCTAGTTTGCCCACACTAATGATCCACCCCCTAACTTCCACTGTGAAGAGATCCCACGTGCCAATCCCATTTTTTTCTTAAAATCTGTCACGCTGCTGGCCTCAATTACCTGTAGTGGAAGATTATTCCAGCGATCAACCACCCTTTCGGTGAAGAAATATTTTCTGGTGTCGCCATGAAATTTCCCACCCCTGATTTTCAACGGATGCCCTCTTGTTGCCATGGGTCCTTTAAGAAAAAAGAGATCTTCTTCCACCTCGATACGGCCCGTGACATATTTGAACGTCTCAATCATGTCTCCCCTCTCTCTGCGTACCTCGAGTGAGCTGCAACTTACCCAGCCGTTCCTCATACAGGAAATCCTTGAGTCCTGAGACCATCCTAGTGGCCATTCGCTGAACCGACTCAATTCTCAGCACATCTTTTTGATAATGTGGCCTCCAGAATTGTACACAGTATTCCAGATGGGGTCTCACCATGGATCTGTACAACGGCATTATGACCACGGGCTTACGGCTGACGAAACTTCTACGGATGCAACCCATGATTTGTCTAGCCCTGGATAAAGCTTTGTCAACTTGATTGGCAGTCTTCATGTCTTCGCTAATGATTTCTCCCAAGTCACGTTCTGCTACAGTCTTTGCTAGGATCTCACTATTTAGGGTGTAAGTCCTGCATGGATTTTTTTCCCCCCAAGGTGCATGACCTTGCATTTTTTGGCATTGAAACTTAGTTGCCAAGTCTTTGACCAATGCTCCAGCAGGAGTAGGTCCTGCGTCATACTGTCTGGCACTGAGCTTTTGTCGAGCATTGTGCTTTTGTCTATTGTGCCTTTGCCTGCTATGTTGCATAGTTTAGCGTCATCGGCGAATAATGTAATTTTACCTCGAAGCCCCTCAGAAGATGTTAAATAGGATCGGGCCCAAGACTGAGCCCTGCGGCACTCCGCTGATCACTTCCATCGTATCGGAGAAGGTACCGTTTACCACTACCCTCTGAAGAATACCTCTAAGCCAGTCCCTAACCCATGCGGATAATGTTTCACCCAGTCCCATCAAATTATCTTGCTCAATAACCTGCGGTGTGGGACGCTATCAAATGCTTTGCTGAAGTCCAAGTACACAACGTCCAGGGACTCCCCTATATTCAGCTTTCTTGTTACCCAGTCAAAGAAGCTGATCAGATTTGATTGGCAGGACCTTCCCTTCGTAAAACCATGTTGATGGGGATCTCGAAGATTCTCCTCGTCTAGGATCGTATCTAATTGGCGTTTGATTAGTGTTTCCATAAGTTTACACACTATCGATGTGAGACTCACCGGTCTATAATTTGCAGCCTCTGACCTGCATCCCTTTTTGTGGAGTGGAATGATGTTAGCCGTTTTCCAGTCCAACGGGACTCTTCTTTTACTTAGGGAAAGATTGACGAGCGCGGATAACGGTTCCACCAGGATGTCACTCAACTCCCTGAGCACTCTGGGGTGTAGTTTGTCTGGTCCCATAGCTTTGTTCACCTTGAATCTTGTTAGCTCATCGTAGACACTGCTGGGCGTAAACTCGAAATTTCGAAACGGGTCTTCCGAGCTTTCCCTTGTCTGCAGCTGAGGGCCAGATCCCGGCACCTCGCAAGTGAAGACTGAGAAGAAGTATTTATTTAGAAGTTTGGCCTTATCGGAGTCCGATTCTAAATAGTTCCCGTCGGGTTTCCTAAGGCGTTCTATCCCATCTGTGTTTCTTTTTCTGTCACTAATATACCTGAAGAAGGATTTATCGCCCTTCTTGATGTTCTTTGCTAGATTCTCCTCCATTCGGAGTTTGGCCTTTCTGACTGCTGTTTTGACTGCTTTTGACTTGGCCAGATAGTCTTCCTTAGATTCTTGCTTCCCTGATTGTTTGTAGAAGATGAATGCTCTTTTCTTCTTTTTTATGAGGTCTGAGATCTCCGCAGAGAACCACTGTGGTCTATTGTTTCTTCACCGTTTACTTACCGATTTTTATGTAGCAGTTGGTTGCTTCGTGTATAGTTGATTTCAGAGTTGACCACATTACCTCTACATTATCTGTTTTGGCTTGGTTTTGCAGTGCCTGATGGACGAAATCTCCCATGCTTTCGAAGTTTGTGCCCTTAAAGTTGAGGACCTTGGTTGATGTGCTTGACTTAGTGAAACCTTTCCTGAGGTTGAACCATAACATGTTGTGGTCACTGGAGGCCAACTTATTGCCTACCGAGACCTCTGTGACACTTTCTCCGTTGGTGAGTAGTAGGTCCAGTATCGTCCGATCCCTAGTGGGCTCTAATACCATTTGTCTGAGTCTTGCTCCCTTTATAGAGGTTAATAGCTTCCTGCTGCTGCTGGTTGTAGTGGAAAGTTTGTTCCAATCCACATCAGGCATAATGAAGTCTCCTAACAATACTGTGTCTCCACACAAAGTGATATTCTCTGTGTGTTCGACTAATTCTATATCCATGTCCTCCTGTTGTCTAGGAGGTCTGTATATTACGCCAAGATACAGGCATTTGTCCTTCCCCCTAGCCAAATTCACCCAGAGGGATTCCCCGGTGTACTTGACATCTGTGATTTTGGTAACTTTGATGTCCTCTTTAGTGTATAGTGCTACCCCACATCCCATTTTGCCCTTTCTGTCTCGACGAAGTAAGTTGTATCCCCGTATAGCCATATCACATCCATGGGAGTCTGTGAACCAAGTCTCGGATATCGCCACATCTAGGTCGGCGTTCCTCATTTCCGTCTCTAATTCCAGAATCTTATTGCCCAATCTGTGGGCATTAACATACATAGCCCTCCATACCTTATGTTTGCTATGTCTCTGTGTAGATATTCCTGCTTGAGCTAATTGGACTCCTATAGTACTGTTTGCAATGTGTGTACTTAACCTCTGACTCAGAAATATAGTGTGTACTTACCCCAGCCTCAGAAATGGATTGGCACCGAACCCTGCAGCACAACACTCGTGATGCTTTTCCAGTCCGAGCATTGTCCTTTTACCCCCACTCTCTGTTTCCTATCTGCCAGACAGTTTTTAATCCACGTGAGTATTTCACCCTCAATTCCATGGCTCACAATTTTTCGAAGTAGTCATTCATGCGGAATCTTATCGAATGCCTTCTGAAAATCCAGATATACAATGTCAACCGGGTCACCCTTGTCTATCTGCCTATTTACTCCCTTGAAGAAGTGCAGCAAGTTCATCAAGCAAGATCTTCCTTTGCTGAAGCCGTGCTTGCTGGTCCTCAGATCGTGTCCATCAGGGTGATCAATGATGCGGTCCTTTATCAGCGCCTCTACCATCTTTTCCGGTACCGAGGTTAGACTCACCGGTCTGTAGTTTCCCGGATCTCCCCTCAAACCTTTCTTGAAGATCGGTGTAACATTTGCCACTTTCCAGTCTTTCAGAATCCTTCCCAATTTGATCGACAGATTGGCTATTAGTTGAAGCAGTTCAACTATAGCCTCTTTCATTTCCTTGATTACCCTCGGATGGATGCCATCTGGTCCCAGGAATTTATCGTTTTTAAGCCTATCAATCTGCCTGCATACCTCTTCTAGACTGATCATCAACCCTGTCAGTTTCCCATCTTCATTTCCTGCGTATATCCTGTCGGCTGTGTATGTCCTCTTCAGTAAATACAGATGCAAAAAATGTGTTCAGTTTGTCGGCGATGGCTTTGTCTTCCTTTAGCACTCCCTTTATTCCATGGTCATCCAATGGCCCCACCGCTTCCTTCCCCATTAATATATCGAAAGAACGGCTTCAAGTTTTTTGCCTGCTTGGCTATTTTTTCCTCGTAGTCTCTTTTGGCCCCTCTTACCGCCTTATGGCACCTGCTTTGATGCTGTTTGTGCTTTTTCCAGTTTTTCTCCGTTTTTGACCTTTTCCATTCCTTAAACAAAGTCTTCTTGTCTCTGATCGCTTCCTTCACCACTGTTCTTTTTCCTCTTGGATCCCTTGTTGATATGCGGTATATATAGATTTTGCGCCTCAGTGACTGTGTCCTTAAAAAGGGAGCCATGCTTACTCTAGCGTTTTACAGTGCTTATCCTCTTCTTAATCTTCATCCTTACCATGAGTCTCATCCCTTCGTAATTCCCTTTTCAGAAGTTCAGTGCTGTGGCCGTCATTCTGGACCAATGTTTCGCCCCTGCATCCAGCTGAAGCGGATCATATTGTGATCACTGCTTCCCAGCAACCCTTCTACTTCTACACCTTGCATCGGTCCTCATAGTCCATTTAGAATTACGTCTAGAATTGCATTTCTCCTCGTATTTTCTTTGCCAAGTTGTTCCAGGGAGCAATCGCCTACAGCATCCAGGAACTTAGTCTCCCTACCGCAGCCGGAGGTGCCTAGGTTACAATCTATCGTCACCCATGATAACTGCATTGCCTCCCTTGCAGTTACGTTTAATCTTGTCCGTCATTTCTCCATCAATTTCTTTGGACTGCCCTGGGAGTCGCTAGTAGATGCCAATCTTTGTTTCCATTCCATTTGTTCCTAGAATTTTGACCCATAGAGACTCTACCTTATTTTTTGTTTCCGGCGTGTTTTCTCCGGTATATTCAATTCCCTCTTTGACATATAGGGCAATACCCACACCTTTTTGACCCATTCTGTCTCTGCAGTATAACTTGTATCCTGGTAGCACAGTGTCTCAGACGTTTTCCTCATTCCAACATGTTTCTGTGAAGTCAATGATGTCGAAGTTATCTTTTTGTGCCATAGCTTCCAATTTCTCCATCTTACTCCTTAGGCTCTTTGCATTCGTGTACATACACTTGAGTTTGCGGCCTATTACTTTCTTGCATTTCCTTCCCTCTTGTGTCCCTTTCGATCTGTCAGGATTTCTGTCTTGCCTATAATCCGGTGAGTCTTTCCTGCTATCTTCCTGCACGGTATCCTCTGGGTATACCGGTTCCCAAAACATCAACTCTTGGTCAACTTTCCTCTTCTTCCTAGTTTAAAAACTTCTCAATTTCTCTCTTGATGTTGCTTGCAAACAGCCTCGTTCTGTCACTGCTGCGGTGGAGTCCATCCTTCCTGAATAGCTTGCTGTTTCCCTAGAATGTCATCCAGTTGCACACAAAGTGGAATCCTTCTTCCTCACACCAGTGCCTCATCCATGTGTTGACCGCTTGCAGCTCTGTCTACCTCATCTCGTTGGCCCTGGGTACCAGCAGGATCTACGAGAATGCTACCCTCAGCATTCTGGTCTTCAGCTTCCCTCGTAGCATCCGGAACTGGTCCTTCCCTGCTGTTGTTCCTGTTGCTCATGTTGTTTGTCCCCACGTGGATCACCACCACCGTATCTTCCTCTTCCATGCTGTCAATGATCCTGTCGATGCGGCTCACTATATTTTCTACTTTGGCTCTCAGTAGGCAGGTTACCAGCTGATCCTGTCTTCTTCCCATTATGTGGCTGTTGACTTGTCTGATGATGGAGTCCCCCATGACGATTGCTGTCCTCTCTATCTTCTCTTGCCTCTCTAGCCACAGGTCCGTGTCCTCTATGCACTTCCATCTTCCCTCATCCTGGCGTTGGCTTGCACCAGACTGATTTTCCTCGTGGTTGTCCTTCAGATGGTCTTTACTCACTATAGGTGTATCCTGATCATCACTCACTGTGGGTGTATCTTGGTAGCTCCACTGTTGTTGGTAATTTTCCACGGCCTCCCTGCATGCCTGTTCATGAATTTCTTTAACTCCCTGACTTCTTTCTCAACGGTTTCCTGTCATGAAGTTTTCTGCTTCTATGTCCTCCTCTTTGAAGTGCTTCTAATTCAATTATTCTGCCCTCCAGTTCCTCGCATCGAGTGCATAAATAAGACCGCCTCCCAGAGGGGAGGTAGTCTTACATATGCCAAACGATGCAGAAAACTGGGTAGCTCAACATCCTGCTTCTGTCTGCTGCATCCATTGCTGTCCACTTGCCGGTCTGTCATCTGAAGTGGCTTCTCCTTATGTAGGAATCCGTGTAGCATCCTTGGTGTTACTGTGAAGTCCTTTTCTTGATTTTAAAGCTTCTACTCCTGTTGCTTGTTTGTGTCCTCTGTGTCTGCTGTGATTGCCCTCTGCTACTACATTTCTCCCTCTGTATTCACGGTTTCGATTATTCACGGGTTTTTTAGCTTGCTGGCCCCTCCCCCCCAAATTACATCAGCTTGCATAGAGAAGTAGCAGATTCCAAGCGTTTACAGAGAAAATCACCGATTCCCGGCACTTTCTTCACCGTGTTTTGCCTCTCCTTCAGGAACAGGCCAGGTCTCCCATCATGTTATTCACGGTTTCACCGTATTCAAGATGGTTTTTAATAGAAAACAGCAAATATATGAAAAAGTTATTTGCGTTTTTTCTATATTTGCGGTTCTGTTAATCCCCTATCACAGCGAATACGGAGGGAGAAGTATATTGTTTATCTAGTACTTGCCTCTGTAGGTGTCCTTCCTTAGTGTTTGTTTTGCTCGTCCCTTCTTAAGGCCCTTCTTAAGGCTCTCTCACTATGGCAAGAGCTTTTAATGCTCGTGTTTGACGCGCGCCGAACGCCCTTCCCCTTTTAAGGAGGAGCTTCGGTGGATGATGTCAGGGGTGGGTGGAGCTACCTCTCGCCAATGCCCCTTGTTTTCTTCTGCCTTCTGTTGCTCCTTCTTCCCCTCTCCTGTTCTCTGCTCTGCTTTTCTCTCCTTCTGTATATCTACTACTCTGCTATATGTCAATTTGTAACTTTATTACTATCCTTCCACCATGTATTTACTGAAAGTATTTGTTCTATGCAATGAATGTACTGTATCTCTAGCTGCTATACTCATATTGCCTTATCGGTTGTTCTATATATATATGCAACTTTGTTGTTATTCTTTTACTATATTGTATCTCGTTCTGGACTCTTCTGGAAGGATGGGCTAGAAAATCAACTAAATAAATAAATAATAAATAAAATAAATGATGCTACGACTGTATTCATAAGTACGAGTCGTACTTAAGGCAGGCATCTGTAACTTGGGGACTGCCTCTAGTTACATTCAAATTTGTGCCACAGATAGCAGAGTATCCTATGATTTCTAGCTGACACTTCATGTTTTCGACAGTACACAAAAATTAACAATGGTGCCTGGCTTGATCTACCAATACCATTTTCAACAGTTATTAGGAGGGGGAGACAATGATTCTCAGCCTACTGTTGTAACCATTAGACTACACCTACGGTAAGTTGTTTTATTAGTGTTTTTCAAATTCTTGTTACATTTAAAACAAAACGTATTTTATTCTACAGGGTTCAGTTACAATTGAAGTGATATTATACAGACCATGTATGGAATAACTACTTTATTAAAAAATATATATTTTTAAAAAGTAGCATTTATTTATTTTTATATATATATTTATTTACATTACATTACATTAGTGATTTCTATTCCGCTGTTACCTTGCAGTTCAAGGCGGATTATAAAAAGGATCTATCTGGCCGTTTCCAGAGGAATTATAGAATAGTTAGGGAGTAATCAACTTGGTTCATAGAGATGAAGCGGTTCTTGTGGCATTAGGTTGTTTTAGAGAATGGGGAGGTGTTAGGTTGGTTTTGATTGTTGGGTATCAGGGATTTTTTAAATAGTATGGTTTTTATTTCTTTTCTAAATGTTCTGTAGTCAGGGGTCATTATCAGCAAAGTGGAGAGTTGGCGGTCTAATCTCGCTGTTTGTGTGGCCAGGAGGCCATTATACAGTTTTTTCCGTTTGACTTCTCTGATTGGGGGGGTATGTGAATGGAGCGTGGGTTCTCCTTTGTCTGGTTGAGGTGGTTCAGATTAGACGGTTGTTTAGGTATATTGGGCTGTTTCTGTTCATGGTTTTAAATAGAAGACAGTATAACTTGAATTGTATTCTTGCTTGAATTGGTAGCCAGTGTGAGTGGAGGTATGCCTCGGTGATGTGGTCATGTTTTCTCAGAGAGTAGATGAGTCTCAGGGCTGTGTTCTGGATTGTTTGCAGTTGTTTAATCATGGCCGCAGGGCAGGGTAGATAGAAAATATTACAATAGTCTAGTAGACCCAGCATTAGGGCTTGAACTAGGATCCGGAATTGAGTGTTGTCGAAGAATTTTCGCACTTGTCTTAGGGTTCTCATGATTGCAAAGGATTTCTGTATTATTTTGTTGAGTTGTGGTTGCAGGGTACAGCACCTGTCAATCGTCACTCCCAGTAGTTTTAGAGTGGTTTGCATGGGGAATGTGGTTGAGTTGATAACTAGGTTTGTAATGGATGGTGTCCTATCATTTTCTAGGAGAATGAATTTTGTGTTTTCCCAGTTTAGTTTCAGTTTGTGGTCTTTCATCCAAGATGTTATTGTTTCTAATGTTTTATGTATAGTGTCTATCATGGAGGGTTTTAGTTGGTCAAAAGGGAGAAAATGGTGATGTCGTCTGCGTAGCTGTAGGAGATTATGTTTGATTTATCTAGACAGGTGCCGAGGGACGCGATGTAGAGGTTGAAGAGTGTGGGGGATAAAGGGGATCCCCGAGGTACACCACATGGGTTGGACCAGGGTTCTGACTTTTCGTTGCTTGATTTTACTCTGAAGGAACTGGTCTTTAAGAATCCTTGGAACCATGTGTGCACTTTATCTGTGATACCAATTGCATCCAGAATTTGTAGAAGAATGTTATGGTCAACCAGATCAAACTCCGCGGATAGATCTAGTTGTACGAGAAATTTTTTTTTTTCCTGTACTGAGATGTTGTCTAGCTTGTGTCCAGGAGGGATCATAATAGTGTTTCAGTGCTATAATTGGTTCTGAAGCCAGACTGTATATGGTGGAGTATGTTGTGGTCTTCTAGATAGTCAATGAGGAATTTGGCTACTAGGCCTTCCATTATTTTGACGTAAAGTGGTATTGATGCTATGGGTCTGTAGTTGGAAGGTTGATCCGTTACTACTTTAGGGTCTTTTAAGATAGGGGTGACAATGATATGGAGGGCAATGGTTTAGGTCACAGGCTGCATGACTGTATTTTTTGTAGAGTTTGTTGAAGTCTGACCATTGTATAGTGGGGAAGAGGGACCAGGTTCTATCTGCTGCTGTAGATTCTTTGTCTGAGGGGATTATAGTGATCTCATCTAGGAGAGTTGGGTTTCCAGCGAGGTTGGTCCTGGTATTTGTGATTTTATTTTTGAAGTGTTCTGCTAGTGTGGAGGCTGAGGGGGGAGGGGTGTTATCAGTGGCCAGGTAAGGTTTGGTGTCTGTGAGTTCTTTCAGTATTTGGAATAGTTTTTTAGTGTCTTGGGTTTCTCTGCCTATTAGGTTGGTGTAGTATGTCTTTCTTTTGTCTTTTAATTGTAGCTTGTATTGTAGGATGAGTATTTTTCATATGATTTTTGTGGGCTCTTGGTTGGTTTTCCTCAATTTTCTTTCGAGTCGTCTGCATTGTCTTTTGAATAGGAGTAGTTCGTTGTCAAACCATTTGTCAGATCGTCTGCTGATTCTTTTTTTTTGTTTGCATTGGGGCTAGCTCATTTAAGGTAGCTTTACTTAAGCTGCTCCATTGTGAAATGAAGTCTTTGGAGTTAGATTCTTGGATTAATTAATCTGTTTTTGATCAGAATTTGGAGGGGGTCGATATGTTTACATGAGTTGTAGGTTAGTTTTTGGTTTAGATTTGTTTTTAGCCCAGTTGATATTGAAGGAGTATGTATAGTGATCTGACCATAGTGAACGAGACCACTTGCCATTTGATGTCTGAATATCTGGGAGAAGGGGCTGTTGCGTCATGAAGGCTGCAATGTCGATTTGGTGACCTTTTTCATGGGTGGTTTGTGGGTCTAGGATCTTGTATGTTAAGGCTTCGAGAAAGGATAGTAGGTTTTCTACTTGTTTGGAGGAGTGATCTTCGAGATGTAGGTTTTGATCGCCTAGAATAAGGTTGTATGGGGTCAATAGTGAATTTCAGTATATGAAATCTTCGAATTCCGATTTTGCAGTGTTCCAGTTTCCTGGTGTTATATAGCATGGTATGCATGTCATGGATTCTTTTAGTGTGGAGCATGAGAGCTGGCATGCTAGAAGGTCCATGTAAGGAGTGGATATTTTGTCTAGTGTGTTAAGGTTAAGTGATTTTCTGATTATAATGGCTAGACCTCCTCCTCTTTTGTCTTCTCTGCAGACCACTGCTGTTTTGTAGTCTTTTGGGCAGATTTCAGTAATCCTGGGGTATTCGTCTGATGTTAGCCAGGTTTCTGTGAGGAATAGGCAGTCTATGTTCTCATTTTTATCCAGTCTTTTACGTGTTCCGTTTTTAGGCCTACGGCTCTTATGTTGAGGTAGGCACAAGTAAGAGTGGTGAATTCTGTTTGTGGACCAGTTCTTGTTAAGGGTATATGAGTGTTCTTGGGTAGGTGTATGGTTTGGACTTGGGCAGGTGAGAAGGTCTTCCTTTCCATGTTGGAGTGATGGTGTGTTGTATATAGGTCTGGCGATTGGTGCTTGTGTTCCCTATGACAGACCAGACTGGGTGGTGGTTTCTGTTTGTAGTTGTGATGATTGGTATTGAGTAGATGTAGTTTGCATTTGTCTTCCTGTTGGTTAGGAGCAGGAGTAAGATTATGACAATTAGCATTCTTTTCTTTAGTAGTTGATTCATCTTGGGAATTGGTTGGATTTTTTGTTTTTTTTTTGGAAATAGTTTTCTCGCTGAGCTTTTTAAAGTGATCGGAGCGTAGTGTTTGAGTGGAGTGCTCTCCCACGCCTGTAGTCCTTGGTCGCCCCAGTCAGCAAGATGGTAGTGAAATGAAGAAACAGCAGTAAATTTCCTGTGGTCGGGCAATGTGCTTGGGCAGAGTGCTCTCCCATGCCTGTAGTTCTCGGTCGCCCCAGTCAGCAAGATGGTAGTGAAACGAAGAAACAGCAGTAAATTTCCTGTGGTCAGGCAATGTGCTTGGGCGGAGTGCTCTCCCACACCTGTAGTCTTCAGTCGTCCCGGTCAGCAAGATGGTAGTGAAATGAAGAAACAGCAGTAAATTTCCTGTGGTCGGGCAATGTGCTTGGGCAGAGTGCTCTCCCATGCCTGTAGTTCTCGGTCGCCCCAGTCAGCAAGATGGTAGTGAAACGAAGAAACAGCAGTAAATTTCCTGTGGTCAGGCAATGTGCTTGGGCGGAGTGCTCTCCCACACCTGTAGTCTTCAGTCGTCCCGGTCAGTAAGATGGTAGTGAAATGAAGAAACAGCAGTAAATTTCCTGTGGTTGGGCAATGTGCTTGGGCAGAGTGCTCTCCCATGCCTGTAGTTCTCGGTCGCCCCAGTCAGCAAGATGGTAGTGAAACGAAGAAACAGCAGTAAATTTCCTGTGGTCAGGCAATGTGCTTGGGCGGAGTGCTCTCCCACACCTGTAGTCTTCAGTCGTCCCGGTCAGCAAGATGGTAGTGAAACGAAGAAACAGCAGTAAATTTCCTGTGGTCGGGCAATGTGCTTGGGCGGAGTGCTCTCCCACACCTGTAGTCTTCAGTCGTCCCGGTCAGCAAGATGGTAGTGAAATGAAGAAACAGCAGATTTCCCGTGGTCAGGGTGATATAGATATTTATATAGATAGATAGATATATAGGTTCACTGAGATGAATACTCATCATAACTCTGAAATGCAGTGAGCGATTTCAACGGAACTTGGTACACATATGACTTACTATCTGGGGAAAAATACTGTGGCGGTGAGAAGGGGGTGACATGTACAAATTATCAAAAATGACAAATATTAGTGTCTGACCCATAGTTTTTAGGCTCACTAAGATGAATACTGACACTCCCAATGCCATTTAAGTCCAAGTTCATCCCCATAGAGAGGTCATCCTGGGGGTCATGTGGGGGGGGGGTGAGACATATGGGGGGAGGGACATGGGTGTGGGACATTTTGGGATAAATAAATATCTGGGCAACGCCGGATAATCTGCTAGTTTTGCTACAAAAAGAAAGAAATATTTGGTAAGGCCTTGTCTTACCGACAAAGACTATCGGACCTGAACTCCACTGTGCATACTAAAAGAGAAAACTAAAAATTAACAAAGACAAGACTATATATAAGCAGCTTCAGAGCACATTCAAACCCTCCCAAATCTGCATTCCCTCAGGGTGTACAGGCCAAGCTTCTGAAACAGCCTGGCATCTAGGCCCTCTACAGTACTTTAATTAGCCCAGAAATAATCATTTCCAACGCAGAATCTTCCTTATAGGCGGCCTGGTCTCTTCTATTACTCGTTATTTCTATAGCGCTACCAGATGCATGCAGCGCTGTACATTAAATACGCAAGAAACGGTGCCCGCTCTGAAGAGCTTACAATTTTACTTCCTGTCTCCGACTAATTTCTCACCAGAGCCCTATTCGACTTCCTGTTTCTGTCAGCTAAAGGACGCGATAGACGCCTTTCGTTCGGATTGGCCCTGCTCTCCGTCAGTTACAACCTCTGCTTCCGCCAGTCAGCCCTTTCGATGTAAAGCCAAATCCTCATTGGTGTCCGGCTCCTTCTCTCGCCTCCGAGTTCTCGAGCGCAGCTAATTGGCTGGCTGGCGAGACGGGCCGACCGCGGCGGAACGCGGTTGGTTGCGTCCACTCCGAAGTGGGCGGGTGGCTCGGCCGGTGGTTGGCTGCGCGCGCCCGTCGTGCGGCTTCTCTGCCGCCCTCGCGCTCTGCGCGCTAGGGGTAGTCTCGCGCGGGAGCCTCTGAGGCGTACGGAGCTGCGGCCGCTTCGGTTTGGCGGGGGCCGTCAGACGTTGAGCCGCTTTGTGGGGGGGGAGGTTTCTTTTCAATTAATCTCTTCAGTTTCATTTGACTGTCGTGTCAGTGCTGTCAGCAACCAAATACATATTCACGTTATAGCGAGAGAGGTATTATATCCCCCCCACCCCGGTCTTCTCAGCTGCGGAAGAACTGAAGCCTCTGCCGGTCCTTCGGCTCGTTTTTCTTCTTTCAAAATGTCCATATTTTGCGAGAATAGTCTCTCTTTTCTTTTCTTTCTCTGATCCGTGTCCCCTTTGACCATTTTCCCATCTAACCACTACCAGGGCTGCTGCTGTCAAAGCCTGCTTTGTTTTGCTTTTAATTCGTCCAAAGGAAAAAAGCTGCTTCTTTTCTGCTGTACATTTGATCTCCTTGTTGCTTTTCTTATTTCTCAGTTGAGGAGGGAAGTGGTGGCTGGTGTGTAGGGCCTGCTGCTGCTTTTTTGCTCACTACTGTTTACTAATATCTCCAGGGCTCGAAGTGTCCAGCATCTCTAGAAGGTAGATGTGGGGATGGAAGGGGTAGGTTGCTCAATACTTTTAAGAGATTGCAATTTGTGCTTTTTGGTCATTGGGAGGTGAGGTTTGGTGGCTATAAAGCAACCCCCCCCCCCCCCGCACACACACACAAAAATGGAGTATTAGTAATTTATTGCATAGCGATCTTGGGGGGGAAAGGGGGTGTTCAGTACCAAATAAGTAAAAGCAACTTGAACCCCATATAAATTTAGATTTATTGATCTCAGTATGTTATTTTAAAGTGGGCAATGTACAATGTAAGCTAATTCATGGCCAAATGACAGCTTGAGCCTAGTTGCTATCAAGTCAAGGGTATTTTTTTGAATATCCATTGGTGGCACGACTGCAAATGCAAAAATGATGGCAGCTTACAATGGGGGTACGTCTGCAGCAGCAACGGGTCATCACCACCACCACCACCACCACCTTCCTCATCTCCCTCCCCCTCACCTGCACCATCATCATCATCCTCAGCATCATTTACATCCTGGTTCAGCTGCTGCAGTGCATCCGGTACAGCAACATGCTTCTTCAGCAGCTGCAGCGGCTGCCGCTGCGGCTGCCGCAATGTTGAACCCTGGACAGCAACAGCCATATTTCCCATCACCAGCTCCAGGTCAAGCCCCTGGACCAGCTGCAGCAGCTCCTGCTCAGGTACAGGCTGCGGCCGCTGCTGCAGTTAAAGCACACCATCATCAGCATGCACATCATCCGCAGCAATTGGATATTGAACCGGATAGACCGATTGGATATGGAGCTTTTGGGGTAGTCTGGTGAGTACTAGAAGATCACACTTTTTGGTGACAGTAAATAACTATTGTTTTTCAGGTCATATGGCTTGAGAATTGTAGCCACTTGCTTTGCCAACAGTTGCTTTTTTTTTCTGCACCATGCGAGAGACTGTGAACAAAATTGAATTTCAGGTGACATCACTGTTTTGACACCACAACAACAGTTTATGTGGAACTGAACGCGTTATAGGACTGTATGAAAACATGTTTGTTTCTTAAGAGGATTTCTCTGGATGATAGCTGTCGAAAAGTATTGCTTGGTATGAAAACTACTTCAGAAAAGGCATTGCTGACTAATGTTTTGAAATAAGCTATTTTAGTAAAAAGATAAGAAGCACACATTTTATTAATGTGTTATTAATTTTTCACTAACTTAATCACTGGGGGGCTCATTTTCAAAGAACTTACTGTAGACACAAAAACTGCCATAGGTTTACTGTACAGTATTTAAGTGATTTGAAAATGAGCCCCCATAGCTCTCTAAAGGTTTCATATTAGTCTAGCACAGTGGTCTTAAACCCGCGGCCTAGGGGCCACATGCGTCCCGCCAGGTACTATTTTTATCATAATCACAAAAAGTAAAATAAAACAGTTTCTTGATCATATGTCTCTCTAGCTATAAATGACAATATTATTATTAAGACTTAGCCAAAAGGAAAGATTTATAAACTATAAAGAGCTTTACCTCATGCAAAATTGTAATTTATTTAATAAGAAATTAATTATTTTTTCTGAGGCCCGCCAAATACCTACAAATCCAAAATGTGGCCCTGCAAAGGGTTTGAGTTTGAGACCACTGGTCTAGCAGAAGTATGTCATGACTTGTTTGACATTTATTTTTACATTCAGATAGCACACGTTTTTCCAATATGACTTTTCTCGACTAGGTTTTTTAAGACAGCAATATCCTAATAAACTACTGTAAAGACTTAGAAGGCAAAATATTGTGTTATCTAAAGATTGTTTTAACTTCAGATTTTTTAAAATATAATTTTCAGGCCTAGGTTAAACACATTTTCATTCCTCTGATCAACAACTGCTCAGGTTGGCTTGAAACTCTGGAAAATTGAAGCTGCACTTAACATCTGCAGGCCATATTTTCTGATGCTTTTTTTGGTTGATGTTGGTTTAAATGAATGTTTGTTTTTTTTTGTCATTGGTGGTACTTCAGAACAACAAAACATAATCAATGCTCTGTAACTTGAAGATGGCTGTATTTTATCATCGCTATTAGTAATATTTTAAAATGGTGTCCTTTCTAATGATACCAAAGATAGGATACGAGTGAAAAAGAGCAATAAGATGTTAAAAGATGAGGGAAACCTCATATGGGTGATGGCATCTATTTTCTTTAGACACAATAAATTAAATGTTTCTTTTATATGAGGCAAAGGGAAATTGTTAAACATGTTTTAAATAAGCCTAGATAATATATAGGAAATCATGAAATTTAGAATATTCTGTTTGATGTCTAATCTTTATGACCTTGGTTCAGTGAGGGCTGAACTGAGAAATCATATTGATTACTCCTCTGGTCTTTGATTATGTGGAGTAATACTTGGAATTTGTTTGAGACAAATAGATGTATTTGGAGCTCTCAGGAATCCTAGTTTTAAGAGAGTGAAATACCTACATATATATTTGAAGAGGAAACTACACTTCTCTCTTCCTCAAAACCCACTACCTGCTCCTCTGATCCAATCCCCATCAACTTGGTGCTGTCTGTCCCTCCTATCGGTCACATCCTTAACCTATCACTCTCCACTAGTGCTGCCCGATTTCCAATTTGAATCGATTCACCAATTTACTTTGGGTGAATCGATTTGATTCGTATTTTTAAAAAATCGGCCTTGCCTATTTGGGGCCCAACTCTCCTTCCTCCCCATTCCTTCAGGTCTCCTAAAGCAGGAGCAGCAGCGCTGCTTCTTCCTGGCTGTCCACTGCCGCTCCTGCTTTAGGGGCGAGGGTCAGTCAGGAAGTGCTGCAGTGTCCTCCGGCTTCCCCCCTGGCCTCCTGCTCTTACCTTCAGATACCAGTAATTAAGGGAGCCTGCAGAGAGGATCACTGGTGCTGTAGCGATCCTTGCAGGCTGCTGTTGTCCTCAGCAGCACGTTCTCTCTGCCACAATCCTGCCCCTGATGTCAGAGGAGGGGTGGGACTGCGGCAAGAGGGAACGTGCTGGGGAGGCCGATGGCAGCCTGCAAGGATCACTACAGTACCAGTGATCCTCTGTGCAGGCTGCCGTAATTACCGGTATTTGAAGGTAAGAGCTGGAGGCTAGGGGAGAAGCTGGTGGGAGCAAACCTGGATAAGCTGGAAATGGAGTAGGAGGGGAGTAGAACAGGGTAGGAGTTGGAAGGCAGGTTCACTTTTAACTGCTGATAACTAGTGCTGCCCAATTCAGGGCCTTTGTGGGGGGGGCCCTGGTGTAGAAGTACATGGAGGTAGGGGGGGTTCAAAGAGACATGCATATGCTGGACTGGGGGGGAGGGAGTAGGGGGAAGAAATAATGGGTCTAAAAACAGAGGAGAGGTAGAGAGATGGTGGACAATGGGTTGGAGGGAGGGAAGGAACAGAAAGGGAGAGAAGTTGGAGTCAAGGAATGGTGTGGGGGGTAAGGAGATAGAGATATTGGATAGGAGAGTAGTTGGGAGAGCTGGTGGTGGGAAAGGAGGGAGAGATGCTGGATGAAAGGGTAGTTGAGAAAAGGAGAGTTGGTGGAGACGAAAAAAAGGAGATATGCCAGATCTCCAGGGGAGAGAAGGGAAACGGAAGGGGAGGACAGAGATGATTAGCACGGAGAAAGAAGAAAATGACAAATGGGCAGGAGACCCTGGCAAGCGAGTTATAAGAAGACTACCAGAACCTGGGACCTACATGATTTAAATAATGACCAGATAACAAAAGGTAGAAAAAATAATTTTATTTTCTATTTTGTGATTACAATATGTCAGATTTGAAAAGTGTATCCTGCCAGAGCTGGTGTTAGACTGTGAACATGAGCTAGGATTTAACAGAGAGAGGAAAAGTATTTTTTGTTTATTTTGTTTACACCCCAGCGCTAGTGTGGGAAGGAGAGGGTGAAGAGGCTATAAAATAAACCCACCAGGATGTTTGGGAAAAAAAAATCGAAATATTTTTTTGCCTGAATTGGGCAGCACTACTCTTCACTGCAACTGTTCCCGCTATCTTCAAACATGCTATATTTACACCTCTCCTCAAAAAACCCTCACTAGACTCCACATGCCCCTCCAATTATCGTCCCGTCTCCCTCCTCCCCTTCTTATCCAAGGCTACTTGAACATGCTGTTCATTGCCGCTGCCTGGACTTCCTTTCATCTCAAGCTATTCTTGACCCACTTCAATTCCTTGGAAACTGCGCTTGCTAAAGTCTCAAACAACCTGTTCATGGCCAGATCCAAAGGTCTCTACTCTATCCTCATCCTTCTCAATCTATCTGCTGCTTTTGATACTGTTGATCACCACCTACTCCTTGATTTGCTATCCTCGCTGGGATTCCAGGGTTCTGTTCTCACCTGGTTTTCTTCCTCTCTCCCACTGCATTTTCAGTATATGCTATGGTGGATCCTCCTCCTCTGCTATCCCACTATCAATCAGTGTACCCAAGGCTCTGTGTTGGGACTCTCCTTTTCTCCCTCTATACCAGTGATTTTTAACCTTTTTTGAATCACAGACCCTTTAAGGATCTGATGAAAGCTATGGACCCCCTTCCCCAGAAATATTCACATAAACACAACTTTGCATTCAATGAATATAATCTACTCTATTTATTGAGATTTGATTCTCATACATATGACATATATAAAGTATTATTAAACTTTAACCCTCCTGTTTTACTAAGGTGTACTAATCGAATTAGCGTGTGCTAAACACTAATGCGTCCATAGACTAACATGCAAGCATTAGCGTTTAGCATGTGCTAATCAGTTAGCACACCTTAGTGAAACAGGGCCTAAAGTAAACAATGTAAAAAACAAACAAACCCCACTCCTTTTTTATGCAAAAAGTAATGGCCAGTCATTATAACTATGAAATGCAATCCTCTTGTGCAAATTAAAACACTACTACATTTTCTACTACCATTACTACATCTGTTCTCTCGTTATCTGCGAGAAAAATCAACAGTACTGGGCTGTATCATATATAATAAAACGCTAAGCGCGCATGCGCACTCGCGCCGCGTGTTCCCTGATCTGTCGTGGCGGCACGAGTGCGCATGCGCGCCAGACAAGCTTCCTTGCTCTCCACCTCACAATACGGCCCTACCGGCCGAAGTGTCTTTAGACGCTGCCACGGCAAGGCAATGCGGAGCGGCGGCTGCCGGGAGGAGGCCGCGGCGGCTGCCGGGAGGAGGCCGCGGCGGCTTGAGGCGAAAGGCGGTGCGGAGCGGCGGCTGCCAGCCTCTAGCACCCCCTGCCCTCTTCGTCACGGCTCAAGAGAGACATGGCAGTGTAAGGCCTGGACGTCACCACCGCGCGATGCAGTAGGGACTCTAGAGGAAGTGGCTAGAAGTGCAGATACCAGCTCCCCGCGACACAGCAGAGGCCCTGCACCAGAGTGAACTCACGCTGCCACCCAGAACTCCCCCACCTCTGCTGACCCTTGCCCCTGCCTATCCCACAGGGCACCCCTGGCAATCCTGGCCCACAATAGTCGGCCCAGACCCAAGGCAGAGGAGACACTGGAACACCAACAATGCAACAGGTACTCTAATGATGCTGGATGGGGTGGAAATAGGAAAGGTAAAAGGGGAAATGGGAATATTGGTAGGTAAAAAGAAGGGAGAAGGGCTACTGATGGACAGGGGGAGGTAAAAGGAAGAGAAAAGGGCTTCCTCTGGACAGGGGGAGCAGGAAAGGGGTTCTGCTGGACAGAGGGAAGGTAAAAGGAAGGGAGAAGGGCTACTGCTGGACAGGGGGGAGAGACAGAAAGGGGGGCTGGGAGAAAGAAAAAAAAGACACACATACAGAAAGAGAGAAAGAAATGCCTAAGTCTACACATTTATTCTAGCACCCGTTAATGTAACGGGCTAAAAAACTAGTAGTGAATATAAATGTTAATTTTTATCTTACCTTCTGGTGCCATTCACCTACTTCTTTGGCTCCCTCAGTGCACTGATCTCCTCCCGTGGATTTTGGTATCACCTCTATGCTGATGTTTTTCAGATCTACCACTCCAAACCAGATTTCTCTACAGGAATTCCGGCCTGTATGACATTGCTGCCTGGATGTCTCACCGCCTCCTAAAACTGAATATGATGAAGACCAAGCTTCTTTCTGCCTAAACCCACTACTCCCCTCCCTCTCCTCCCCTCCCTCCCCCCCCCCCCCCCCCCCCCGTTCTCTATTTTTGTTTTAACTGCTCGCAACCTTGGGGTCATCTTTGACTCCCCTTTTTCCTTCTCTGCTCAGATTCAAAAAACCACTAAAGCCTGTTGCTTCTTTCTCTATAATAATAACAAAATCCAACCTCTCCTCTCCAGGAACACTACCAAAATGTTTATCCACACTTTCATCACCTCTTGCTTAGATTACCGCTCAACCATCTCTCTCCTCTTCAATGTGTCCAAAATTCTGCTACACAACTTATATTCCACGAAAGCTGCCATACTCGCATTACTCCTCTCCTCAAATCACTTCATTGACTCCCCATTCATTTCCAAATACAGTTGATTCCTCTTATGGGTACATTCACTTGGCAGCCCCTCAATATCTCTCCTCACTTATCTCCTATGCGCCCTCTTGTGAATTTCATAGGGTAAATCCATCTTATCTCTACCCTTCTCCTCCACTGCCAACTCCAGACTCTGTCCCTTCTATCCTGCTGTGTTGTATGCCTGAAACAAACTGCCTGAGTCATTAATCAAGTTCCATCTCTAGCAGTATTCAAATCCAAGCTAAAAGTTCACTTTTTCATAGAAACATAGAGTATGACGGCAGAAAAGGGCCGTCGGCCCAACAAGTCTGCCCACTCAAAGAAGCCTCCCTCAACAAGAACCCTCCTTCTAAGCATTTCCTCGGAGCGTTCCCACATGTTTATCCCATCATCCCTTGAAGTCGAGCGCATTACTGGCCTCAACTACCTGACGTGGAAGACCATTCCATCGATCAACCATCCTTTCGGTGAAGAAATATTTCCTGATGTCACATGAAATCTCCCACCCTTGAGTTTGAGCGGATGCCCTCTTGTTGCCGTGGGACCCGTAAGGAAAAATATATCTTCCTCCACCTCAATACGGCCCGTAAGATATTTGAATGTCTATCATGTCACCCCTTTCTCTGCGTTCTTCGAGAGAATATAACTGCAGCCTGCTTAGACGTTTTTCATATGGGAGATCCTTAAGTCCTGAGACCATTTTGGTGGCCATTCGCTGAACCGACTCCATTCTCTTAACATCCTTTTGATAATGTGGCCTCCAAAACTGAACACAGTACTCCAGATGAGGTCTCACCATGAACCTGTACAACGGCATTATAACTTCAGGCTTTCGGCTGATAAAACTTCTTCGGATGCAACTCAGCATTTGTCTAGCCTTGGCTGAAGCTTTCTCCACCTGATTGGCAGTTTTCATATCTTCACTAATGATTAAACCCAGGTCCCGTTCTGCCACAGTTCTTGTTAAGTTTTCACCATTCAGGGTGTATGTTCTGCTGGGGCTACCGCTACCAAGGTGCATAACCTTACACTTTTTGGCATTAAAACTCAGTTGCCAAGTATTAGACCATTGTTCCAGTAAACATAGGTCCTGCCCCATAGTGTCGGGCACGGTTGCGACGTCAAGCCTGCTTTTAACTCCTAACTCCCACTCAACATAAGATACCTGTGCCCATCTTACCATTCTCTCTCTGAGAAACTTATTTGTCTGTCTAAATTAGATTGCAAGCTCTTCTGAGCCGGGACTGTCTATTACATTTTTAATGCTTATGTACAGACCTTTTAGTGCTTTAGAAATGATAAATAGTCTGAGATTTCTCTTTGTTTAGAAAGGGACTTTTGTAAATGAAAGGGAACATTGATCCTCATCATGTGCTTTAGCTGGAAGCCTAAGCACTGATTTCTCTTAGGCATTCATTTTAACTTTATATAACTTTATTTCAGATAATCTACTTAACTCTGTTTTACACTGCATGTATGGTATAGTAAGTTTTGCCAAATAAAAGAACTGAGAATAACTAATCTTGTAAGTGGTTGGTTTTTTTTTTAATGGAAACAGTTGCAGCTGTGATTATTTTTTTCTGATCTATCACACAGTAATTTAGGTCATCAGACATTACTTTTTACCCTGAGCTGATGAATTTAACTGATTAATTAACTTATTAATGTTAGAGTGATTTACAAAGGTATTAAATTGCGTGCAGCAAGAAAATTTTGACAGTTCAATGAAAGTTTAAATCCATATATCGCAGAAATTTTTATGATGAACAGTTTTTAGTGGTATTTAACCAGTATAATTTGTAGTATAGCTTATTCCTTGGTGATGTCTAGTATGGTTTCTCACAGATCTAAATGTTTCCAAAAGTTTTTCAAGTTTATTATTAGGATTTTACATACTGCCTGTCAAGGTTATCTAAGCGGATTTTACAATCAGGTACTCAAGCATTTTCCCTATTTTCCTGGTGGGCTCACAATCTATCTAACGTACCAGGGTATGGAGAACTGAGTGACTTGCCCAGGGTCACAAGGAGCAGCACAGGGTTTGAACCCACAACCCCAGGGTGCTGAGGCTATAGCTCCAAACACTGTGCCACACACTCCTCCATGACTTTTCAGCATTTTCATGATGGACTTGCATTTCTACTGCCGTTCACCCACTTCTTTGGCTTTATTAATCTCAACTGATACATAATCAGCAATATCCCTGTAGTCATAGAGACCACTAGACTATTTAAAAGTGAGATGGGGTTGAGAATTAATTTACAGTTATCACTAGTCATCTTGGGGAGAATGTGGCACAGTGGTTAAAGCTACAGCCTCAGCACCCTGAGGTTGTGGGTTCAAACCCACGCTGCTCCTTATGACCCTGGGCAAGTCATTTAATCTCTCTATTGCCCCAGGTACGTTAGATAGATTGTGAGCCCACCAGGACAGACAGAAAAATGCTTGAGTACCTGAATAAATGCATGTAAACCGTTCTGAGCTCCCCTGGGAGAACGGTATAGAAAATTGAATAAATAAATAAATAAAAATAAATACCATAACAGACAGCTGGGATAGCCTTAAGAGTATTACTACAGAGATACAAACTAAGGCTCTATAATCCAAGCCTAGCCACCACAGTCATTCATAATTACACTGCCTTCATAATTCTAATATCACAATCTCTGCTACCCTGTTTCATGCCAGTTACTTTCCATGCCATCATGTATTCCTCCAACCCAGTCATCATAGGCCAGGGCAGATATGGTGACCTGAGACATCTTCCCTGCAGCAAATCCTCAGCACACAAACCCTGCTCTGTTAGGCCTATTCTCATCACCCACACCCAATAACCTCAAAATTGCACTGGCAAATGCAAGGTCCATAAACAACTAAATGATCTCCTCGCTGACAATGACTGAGACATCTTCCTAATTACCGAAACCTGGCTTAAAGGCAATGGCGGAGCTACCTTGGGTATGCTTTGTCCACCAGGGTACCAAGCTCTAGAGTTGGAGGTGTAGCCACCATCATTAAGTCCATCCTCAACCCAAGACTGATAGACACCATCACACTAGACGGGCTAGAGTGCCTCACCTTCTCAGTGGGTCATAACAGAGACCTAACCTTTGCCTTGATGTACAGAGCAAAGCACTCTCCAATGGCCATCTTAGATGACCTGCTATTTATCCTTAGCAAATTGCTTCTATAAATTTAGAATGATTAGGTCTTTAGCTAGCATCCGGGATCCTCAATCTCTAAACATATTGATTCACTCTCTCATCATTTCTAAAATTGACTACTGCAACTCATTATACAAAGGTATGTGCAGAAAGCTATTAGACGCCTTTAATTAATTCAAAATACTGCCATTAAAATCACAAACATTAAGAAATACGATCATGTCACCCCTCTCTTAAAAAAAAAAAGTTCACTGGCTTCCAGTACCTCACAAAATAACTTATAAAATCACTGTCCGAATATTCAAAAACCAAGAAACCTGCCTTTATCAATAGGATTCTCATCCCACACAATCCCCCTAGAACCCTAAGATCCACCACCCAACATCTAATCCACGTGCCCTCATTAAAGATTTAGCACTCGTCAGGCTACTACTTTTTCAGTTAAGGCTCCCATGATCTGAAATTCACTGCCAATTAATATAAGGGCAGAGCATAATCTGGACAAATTCAAAGAAGGAGTAAAATGCTTCCTCTTTAAAGACACCTTTGAATATTGATCTTTTCCCTCAACGCTTTTTGGTTCCAACAGTAAACACCCCTTTTGTTTTCTTCTTCATTGTCTGCTTTACTTTTAAATATTGTAATTCTGCCCACTTACCTCTCGTTTAATTGTATGTTAATATTATGTCCTGTTTAAATTAGTCTTTTGATTGTGTTCCCTCTTATCATTGTAAAACGCTTAGAATTCTTGATAGGCATTTAATCAAATTTTAATAAAACTTAGAAACTTGGTCATCACATAAAACTGGATCATCATTTTTTTTTTAAATTTATTTGGTTAGTTTTATATCCCATCCTTCCCAAAGAGTTCAGAACGGATAACACGATTGACATATATAAAGCATAGACAAATTATGAATTTACATTTTTACAGTAATATTAGATACTAGTTGTTTAGCCCGTTACATTAACGGGTGCTAGAATATACGTGTAGATTTGGGCATTTATTTCTTTTTTTCTCTTCTTTTTATTCTTTCTGTATGTTTGTCTTTATTTCTCTCTTCCTTCCCTCTTTCTGTCTCACTCTTTGGCCCCGTATCTGTCTGTCTGTCTTTTTTTTTTTTTTTTTCTGTCTTTCTCCCCCTGTCTGTCTTTACTTCTCCCTTTCTTTTACCTCCCCCTTGTCCAGCAGCACCCCTTCCCTGCTCCCCATGTCCAGCAGTAGGCCTTCTCCCTTTCTTTTACCTCACTCCTGCCATCAGCACTCCTTCACTGCTTTCCCCTGTTCAGTAGTTCCCCTTTTCCCTTCCCTTCTCCCTGTCCAGCATCCACTAGGCCTTGCATCCTCGGGGCTTTTGCTAGGACTCGCATTATCGAAGTGGGCCGGCATAGCAAATGGCCCGCAGCCGCACAGCTCTGTGAGAGTGACAGTGGATGTAGGCATCAGCAACGGAGGAGGAGGCCGACACTATGCTCTCTATTCCTCGGCCGTCTCGGCAGCAGGTTACCGAGGTCAGGCCCCTCAGTGAGGCAGTAGGTCGTTATGGCGGCATTGGGTTATTGCAGTTTGTTTGCTGCCTTTGTTTAAAGTTGAAGCTGGAGGTGGAGAGCCAGACTGGCTGCCGAGGTTTTGTTCCTGCAGCATTCTTTCCTCTCAGGCAGGAACATTGCTGGGGAAACATGTGCAGCCTCCTACTGCGCATGTGGGGACACGGCACGGAGGCATGGGAACATGAGAATTGAAGTGTGCATACGCGCTAAGGGTATTATTATAGCGAATACAGTCAAGTTTAGCATACATTTGGTCTTTAAGTTAACTTATGGTTATTTCCATCTTCAGTTAACATCCAGAGTGGATCTAGTTCAGTGTACATTAGAATTAATATGGTTTGAAGGGAGTGACTGGATTTATGGGAAGAGGTAAGTTTTGTTTTTTGCTTTTTTATTGCTTTCCTGAAGTTAAGAAGCCCTTTGAGGGATCTGATGTGAGGAAGCAGTTGATTCTAATAACTTGATAGGAAGTGGGCATAGGAACTGATGTGAGGAAGCAGTTGATTCTAATAACTTGATAGGAAGTGGGCATAGGAACAACATCTGGTGCTTTGTAGTTGGAGGGCGCGACCAGGAAGTATTTGCAGATGTTTCCTCATGGGAGTGGAGTGGTCTCTTTGGGATTTATGGAGGAAGCTTGGTTGATATGTAGCTGGGTGCCATGTTGTATAGAGACTTGTATGTTATTACTAGGCCTTTGAAGATACAACGTTTGGTAATGGGTAGTCAGTGGACTGATGATAATGCTTCTGAGATGGAGTTGCGAGTGTGAATGTTTTTCAGGAGTCTAATTGCTGCTTTTTATATGCGTTATGGACACTGAAGTTTTTTTGCTGTCATTCTGTTGAATAGTACGTTACAGAAGTCCAATTGGAACAGGATGAAGCTTGGTGAAGTCAGTTTTGGAGAAATAGTTTCTTATTTTCTGGAGTTGTCGGAGATATAATCTAATCTTCAATTATGTGTCGCTCATACCTGTGCAGGCTCTAGGCAACTTACAGAGAGAAGGAAAGAGAGAGGGGCAGAGAAAGAACTTGAAGGAAAGGCCTAAATTTTGAGAGGAGAGATTGGGAGAAGCATATAGGTTAATTGTCAAAGAGAAGAATTTTCAGTTTCTTCCGGAATAAGGTGTAGCTAATTTCCATTCTGATTGTTTCTGGGAGGTCATTCTAAAATTTTACACCCAAGAAGGTTAGCATGGAGTGGAAAATTTGCCTGTAATAGAGATTTTTTGTGGCTGGCATGTTTAGTTGAATCCTGTTAAGGATTCTCCTATGGTAGACCAGGCTGTTGAGAATAGTTGAATAAGGGGATAGTAGAATGAGGAGGAAACTACATGAGAGATGTGGCAAGAGATTGAAAGGGTTGCGTCGAGAAGTAGGGTAGTGGTTTCCTAGATAAAGAGAGGGACGGGTGTAGGTACACTGCTCTTTGTGGATCCAAAGGAGTTTTATTTTTGAGGCATTTAGTTGCAATTTATTTATAGACATCCAGGTTTTGATTTCCATTACACAGCTGAGTTTCAAGTTTATTTAAGCTTGATATACTGCTTAACCATCCTAAGCGGTTTACGTAATAATTTAAAAACAGGGGGGATCTGACAAATGTAATTAAAGTATGATACAGACAAAAGGGGAAACTTTACATGATACATAGGGAGCCAAGTGGGATTACCATGTTTCTATAAATACAAAAAAATCAGTGGTGAAGGAGTGGATCTGAATTTGGTGTTTGTGCGCTATATCTAGGATGGGTTTAAGGTAGAGTTTGAATAAAAGAAGGAACAGTAGGGCTCCCTGTGGAATCTTGTATTTGATTGGTTGTGATTTTAATAAGTTTGAGCCCATTAGTATACTTTGGGTTCTGTTACTTATGAAGGAAGTGAACCAGCGCAATGTAACATCTTGGATGCCAATCTCAGTGAATCGAATAATGAGGTGATGGTCAATCGTGTCAAAGACTGTACTGAGATCAAGTAGCCGATGAAAACAAAAATTGTGGATACAGATGTTCTGGAGATAATTTATTAAACACTGGCATATAAAACCATGAAAATTCAATTAAAAAAGTACAATGATAAATAATACTGTGATAAAAATCCAACCGGACCCTGCACGGTCCGTGTTACGGCGAACACGCCTTCATCAGGGGTCCAATAGTTTGCAAACTCACATATAAAGAATTGGACTGAAAACAGTCTATTGTCTTTAAACATGTGAGCAAAGAACACCGCAGACAAGCTGAAGTAGCACCAGAAGGACATTATTTCCCTTGTCCATAAGTTTCCAGCAGTCGTCGATAATGTCAAGTAGGACAGTTTCTGTGCTGTGCAATTTCCTGAATCCTGACTGATAGGTGGTTCCTGTATGTTGATGTAGGAGAGGAGTTGGTTAAGTACAGTTTTTTCTAGGATCTCGGATATAAAGGGTAGGCTGGAGACAGGCCTAAAGTTGCTGGGTACACCTGGGTTGAGTGTGGAGTTTTTGTTGTTTTTTTAAATGGTCTGACGATAGCTGATTTCCAGTTTAAAGGGACTGAGCCTGACTCTAAGGAGGAGTTGATAAGAGGAAGGATTGAGCTTACAAAGGCATCATTGGCAGCAACGAGGAGGTGTGATGGGCAGGGATCCAGGATGGAGCTGGAAGGGTTGATTGACTTTAGTATCTTGGTTAGGTCTTCATATGACAATATAAAAAAAAAATTTTTGAAGCATTTGAGACACCTATACTATACAAAATACATCAAAGAATCAAGTATCTCATTAGTTGGTGTCAGGTGTTAAATCCAGCACATAAGTTGTGCTGGATTTATCACCTGACACTAACTAATGAGATACTTGATTCTTTTATGTATTTTGTATAGGTTTTCGTATGAGACGATTTAAGGTTTCAGATACAGATTTGGGTTGTGGGAAGTTGATGTTTGTTGTGTGGTAGCATCCAAGTGGGAACGTATTTTGTCATCAAAGAAGACAGAGAGCTTATCGCTGTCGAGGTCTGAGTTTAGAGTTTGATGTCTCCTTATGATGCTGTAAATAACTTTTTGGCTCTTAGGGTTTCAGTAAACCAGGGGGAGAACTGTTTATGAGGATAGGTGTTTGACTTCTTTGACTGAGGCTAAGTCTCCATAAACAGCTTTAACTTCATTGTGCCAGATCATGGCGGCCTTGTCAGCAGATTTGGAATTTGGTTTTAGTGATTTTGCTAGGTTGGACAGGCCTGAATGAGAGGTCACTAATATCAATTGAATTGTTGTTGAAGATTTTTGTGGTTTTTTTTTTGTTTTTTTTAAGTCCGTGTCTGACTTGGGACCTATATACCGCCTTTTTTGTAGTTTTACAACTATACTCAAAGCGGTTTACACATGGGTACTTGCGGTATAAAAACTGATTATTTTCCCTATCTGTCCCAGTGGGCTTACAATCTATCTAATGTACCTGGGGCAGTGGAGAATTAAGTGACTTGCCCAGGGTCACAGGGAGCAGCATGGGGTTTGAACTCACAACCTCAGGGTGCTGAGGCTGTAGCTCTAACCACTGTGCCGCACTCTCCTTCTCATGGGTGATGGTTGTTTCGCTGTGCAAATGTGGTTAAAAGTGATCAGGTGGTGATTGGACCAGGGCACTGGTTTGTTGGAGCAGCTTGGCGCAAGTGTGTCAGTAGATGTCGCGTTTTGAGTGAAGATTAGGTCTAAGATGTGGCCTGCTGAATGAGTTAGTGAGAGGACTATTTGGTGAAAGCCCTGGTCTGTTAGTGATAGGATGAAATCTGCTGGTTTTCTAGTAGCATTTGGGTAAAATTGAAGTCTCCTAAGATAACAATCTAGTTGTAGGTGATTACCACTTTACCATCTGGGGCAGGATTTCCCCAATGAATATGCATGAGATTTATTAGCATACAATGAAAGCAGTGCATGCAAATAGATCTCATGCATATTCATTGGGGAAATCCTGAAAACCTGGGTGGATTGCAGCCCTCAAGGACTGACTTTGACACCTGTAACCTAGGGTGTTCATAGAGGAGTGGGGACTCTGTAAATCAGCGCAAAGGTGATATTGCTGTTGTGGCCCATTGAGAAGATGAGGCATTTCAATGCATATAGTGTCTTATCAGTTTCGGTTTGAGGTCAGATTTAACAACGGTGGCTACCCCTCCTCCTCTGGTATCGGTATGTGAACAGGCTAGAGCCTGTTAGCCAGGGGTCAGAGCAGACCCAGGGTGGTTCCTTCATTCTCTTTGAGCCAGGTTTCGGTGATTAAGAAAATGTCCCAATTTTTGTCCGCAAGAAAATCTCTTAAGATAATGTATTTGTTGTTTACGGATCTCATGTTTGCAAGAGCAATCTTGAAGCTTTTTGGCATTGATGAGGGTGAGGTGAGGGGGATGTGTCTAAGGCAGTGGAGTTTATGCTCTAGGGCAGGGGTAGGCAATTCCGGTCCTCTAGGGCAGGAGTAGGCAATTCCGGTCCTCAAGACCCACAAGCAGGTCAGTTTTTCAGGATATCCACAATGAATATATATGAGATGGATTTGTATGTATGCAAATCTATCTCATGCATATTTATTGTGAATATCCTGAAAAACTGACCTGCCTATGGTTCTTTAGGACCAGAAATGCCTACCCCTGCTCTAGGGATTTGTGTCGGGGGAGATGACAAGTCACCATATCTGCCCTGGCCTGTAATGATTGGGATGGGGGAAGACATGCTATCTGAGAGGAGAGTTGGAGAGGTAGGAGAGCAGAGTTAGTAGTATTTATATTGACATAGGATAATGTAGTGGTTGGTCGTATACAATAAAAGTATCTCTAAACAGTATCCTCTAGTTCTTTTCCTTTAAATCAATTGTCCTGTGAATAAGTTAAGATACTGTGCTCAAGGAACAAGCTTCATTATGCAGCAGGAAGAGGGAAAGGGACAGAGTGGAACATGGTAAGAGTTAATCTACAGTAGTCATGATGGTCAGCGAGAGGCTTGGAAGTAGGAGATTTAGTAAGTGGAGATTTTCTTTTGACAGGGACAGCTTGAGGTTAGTTGTGTGTGATGTGAGGCAAGGGGTGGCTCATAAGATGAAAAGGAGAGTAAATTAGTAGAGTCCATGTGCAAAGGGCATGGCCATGCAACTGCCACAGGACAGCAGGGCTAAAGAAGGATGAATTTTTTTTCTGCTCGCACCTTGAGGCAGCAATGAATTTTTAAACACTTGGTCAAATGAGTAGAAGCACTCAGGTCCTGTGCACAAAGAGGGGGCCAGAGCTGGCAATCCTATTCTGAATTTGGGTTGCTCAGAGAAGGTGCATTTTCCTGGCTTTTCCTTACATGTGCTAATAGGTAAGCATTTGCTATAGAACAGTGGTTCCCAACCCTGTCCTGGAGGACCACCAGGCCAGTCGGGTTTTCAAGCTAGCCCTAATAAATATGCATGAGAGAGATTTGCATATAATGGAAGTGACAGGCATGCAAATCTGCTCCATACATATTCATTAGGGCTATCCTGAAAACCCGATTGGCCTGATGGTCCTCCAGGACAGGGTTGGGAACCACTGCTGTAGAGTACAGCAGATGAGAATCCCACCAAGGAATCATACTTGGAGACTTTAACTTTACAAGCTACCCAAATGAGACCGAATCCCCGGCAGACTTCCATCAGTTCACTATTGGATCTAGGCTTCCAGCAAATGGTCCTCTCGCCGACTCACTCCGCAGGCCACATCCTAGACCTAATCTTTATTCAAAAAGATACTCCATTCACCACTGGAACTCCTGGCTGCACCACCAAAACAGTACCCTAGTCTGATCACTATTTGATTACATTCAACCACACCTACACAACTACTCAACCATCAACCAGGAAGCAAACCCAACATAAGAAAATATACAACGACGACGCTATCAGCTTACATGATCACTCCATAGGCCTTTCCAACATAGTGGAAACATTAAAACCCAATTCTGAATTTGTTGATAAGGCTGCCGTGGACTAACACACCAGGAAATACGCCTCAAAACACCCCCTGGTCTTGCCCTTCAACTCCAAACAATGTTCCTATTCCCACTTCATACCAAACCACTGGAATCAACTGCCCCCACAGATTAGATCCCTTGAAGGACTCAACTTTAGAGAAACAATAAAAACATACCTGTTTAACTAACTCCCCCACCCATGATCGATAAATTATAAAGAAATGTACATTGATACATGATTCTCAGTATGTGTCGTGTTAGGATAAAAACTTGTATTGAAAAATGTTGCACTGTAACTGCCATTTAACCTGTAAACTGTATATTATATATGTTAACCTATAACCTGTCCTGAGCTCTTTGGGGAGGATGTGATAGAAAACAAATTAAATAAATACTTGAAATCAATTGTGTTGCCCAGTGGAGATTCAGTCACTTTGGGTAGATGCCCCAACATACAGTTTGTTGGGAGACTGTGTAGAATTTACTATCAATTTCCTTCACTACCTCCTGCATCCACCCACAGCATGCATGAAACCTGTGACAATGATGGCCTTCACCATTCTTGTTAGCATGAGAATTCAGGCCCCATTATCATCAATCTATCCTTTCAAACACCAACATCCAGGCTGCCTTCCTTGTTAAAATCTGGATTTCAGCCAGATTGGCTGCAGCTATCAGCACCAGTTTCCTGGATCTGGAAAATGGCTGCTATCGTTCTGGTTCCTGGTTTCGGCTTCTGAGAACAGAAGGCTATTTGCGCCTGTTGCTACGGCTTCAGTAGAGCCTAGGGGTGTTGGCCATACTGAACCAAATTTAGGGGCAACACCTGAGCCCACTCAGGTCTCTTCCCCATCCTCCTAGCTGGTAGACAGAAGAGGCTGATGTGATAGGAGGGTCCTTTCCCACAAGAAGAAAAGCCTGACCACGGGTACCGGCACAGTTCCCTGTGTGCTGCAGCACTAGCTTTTCTTCCTTTGCCTTCCGGGAGCATGTGAGTACTTGGCTTAGGCCTCAGTAAAGAAAAATGTTCCTGTGACTTAGGCCTCAGTAGAGAGAAATGTTCCTGAGTATGGTCCTGGGGCTTGAGGCTTCAGTTGAGAAATGGGCCTCGGCATGGTCTTGGGGCTTGAGGCCTCAGTTGAGAAATGGGTCTGGGCATGGTCCTGGGGCTTGGGCCTGTGCATGTTCCTGCGGCTTAGGCCTCAGTTGAAACATGTTCCTGCGGCTTAGGCCTTGGTTGAGACATGCATTCTAGAGTTTAACTATTCTCTTGAATGAAAAAATATTTCCTCCTATTGGTTTTAAAAGTATTTCTCTGTAACTTCGAGTGTCCCCTAGTCTTTGTAATTTTTGACAAGAATGAAAAATCGACCCACTTGTACCAGTTCTACTCCACTCAGGATTTTGTAGACTTCAGTCATATCACCCCCTCAGCCATCTCTTCCAAGCTGAAGAGCCCTAACCTTTCTAGAGTCCCTCTGGATAAAGATTCCTAGACAAAACGAAGCAGACATAAAAATTGGCCTCTATTATTCACCCCCAGGACAAATGGAGGAAACAGACAAAGAAATGATAGAGGAAATCAACCATGGTTGTAAAACAGGAAACGTAATGATCATGTTTCAACTGAGGCCTAAGCCACAGGAACATTTCTAAACTGAGGCCTAAAACCCCAGGAAAATGCACAGAGACATTTCTCAACTGATACCTAAAGCCCCAGGAACATGCACAGGAACATTTCTCAACTGAGGCCTAAGTCACAGGAACATTTTTCTTTACTGAGGCCTAAGCCAAGTACTTACATGCTCCTGGAAGGCAAAGGAAGAAATGCTAGTGCTGCGAGCCACGAAACTAGTAAAAGGTATGGAAAATTTGAGCTACAAGGAACGCCTAGGAAAACTGGGACTGTTCACCCTCGAAAAGAGGAGGCTGCGAGGGGATATGATAGAGACTTTTAAAATATTAAAAGGATTCGACAAAATAGACCAAGAAACATCGTTATTCACTTTCTCAAATGTGACACGGACAAGAGGTCATGGAATGAAACTGAGGGGCAGCAGGCTCAGAACAAATGTCAGGAAGTTCTGTTTCGCACAGCGAGTGGTGGACGCTTGGAATGCTCTCCCGGAGGAGGTTGTGACGGAGACTACCATTCTAGGATTCAAGCGCAAGTTGGATTCACACCTTCTTGTAAATCATATTGAGGGATACGGGTAATCAAGGTCTCCATCAGGGAGCACCTAGCTTGGCCTCCGCATGTGCGGGTCGCCGGACTAGATGGACCTAGGGTCTGATCCGGTGAAGGCGTTTCTTATGTTCTTATGTTCTTTCCTCATACAAGAGGAGTTCCATCTCCTTTATCATCTTGGTTGTTCTTCTTTGAACCTTTTCTAGTGCCGCTATATCTTTCTTGAGATAAAGAGACCAGAATTGAACGCAATACTCCAGATGAGGTCACACTATGGAGTGATACAGGGGCATTATAACATTCTTAGTCTTGTTAACCATCCCTTTTTTAATAATCCCTAGCCTCTTGTTTGCTTTTTTGGCTGCCACTGTACATTGGGCGGAAGGTTTCATCTTATTGTCTACAATGACATCCAGATCCTTTTCTTGGGCACTAACCCCCAAAGTGGACCCAAGTATCTGGTAACTGTGATTTGGGTTATTCTTCCAAATGTGCATCACTTTGCCTTTGTCCACATTAAATTTCATCTGCCACTTGGATGCCCAGTCTTCCAATTTCCTAGGGTTTGTCTGCAATTTTTCACAATCCACATGAGTTTTAATAATTTTGAACAGTTTAGTGTCATCTGCAAATTTAATCACCTCACTCGTTGTCCCAATTTCCAGATCATTTATAAATGAAGTTAAATAGCAGAGGTCCCTGCGGCACTCCACTGTTTACTCTCCTCCATTGAGAAAAATGACCATTTAACCCTACCCTCTGTTTTCTATCTGATAACCAATTTCTAATGCACAACTGAATTTTTCCATCTTGTTTAGCAAGGAGATCAGTAAGAATTTTGAAATTTATGAAGTCAGCAAGGGGCATGGGATTTTAGCTAAATGCGATCAGTAGAGTGGGTGTAGGAATGTAGGTAGTGGATTCTGGAGGTCAGCCAAGCCTGGGGTTTGGTATTTCTTAAAGAGTGTGGAATGGAAGGATCGAGAATGAAGGCGTTGATGGTTAGAGAAAGGGTTTTAAATTTGTCTCCATAGTGTACACTGGTAGTCGGAGGAGTTTTTGCAAGACTGCAAGCAACATGACCACAAGTGTGCTCTAGCATTCCAAAGTTGTTTGAAGCTGGTATAGACATTTCATTGTTGGGTCACTGTACAGTGCATTACAGAAGTCCAGCTGTAATATTTTTATGACATGGATTATTATAATCGGTTTGCTTTTATATGGAGCTGGCATACGTACAGACATTAAAAGCAGCTTTTAATGTGCTAGCCATGTTACCCCAAATTCAGGTAAGAGAGTCCATTTTATTTATCATTTTAATTTTAGTCAGAGACATGTTTGAATTAATAATTGTACTGCTTAATGAAGGGAGCACAAAATGTCCGCAGAATATGCTATGATTTATTGACTATGAAATTTCCATCATACCAAAAACAGTATGCACATTAAGAATAATTTGTCATTGTTGTATGTAGCTGCTAGCGAGCCATTTGAGCTGGTGAGACTGTATCATCCAGTACTTGTTACTGTAATTTTGAATACTAAATAATTCCTTTGTAACGTCACTTGTAAATGAACCATTGTTTCCCACATAGTAATGATTATGTATGTTTAGAATTCAATACACTGATTCATCTTGTTAAAAAAAAAAATGTGTCCCCCTTATCAAAGATATTTTAGCCTCTAAGTTTTATACATATATGCTCCATCAGTCATTCAGCCCAGCTGAAATAGGATTTCTTTCTGCCATAAAATATACCATTGAGAAGGCAATTGGGGTAGTGGTTTAGCCTCGTAGTTAGTACAGTGGCCTGAGAACCTGGGGGAACTGGGTTTGATTCTTACTTCAGCTCCTTGTGACTGGGCAAGTCACTGTGCCCTCCATTGCCCCAGGTATAAAATAAGTGCCTGTATATAATATGTAAACCACTTTGTAACCACAGAAAGGTAGTATTTCAGGTCCATTCCCCATTCCCATCTTCATATTGAGCACAGTGCTGAAAGTGGCAAAATCCATAGATCCTATCCTTTTTGTTTTCTTTCCTTAATGGTGTATTTGAAGAGGTCATGTCAGAATCATTGCTGTACAGCTGAAAGCATATGATTTCAGATTTTCATGTGATGTAATCTTGAGCTCTACTACATAGAAAAAGTAGTACCAAAGTGTCACATGCTTAACTAATCAAATAGGCTGTGCTACATCAGACCATGCTCTGTTGAGCTTGGCTCCCTGCCTCCACAAGTTGCTAGTCCAGGTAACGAGTACCTGTCAGATTTAATCACTAGGGGATGGATGCTCTAAAATCCTGTGGGTTGCTGAGGTGCCGGTAAATGGTCCGATTTGAAAATGGCGATCAATATTGGAACAATTTTGCATGCAAATGAGTTTCACGGAGGTGTGTTGTAATCCCATTTGGTCGGTCATTGGAGAAAGAGACTGACATGCCCAGAGCCGGCTGGGAAGCCCCGAACAGCTGGGTGTGAGGGGAAGTCCTGAAGCAGCCTCCTGCCACTCAGCTGTTTGGGGCAAGAAGAGTAGTGGGGTTTTTGGTTTGTTATTTTTTAATGGCCAGAGATGTTGTGCTTGTGTTATACATGCACATCATCTGTGCCCATTTAAAAAAAAAAAAGTTATGCCAAGACCCCCCACCTCTCCAGACAACAACTTCCCTCCCCAACACTCTCCAAACTTTAAAAAAAATTGGCGGAAGGAAAGCCCACTCCATCTTGCTTCAGCCACTTGGACCCCCCCTACTTTTAAATTGAAGATTGGCAGGAGGAATGCCTTCTCCCTCCTGCTCCAGGGCCCTGTCACAAACCCCGACCTCTCCCCTGCATATTTCTAACCTCCCCCTGCATACCTCTAAATTGAAAATTAGCAGGAGGGATGCCCACTCTCCTGTCGCTGGGGCCCCCCCGTGACCCACCCCCAACATACCTCACAGTTGAAGATGCCCACATTCTCCTGCTGGCAGGTCCACCTCTTCAAAATGGTGGGCCTTCCCCTTTTTGGTGCATTCTGGGATGCACTGGAAGGGACCTAAGTTTCTGCTTCATGTGCCTAAGGCCCCTCAGCCAATCAGGGCCTTAGGCCCCTTCCCAGTACATCCTGGGATGCAGTGGGAGTGGCCTAAGACTCTGGTTCTTATACTGGGACCTTAGGCACCTGGGCCAATTAGTCTTTGGCTCATCCCAGTGCATCCCAGGATGCACCTGGAAGGGGAAGGCCTGCCATTTGAAGAGGTGGGGTCTGCCGGTAGGAGAAAGTGTGCATCCTTCCTGCCGATCTTCAGTTTAGAGGTACATGGGGGGATTTGGAGGTTTGCAACGGGGCTCCAGCGGCATGAGGAAATGGGCATTCCAACTGCCGATCTTCAATTTTGGGGGTTTGGGTGGCCAAGGCAGTTGGGGAGTGGCCTTCCCTCCTGCCTATTTTATTTTTTTAAAGTTGGGGGAGGGTTGGGCCATTGGGGGTGGGGCCCAGGCACAACTTTTTAAAATTTTTATTTTTAATGGGAACAGATATTGTGCGTGTGTAACACACGCACAATTTCTGTACCCATAAAAAATTTAAAAGGTGCTGTTTTTGGTTTGTTTTTTTAACACATTCCAGACCTGTCGGCAATTTTGGAGTGTTAAAACCTGGCGTTTCATTTTGGGCATCATTTTGAGCATCAATCAGATTTGCTCGTCGTAATCCATTTACATACGATTGTCGGATGCTGCTAGAAACAATGGAAAAGATCGCAATTAGCTATTTTGGGCATTGATAGTTGAAATACTGCGCCACTAAACAGGTTAAACTGGTTTCGCTTTGATTGTTAAGGTCATGTTAAGTTTTGAGCATATGGGCGTAGGTCTGTTTCTTATAGCTCATTTTGATGGATAAGTGATGGTTTCCCCAAGTCTGCCTGGCTACTTTTTATTTCTGAATACACATGCTGATTGAACTCTTACTCTCAGAAGCTGTCCCTTTAAGGATGGAGAGAGCACAAGGAATCTTGTGCCTTTGTAGTATTTGTTCTGGGCCAGAAAGGACATATTTAGTTTTAAGTATTATCATATGGTCATTTCCTTTAATTTTCTTTTTCTTTGTTAATAGGTAATTGCTTTAGTGGCTCAGGAACTGGAATATAACAACCTTTAAGTAAATGAGATAAAGGAAAATAGTTATTGTTGGAGAGTTCCACACATGAATATAAATGAAGTACCAGATAACAAACTTGGAAAGTACTTTCCAGATTCTGATAGCTTTTATATTTTTATATACCGTAGATAATTGTCCAGAGGTAACTAAACTGAAGTCAGTAACTGATTTTTTGTAGTCTACCAAACTGCTGTTGAATGATTTTTGGCCATTACTGATCTGAACTAAATTTGAATCGGAAATAAGATTGTATAATTTACATAATATAACATAAAATATCAGATTTTATATACTTTGTCTAACCAAAGGCTGAGAATGGTTTACAACATATTAAAATAAAAACGACAGTAAACAAGCAATATTCAGAATTACATTTTGAACAATTCAGGCAAAAAACAACTATAATAAGATGAATGTAAATGAATGCATACAAAACTAATGTAAAATTCAAATAAAAAGAAAAGTTTTTATTAAACAACCATGATTTGAATCGTTTATGAAACTTCAAATAATCAAGTTTGGCTCTAATTTCAAGAGGTAGAGAATTCCACAAAGGGACCACCACAAAAGTGAAAACCTCGTAGTAGATATTAATCTTGGTTTTAGAAAAAGAAAGAAACTGAAGTTTATTAGTATGAATGGACCTAGTTGTATCTTTATCTGATTGTAGAGCAACAAATGATAAAAGATATTCAGGGTATAGGCTATTTCTGATCTAAAAGCAAAACATAGTACCGTGAATTGAAATCTATCCTGTACTGGCAGCCAATATAGAACTTTAAGCAAGAATAAGAATTGCCGCTGCTGGGTCAGACCAATGGTCCATCCTGCCCAGCAGTCCGCTCACGCGGCGGCCCCAAGGTCAAGACCAGTGCTCCAAATGAGTCCAGTCTCACCAGTTTAGCATGAACTTGTCCAACTTTGTCTTGAAACCCTGGAGGGTGTTTTCCCTATAACAGACTCCGGAAGAGTGGTCCAGTTTTCTACCACTCTCTGGGTGAAGAAGAATTTCCTTACGTTTGTACGGAATCTATCCCCCTTCATCTTTAGAGAGTGTCCTCTCGTTCTCCCTACCTTACCTTTCTCTACTAAGTCTATTCCCTTCAGTATTTTTAATGTTTAGATCATGTCCCCTCGCAGTCTCCTCTTTTCAAGAGAGAAGAGGCTCAGCTTCTCCAATCTCTCACTGTATGGCAACTCCTCCAGTCCCTTAACCATCTTAGTCGCTCTTCTCTGGACCCTCTCGAGTAGTACCATGACCTTCTTTATGTACGGCGACCAGTGCTGGACGCAGTACTCCAGGTGAGGGCGCACCATGGCCTGGTACAGTGGCATGATAACCTTCTCTGATTGTTCATGATCCCCTTCTTGATCATTCCTAACATTCTGTTCGCCCTTTTCGCCGCTGCAGCACTTTGTGCAGGTGGCTTCATGGACTTGTTGATCAGAACTCCCAAGTCTCTTTCCTGGGAGGTCTCTTCTAGTACCGCCCCGGACATCCAGTATTTGTGTATGAGATTTTTGTTCCCGACATGCATAAAACATGCAAGTGATCACACTTTTATACTTTATGAAAAAGCAATCGTGCAGCAGCATTCTGGATTAATTGAATTCTAGTCAGCGATTTAGATGAGAGACTTATGAAAAGAGAATTACAATAATCTATTTTAGAAGCACAGTAATCAGAGTTTGAGTCTTTTTTTTTTTTTTTTTTTGCATGTTATCCATAAAAAAAATGGACCCTGAGAAAAGTAGCGATTATTAGCTTCTTAATTTGCATGTCACCTGTTAAATCAGAGTTGATCCATACACCCAGACTTTTACAGCTTTCTGAAGTTGGATCATTTTATCCTCTAGCATAGTTTATAGTCGGGAAAGGCAGAGATTTACCATTAACCTATAACGTAGTGTTTTTTTCATTGTTGAAGTTGGTTATCATACATCCACTTGGAGATTTGAGAAAAATCAAAATTGATATGTTGAAATAAATCAGTAATCAATGAAGTAAATGGAAAAAATAATCTGTAAATTTCAGTTAGATATTATAACTTCAAAGATTTGAGGAGCTTACCTGGAGGACTAAAATAAGGAGAACAATCGCCATTCATAACCATCTTATAACTCCTGTTTTTCAGAAAAGAAGCAAATCAGTTTAACACCCTTCCTGAGAGGCCTATCTGATATGAAAAGAAAAAGTACAGTAAACAATGAAATAAACAATAAATGTCTATGATCCACCACGTTGAAAGCAGCTAATAAATCCATTAGAACAGGGGTGCCCAACACGTCAATCGCGATCGACCAGTAGCTCAGGAAGGCAACGTGAGTCGATCGCGGAGCCATCCCGGGCTCCGTGATAGATTCGTATTGCCGTCCTGATCTACGGGCGATCAGCCTTCCTCTGAGTGTTCTCCCTAGGGCCTTTTAGCTGGGCGGTCCGCCCAGCTGTCATCTGCCGCTGCTGAACATTAAAAAAAAACTCAAAAAACCGGCTTGGAGATTTCAGCCCGTAGCGAACTTATGCTCCGGGCTCTAACGTGTGCGTGCCGGCTTCTCTTCTCTTCCCTCTGAAACCGGAAGTTATGTCCGGGGGGGGGAGGGGAGAAGGGAAGCCGGCACGCACATGTTGAGAGCCCTGAATCGCTATGGGCTAATGCGGGAGACAGGTTAGTGAAGCATTTGTTCTTCTTCCTGCCGGGTCCTGCCTACTTTCTGTTTCCGCGAAGGCAGGACCCGGCAGCATTTCCCCCAATCTTGGGCTGATCAACCTTCCTCTTTCCAACGGCAGAATTGACGTCGGGGAGAGGAGTGCTGGTCGGCCAAAGCAGGGAGAGCTTGGAGCCTGTTATTGGTGGCGTTTGGGTCCTGGTCCCCGATGGTAATGGCTTGGGGGAGGGCAGGGAGAAAGAAAGAAAAAGGGCAGGCAGGGAGACAGAAGGAAAGAAGAGAAACAGAAAAAAATGAAAGGGAGGTAGAGAGAAAGAAAGGGAAGAGGAAGGAAAAGTTGGGGAAAGGAATGAGGTCTGGAGGAGAGGAAGCATACAGGCTAAAAGAAGGGAAGAAAGATTGTATGCACAGTCAGAAGAAGAAAGTGCAACCAGAGACTCATGAAATCACCAGACAAGGTAGGAAAAATGATTCTATTTTAAATTTAGTGATCAAAATGTGTCTGAATTTATATCTGCTATCTATATTTTACACTAAGGTCCCCTTTTACTAAACCGCAATAGAGGTTTTTAGCGCAGGGAGCCTATGAGTGTCGAGAGCAGCGCTGGGCATTCAGCGCAGCTCCCTGCGCTAAAAACTGCTATCGTGGTTTAGTAAAAAGGGAGGGGGTATATTTGTCTATTTTTATATGATTGTTACTGAGGTGATAGTGCATAGAGTCAACTGCTTTGACCTCTTTGAAAAACCCTGGAATAGGAATGATAATTAACATTTTGTATGCGTACAGTGTGCTTTGTTTTTTTTTAAATTTTATTGTTGGTAGATCATTTTGACTTGGTCATTTTAAAAGTAGCTCGCAAGCCCAAAAAGTGTGGGCACCCCTGCATTAGAATAAATGGACTAACGCTTATCAGCTAAGGTTCTCAGTTCTGAATTGAGAGATGAGACGAGTTTCTCTTCAACCATCTAGTTCCTCAGTTATTTTCTAATGCACCAGTGGATGAATGTTGCAGGAGGAAGATGTTGACTATAAAGACAATGTTGTTTAACTGGGATGACTACTATTTCAGTAACTCTTTAGTTACTACTGTGTTCATATGATGATAGCAGTTTGTCACTGTCATTTTAGCATATAATTTCGTAATTTTTTTTCATTTGCTGTTCAGTTTGGTGATTAGTAGCATAAGAGTGCCATTTTCGAAAAGGATGTCTTAGTCCAACTTAGATGTTTCCCGCTAACTGCCCAAAGTCAGAAGTACAAAAACACCCATTTTTGAATGGAACAAACAAATAGTTTTGTGGAGTTTGGGTTTATTTTTTTCAAAAATCACCTACTTAAATGTCTTGGCTGCCAAAACGTCTAAACCGCCAGGATGTCTAAGTATATTTGCCATTTTTAAGTTAGAAATGTTCAAATCAGCACTATTTAGACATGGGAGGGGCTACCATTCTAACGCCAACAGAGCAGTGGGACACCTTAGAGCAGGGGTGTCGTTGAGGGGCCACAATTCAGTCGGCTTTTCAGGATTTCCGAAATGAATATGCATGAGATCTATTTGTATGCACTGCTGTCATTGTATGCTAATAGATCTCATTCATATTCATAGTAACATAGTAGATGACGGCAGATAAAGACCCGAATGGTCCATCCAGTCTGCCCAACCTGATTCAATTTCAATTTTTTTTTTTTTTTCTTCTTAGCTATTTCTGGGCAAGAATCCAAAGCTTTACCCGGTACTGTGCTTGGGTTCCAACTGCCAAAATCTCTGTTAAGACTTACGCCAGCCCATCTACACCCTCCCAGCCATTTAAGCCCTCCACTGCCCATCCTCCACCAAACGGCCATACACAGACACAGACCGTGCAAGTCTGCCCAGTAACTGGCCTAGTTCAATATTTAATATTATTTTCTGATTCTAAATCTTCTGTGTTCATCCCACAGTTTTACTTTCCACCACCTCTCTCGGGAGCGCATTCCAGGCATCCACTACCCTCTCCGTAAAGTAGAATTTCCTAACATTGCCCCTGAATCTACCACCCCTCAACCTCAAATTATGTCCTCTGGTTTTACCATTTTCCTTTCTCTGGAAAAGATTTTGTTCTATGTTAATACCCTTCAAGTATTTGAACGTCTGAATCATATCTCCCCTGTCTCTCCTTTCCTCTAGGGTATACATATTCAGGGCTTCCAGTCTCTCCTCATACGTCTTCTGGCGCAAGCCTCCTATCATTTTCGTCGCCCTCCTCTGGACCGCCTCAAGTCTTCTTACATCTTTCTCCAGATACGGTCTCCAAAACTGAACACAGTACTCCAAGTGGGGCCTCACCACCTTCTTCCTTCTACTGACTACGCCTCTCTTTATACAGCCCAGCATCCTTCTGGCAGCAGCCACTGCCTTGTCACACTGTTTTTTCGCCTTTAGATCTACGGACACTATAACCCCAAGGTTCCTCTCCCCGTCCGTGCATATCATCTTCTCTCCTCCCAGCATATACGGTTCCTTCCTATTATTAATCCCCAAATGCATTACTCTGCATTTCTTTGCATTGAATTTTAGTTGCCAGGCATTAGACCATTCCTCTAACTTTTGCAGATCCTTTTTCATATTTTCCACTCCCTCTTCGGTGTCTACTCTGTTACAAATCTTGGTATCATCTGCAAAAAGGCACACTTTTCCTTCTAACCCTTCAGCAATGTCACTCACAAACATATTGAACAGGATTGGTTGGCCCCAGCACCAAACCCTGAGGAACTCCACTAGTCACCTTTCCTTCCTTCGAGCGACTTCCATTAACCACGACCCTCTGGCGTCTGTCCGACAGCCAGTTTCTGACCCAGTTCACCACTTTGGGTCCTAACTTCAGCCCTTCAAGTTTGTTCAACAGCCTCCTATGAGGAACTGTATCAAAGGCTTTGCTGAAATCCAAGTAAATTACATCTAGCATATGTCCTCGATCCAGCTCTCTGGTCACCCAATCAAAAAATTCAATCAGGTTCGTTTGGCACGATTTACCTTTTGTAAAGCCATGTTGCCTCGGATCCTGTAACCCATTAGATTCAAGGAAGTACACTATCCTTTCTTTCAGCAACACTTCCATTATTTTTCCAACAACTGAAGTGAGGCTCACTGGCCTGTAGTTTCCTGCTTCATCCCTGTGACCACTTTTATGAATAGGGACCACATCCGCTCTCCTCCAATTCCCAGGAATCACTCCCGTCTCCAGAGATTTGTTGAACAAGTCTTTAATAGGACTCGCCAGAACCTCTCTGAGCTCCCTTAGTATCCTGGGATGGATCCCGTCTGGTCCCATCGCTTTGTCCACCTTCAGTTTTTCAAGTTGCTCATAAACACCCTCCTCTGTGAACGGCGCAGAATCTACTCCATTTTCTCGTGTAACTTCCAGACAATCTCGGTCCGTCTCCAGGATTTTCTTCTGTGAACACAGAACAGAAGTATTTGTTTAGCACATTTGCTTTCTCCTCTTCACTCTCCACATATTTGTTCCCAGCATCTTTTAGCCTAGTAATTCCATTTTTTATCTTCCTCCTTTCACTAATATATCTGAAAAAAATTTTATCTCCCTTTTTTACATTTTTAGCCATTTGTTCTTCCGCCTGTGCCTTCGCCAAACGTATCTCTCTCTTGGCTTCTTTCAGTTTCACCCTGTAGTCCTTTCTGCTCTCCTCTTCTTGGGTTTTTTTATATTTCATGAACGCCAACTCTTTCGCCTTTATTTTCTCAGCCACTAGGTTGGAGAACCATATCGGCTTCCTTTTTCTCTTGTTTTTATTGATTTTCTTCACATAAAGGTCCGTAGCCATTTTTATCGCTCCTTTCAGCTTAGACCACTGTCTTTCCACTTCTCTTATGTCCTCCCATCCTAACAGCTCTTTCTTCAGGTACTTTCCCATTGCATTAAAGTCCGTACGTTTGAAATCTAGGACTTTAAGTATCGTGCGGCCACTCTCCACTTTAGCCGTTATATCAAACCAAACCGTTTGATGATCGCTACTTCCCAGGTGAGCACCCACTCGAACATTAGAGATACTCTCTCCATTTGTGAGGACCAGATCCAATATCGCTTTTTCCCTTGTGGGTTCCGTCACCATTTGTCTGAGCAGAGCCTCTTGAAAGGCATCCACAATCTCCCTACTTCTTTCCGATTCCGCAGACGGAACATTCCAGTCCACATCCGGCAGGTTGAAATCTCCCAACAGCAGAACCTCCTCTTGCCTTCCAAACTTTTGGATATCCACAATCAGATCCTTATCAATTTGCTGCGATTGAGTCGGAGGTCTGTAGACTACACCCACGTAGATAGAAGTTCCATCTTCTCTTTTCAGAGCAATCCATATCGCTTCTTCCTCTCCCCAGGTCCCTTGCATTTTGGTCGCTTGGATATTGATCTTTACATAGAGAGCTACTCCTCCACCTTTATGACCATCTCTGTCCTTCCTAAAAGATTATATCCCGGTATGTTTGCATCCCATCCATGTGATTCACTGAACCATGTCTCTGTGATAGCAACAATATCTAGATCTGCCTCTAACATCAGGGCTTGCAGATCATGAACTTTGTTGCTTAGACTGCGAGCATTTGTGGTCATTGCTTTCCAACTATTTTTCAGCGATAATCTCCTTTTTCGTATGGATTTTTGTGTCGTTTCACTTTCCGTTGCAATACTAAGAAATGAGTTGCTGATATTGCTTATGTTGCAGCCTTTACTACTATCACATCTTTTCTTTTGCCGGGGGTGGTCTCTATAATTGTCCTTCGTACATACACCACCCCCACCTTCTAGTTTAAATGCCTAGAAATATATTGTCTAAATTTTTCTGCAAGGTTTCTTTTTCCTGCTGTAGTAATATGTAGCCCATCAGTGCAATATAGCTTCTTGTCCTTCCATGTATTTCCCCATCCTCCTAAGTACCTGAAGCCTTCTTGATGACACCAGGCTCTGAGCCATCTATTAAAGTCCTCTGTGTTTTTCATTCTTTGCTCTCCTTTTCCATATGCAGGCAGTATTTCAGAAAAAGCTAAAGTCTTTACAAAAGGTTTCACACCCTCACCAAGCTCCCGAAAAGCTTTCTGTGCTACAAGTGTGGAGTTGTTGGCCAGGTCATTTGTTTCCAGATGGATAACAACATCAGTGTTAAAATCCTTAGTTTCTTCCTTAATTATAGTCAGTATTTGCCTGGAACTCCTGGTAGCTGAGGATCCTGGAAGACATTTCACTATTTTGGTCTCCTCGCCCTGCGTTCCAAGGTTAATGCCTCTGATGATGGAATCCCCCAACAGTAATAGTTTCTGTTTTTGGCTTTTTTATTTGTACTTAGGGTGCTCTTGTTCTCTTGAGTTTCCTTCATTGGTTCCAGTCCCACCTCCCTTCTGTTTTCTTGAGTATCGCAGTGCACTAATGGAGCAAAGGAATTCTGTAGAGGTAATATTAGTGAAGGTGGATGTTTCTGTGTTACATGTCGCAGTCTTCCTGAGCCTACTGTGACCCATTTATTCCTGGGCTGTTTTATTCTTTGAGGTAGAGGTGGTAAGTTGGTATGATTTTGTGGAGTGATGGAAGCTGCTTTAATTGTATTCAATTCCTGTTTAAGTTTGCAGAGCTCCTCCTTAATACTGGCAAGTTGAAGACAGATGGGGCAAGCCTTAAGCCTCCAAATAGTATGCCTTGGAATTAAAGCACCACAGTGATTGCATAGAATAAAGGTCATCTTGATTGGTTGTGAAGTCCTGATTATATGGGTCTCTATATATGAATAGTGGGCCCTGGGGTTGGTGGGACTATAAGTCTTACCCTTATTCCTATGAAGGGAAAGGGAAAGAGGAAATAAGATTTAACAAAGGAAAGAGAAGGGTTTATTTTTTTGTGCTTTTTTTTTAAAGTAAGAAACAGGGATGAGAAGAGAAATTAAGCAGATATAATGCTGAAAACCAGTGAAAAGAGCAGAATATTTGTGAGGCTGCACTTCGCCTGGGATGCCCTTTTGCTAGTTCCAAACTCTAGCTGGGATTTCTGACCTGGACTTGATCGTAGAAGGACCTCATAACTCCAGAGGGACTAGAGGAGGCTAAGCCAATGGTTTTCTCTCCCCCCCCCCCCCCCCGTGTGTTGCGCAGCACATGGAACATGGATATTCATTGGGGAAATCCTGAGAACCCGACTGGATTATGGCCGAGGACCGACTTTGACACCCCTGCCTTAGAGTGTACTACTGTGAACTTCAGATAAAGGGTGCAAGATATACATCTCACCATATACCAGTGGCATACCTAGCATATATGACACCCGGGGCCCATAATTTTTGATACCCCCCCAATCTGTATGAAAAACATGATTTTTAGTAACAATCCACACGTCACACAAGAGTGTACCTAGGAAAAGGCAGCATCTTACATACTGCAATGAGTAGTACAACATCAATACACCCATTGTAAAACTAAACAAGCCAGACTAGTACAGATCAATCCTGCACAGTCAATCCTAACAGAATACCATGTCTTTCAAACACACAGAACACAGAAAACACCTTCGCCTAGTATGAAATATGTAATCACAAACTAACCCCTCCCCCTTTTACAAAACTGTAGTGTGTTTTTTAGCCATGGTGATAACAGCTCAGACTCTATAGAATTCTGAGCATCAGAGCTGTTACCACCACGGCCAGTGCTAAAAAACACTCAACAGTTTTGTAAAAGGGGGGATAAAATAGAAATACGTAGATAAAGGTTAAACTGAACCACCAAGAAGCTGGACTCTGCATACAATGCAACACCACAGAAACTGCGATGCATCTTCCCTAAAGCAAAAAAATAAATATAATTTTTTTTTCTACCTTGTCTTCTCTGGTTTCTGCTTTCCTCAATCACTGATCCTGTGGTCCACTCTGGGGTTTCATAGTATTTGTGAGGCTGCACTTTGCCTGGGATGCCCTTTTGCTAGTTCCAAACTCTAGCTGGGATTTCTGACCTGGATTTGATCGTAGAAGGACCTCATAACTCCAGAGGGACTAGAGGAGGCTAAGCCAATGGTTTTCTCTCCCCCCCGTGTGTTGCGCAGCACATGGAACATGGACAGTCCTCAGCCAGCCATCACAAATCTGGCATGATTCCTTAGTATCCTGGCCCGAGGAGTTAATCTAGACTGATTTTGGAACAAATTGAGGTGCTTTGAGGCAGATAAAACCTTTTTCTGTATTTTGAAATTGGGAAATTTTAAATGGTTGCTGTGGCAATGATTTTAGTGACAAAAACAACCCATAGGAGCTAAATAAGGGGTCAAAAAAATTCAGGGAATAGGGCTTTAGAGGTGGGGGACCCTGTCCCTATCCCTAGAAACCTTTAAAAATGACTTAAGGACCCCCCCCCCCCCCGATTTCTCTCATAGGCTGTCACAGCCTTACTCACTGCAATGCTGGTGCTGGGAGCTGCAAAAGGGTTGAAACTGCAGCCAGAGAAGTTCTGCATCAGTTATGCCTTGACATTTGAATAGCTTGCTTCTTCAGACTGCCCTTAGTCCAACTAGCTGGACTGAGACCTCAACCCCCACTGTAACTCATGTGCAAAGTTGAATGAGGAAATGCAGTCAGCATCTGATCCTGGTAATTAAAAAAAAGTGCCATGGGAGCACTCAGTCTACACTCGAGCTCTCTGCGGACAAAACCTGGAGCATGTCTTGCTCCCAAGGGAATGGTCCCTGAGCTCCTGGACTGTTAATACAGGCTGGCCAAGCAGGCCGTCCCTTGGCTACAGACTACTGCCCTCAGAATCTGTGTTTCTAAATTGGGAGCCTCTACAGCACTGAAAAACCTCACAATCAGATAAAAAAAACCCTTTAGTAAGTGAATCCACCTGCTCGATGCAGTGTGACCTTAAACTCTTTAATCTTTTTCTCCCTTCCATCTTTTACCTTCTTAGCAGTTTGCTCCCAAGTTATACTCCTTGTAGGGTAAGAAGCAGCTCACTTCCCGTTTAGTCATCATTGAGCAGACATATTTGTTAGTTACAAATACTGGCCTCCTTTTATCAAGCTGCGGTAGAGAGTTTTAGCACTGGCTGGCAAGGTAAATGTCCTGGCACTTATTCAATTCCGAAAACGCTCTACTGTAGTTTGATAAAGGGGGGGTCGTCATCTTTTGGTTTTAAACATCTTATTTCATTTTCGTACATTGTCTAAAAATTTTCATCGTTATTTAATTGCAGAGCTTTTAAAAAAAATAAAATGAAAGCATTTGAAACCTAAGAACAGTACCGGGCGTACTTCTATGGACTATGTTCCAGAAATGTCAGAGAGACAATTTAATCATGAATTGACTGTTGGGCAGACTGGATGGACCTTTTGAGTCTTTATCTGCCATCATTTACTATGTTACTATATCAAACATCTTTTATATAATGAGACAAAGTATACTTGGATAGAATTAGATTTTCTTGTTTACAGTATGATATTTTGTTTTCAGGTCAGTGACTGATCCAAGAGATGGAAAAAGAGTTGCACTCAAAAAGATGCCCAACGTCTTCCAAAATCTGGTCTCTTGCAAAAGGGTCTTCCGGGAATTGAAGATGCTATGTTTTTTTAAGCATGACAATGTAAGTAAAGATTTTATGTATAACCGTTTTATAATGTTTTATTCAAAATTGCCAGAAGATTGATATATAATTTGAAGTTGTTAAACTTCAAACAAATTTGGCTGTTCCAGTTACGTATAGGATTGTTCTGTATGTATAGCTGGTTATGGGGAATATTGGTTGGATGTCTGTTTAATGAATTAAGAAAAAAAAATTATACTGGAAATGAAAGAGAAAGATCTAGGTGTCATCATAGACAATACACTGAAACCATCTGCTCAATGTGTGGTAGCAGCCAAAAAAAGCAAGAGGTTGGGAATTATTAGGAAAGGTATGGTAAATAAGACCAAAAGTATTATTATGCCACTGTATCTCTCCATAGTGTGATTTCAACTTGAGTATTGTGTTCAGTTCTGGTCACTGTATCTAAAAAATATATATAGCAGAATCAGAAAAGGTTCGAAGAGTGTTCAGAATGATAAAGGGAATGGAACTCCTCTTATATGAGGAAAGGTTAAAGAAGTTAGGGCTCTTCAGTTTGGAAAAGAGACGACTGAAGGGAGATTTGATTGAGGTCTACCAAATCCTGAGTGGTGTAGAATGGTTAAAAGTAAATCAATTATTTTATTCTTTCAAAAATTACGAAGACTAGGGGACACTTGATGATGTTATATGGAAATGCCTTTAAAACAAATAGAAGAAAATATTTTTTCACTTAAAGAAATAGTTAAGCTCTGGAATTTGTTGCCAGAAGATGTGGTTAGCATAACTGGGTTTAAAAAAGATTTGAACAAGTTCCTGGAGGAAAAGTCCATAGTATGCTATTGAGACACATGAGGAAGCCAGTGCTTGCCCTGAGATTCTTAGCATGGAATTTTGCTACTATTTGGGTTTCTGCCAAGTATTTATGACCTGAATTGATGACTGTGGAAACAGGATACTGGGCTAGATGGACCATTGGCTATTTTTATGTTCTTGTATAATCCCATTTTCCTTAGCAACAGCAGCAGATGAATCCAGAGACTAGTGGGATAGCACACATCTACCAGGAGGTGGAGATAGAGAACTGATTTGCAGGTGGTCCTCTTGGGTGGAACTTCTCCTGGCCAATCAGTATGCTCTATCTCCAGCAGGCAGATGGATGCTGTTCCTCTAGCTCCTGGGTTCATCGATGGAAAAATTCTATTAACTCCTGTTGTTTCTTATATCAATTGAGTTTGTGGTGTCTGGCTGAGTGGTGCTGGCTTTAGGGGCCATACCTTGGTGTCCCCAGGACCCTTCCCCACTCTCCCCCTGTTGGCCCATGGATTTGTTGGGTCTCTGTATGATTTCTTTTTTTCCCTTAAAAAAAAAAAAAAAGAGAGAGAGAGAGACCGATCTTGGCAGTGCTGTACTGTCATTCCCTGAATAGCTACAGCTACCACCGTTCACATTCCTGCATTCGTTGGATGGGTGAGTGTGTGTGTGTGTGTGTTTTCATTTTAAACTTTATTGCTGTCGGGGGTTATTTTAGCTGCGCTTTCGTGCTTTGGGGGTGTTGTTTTTACCTAGGCGGCAGAGTCAGTTGCGCAATATTTGCACTTTGGACCACGGCGAACTCTGTTAGGGAATTGTTCGGCAGGCTGTACTGTTGGGACCATTGAGGTTTCAGTTGGGCACCAGAGAATGTGCCGTTTTCCTGCGCAGGTGAAGCACGTTCACGTAATCATTTCCTTACAGCGTCTCCTTTTATTTTCAAAGGTCTCTGCTGGTTGCGGTTTCCGTTTTGGCGCTAGAGAGGGTGTTGTGTTTCCGCACGGCTGCAGCGCATGCATGTTATTCTTCCCTCATGGCAGCTCGCTTTTTTTCCATTCGCTCGATGGGTTGGCTCGTTGAGGCAGAGGTTGAACTTTTGGCTTGTTGGAAGTCAGCAAAGGTGCAGGAAGCATCGCATACCTGCAGTATAATATTTGTCTTTGCCTTTTTCTCCTGACTTCGTGCCCGGGTTACACGTAGAGTTGGTTCTCTGGGGTGGTCAGCCTTCTCAGCCTGTCTGCAGTCTTGGGGATGCACGGACTCAGGCCTCAGCTACCATACCGGCTCTGGGCTGTCACAACCGAGGTTACTAATAAGCGCAGTGAACTGGGCTATCGGTGACGGAAGCGGGCTTGGCGTGTTCCTTCCTACCAAGGAACCCTTCAAGCTCTTCCCTAGGCACCAGCCTAGGGTGTATAATACCAGGTAAGTCACCAATACCTTACACGCAAGGAAAACATACACCCAGAAATGAACAAAAATTGTGCTTTTATTTCTGACTGCGTTGGTCAGCCTGCGTTGGTATTACGAGTAGGTTTCAGTAGCTTTTCAACACAGTCACAAAAAAAAGGAAATCAAAGCTCTGAGCCAGCCTGGCCACACTGGCTTCACAAACTACACTGTCTGGCTCTAGTTCAAAAAAACAAAACAACAAAACAGTGTCTGGACTTTTAGTCTTCACTTCACCAGCACAGTACTTCTGTGGTTGCAATTTCATTACTTTTATACCACAAAAGAGCAGGAAAAATAAAGCTTTCAGAAGGCAAAAGGAATTTCACCCAGAAACTCCTAAGCAGATTCTCTCAGGAGAGCTTGTAAGTCCACTAAGGCCTAGATTCACTAAGCTCACCGATGGTGTCCTGACCAGTTTACAAGCCTTTTCCGACCCCGACCCGATTCACTAACCTTCTGCCCGAACCTGTCCGCACCTGATCCGATCCGCGCACGCAAATAAGGGGAAATGCATGCATAAGTAGGAACACTAAACCAACGAAGGAACACTGATTGGGCTGGCCGATCCAAAAAGAAGCTTCTGCTGAGGACCAGTTACTCAAGTCCTTGCTTACTTTTCAACTGGACTCAGACAATGCTTAACAACGGCATATCATGATAAACACCCATTACCAAGAACAACAAGGAACCAATCTCTTCTGTCTACTACTGACCCATCGCCTCCATCCCTTTCTTTGTAAAACTACTGGAAGGACTAATATACTACCAACTGCTCAACTACCTAGAAGAACATGATATTCTTCACGACTCCCAGTCTGGCTTTCGGTTAGTATTCAGCACAGAGACAGTTCTAGCATCACTTACGAATGACATCTACCAACTCTTCAGCAGAGGACAGAGTGCTCTTATACTACAATTTAACGTAAGCAGCACCTTTGACTTAGTAGACCACCACATACTTCTTTCATGCCCGGATGCTATTGGCATAACAGGAACTGTCTTAAATTGGTTCAGAAAGCTTCCTAACAAGTTTCTCATACCAAGTTTACTGTGATGACAAACTCTTCCCTGTCTGGACCACTCCCTGCGGAGTTCCACAAGGTTTCCCTCAGTCCCTGATCCTGTTCAACATTTATTTATGTTCACTGGGGAACCACCTAGCCTCATCAGGAATTAAGAGCTATAGTTACGCCGATACCATCACAGTCCTCCTCCTAATACCCACTCTGCCTTCAAAGGAATCAAATCGAATAGAGGGGATTATCCAAACAATGGAAGACTGGATGATGACATAAAACAAAGAGTGGAATTGTCCAAATCAGACTGATGACTACAATCTATTATAAAAATGTCCTACTCATCCAATGTTCAATTCACTTTATTCATCCAATAACTCAATGACTTGACATATACATATTTCGGACGAACAAGCCTGCTTCAGGAGTCTTAAGAAACTACTGGGTAATAACAGATAGTGTTTTGATTAAGTGAATAGCTTTCAAGACAGTGCTACGTTGTAAAAACTTCGGCAACAATGCTCAAAGCCGAAAAAGGTCCCGGGTATTCTGAAATTGAAACAGAATTGGACACACCACACACAGAGACAATATTTGACAAATGGACTGATTTTATTGATCTTAAAAAAAATATGAACCAGACTGGATGATGAAACACAAACTGAAACTAATCTTGAAAAAAACCCAAGTTCTTCATCACAAGCCCCTCGAACCTCAATGAGGAAAACATCACGACCAGGAATATAACCCTACCGCTACAGTCCACTATCAAAAATCCTAGGAGTGACTCTAGACCAAAAGATGACCATGGAAAGCAAAATTGCTGCTGTGGTTCACAAAGGCTTTGCAGCACTCTGGAAACTACGATCAAACCATTCTTATTTTGATACCCTTTCCTTCCAAATTCTATGCTAAACCCTGATCCTCAGCATGATAGACTACTGCAACCTCATTTACATCTCATGCCCCAAGAAACACTTCAACAGACTTTGGACGATTCAGCACACAGTTGTGCGCCTAATCTTTGGCCTAAGGAAAACTGGCCATGTCATGCCTTACTAGCAAGCAACTGCACTGGCTCTTGATCAAGGTCTGATATTATTCAACTGGGTTGCTTCATGTACTAGGTTCTTTATGGCCTCCTACCAAACTACATGACTGATGTATTTGAGTTTATCCCCCACACTCACCTTTTGCGCACTAACTCCATCTTCACCTACCCCTCCCTGCAAGGAAAACCTAAAGAAGCTTATGTGACAAAATTACTATCCTATCAAGCAGCTCACTTCAGTTGGGAACTTCTCCCCATTATAGGGTAATCTTCGTCATTTCAGGCAAAAATTAAAAACATACTTGTTCAACAAATTCCTAGTAGAGCACTAAACCCTGTGCCCTTTGCTTGTCTCACAAACCCCTCAGGTCAATGGAAAAATCTCTATTCACAGACTCATTCAACTCCTACTACCAGCCCCCACTAACTTATCTCGCCGCCTCCGTTTGGGTCTCCGTATCTACAGTATAACTGTAATGACATTCAAAAATTGTTCATCTACTCGAGTTCTTCTCATAATCCCTTACCATAATTGTTTATGACTCTAACCTTGTCATGATCCTATGTTATTTGTACTTGTATCCTCACCTCTCATGTAGGGTCTTCTCCTTAACTCCTGTTGACCACATTGAACTTCATGGTGTATTGCAGTATACAAATAAAATTTTATGTTTATGGTATAATCCATTTCATAAAAGAATTGAATATAAAGATTGTTCATATATTGTTGCTGGTTCTTGGAAATTAGTTAAAAAAACAAACCAAAAAAATGTGTGGAATTTTATTCTAAACAAATCAGAAAGACATGGAGAAGGAAAAGAAGATGATGTCCTTAGAAACATTGCTAAGGATGTCCTGGCTACTCTGATTTTGATATAGGGAATGTCAGTGAATGGATGTGCAGTGATTCTAATGATCCAGTACATCAAATCATAACAGATGACGAAATTGTGGAATCGGTATAAGACAAGGAACAGGAGGAATCAGAAACTGCAGAAGCCTTTGAATTTTTAAATATAGCAGTGACTTGGCTAGAAAAGCAGGAAGAGAGCAGTGTGATCCAGTTCATTTGTCTGAAAAGCCTACTTGACCTTGCAGCACAGAAGCGAAAATCAGCACTGAAGCAATTAAGAACTGCTTCCTTTTTTTAAAAAATAGAAATGCTGTACTAGAGTAGAATCCCGATTAACTGGTACTCAAGCAACAGGCACTCTCACCCAACCAGCAAAAAAAAAAAAAAAAATTGTCTTCCCTCCAGCCCCCGAAGCAGCGATCCTGAGCTGCAAAAGCCGCTTGCCCTTCCTCACTTAGTGAAGCAGCAGTGGCAGCCAGTCAGCAGAGGCAGTGCTGAAAGCAGGCTGCTCATGGCCGGCCCCAGCAGGGCCAAATCCCTGACACATCACTTCCAACATGGCAGAAGAAAGACCCTGCCGGGGCTGACTATGAGCTGCTATTTTGGTAAGTGAGGAGGGTCCAGGAGGCCAGACCCACACGGAGGGATGGAGGACAGGCAGATTGGGGAGGAGTAGACCAGAAGTGTATTAGGGGAAGGTTTCAGCAGGTCCATTAGGGTGCAAGGGAGGGGAGATGAATGGATACTGGACCCATAAGGGGGGGGATAGAAAGTGGGAGAGAAGGGGCGAGAGAAGTGACCTACACCAAAGGGTAAAACAGATGCTGGACTACAAGTGGGGGTGGGATATGATAGAGGAAGAGAGTGAGGTGAGAAAGGAGACAAAACTATTTTTATAGTAACTGTCAAGCAACTAGAAACTACAGTTATTCAGCATCTACCAGTCTCCATGGGTGCCGGATAACTGAGTGTTTACTGTATATGTATGTAATACAAATATAGTACTGTACAGTAGTTTGGTATTTTTCCCATTTATTGTTGAAAATAAAAAATAATGTTCCAACATGCAATGCTCAGAATGTGTGTGCTGTTCAAGAAGGTATGTCCAATCATCTGGATTTTCCTTTATCTGGACTGCCTTCTGCTGATGTTTGTCTGGATAATTGGTGTTCTACTGCTCCTAATTTCAAAAAGGAAAAAGAAATACTTCATTGCAGCAGAATATGGTTTGAAATGAAGAGAGAAATATAGTGAGAGTCAGAAAAAAATGATTAGGAGGATTAAAAAGCTGAAAAGCTGGCCTGATGGTTCAGTGGAGGCATATACGGTAATGCTGGACTTAATTCTTCCTTCCTGGGCTGGCCCTGGCTGGGATGTCATAGCCCCTGAAATGGAATCCTAGCCATCACTGTTTGGTCAACAAGAGGCAGTGCTGTTGACTGTGCTCCAAAAGGATCCAGAGGCCATCACAATAATGGATAATTAAAAATGAGAAGTAGGAATCTAGAAAATTTGATTGTCTGATTTATTACTGTTTTATTGATCTTGTAAGAAAAATTGCCCCTAATTGGGACGGGTGTTTTTAATCTTTCCTTAGGTACTCTCTGCTCTTGATATACTCCAACCTCCTCACATTGATTATTTTGAAGAAATGTATCCTAAACAAAAAATAAGTGTTGAGCAAGGTAAGTATCAGCTGCTAAAATCTATCTGTATCAATTTTGTCAGGGAAGGCATCTCTGTTCAATCATTAGGCAAGAAAAAAATACCTTAGAAATTAATTTACCTTGGCTATCTATTTTAACTTTTATTTGTACTGATTTAAAAATGAAATGGATTTGGAAAAAATCTAAATACTAAGAATCCTGAACAAAATGCATAAAAGTTTTTATGTAACTGCATAATGATTATAAGGGAGTGGCAGGTTGAACCTGTTTTCTAAGGGAATTTATATACTTTCCCTTGTAATCTTAATCCACAGAAAGTATATTTACACATTTATTGTCAAATATATTTTTATTGAGCTCAACAGGAAGAGAAATAGAAATCACAGCTTTATATATTTAAAAAAAACCCCAAGCTCGCTTTGTCAACAAACCAGGATAACCCCACCACACCCAACCCCCCAATCCCTCCTCCCAGTCCACCCCCCACCCCCAGATCTCCTTCAAGCTACAAACTGGAATGTGAACCAGCAGAGAAAAGTATGCACAGAAATTCATAAAAATTCAAAGAAAAGGTCAACAGTTCAATTAGCGAGTATGAGCCAAGGGAGTCATGGTATTCCAGAATGGCTCCCAGGTGCACTAGAAAGAGCGCCCCGCTAAGGAAGAAAAATCCAACACATCTTTTCTTTCCCACATCAGGAGCGTAATCAGGCAACAGCGCCAAAGGGAATAATCAGGAACGTCCACCTCCAACCATTTGAGCAGAATGTATTTCAGAGCGACCAGGATTCTTGGTTGCTAAAAAAAGAAAGATAAAAATAATTGCCATTAAAGATGAGAAAGGTGATACTAATAATCAAGTTGATCATAATTTAAAACAATTTCTAAAATTTTATAAAGCTCTTTATTCTTCTGAGCCTTATTTACAAAAAGAAAGGCTTGGTTCAGAATTTTTTAAATTATTAGAGGGACCTAAAATTCCTGAACATATAAAAGGAAGTCTTGAAAAGCCTATATCATTAAAAGAATTGCAAACAGCGTTGAAATCCATTAGAGTTAGGTCCGCTCCAGGTGGTGATGGTTTTACGGTAGAGTTTTATAAATCATTTCAAATTGCCCTATTACCTCATCTATTAAATTTATGTCAGGTTCAACTAAATAAAGGTTGCATTACAGGTACTAAGGCAGAATTGTTAACGATAGTTTTGCCAAAGCCAAATAAAGATCCTACATTGGTTTTAAATTATAGGCCTATTTTTTTAATTAATGTAGATGGAAAAATTTTGGCTAAGCTTTTGGCTCTACGTTTGACTATGGCTCTCCCTTATATAATTGGTATGCACCAAACAGGGATTGTTGCTCAGAGGCATTCTTCCAATATCACCAGGTTGGCTTTTCATATGTTATATTTAACAAAAGCCATGAAGGATCGGGCCTTTTCTGTATCCCTGGATGCAGAGAAGGCCTTTGATCGGATAGAATGGGCCTTCATGTATCAAGCAATGGATTGGTTTGGTATAGGTTAAGGATTTATACAAATGATCCAAACATTGTATAGCTCCCCTGTTGCTAGATTATATATTAATAATAATTTTTCGGATTGTTTCAATTTGCAAAGGGGGGTTAGACAAGGTTGGCCCTTGTCTCCTTTACTTTTCGATATTGTATTAGAATCCTTATTATTAGCTGTTCAGCAAATGAAGGAGATATAGGGTATTTCTCGTTCTAATCGGGAATACAAGGTCTCTACTTATACAGATGATATATTGCTTCATTTGAGGAATCCTGAAACAACCATTCCATGCTTGCTTGAATTAATAGAGAAATTTGGGAAATTTTCAGGATATAAAATAAACTGGAGCAAATAAGAAGTTCTTCCACTCAATGTATATTGTACAAAAGGTTTATTTGATTCATTTCCCTTTGTCTGGAAAGAGGAAGGAATAAAATATTTAGGTATTTGGATAAAAAATACGCTAGAAGAAACAATGAAATTGAATGAAAAATCTTTATTACATAGGGTAACAGAATTATGTGAGAAATGGAATCCTTTACATCTGTCTTGGTGGGGGAGAGTCCAAACTATTAAGATGGTGATTTTGCCTGTGGTTTGTTACCAAATGGGTATGATACCAGTTTTTTTTCAGGGGTCTTTTTATAAAAAATTAAATAGTGTTCTTTCAAAATTTGTTTGGCTGGGTAAAATTGCTAAAATTGCTAGAATTGCCTTAGTGTCTTTACAAAAGCCAATTGCAGAGAAAGGGGTAAATTTTCCCAATTTCTATAGGTATCATCAAGCCTATATTATGCGCCAGGGTATGTATTGGGTCCTCCCAGAGCTCATGGAAAAGCTTCCAGACTGGTTGTGGTTGGAATGGCAGCTCTTGTTTCCTCTCAGGCTCGGCCATGTTCTTAGTATCAAAATGCCTAGAGTGTATTAAGGAAACAGAATATTAATAGATACATTGAAAACTTTACGATTTGTCAATAATTTAACACCTATTCCAATACAAAAATCTACAAATCAATCTATATGGCTGAACTTCAAGATTCAAATTGGCGGGTTTAAGATTGTCTGGAAGTATTGGATAAAAGCAGGTATACGCACATTAGATGATGTTATATCTAATGGTAAACTGCTTGATTTTTCATAGTTGCAATATAAATTTGGTATTGATAAATCACAAAGTTATAGGTGGTTGCAACTGAAGCAGGCTATTCAGGCGGGGTTCCCTGAATGGAAAAATCTTAATAATCAATTTAGTTTAGAGTTCTTATGCTTTCAGGCAGACTTCCTGGGATACCAGGCTGCACAGTGGTACAAATTAATATCTGGATATATATGAATAAAAAAACAAAAACTGGAGCATTGAGATTAAGCATCAAATTGCTGTGTCTCAATGGCCACAAATTTGGTCTTGGAGGATGAAATGTACAATGTCTGCATCTATGAGACAAACGTGGTTCTTCCTGTTGCATAGAGCATTATGGACCCCTGTTCGTTTACAAAAATTGGATTGCTCTAAGTCTAATAGATGTTGGCATTGTCATCTCGATGCGGTGACTTTAGATCATCTATTGTTTTATTGTCCGTTTATTATGGCTTTTTGGAAGTCGATTTGGGGCCAAATAAATTGCTAGAGAATCATGTGGCATTATCGTATGACACAGTTTTATTTGGCATGTCTATGAGAGCCAAGAGCCAAATATCTTCCAATAATAATAAACTTTTAATGATTCTGACAGGAGTTGCCATTCAACAAATAACGCATAATTGGAAAACTTGGAGTAGATTGAATTATAGTTTTTGGTGGAGGTCAGTGTGTCATATATATAAAATGGAAAGAACATTAGCTGTTCAAAAAGGATATTTTAATAAATTTCAGGATGTGTGGGGGCCATTAATAAATTATTGTAATGAATAGATATCATTTTTCCCTGATTAACATAAATGAAAGAATGGGGGGGGGGGTTGATTTTCATTATTTGTTATGAAGGGAAGGAAAGAATTTATTATATTATATGTATTATTTGATATTAGAATGATGGGTGGGAAGGGGATAAATCTTAATGAGAAAATTTGTGGAATATCAAGTGATGTATTAAGTTAAAATGTTGTTATTTTCTGTGCACTTGATGTAAAATATAAAATGAATAAAGAATTATAAAAAATTAAAAAAAAAGAGTTTCTTGGTTGTTTTCTAGGATCCATCTCCATGAATAAATTGGACCATTATGGTGTTTTTATTTTGCTATTATTTTAACTGTAGTGCTTGTGTTAGTTCCCTAATATTTACATGTACTCCCCAAAAGTAGAACTGGAGAATATAGATCCTATTATATGTTAACAAAAGGTTTACAACTTTATTATACTTAATAGAAGATTAGATTCTTACCTTTTGTAATCTTCTTTCTGTTAGTCCCTGACAGAGTCAATATGATGCGTATTTTATCTCAACCTGGAAACCGGGTCTTGCAAAAAAACAACACACATTTTTCCTCTGCTCCTTCTACTTAGCTAAAGAACACATTACCCCCTACAGTTTAGTCCAAAACCAAATGAATAACACTGGAGCAAAGGGGTCATGTGGAACTTCCCTGCTACATAAGAGTATTCTGTTCTGCTCTACAATATATAAGAAAACAATAAACAGGCAAGAACATGGTAGTAGCATGAAATCAACCTGTTGTGTTCAATAAGCATTAGCTGGAACAAAGCCAGCAGTAAAGACAGGTACTTCCATATAAAGAACGATTCCCCACATGACCTGTCTGCTGGTTGGAAGATACTCAGGCCTGAAAGGAGAAACATAGGAGGCAGAAAAAATGCAAACAATACAGAGATAGTGGGCCGTATTGATTCCTTCAGGGACTAACAGAAAGAAGATTACCAAAGATAAGAATCTAATCTTCTGTTATGTTCCCTCGAGTCAATACAATAGTTGACGTACCAAAGCAGTGGCAACGTCTAGGGTGGGACAGAAGAGCCTGCTGCAATACCAAGGCCCCAAAAATGGCATGTGATCGAGTTGCCACATCCACTCTGTAAAACTGTGCAAAGTTATGAAGAGAAACCAAGTGGCTGATCTACAAATTTCAGCTGGATGAAATGCTCAAGACTCTGCCCATGAAGCAGCGACACCTCTTGTCGAGTGAACTTTGAGAGAAACCAGCAGTTACTTGCCACAGGTGATGTAAGTTGATGAAATGGCTATGCGGATCCATCGGGCAGTAGAGGCCTTGTACGCCTGCCTACCTACCTCATCTGAACTTACTAGTCAGGACAAAATCATTGGTCCTCTCTAAGTAGTAAAGTAAGACTCTCTGCACGTCCAGTTTTCTCAGAATCTGATCTTGCTGCTCCAAACCCATGGAACAAAAAGCCGACAGACAAACTTCCTGGTTGACATGAAAATCCGAATCCACTTTCCAAAGAAAGGAGGGAACTGTGTGGAGGGAAACCTCTGCCTCCATGAACCGGAGAAAGGGCTCTCTGCAAGAGAGAGCCTGCAGTTCTGAAATATGCCTTACTGAAAAAATTGAAATGAGGAAAACTGTTTTGACAGGTCCAGAAGGGATGCATCCTTGAGCGACTCAAAAGGGGCTTCCACAAGCTCTCTCAGAGCAACAATAAGATTCCATGAAATGTACAAGATAAGGGTGGTCGCAAGTGAAGTACCCCTTTAAAAAGTCTGGTCACATCTGGATGAGATGTAAGCAAACTGGTACCACTGTGCGCCCTAAAACAAGAAAGGCTTGCCACCTGCACCTTGAAGGAGGCCACTGCCAGGCCTTCTTCTGACAGCGCTCAAAAAACTGCACAAATTTTTCAAATTTTGCCAGGATCTTGTGTAATTTAGTCAAAGCCAGATCAGCCAAAGCCGACGATGGCCAGCCAGTGTTTCGCTGAAGCTGCGTCAGGGCATGTAAGGCTTCAATCGGCACAAATGCTCCATATTCACCGGTATTGCAAAATGGCTGATTTCGGGTCACATTATGTGTGAGCAATCTACCTGTAGATAGAATTGGATTTTTTTTTTTTGGAGGGGGGGAGTTTGTGTGGTTTGTGATTATTTTTGCACCCCTGGGTTTGTGAAATTGGTATTTTTCACTTGGTAATTTGAATTAAATGGAGGTACCCTGTTATAGAATTGCCAACATTTAGTTTTTCTCAGACTGACTAGATACATGCTGGAGATGAGATTTCAGAGAGGTGTTTGGAATTTATATACAGTCATGTGAAAAAATTAGGACACTCCATGAAATATTCAGTTCTTTCTTAAGAAATGTTCACATATCAATGTCAAATCTTTTTTATTTATTTATCCCTAGAAAAGCAAGTGATGTACTTGCAGGTAAACAACAAAATTTTCCTTGATTTACTCATGAAACAAAAGATATCCACAAAAAAAGTGTATTCTAACTGAGAAACAAATTAGGACACCCTATACCCTTAATAGCTAGTGTTACCCCCTTTGGCTGAAATAACTGCAGTGAGATGCTTCTTATAGCCATCTACCAGTCTCTGACATCAGTCTGAGGAAAGTTTGGCCCACTCCTCAATGCAGAATTCTTTGAGGGTTTCTCGCATGTACAGCTTGTTTCAAATCACCCCACAGCATCTCAATGTGATTAAGATCAGAGCTTTGACTCGGCCACTCCAGGACTCTCCATATCTTAGTTTTCAGCCAGTTCTTGGTGGATATTCTGGTATGTTTGGGGTCATTGTCGTTTTGCAAGGTCCATTTCCACTTAAGCTTTAATTTTCATACAGATGGCCTCACATGTTCCTCAAGCACCCTCTGATACACGGTAAAATTCATGGTGGATTCTATGATGGTGAGCTGGCCAGGTCCTGCTGCAGCAAAGCATCCCCAAACCATGACATTTCCATCTCCATGCTTCACAGTTGGTATGAGGTTCTTTTCCTGGAATGCTGTATTTGGTGTATGCCAAACATGTCTCCTTTTCTGGTGTCCAAATAATTCAATTTTAGACTCATCTGTCCATAGAACACTATTCCAGAAGTCCTAGTGTTTGTCTACGTTCTCTCTGGCAAACTTTAGTCTGGCCTTGATGTTTCTCTTAGCAAAAGTTTCCTCCTTGCACACCTCCCATGCAAGTTAAATTTGTGCAGTCTCTTTCTGATTGTAGAGGCATGCACTTTCACATCAACAGTAGCAAGAACCTGCTGTAGGTCCCATGATGACATTTTAGGGGTTTTGGAGACTTCTTTTAGCATTGTGCAGTCTCTTCTGGAGATCAACTTGCTTGGACAGCCAGACGTGGGCATGTAGGCAGTTGTTTGGAAAGTCCTCCACTTGTACACTATTTTCCAGACCGTGGAATGGCTAATGTCAAATTCTTTCGAGATCTTTTTAAATCCCTTACCAGACTTATAAGCTGCTACAATCTTCTTTCTGAAGGCCTCAGACAGCTCTTTTGATCTCACCATGGTGTTCATTCTCACTGCAGCAGTCATGAGCACACCAAACTAAATGTCTGAGGTTTAAATAGGAAAAAATGCCTTCAAAATGCTGAATAACTGTGTTCTAATCATGTGCACCTGATGTGATACACCTGTGTGTGATTTGAGCCACTTTAAGTGAGAGGATGTGTGGGGGTGTCGTAATTTATTTCTCAGTTAGAATACACATTTTTGTGGATATCTTTTGTTTCATGAGTAAATCAAGGAAAATATTTATTTACCTGCTATTACATCACTTTCTTTTCCAGAGATAAATTAAAAAAAAGATTTGACATCGATATGTGAACATTTTTATAAAAAAGAACTGAATATTTTATGGGGTGTCCTAATTTTTTCACATGCACGTAAAATAATATTCTTTATACATGCCAAAAAGCAGGTGTAAATGTAAGTGTATATAAATTCCTTTGGAAGTATGTGCATACTTTCATTTTTAAATATGCATCTGGTCTACTATACTCTTAACCTTTACTCTTCAAATTGCTCAGTGTTTCTCTGTTTGAAAGGTATTTTTTGTATTTTCATGTTCTCTGTTGTCCTTAACTAATAACCTGAAGATATGTGGTTACAGAATTAATGCAGAGTGACCTCCACAAGATCATTGTCTCTCCTCAACCACTCAGTTCGGATCATGTCAAAGTATTTCTTTACCAGATTCTAAGAGGTATGTTGGTTATGAAAGCTACATTTTGTAACTTAATCATTATAGATTAAAATGCTAATTTTAATAACTTGTATTAATATAAAAATTATTAAATATGCTTTTTCTCCCCTCATATAGTCTTAGACCATAGAAAATTTCCTTTACCATATTTAGAATCTTACTTTTTTACTTACTGATAGGATATGCAAGCTACTAAAATAGTGGTGGGAGCAGTTTTAGACATTTATGATCTGATTCTATGCCACAGCAGTCAGAGTTTGATTGTAAATGCTGGCCATCATATTCAGTGCCAGTGTATGGTTATTTGCCAGCACAGAATATTCTGGTATAAAGGGCAGAGCTGGGAGTTATCCATGCAATAGTGATATTCAGGTAACTTAGGTTAGCATTTTTGCTGCCCTTAATTATTTGGATATCAGCACTGAATATTGCTGATGTATGGATAGTGCTGAGGTGGTCTATAGAAATTATCAGTAGCATAATTTGGATAATACTACTGAAAATCTTGCTATGACCCAGTTAGTGGCATTTATGCATCTAGCACCTACTACCTATATAAGTGCCACTGATTATCAGGCCATTAATTTTTATTTATTTAGCCTGTCCTCCCAAAGGAACCCAGAACGGGTTACAGGAGTACATTCATAGTATGGGTAGGACAAGCTTTAGCAAGACATACACCTCTTCTACAAAGCCGCACAGCAACAGCCCCGAAGCCCTTTAAATCTCTATCTTTAAATCTTTATGTGCTTATCTTCTGAAAAATGCTTAATTTGGGAACTTGAGATGCCTCCCAATGCATATTATCAGAATTCCAGCATGCCTCTGAATCTCATTTAATAACATGTGCACTTTTGACTGTTTGAGATAGGATGTAGAATAAACATCTGAGAGGTGTGATTTTCAAGTATTCTTTTTTCCTGAATTCAAAATTTCCGTTATCTCTTACTGGCTTTTAATTTCATGTGCACTGTTGTGTTCTGTTACAGGAGTCCATATATTAGGTGATAATCCATGCTTGCAAACTATTTGCAGAAAGGTGTTGATAACATAAGAATTGCCATACTGGGACAGACCAAAGGTCCATGAAGTCCAGTATCCTGTTTCCAATAGTGCCAACTCAGGTCCCAAGCACCTAGCTAGATCACAAGTAGCAAAGCAGATTCTATTCTGCTTATCCTAAGAATAAGCAGTGGATTTCACCAAGCCATCTCAATAATGGCCTATGGACTTCTCTCTTTTAGGAAATTATCCAAACCTTTTTTAAACAGCGCTAAGCTAACTGATTTCACCACATTCTCTGGCAACGAATTCCAGAGTAGAGTATAGCTCACTCTTCAGGTTTTCCTTGTGCAAGTGATCCAAGAAGAGATGTTCTGTTCTGCTCAGTTTTTATTATTTTGGAGACTTTTTACTTCGTTTTTGAGAGGCTTTGGTGTCAGAAGACCCCACATTTGGGGGAACTCTGCCTAGGAGATAACACATACTGCAAGGGTGGACTGAAGCTCTCAGTACAACTCCCGGGTGTACCTGATAAGCCAGCCTGCTTGTGCTACTTAGAGGCTTGGGGGTCTGTTCCCCTGGGAGCCTGCTCGCCTTCTGGTTTATTAGAGGCTTGAGCGCAGGCTGTGAAGCCCCTTCCCTTTGTGTTTCAGGGAGCCAGCTGCATTATATTCTCTCTCCTTCACGCTGCAAGGATTTGTGTGGGTTGAGCCTTCAGTTGGTTCCAGTCCGACTGGCAACCCAAAGATTTCCAGGTATGAACTGTTCCATAAGGATTTGAAGCAGAGAGCTCGCTCCACTTCACTTAGGCTGAAGAAAAGCTGACACAGGCAGGCAGCAGCACTATTACAGCCCATTATTCCCTATGGGGAAAATTGGAGGCGAGGTATCTGAAAAAGTTAAATTTAAGGCTTTGTGGGGCCAGAGATTGGGTCCCCCCACCTTCAAAACCCCTTTTCATGACTTTTTTTTAACTTTCAGGGAAGCTTTGTGGCCTGTTTTTGTTGCGATTTTTCTGGCAGTGTCCATCTTGGATTTTAAACAGGTGTTTTTGTGGGTTTTTTTTTTAAGCCTCTTTCTGCTTCAAACCCCTCAATTTGGCTCAAAATCAACTGGGATGAACTCTTCAGGCTTATTTACCCTTATATCATGCCAGTTTTGCACAGGATGGTCAGCCAAGGAGCGTCAGTGTACCACGTGCTACGGTGCATGCGAGGGAAGGGCAGATGCTTTGGGTTTAGCATCCTCTGAGGTCTCTAGGTCTGGGGAACTGCAGGGGGGTCTGAGTTGTAGAGAAAAATTCCCTCCAAGAGTCCTCAAATAGTGAAGGCATGAAATGCAAGTGCATGGACACTGCAGAGTCCAAGAGAAGTCAATGTGAAGTTTTGCAGAGGTCTTTGGGGCCCTCCTGTCCAAGGCTTTACTCCAAAATTTGTGAATCTTCTGTAGAAAGCTTATTTGAAGGGCCCAGAATGGGATGCATTGCGCTGCCTAGAGGCGCACCAGTATCGGACCAGGGAGAGAAGCCTCTTCATGAGGTCTCTCCACTGCACAGGAGGCCTGCTCCCAGTCTTTGTGACCAAGATGAGACAGATGCCTCAAGCTATCGGTGCAAGGGGGTCTTCTTAGTCAAGTTCCAATTCCCATGGAGAACCCAGATCAATTTGGTCTTATGGTGTGGCTATTGAGCACACGGCCTTGACCAAAGAAGGGTATTCTGAGGTTATCATTGCTACTCTCCTTTGAGGAAAGAAGCAATCAACATTTGCGGCCTACGCTAAGGTCTGGAAGACTTTTCAGCTCTGGTGCGACAAAGATCAGGTTGAGCCTTTCACAGAGCCAATTCCTGTAATCCTGGCATTTCTTCAAGCTGGATTAGAAAAGGGCCTAGCAGTGGGGGGGGGGAGGCTTTTGGGCTTGTGGGGGAAAACAATCTTACCCTGATGTGACGTGGTTCTTGAAGGGAATGCTCAGGTTGTGATCTTCTGTACGCCGGCCTTTTTCATCCTGAAATCTTAATATCCTTCTGAAGGGTCTGTCTAAGCCTCCATATGAACCTCTCCATGAGGATTCTCTTCAGAACCTCACGGTGAACAGCATTCCTGGTAATGTTAGTCTCCATGAGACAGATATCATAATTGCAGGCTTTTTTTGCAGAGAGCCCTTCCCAAGGATCTCAGAGGCTGGGCTTTCTCTGCACACAGTACCTTCTTTCCTTCCGAAGGTTGTCAACCAAGAGATTCGTGTACCCACTTTTTATCCTATATATTAGAGCAAGCAAGATGAGATATTGCAGAGGCTAGATGTGCGAAGGGTTCTACTACACTACCTGGAAAGGACAAATGAGTCACCTTTCTAACACCAGATGGATTTGCATGGTAATTTCATTGGCATACATTGGCTGTTGCAAACAACCGCCTTTTTCGGTCAAGCTCATTTGATCAGAAGTGTGACATCTTCATGGGTGGAGTCCCAGACAGTTCCTCCCGAAGAGATCTGTAAAGCAGCTACTTGATCTACTGGCCATACATTTACAAAGTTCTACAAAGTAAACATGGTAGCTCGAGAGGACACCACTTTGGGTCCTCAGTCTTGCGGTCAGGCTCATCTGTCCCTCCCTAGACGATTGGCATTGCTTTAGTACATCACCTAATGTGATGCGTTACCCTTCTCCTCCACTGCCAATTCCAGACTTTGTTCCTTTCATCTAACTGCCCCCTATGCCTGGAATAAATTACCCAAGTTTGTCCATCAAGCTCCTTCCCTTGTTTAAAGGCAGACTGAAAACCAACCTCTTTGATATAGCTTTCAATCCTTAACCCTACTCCTCTTCCCTCCAACCCAGCCAGCTGATTAACCATTCCCCTTAACTGTATTCATGACATCCTGTTTGTCTTTCGAGCAGGAACTCTTTTCTTATTCTTTGTGACTCTGTACAGTGCTGTGTGCATCTGGTAGTGCTACAGAGATAATTAATAGTACTGTAGTAGTAGTTCAGACTCCTGTGTATATGTAACAGAATGAAAGTTTAGGTTCTTACCTGGATAATCTTGTTTCTGTTAATATACACAGGAGTCCAAACAAGCTGCCCCATGCATTTTGCAATTCACCTGCTTTCTGCCTCGGACAACTCTATGGTTGGAACTGGAGATCTCCTGTTAATTGGATGAACATTATGATTAACTTACTAGATGCACACAGCAGGTTGGTTCATTTATATACCTATGTTGCAAGTTCATGCTAGTAATTGTTCTTTTTCATGAGTTACTGAGCAGAACAGAAATGTATGTTATTTCCCAGGAAGTTCCTCGTGCCCCTCCTTCTCTTCTGTTACAGTGGAGCTTGATTACTTTGTTACAAACTGAAGAGGGAACTATACTCCACTGGTGAAGGAGGAGGAGCTGAAAGATGTGACTGTTACCCTTCTGTAAGTGGCTTGTGAGCATAGATTGATCACCTAATGTACGGACTCCTGTGTATATTAATGCAAACAAGATTATCCAGGTAAGAACCTAACCTTTCATTATTCAGAAGCTCTGTAGCATATTTCACCCTTAATCACAATGTGACCACCAGAAATGCTGGAACGTTAAAGTAGCTGTCTGACTAAGAAAAACAACTGCAATTCACAGCAAAGCTCAATAGCTAATGATTATTGCTTCTGCAAGAATCATCCTAATTCATTTTTATTTTCCAGTGACCAAAAAAGAGAGAAAAGAATTATTAGACTGTAAATTACCTGAAACAATTGAAAGATCTCATTTTGACAGACTTTATAACCAGAGGCCTATTTTAGAGGAATTAAGCTGCCAGTAGTGTCTGTTGTGTGATCTTAGTTTTATGTAGTTATATTAAAAATAAATAACTCTTAATAACAATCAGCTAGACCTTACTATGGGAGAGAACAGTAGGTCAGGAAGGTCTAATGGTAATTTTAAAAAGTAAACTCCATCCCCTTTAATAAAACTAACGTTTTTGTTATAAGAAGTACCATTGGAGCAATAGATAGAATGACTGGAGGAGACGTGTTGGGTAGTGATACCTCTTATGCATAAATTATACATTTCTTATCTTTCTATACTGTATATCTATTGTATGCAAATATGTTTATGATGCCATGTGTGAAATTTGTGCCAACACAGATCAGATATGTTGCAACTGTTTGTGAGAGAATCTATGACACTGTTATTAGCAGGTTACTTTCACTAAAGCTGATTAATTGCAAATGAGCTGGGAGAATTTTAAAAAGAAAGGCAATGTCTCATTGTTGAGTATGATAGAAATTGCCACTTGTTATGCATACTTTTGAAATATTGCAAGGTGAGTATAATTTTCTTTAACTATGCAAAGCCACTTGTGAAAATGAGACTCCTGGTTGCATATTTGCCTGCTTTTTGAACTCCAGGTTGTAGATGATTATTTTTTAATAAAAATTTTCTTAACCCAAGCAGTGGTTACATAATAAAAATGACTTAAGAAACTTGAACTGAATTCTTAATTTATCTGATAAAACTTCTAAACAACCTTCTTTATTTTATCATTAGAGATCTTTTAATATTATTTTAAAGAATACTAGGATATTTAGTAGGGTTTCAGACTAATTTTAAAAGTACTGATGATGTAGCCTATCTATGTTAAAGAGCCATTCTAGTACAGTACTCCTCCGATATTCACGGGGGTTCTGTTCCAGGAACCCCCGCGAATCTTGAAAAACCGCGAATACAGTTTTTCATGTGGGAGACTGGAGAGGGCAGCGTGAGAGGCAGGAGAGAGCAGCTCCTGATTGGATAAGGCTCAACTTAGTGCAAGAAGAGGCGGTTGGAGCATACAGCAAGTGATTTCCTGCACTCGCCGGCGATCCGGCTGCTCTCTCCAGCTGTCCTCTCCTTGTCGGCATCTCGTGGTTGGAAAATACCGCGAATGACCGGGACCGCAAACGACTGGGGGAACACTGTATGTCCATTCCTGACCTTTCAGGTAGTCAGTCCCTTCTCATGAGAACTCTTGTAGGGAGCTTCATTTGCATACTTCCTCTCTTACCTCTGGGCTGTCCTTCAACTCCCCAGTTGTCTTCCTACGAGCAAGACAGTAGAAACTTGTCTTTTCTGCTCCAGTTTATTTTCTTTAAATTCAAATCTTTTTCACTCATTGTTTTTAGAAACATGATCAAGTTTATTAAAAAAAATTTTAGACCGCTTAATCAGGTTTCTAAGCGGTGTACAATATAAAATTTACATAAAAATAGTTTAAAAATCAGGGATACTAGACAAAACCAAAGTGGCTTAATAAAACACATAAGACATATGGACTTACTTCAAACATTAAGAAAGAAAGGGAAGAACTACAATCGTGAAAAAAAAGCAAAACAAAGAAGTAAAATACAATAGGTTAGGCCAGGGTAAAAGGTGATAAAATTTATTTTTGTCCTTAAGAGGACAGTTATTGTCCAAAGGCATCCTGGAACAAAAATGTTTTTAATTTTGATTTGAATTGTTTTATTATCCCAGGACAAGCAGGCATGATATTCTCACATGTGGGTGACGTCATCTACGGAGCCCCAGCGCGGACAGCTTTTCAAGCAAACTTGATTGAAGTTTCAAGTTTGCTACACTGCACCACGCATGTGCATGCCTTCTTGCCCACTAGAGGGCGCATCCCCACCTCGTGGTCCTCAGTTCATTTTTTTCCGCGGAGCCAGAAGCCCTGTGGAAATTGAGCTCCTATTTTTCTGCCTTCTGACACCGCGTCTGGGTTATTTAGCTCGGTTGCTGTGCTTTATTTGTTGTTTTTCCTTCTTAGTCCGTCGTTTATCGTCAAAAAAAAAGAAAAAAAGAAGTTTTATTTCTTCCGTTCGGCTCCGGGGGCTCCCGGGAGCCGCGGCCGCGGGACGTCGTTCGTTCTCGGCCCCTTTTCATTTTCATGTCCCGTCCCTTGACGGGCTTTAAAAAATGCACCTGGTGTGATCGGTTGCTGTCAATTACCGATCCGCACCGGTGGTGCTTGATTTGCTTAGGTCCGGAGCACCCTACTGACTCCTGTGAGAGGTGCTTCACTTTTCAATCCAGAGCGCTCCGCTGACGCCGTGCCCGGATGGCGGAGCTCTTCTCTGTGGACCCCGCGGCGGGGAAGGCCTCGACTTCGGCCTCGGCCTCGGGACCCTCGACCTCGCAGCGACCCTCGACTTCCTCGAAGCCTGCCACCTCGACCAAGCCTGCCTCGGGTAAGTCCTCGCTTCCGTCCTCGACTCCAGGGTCAGCGAAGAAGCCATCCTCGGGCTTCTCAACAATGGGGGGGTCGTCTTCGGCCCCGCCCCGAGTGTCGACGCCTGGTGCCCCGAGGGAATACTCGAGACCGAGGTCGCCCTCCAGGGAGCACCCCCCGGCCCCAGACCTACCGGCCATGATGGGGATTCCGGCCTTCCAGGACTTGCTCCGAGCCCTCATTACCTCGGAGCTGTCCGGGGCCCTTGAACACCTGCAGCAGGCCTCTGCCTCGACTGCTCTGGCCTCGACTGCCCCGGCGTCGGCGGCCTCGGTCTCGGTGCCCTCGGATTCGGCCCCCGGGGTGCTTCCAACCTCGACCCCGACCTTGCCCTCGACCTCAACCTCGGTTGACCAACCTGAGAGAAGTGTACGGCCTCGGGACAAGGTGCGTCGGGTTAGGAGGATCTCTTCCACGTCCTCTTCCTCGAGATCCTCCCGGGGCTCCTCGCCCTCGGGTCGGCCTCGGGCGAGGCGTCGGCCGAGGAAGCCCAAGCGTTCTCGGGGTTCTCCTCGGAGACGCGGTCGCTCCTCGCCGAGTGGAGTTGAGACGTTGCGTGTCTCGGAGCTCCGCCTTGACAATCCGAGGCTTTTCCGGTCCTCCGTTGGACGGGGTTCGAGAGACTCCTCGCCGAGACGGAGGGGGCGTGCCTCGGTGCCTCGTACCCCGGGGACTTCCCCCAAGGGCTCCTCGGGGCATAGGCGGTCCCCACCCCCTTCGAGGTCGCAGGGTGTGGCCTCTTGGGGATCGGGGTCTGGTAGGGAGCCTCGGTATTCCCGCAAGGCTTCCCCCTTCTGCTCGGCGGGAAGGACTTCCCGTACTCCTTCCCCACCTTCCAGGCCCTCTTCCTTCTCGAACTTCGTGCAGGATATGGCACGTGCTTTGGACCTGGACTTACTTGTTGGGTCTCAGTATACGAAGGAGTTTTTGGAGGAGCAAGACTTGCCCAATCCCCCGAGAGAAACTCCTCGTCTGCCTCTCAAAAAGGTCCTTCACCAGACCTTCCTGAGAAATCTGGATTCCCCTCTTACAGTCACAGCGGTGCCATCTAAGATGGAGTCCAAGTACCGGACCATCCCATGTAAGGGCTTCGAGAAAGCACAACTGTCTCACCAGTCGTTGCTCGTGGAGTCGGCGCTCAAAAAATCGCAGCCCTCCAAGGTCTCGGCGGCGGTCCCGCCCGGACGGGAAGGGCGGACCCTGGACAAGTTTGGTCGTCGCCTCTATTCCAATTCGTTGATGGCTACCAGGGTCCTCAATTATGCCTTTACGTTTTCCTCCTATCTTCGAAGCATGGTCAAAGACTTGCCTCGCTATCAAGGGGTCATGCCGGATTCCCATAAGGAGGGTTTTGCCACGTTCATGTCCAACCTTTCTCAGTTGCGTCTGTACCTGTTCCACGCAGTTTATGACGCATTTGAATTGGCCTCGAGGGTATCCGCCTTTGCAGTGGCAATGCGCCGGCTGGCATGGCTCTGTACACTTGATATGGACCCTAACTTGCAGGAACGTCTGGCCAATCTACCCTGTGTTGGCTCAGAATTATTTGATGAGTCCCTGGAGGCGGCGACCAAACGTTTGTCGGAACAGGAGCGCTCCCTTGCCTCCTTGGTCTGTCCTAAACCTCGGGCTCCGCCGCAGAAACCATTCAGGCCTCCCCCGAGAAGATACCCGCAGAAGTCCACACCGGCCTTCTCTAGGCCCCCGCCGAGGCACCCGCCACAACAGGGGAGAGGAGCCCAACAAAAACCTCAGGCGCCGGGGGCGTCCAAGCTGGCGCCGTCTTTTTGACGTGATGTGCGGATTGGGGCGGGCCACCTCCGCACTCTCGCCGGACCCCCTTCCTATCGGGGGTCGGCTCCGGGCCTTTTATCCGGCCTGGACCGGGATCACATCAGATGCTTGGGTGCTCCGGATTATCTCCGAGGGCTACTCTCTAAATTTCTCAGCTACGCCGCCGGATCATCCGCCGGGAGCTTGCCCATGCGACCGGACCCAGCTTCCTCTTCTCCTCGCGGAAGCCAGGGCCTTGTTGAGCCTTCGGGCGGTGGAACCTGTACCCCCCAACCAGCGGGGGCGGGGGTTTTACTCCCGTTACTTTTTGGTCCCGAAGAAGACCGGGGACTTACGCCCCATTTTAGACCTCAGAAAGCTCAACAAATTCCTGGTCCGGGAGAAGTTCCGTATGTTATCGCTTCCGGTTTTGTACCCTCTGTTGGAGGAAGGGGACTGGATGTGCTCCCTAGACTTGAAGGAAGCATATACTCATGTTCCGGTGCATCCCGCCTTCCGCAAATTCCTACGGTTTCAGGTGGGGGAGTTGCACCTCCAATATCGGGTCCTCCCCTTCGGACTGGCTTCGTCCCCTCGAGTCTTCACGAAGTGTATGGTGGTAGTCGCTGCAGCCCTGTGATCTCGGGGGCTACAGGTCTTTCCCTACCTGGACGATTGGCTGATCAAGGCCCCGACCAGGGAGGGGGTTATCTCAGCGACCCGACAGACTATCATCTTCCTTCAACGTCTGGGGTTCGAAGTGAACTTCCCCAAATCTCAGTTGTGCCCGGCTCAATCCCTTCAGTTTATCGGAGCCGTGCTGGACACGGTTCGCCTCCGTTCGTTCCTCCCTCCTCCTCGGTTGGAGGCTCTGCTTCGGTTGAGTCACCAGGTTTCTCTGCTGCCCGCAGTATCGGCTCAGCGCATGATGATGCTTCTGGGCCACATGGCATCGACGGTCCACGTCACTCCGTTCGCCCGGTTGCATCTGAGGCTTCCTCAGTGGACCTTGGCCTCTCAGTGGCGGCAGGATTGCGATCCAGTCTCTTGTCCGATAACGGTGACTCCTTCTTTGAGACGCTCGCTCCGTTGGTGGACAAACTCTTCCAATCTTTCAGGGGGTTTGCTCTTTCTCGTTCCTCCGCACCGCAAGGTCCTGACCACGGACTCCTCGGAGTACGCATGGGGGGCTCATCTCGACGGTCTGCGGACCCAGGGTCTATGGTCGGCAGAGGACCGCCTTTGTCACATCAATGTGTTGGAGCTTCGTGCCATTTTTCTGGCGGCGCGAGCGTTCTGCCACCTGCTCCACGATCAGGTAGTCCTCGTGCGAACGGACAACCAGGTGGCAATGTATTATGTGAACAAACAAGGGGGAACGGGTTCTTGGCCCCTGTGCCAGGAAGCCCTGCGCCTTTGGGAATGGGCGGTTTCCCAGAACATCTTCCTACGTGCGGTTTACATCCAGAGAGAGAAGAATTGCCTAGCGGACAAACTCAGTCGTCTTCTCCAGCCGCACGAGTGGTCGTTGAACTCCTGAGTTCTGCACGAGGTCTTCGACCGGATGTACTCCCCGGACCGTCTCGAGGCCGATGCCTTTCTTCTCGACTGGGGAGGGAGGTTCCTTTATGCGTTTCCTCCTTTTCCTCTGATCATGAGGACGCTGGTGCATCTCAAATCGACCAGAGCCACTATGATTCTCATTGCGCCTCGTTGGCCTCGTCAACATTGGTTCTCCCTACTCCTTCAACTCAGTGTCAGGGAGCCTCTGCTTCTGCCTGTTTTTCCCTCTCTGCTGTCTCAGAGTCGGGGTTCGCTGTTGCATCCCAATCTTCAGTCTTTACATCTGACCGCTTGGTTCCTTTCCCTTTGACTTCGATTCCTATTTCTCAGTCTGTGAGGGAGGTTCTGGAAGCCTCGCGTAAGGTCTCAACTAGGCTTTGCTATTCCCAGAAGTGGACCAGATTTTCTTCTTGGTGTTCCTCGAACTGTTTGGACCCGAGTTCGGTCCCAGTGTCTTCGGTGCTGGAATATTTGTTGCATCTGTCTAAGTCTGGACTGAAGACGACTTCCATTCGGGTGCATCTCAGTGCCATTGCGGCCTTTCATCGCCCTCTAGAGGGTCGATCTCTTTCTCTTCATCCTCTGGTTGCGCGTTTCACGAAGGGTCTCGTGAATGTTCATCCTCCTCTGAAACCTCCTCCTGTTGTTTGGGATCTTAATGTAGTCCTAGCTCAACTGATGAAGCCTCCTTTTGAGCCTATCGACAAATCTCTTCTTAAGTTTCTCACTTGGAAGGTGGTCTTTTTGATTGCGCTCACGTCCACTCGTCGGATTAGTGAGCTGCAGGCTTTGGTTGCGGATCCACCTTTTACGGTGTTTCATCATGACAAGGTGGTTCTTCGCACCCATCCTAAATTTTTGCCTAAGGTTGTGTCTGATTTCCACCTCAATCAGTCCATTGTTCTTCCGGTGTTCTTCCCGAAGCCCCACTCCCATCCTTGTGAGGCGGCACTTCACACGCTTGACTGTAAGAGGGCGTTGGCATTTTATCTCCAACGTACCAAGTCTCATCGGAAGGTTCCTCAATTGTTTTTGTCCTTTGATCCTAATCGATTGGGACATCCTGTTTCCAAGCGCACCTTGTCCAACTGGTTGGCTGCTTGTATTTCTTTTTGCTACGCTCAGGCTGGTCTTCCGCTCCATGGTCGAGTCACGGGGCATAAGGTCCGGGTTATGGCAGCTTCTGTTGCTTTCATCCGGTCTACTCCTGTTGAGGACATATGCAAGGCTGCCACTTGGTCTTCGGTTCATACGTTCACCTCCCACTACTGTCTGGACACTTTGTCCAGAAGTGACGGCCGGTTTGGCCAGTCGGTGTTACGTAACCTGTTTTCCTAAATTGCCATCCTCCCACCTGCCCTTTTTTGGTTGGCTTGGAGGTCACCCACATGTGAGAATATCATGCCTGCTTGTCCTGGGATAAAGCACAGTTACTTACCGTAACAGGTGTTATCCAGGGACAGCAGGCATATATTCTCACAACCCGCCCTCCTCCCCGGGGATGGCTTCTTTGCTGGTTATGGAACTGAAGACCACGAGGTGGGGATGCGCCCTCTAGTGGGCAAGAAGGCATGCACATGCGTGGTGCAGTGTAGCAAACTTGAAACTTCAATCAAGTTTGCTTGAAAAGCTGTCCGCGCTGGGGCTCCGTAGATGACGTCACCCACATGTGAGAATATATGCCTGCTGTCCCTGGATAACACCTGTTACGGTAAGTAACTGTGCTTTTCGGATTCACTGCGCAAATGATTGGGCAGTGAGGGGATACCTACAATAATTCTGGGATATGGGCGGGTAGACATTGGGTGCTGGCATTTCTGCACAATTCTTCCGCAGGCCGGATAAAATCATATCACGGGCCGTACTTTGGAGACCCCCTGGCCTACATCATAAGGCAGATAGACTTAAATATCTCAATATGTATTCTTAGGAGGAAAGGGGAGATATGATATTGATATTTAAATAGCTACGTGGCATAAATATTCATGAGACAAGTCTCTCTCAATTGAAAGGAAGCTCCTAAATGAGAGGGCATAGGAAGTTAGGTGATAGGCTCAGGAGTAATCTAAGGAAATACATTTTTAACAGAAAGGGTGGAAGATGCATGGAACAGTCTCCCGGTAGAGGTGGTGGAGAACAGAGACTGTCTGATTTCAAGAAAGCCTGGGATTGGCACATAGGATCTCTTAGAGCAGGGGTCTTCAAATTTCCTCCTCGAGGGCCGCAATCCAGTCGGGTTTTCAGGATTTCCCCAATGAATATGCATGGGATCTATGTGCATGCACTGCTTTCAATGCATATTCATTAGGGAAATCCTAAAAACCCGACTGGATTGCGGCCCTCAAGGAGGGACTTTGAAGACCCCTGTCTTAGAGGAAGAGATAATGGTTACAGCGGATGGGCAGACTGGATGGGTCATTTGGCCTTTATCTGCCAGTATGTTTTTATAACCATAATGCTCTATGACCTCACAATGCAGGTGTAAAGAGTCTTAGCCTATAGGGAGAGGAGGAGATTAGTGGATGCTGTGGATGGGCCATTTGGCCTTTATCTTCTGTTATGTTTCTATGTACAAAGGTTTAGCAATAAGCACAGCCATGTGTGCCCAGAAGTGTAAGCATACATCGGCTCTGTTCTTCTACACCTTTTATATATTTTTTGTTAAATCTCTTTATTGAAGGAAAATGACAATAAACAAGCAAAGGTACACAGTGCAAGAGATTTTGTAGTGGTATCTAAACAATAACCTAGATTTCACTTTCAAAAATTGCTTGCAGTTAAAATTTTGAAAAGCTCATATTTAAGCGTTTAACAACAGGTGCACTTAATACCTGCACATGCTTCCTTTCATTTGCAAAAGAGGGCAAACCCCACAGTTTAATTTGACAAATCGACAAGAGATCTCCTGAAAACCATCTGAACATTGGAAGGAATACTAACTGACCTCATCTGCATCCATTTCAGTACAATAAGCGGCGATATTTAGCTCCCATCTTAATACTCACGCTTCAGTCCCTTGAGCGTTCTGTGCTCAACTGCTGGGAGAGGAATTCTGTCCTATCAGCGTGCGATGTCACCATATGTGTGTTTGGTTTGTCTTGTTGGCAAAAGAAAACAGATGTCACAAGTTTAGATATGATTGAGTTTAAAATTAATGAAAGCTTAAGGGGAAGGCAAGAAATTTCTTGCATTCTTGACCAAAGAAAACAATATTCCTGCCATACAAGTAATCATTAGAATGAAGAACAACTAATGTCGTACAGGTTACATTTAAACCATCAACTAAAAACTGTTATGAATAAATTGAATTTACAGATGGTTTTGCGGATCAGGGCACAAATATCATAAGACTAAAATATTTTTGAGAAGCTGTTAATCTCCAAGTCTTTCAGGGTTTAGTGTTTTTTGTGTTGGGACGTAATTTAAAAGTGCTTTCTGTCACATACACTTGTGTCCCCTCCCCCCCTTTTTTTTACGAAGGCACAGTAGCGACTGCCGTGTGGCAAACGCTCCAACGCCCACTATGGGTGTCAGAGAGATTATCACCTTTGTTAAAGGGGGCCTTGGTTTGTGAAAATATTCTATACAAAATCCTAAAAAGAGTTTCTGCAGAACTGGTTTACAGCTGCTTTGCCACTCTAAAAGCACCAAAACTAAGCTCTGCTTTCCTGAGATATTCATCAGTATCTCTGGAGCAGATCTCCTCTACTACTACTATGAATTATTTCTATAGCGCTACCAGACACACACAGCGCTGCACAGAGTCACAAAGAGTAAGAAAACAGTCCCTGCTCGAAAGAGCTTACAATCTAAACATGCAAGACAGACAAACAGGATGTAATGGATACAGTTAAGGGGAACGGTAATATGAATAAACAGCAAACTTTATCGTAGTCAAAAATATTCTTACAGTCATCCACAGGAGTATGGGATATATAATTGGAAATAAATATATCAGAAGACTATTCTTTCTTATTATCTTACTGTCACTAGAAAACTTGGGGGGGAGGGGCAGTTACAATAAACAAATAAACTTAATATGAACATAATTTGTATCAAATAATTTCAGTACAGTATAATGGCTATAAAAATTTAAATCTTGAACATTTTTGACACTTTATTTTGTCAGTGTGTTGAACTTACATACATTCAAATTATAATGTTTCTTCCACTCAACAGCACTACTATATTCCAGACATTTCAGAGTAGAGAGTGTTTTACTGGGAACAGCAAATACCCCCCAAAACAAAATTGAAATACAATATTTGAGTAAGACTCCCCACCTCTAAGTCAGTACTTGGTGGGAGCATGTTGGTAGCAACTGTGATTTTAGGATAGGATTCCACCAACTTTGCACACCTAAATTTGTTAATATTAGACTAATCTTTTCAGTGCAATTGGTGTGTCATTCTGGACAAATGTGTTATCTCCCCATGGCCGTGAGCCATATGCAGAAGGAATCTACTTTGGATTTTTTTCTATGATCCTACTACTTCACTGGGAGCTCTACTGCCACCTGTGGTTTTTCCCTTCTGCACATGAGCCAGAAGAAATGTTTCTGTTCTGCTCTCCCTTTTTTTTATTTTATTCAGTGTTTTCAGTGCTCAGAGCTTTCAACTTGGTATCAGCTCAGCCTGCATAGAGAAAAAGCAGACTGAGGTCTGCTGCTGACAGCTGCAGCCTGTTAGCCAGCCTGCACAAGTATTTTGGGAGCTTGGGGCCGTACCCACTTTTAATCCCTCACCTACTGCTTAGCAGGGGTTCTAGTGCATCAGTAGGAGGCTCAACAGTGTCTCGCAGGGTGCTAGCTGCATTTTTTTTGCCTCCGCCTTCTGATAGTGCATTCATTGGGACTTGGGGGTGAGGGTACAGTCAGGCACCATGTCTGACTGGCACACAGAAGATCAGCATTGAAGAGGCATTTCCAGCACAAGATAGTGATGATTCTTCTTTCCAGCTACTGTAAAGAGCCGAAGCAGGCTGCAGCACAGATCACAGTGAGTAAGGCTGTTACAACTTATGAGGTGAATCGGGGTGGGGGATCTGAAAAACAGTTTTTTGTTGGTTTCTGCATGTTTCCATGTGTTCCATCACCTGAAAAATCCTAAATTTGCCAATTTTTTTTTTAACCTTAGTAGGCTTTTTTTTTTTTTTTTAGCGAGTTCAGGCACGAAAATCTTGGCAGCGTCATTTACTAAGTTACTATATGTTACTATGTAGCTGATGCCCTATATGACATTATACGTGTCTTGGGTACAACGTCGGCTTATTCAATTTCTGCTCATAGAATGCTCTGGATCAGACAATGGGCCAGTGATTCCACCTCTACAGCTACTCTTGCCAGACTCCCTTTTAAGAGACAACTGTTATTTGGTAAAAGCCTGGATGATCTTATGAATTGTGTGGTGTACTGTCACCCCAAGACCCTACCTATTAGGAGACCCAGAACCTCTAAAGGCTCAGGACACTGTAATTTTCGTGGCTCCAGGAGCTTTCGCCAGTATTCCAGTTCCACGTCACAGAGATTCTTCCAGGGCTACAGGCAAAGGTTTTCTGCATCCAGGCATAACTAGGCCTCTGCTTTCCATGCTGCTCCACCTATCAAGAAATTGCAATGAAGCCAGGCCAAGGGAGGCACCTCTTCATATAGGGGGCAAACTCGCTGCATTTCTGCATATTCACATTTTGTGTGACTGTTGGGTGCTGGACATCATTCAGTCTGGTTACAAACGAATTTACCCGGCCTCTAATGGATAGGCTTGTGGACTCTCCCACAGAGCACCCAGAAAAGGCAATCAAGGTGCAGGTCACTGTGAGAAGGTTACTAGATATTCAGGCCATAGAACCTGTGCTGCCCAAAGAATTGGGCTCAGGGAGACACTCCATATACTTTATCAGGCAAAAGAAAGACTCCAACGATTGCACTTCTTTGAGGGAGTAAACAGGCAGATAGACAAGGGTGAGTCAGTCGACATTGTATATCTGGATTTTCAGAAGGCGTTCGACAAGGTCCCGCATGAATGACTACTACGAAAAATTGCGAGCCATGGAATCGAGGGTGACATACTCATTTGGATAAAAAACTGGTTGGTGGATAGGAAACAGAAAATGGGGGTAAATAGACAATATTCGAACTAGAAAAGCGTCACGAGTAGAGTGCCGCAGGGTTCGGTGCTTGGACACGTGCTCTTCAACATGTTTATAAACGACCTGGAAATTGGTACGATGAGCGAGGTGATTAATTTTTTATACTTCTTAACAAATGCCAAAACATACTCCCTCCCTGGATGTGCATGTTTTTCTCAGTTATACAAATAAATCAATCTTTACAATATTTAGTTAATGGTTCCCAAACTTCCATAAATTTTATATAATATCCCTTCTTAACGGCCATAAACTTTTCCTCTTCTTAATCTTAATCTTCTTCCCCACCAATGAGTCTTATCCCTTCGTAATTCCCTTTTCGGAAGTTCAGTGCCATGGCATTCGTTCTGGATCGAAGTTTTGCCCGTATGTCCAGGTTGAAGCGGATCATATTGTGATCACTGCTTTTCAGCGTCCCTTCTACTTCTACACCTTGCACATTTAGAATTAAGTAAAGAATTGTATTTCCTCTCGTATTTTCTTTGCCAAGTTGTTCCAGAAAGCAATCGCCTACAGCATCCAGGAACTTGGTCTCCCCACTGCAGCTGGAGGTGCCTAGGTTCCAGTCTATCCCCCGGATAATTGAAGTCACCCATGATAACTGTGTTGCCTCCCTTGCAGTTGCGTTTAATCTTTTCTGTCATTTCGCCAACAATTTCTTTGGACTGCCCTGGGGGTCGGTAGTAGATGCCGATCTTGATTTCTGTTTCATTTATTCCTGGAATTTTGACCCATAAAGACTCTACCTTATTTTTCATTTCTGGCGTGTTCTCTCCGGTAGACTCAATTCCCTATTTGACATATAGGGCAATACCCCCACCTTTTTGACCCACTCTGTCTCTGCGGTATCCTGGTAGCACAGTGTCCCAGATGTTTTCCTCATTCCACCATGTTTCCGTGATACCGATGATGTCAAGGTTATCTTTTTGTGCCATAGCTTCCAATTCCCTGATCTTATTCCTTAGGCTCCTTGCGTTCGTGTACATACACTTGAGTATGCAGCCTGTTACTTTCTTGCATTTCCTTCCCTTTTGTGTCCCTTTCGATCCGTCAGGATTTTTGTCTTGCCTATGATCCTGTGAATCTTTCCCGCTATCTTCCTGCACGTTATCCTCTGAGCATACCGGTTTCTGAACCATCGACTCTTGGTCGAATGTCAGCTTTTCCTTTCTTCCAAGTTTAAAAACTTGTCAATTTCTCTCTTAATGTTGCTTGCAAGTAGCCTCGTTTCGTCTCCGCTGAGGTGGAATCCATTCTTTCTGAGTAGCTTGCTCTTCCCCTAGAACGTTGTCCAGTTGCGCACAAAGTGGAATCCTTCTTCCTCACACCAGCGCCGCATCCATGCGTTGACTGCTTGCAGCTCCGTCTGCCTCTTCTCGTTGGCTCTGGTTACCGGCAGGATCTCCGAGAACGCTACCCTCGGTGTTCTGGTCCTCAGCTTCCCTCCTGGCATCCGGAACTAGTCCTTCCCTGCTGTAGTTCTGTTGCTCACGTTGTTTGTCGTCATGTGGATCACCACCGCCGTATCTTCCTGTTCCACACTGTTGATGATTCTGTCAATGCAGCTCACTATATCTTCTACCTTTGCTCCCGGTAGACAGGTCACCAGCCGATCCTGTCTTCCTCCCGCTATGTGGCTGTCGACTTGTCTGATGATGGAGTACCCCACAACGATTGCTGTCTTCTCTTGCCTCTCTAGCCACAGGTCCGTGTCCTCTGTGCACTTCCATCTTCCCTCATCCTGGTGTTGGCTTGCACCAGACTCGTCTTCCTTGTAGTTGTTCTCCAGGTGGTCCTCACTCACTATAGGTGTATCTTGGTCCTCGCTCACTGTAGGTGTATCTTGGCAGCTCCACTGTTGTTGGTGATTTTCCACTGCCTCCCTGTATGCCTGTTCGATGAACTTCTCTAACTCCCTGACTTCTTCCTCAACTGTTTCCTCTGTCATTACATTTTCTGCGTCTCTGTCCTCCTCTTCCACTGCTCGAAGTGCTTATAGTTCCAGTATTCTGCTCTCCAGGAGTCTGACTTGCTTCTTCAGGCCCTCCAGTTCCTGGCATCGAGTGCATAAATAAAACCGCCTCCCAGAGGGGAAGTAGTCATACATATGGCAAACAATGCAGAAAACTGGGTAGTTCAACATCCTGCTTCTGTCTGCTGCATCCATTGCTGTCCGCTTGCCGGTCTGTCATCTGAAGTGGCTTCTCCTTGTGTAGGAATCTGTGTAGCGTCCTCTGTGTTACTGTGAAGTCCTTTTCTTGATTTTAAACCTGCTACCCCTGTTGCTTGTGTGTGTCCTCTGTGTCTGCTGTGATTATCCTCTGCTACTACTGTGTTTGTTTATCTACTGTTTGTCCTGTTGCCCTTGTGGTACTTGCCTGTGTAGGTGTCCTTCCTTAGTGTTTCTTCTTTGCTCGTCCCTTCTTATGGCCCTGTGCAAAGGCGCTCCGCTAAGGCGAGCGCCTTTAACGCTCAGCTTCAACACGTGCCGAACGGCTGAGCTCTGTTGGTCCTCCCCCTTTTAAGGAGGAGCTCCAGTGGATGATGCCGGGGTGGGCGGAGCTACCTCTCACCGATGCCCCTTGCTCTCTTCTGCCTTTTTTTGCTCTTCCCCTCTCCTGTTCTCTTCTCTGATTTTCTCTCCTTCTCGTTTCCTGACTCCTGCTTGCCTGCCCAAGCCTGCTTAACCGAGTTCTGTTGGCCCCTCCCTTTTAAGGAGGAGCTTCGGTGGATGACATCGGCAGGGGGGGGTATAGGCAAAGGGTCTAGTATGCATGGAGGATCTGGATTGCTCTTACAGCATGGCTTTTGAGCACAAAGCATTAGAGCACAAATGGTTTTCAGAGGTTCCATTGCCACCCTCCTCAAGTCTAAGATGTCTACTGTAGTCTCTGCCTATCCTAAAGCTTAGAAAACTTTCCAGCATTGGTGTACCCAAGAACATATGGAGCCATTTTCAGCTCCAGTTTTGGTAGTGCTAGCCTTTCTCCAAGCAAGCCTTGACAAGGGCCTCACTATGGTTTCATTTCAGATCCAAGTCACTGGGTTCTCTTGTTTCAGAGCTCGGGGCCATAGACCTACACTGGCATCTCATCCAAACATTACCAGATTTCTGAAGGGTGTCCTCCACAACACACCACAGATCAAGACACTGTTCCCTTCATGGGACCTTAACGTGGTCTGTAAGTCTTCACCAAAGCTCCGAGCCACTGGAAGAAGCATCCCTCTTGGACTTAACGTTAAAGACGTTTTTCTGGTATTGGCAACCTCAGCGTGATGAGTCTTGGAGCTCTAGGCTCTTTTCTTGTAGAAAGCCTTTCCTTAAGGTTTCAGAGACTTACGCATTGTTCCTTCTTTTCTTCCGAAGGTGGTTTTGGCATTTCTAATCTAATCTAATCATTAGGTTTGTATACTGCATCAATTTCATTTTAATCAAGAGGTGTGTTTACCTGTCTTCTAGCCTACAAGTTCTAAAAAAGCAGGGCTGCATTTTGAAGGAGTTGTATATCATAAGAGTGCTTTTTCGATATCTAGAGGTCACCAATGGCTTTAAACTTTCTGACCATCTGTTTGTGCTGGATCCGTAAGCCCTCATTCTCTGTAGGAAACAGACTCCTAGTCGTCTAAGGCGTATTCAACTAGAAGTGTAGCTTTGGCATGGGCAGAGGCTAGAGTAGTCTCTCCAGAGGAGATTTGTAGAGCTGCGACTTGGTTCATTCTACGCACATTTGCAAAGTTTTACTGGGTGGACGTTGCAGCAAGACAGCACTCTGCCTTTGGGTCTTCAGTGTTATGGGACGGCACAGTCAGCCCGCCCTAGATTTCTGGGACTGCGTTTGTACGTCCTGCTTGTGCAGAATGACACACCTATTGCGCTGGAAAAAGAGATTATGACTTAGATTCACTAAACTGGTTTTGCGATCATACTCCGCCCAGATTCACTAAACTGCTGCCCGATCAATCTCCTATCCGATCCAACCCAAACCATGCAAATTAGTAAAACCCCATGCAACATAGCCAAGCAACTGATTCACTAACAATTGCTTGGCTATTTTGAATCGGATTTTACTATCCTAAAACTCAGTTTTTTGACAGGTCTGCCTGTCTTTTTTTAATTCATTTTTTTCCATGGCACAGATATTTTGCATGTGTTATACACGCAAAATATCTGCCCCGTAAAAAAATGAATAAAAGACAAGCATAGACCTGTCAAACACCCCCCCACCACCCCTGTGACCTACAAATGGCAGGAGAGATGCCCGGTCCCGCCCTCGGTCCCCTCTTCCCCAGCCAGCCGAACACCCCCGTCCGCCAAACACCCCCCCCCCCCCCCGCCTGCTCGCCGGCCAGCCCACCGAACACGCCAACTCCCTCCTGCCATTGGTGACCCTTCCTCCCACCCCCGAAAACAAATGGCAGGAGGGATGCCTACTCCCTCCTGCCAGAGGATGCCCCCTCCTGCTCACGGTACCTTGAAAAATTGAAAGCAGAAGGGGTGCTCAGTCCCGCCTTCAGCCTCCTGCGTGGCAGGGACGGCCTTAGCCCACGCCCTGATGCATAATCTGATGCACAGGGAGGGGCCTAAGGCCCTGATTGGTTCAGGCGCCTCGGGCTCCTCCCTTAGGGAGGAGTCTAAGGAAGTCCCTGATTGGCCATTATATCAGAAGTTCAAAATATGGGCCTCTAGCAACAATTCTGGAAAGGCCTCTAGAGTGAGAGTCATCTACTTCAGAAGATTTTGGAGCAATTTCATGCAGTTCCCTTTCTTCCCTATACTGGGCCATTTTAACAGAATTTATGCTACTGAAGGGGAGGGGTAGACTTTCTATAGCCAATGTACCTACCTTCTTTAATACGGTTCCTCTTTCTTTACCAAAAATGTTGTTATTTCTTAATTGATTACTTATCAAGAAGATATTTATCAACTGATTTCAAGGTGACTGCATCTCTAAATTACAAAGTATTAGGCGTTTGCTATTAACATTTGTTTTGTTTTTCACATTAATATTTCAGGTCTGAAATATCTCCATTCAGCTGGCATTTTACATCGAGACATTAAACCAGGGAACCTACTTGTGAACAGCAACTGTGTTCTTAAGGTTGTCATTTGTGTTTGAAAACAAATAAGTATACTGTATACCAATTCAGGTCCTCATATGTCAATTTCTAAAGAACAAAATCCATGCTTTTTACTACTGCCTATCCACTTAAAAATCCTTTATAATTGTTACCATGCTTTCTTTATATTGCTAGATTCATTGTACATCTAGCCATCTCAATTTGAGGATATAAAGACTGGTGTGGAATAGAATAGCGAAATAATAGCTGACCAATCCTTTCTATTTGTAGCTTTGTGGCTTTGAGTTTATAGGCTCCTGAACTCCTGTATCATTGAATTATAGGATCTTCTTTCATCCTTCATATAGATCAGTGGTTCTCAGCCCTGTCCTTGGGGACCCTCAACTTTTCGGATTTTCAGAATATCCCTAATGAATACGCATAAGACATTTGCATGCCTGTCTCCTCCATTATATGCAAACCTCTCTCTCATACATATTCATTAGGGATATCCTGAAAACCTGACTGTCTGGGGGTCTCCCAAGACAGGGTTAAGAATCACTGCAATAGATGATAAAAGCTGTGTAGATGCCAAATTTCAGCCAATGCATGTACTTTCAAATTTGTCTTTAATCCATATAAATCTAGAGAGAGAGAAATTCCTACCCTTTCTCATCACTACTGCCACCATCAATTGCAATGCATACAGAATTAGCCATTCAGAAACAGGGCTAAGACAGAGGGTGCTAGGAAAAGGCAATAACATTAACTGTTTAACACAATATTAAACACTAATCAGCTAAATTTGGCCAAACATATCTTAAGTACTGCAAAAAGTAGGCTTAAATCTGTCTAGCCATTCTCTCCAACTGTAATGTTAGGTGCCTTCCCTCCAATTTTTTGTTTTCTCCCAAGTGAAAAAAAATAGAATAATTCAGCATCCTCACTCCTAATAAAAGAATCTACTGGTATCCCAGTTTCCACTCCCATTTGTCCAATAGTGGAGGAATGGCCTAGTGGTTAGAGCAGCTGCCTCAGCACACTGAGGTTGTGAGTGCAATTTCCACTTCAATTTCTTGTGACTCTGGGCAAGTCACTTAACACTTCATTGCCCCAGGTACAAACCACAAAGAAAAAAAGCAATATCAAGTCCCATCCCCTTTACTATATTAAACACAGAACCATCTGGTGGCTATCCACTGCCTGATACTATACCTCACCACCATAAAAAAAAAGATTGAAAAACTCCAAATACACCACTAATTTTTTTTTCTCAGGCTACACTCCAAAAGATCACCTAATTAAATCAGGAAGATTGTGAGGCTTATTGTCCTCCTGGCTTTGCATCTGATGCTACTGATTATAATGCTACTAGTGTTGTCAGAACAATGCTGGGCAAGTTACTTTGTAAAAGTAATATATTAAAGTTACTAGTTACTGGTACTTCAAGGAAAAAGAAATATATTTTGTTATTAGTTACTAGTTTAATAAAAGTAATGTTAAGTTACTGTGAACGTAATATGTTACTTGTAGTTACTTTTTAATTCTTGGATATAAACAGTTGTTTCAACATTACGTAAAATTAATTCAAACAATTGGAAGTTCATCCATTATCATAGAAAATGTCTAAACAGAAAATGCTTAAGTCCTCAAATATAGGGTTCCAGTACAATTAGAGATAGATTTAAATAAGGAAAAAAACATGAAAATAGCTAGCATATGAGCAGTGCAAAAATCAATCAAACATTATCTATATTCAGTAGACCTTAGTATGGCAGCACCCATCAGAGCCTTCTTCCAGCATCAGTACCAGCAAAGAAACAAAAATGTGTTCAATCAGAATGACAGTTTTTGACGTGGCATTTAGAAATAGGTCCAATGACAGTGTTCTTTGTATCAAAGCACTGTTTTTGAAGTATAACAGTTCCTATTACATCAAAGGAGCAGTTGCATTTCAAAATGTTTGTCTGTCATTCTGCATCTTCTTGGAGTCATAATTTGTCTGCCCATGCTGAAAAGCATTTCAACAGGAGCACTTGAAGCCAAAACTGAGTTATACTTCACAAACAGTGCCTTGATATGAGGAAACTGTGATACACATTACTTCATGAGAATTGTCATTTGGAAATGGGTCTAATTCAGTAGCATCATCGCTTTTGCCACTGCCATCAACATTCTGAAAACAGAAGTTGTATTCATCACCACAATTACTACTGGATGAAGCTTGTGCAGTTTGTTTTGATGACAGCTTTACTGTTTTCATTGCTTCAAAAAAAAGTTATTTGTATTTCATCTTCATTTCTTTTTATATTTGAATAAGAATTCTGTTGCTGATACACAAGAGTCCATACTTGAGCTCTTGATTTCCATTACCTGCGAACTGCAGAAGGATATCCCTTTAAGAACTCGAAAACGTCTCCTCTTCTGCAGTGGAGAAGTTACTCCCGCGTGGGAGGACTGCTGCTTCAGAGATCTTCTGTTTCACACACCTCCTCATCAAAGAGTTTTGACCATGGATGTGTCCATTTATGCCTGGGGGGCACATCTATATGGTCTTCAGACTCAAGGTCAGAAGTTTCATATAAATCTTCTAGAACTCAGAGCGACTTATTATGCCCTCAAAGCTTTCCAACATCTATCCAACCAAGTCCTCTTGCTTCGCACGGACAATCAGGTAGCCATGTACTATATAAACAAGCAAGGAGGCACAGGATCTCCTCCTTTCTCAGGAAGTTCAGAAAATCTGGCTTTGGGTGACTGCTCGAAATATTTATCTCAAAGCAGTCTATATTCAGGGGCAACAGAATTACTTACCGGACAAGCTCAACAGAATTCCTCAACCTCGCGAATGGATGATCAATTCTGCAGCTCTCCAACCCATCTTTTCTCAATGGAGCACTCCTCAAGTGGATTTATTTGCATCTCCCCACGACAACAAGTTGCCCCAATTTTGTTTCAGATTTTACTCACCTCTCTGTCCAGAGGTGGATGCATTTCTACTGGATTGAACACGCAAATTTTTGTATGCATTTCCACCCACTCCTCTCATTCTAGAAGAAAACAATTTTTTTATTGAACAATCGGAGAAATCATCAAAGAATACAATAAAGTAACAGTAAATGTTCAAGAGTTTTGCAGTATACAGCCATAAATCCCAATGCAATAACCTTCCCACCCCTCCCAAGAAGAGCAAATAAAAAGTCACATATGGAAACGCAAAACAATAGTCAATCCCCCGAAGCCCGCTTCCCAGCACAGTAAAGTATAAAGGTAGACACAGCGAGAACAGGCAGCTGGTATACAGTCATGTTAAAGGAGAAAACAACAATAGGGAACATAAGAGAGGGGCAAGTATCCCAAACCCCACAAACAGGCGAGGTCCCAACTGTACCAAACGAGATCTAACGCATCAGGCTCTGATGAGACCTGAAATATTGCAAAGAGGGACCTCTCCCTTCAACCCCCCCCATCCCCAGCCAGCCATGTTCCAACATACCCAATGAAACAAGAATCAACACAATAACAAACCAATATAGAAAAACATGCACACATTCAAAGAGAGAGAGAGAGAGGAAAAAAAAAAGGAGAAGGAATAGCTAGGAGGAACAGTACAAGAAAAGGATGCTCCCAGGGCGCTGACCCTCTCACTGCCGAAAGGAACTCAGATGGTTAAAGTATTTAGGATCAGACTCTAGGAGACAAAGAATATACATAAGGACCCCAGACCCTCAAAAAGAATTTAGATTGGTGAAAGAAGCACGCACCCGACCCTTATCAAGCACCATCAAAGCATGCAAATGATTACGCCAAGCCCAATAAGAGGAAGCCTGAGCGGAGATCCATTCCCCCAGAATCACTCTCTTAGCCATCAAACCAGTCTTCTGCACAAAGGTCCGACTGACCCCTGGGGGGGAAAAAAAGCTTCGTACTTATCCAAGAGAAACCCCACCAGGGTAAGAGGGATGTGCCGGCCCAACAAGGATTCCAAATAATGGACCACCCACCTCCAAAAACTTAACCACGGGACAACTCCAAAAAGCATGAAAGAAGCATGGGTGGACTCTTGCATTTTTCACACAGGGCTGACTCCGTTAAGCCAGAATGGAATAATTGAACCCGCGTGAAGTACGCATGATGCAAAACCCGAAACTGACACTGCCAAATATCAGCTGACATGGAAAGAGTGGGGATCCGACTAATAAGATAGCCCATATCCAAGTTAGTCGGCAACAAACCAAGCTCAGGCGTCCAGCAGGTACTTAAGGCTTCCCAAGACTTAGGTGGAGCAAGGAGACCCAAACGTTTATGGAGCGCCGAAACATAGAGTCCCGTATCCTCAAATTGGTCAAAAAAGGTGTGAAGTTTAGTCCCTAAACCCAACCGCAGGGCCTCAACCTTCAATAAGCTTATATAATGTCCCAATTGCAGATAAGTAAAGGAGTTGGTAACCAGAATCCCCTCATGCAGAAAAAAATTGCGCTGAAGGGTACCGTTTGGACGCAGGACATGCTTCATTATAGTCAACCCAAGCCGTGCCCAATGGTGAAAAGGGGAAGAGGTCCAGCCAGGCAAAAACTGAAGATTCCCCTGAAGAGGCAGTTCGTCAGACACCCCGGGTGCCCTCCCAGTCACAACACCAGGATCTTCCATACATCGCAGAGGGAGCCCAGTAGCAAACTAGAGCATAAATGAGAAGGAAGGGAAGTTCTTGGGGCATGAAGCAAAGAATGTAAATGCCAGGAGTAGTAAAAGATCAATTCGTAATCAAAGCAGGCGTACACACTCTGCTCCAGAATCCAATTGCCTAGATAGCGAAGCAAACAAGCCTGATTATACTGCCATATGTCAGGGGCACCCTTGCCTCCCCATGACCAAGACCCTAACAAATACCGAAAAGCCATCCGAGGTTTTTTTGCTGCCCCACAGAAAATGAGATAAGAGTTGATACAGCCTACAGATGTCTTTCTGCAAGAGGCGAATAGGCAGCACTTGTAAAACGTAAAGCCAACTTGCTTTACCTGCTGTTCATGTGGTACGTCTAACATCTACGCAGAAGTCTGCCTTTTTTGCAGCAGTTCCTCACCTGTGGAACTCCCTCCCAATCGCAATTCATTCTGAGTTATCTTATGTAAAATTCAGATCAGTGGTTAAGACAAATCTTTTTGGTTTAGCATTTTTATGAGAGGATTAGTGACTTAGGATCCGTTTCTTTTTAGCAACTTTTTTAAAACAAGATTTAAACAAAAGAAATTTAGTTTTTAGATTTATTACTTGGATTTAAATTTTTTTTTGCTTTCCTATTTTAAAAGGCATTCTTTTTGGTTCTTGTTTTTATATATGTTGTACACTGTGCTGTTGATAAATTGAAGTGCGGTTAAAACTTTTAAAAAACTTAAACACTGCCAGAGGTTATGGTAAGAGCGGATAGTGTAGCTGGTTTTAAGAAAGATTTGGACAATTTCCTGGAGGAAAAGTTCATTGTTATTGAGAAAGACATGGGGGAAGCCACTGCTTGTCCTGGATCAGTAGCATGGAATGTTGCTACTCTATGGGTTTTGGGCAGGTACTAATGACCTGAATTGGCTACCGTGAGAACCTACTACTGGGTTTGATGGACCATTGGTCTGACCCAGTAAGACTTTTCTTTCCTTCTGAGAGGGTCTTATGGCTCCTGCTTGTTACCCTTAGCAGCAGATTGGATCTGAGTTACTCATTCAAGTATTTGAGCTCTGCTTACTTGCTAAATGTTTATTGATCATTGTTCTATTTTCTAAGGGCTCCTTTTATGAAGGTGCACTCGGGAATTTAAAGCGCGCTATTGCGCATATTAAGGTCCTAGCGCACCTTTGTAAAAGGAGCCCTAAGTTTCAGAGCAGAATGTGTTTCTTGCCGGGGAAGTTCCCTGTGCCGCTTTTTCTCTTTTCTTGTTTCAGTGGACTTTGATTGCTTTGGTATCAGCTGAGGAGGGTGCTGTGCTCCACTGCAGAAGGGGAGGAGTTTTCAAGTTCTTAAAGGGATCGTGGGAAATGGGAATCAACAGCTCAAGTATGGACTCCTATGTATCCTAACAGAACCCAGATTACCGAGGTAAGAACCTAATCTGTCTGTCTTTATTGAAAGTTATAAACAGAGCAAGTCATTTAATAAAAAAACACCTATCACTGTAATACAAATCAAAATTGTTACAGATTAGAAAACGGAGAGAAATTAATGGCATATGAAACTTTTCAAGTTTTCCACCCTCAGGAAACTGAGAAATCATTTATTGCTAAAGAAAGGAGAGAGGTGATGCCTCATTTACCCAAGAAGCTCAAGTTGTACCCTAATCACCTGCCAGCCAACAGGAGTATTATGCCTAAAGGCAATGAGTTTTTCCATTTTATACACGTAATACTATCTAAGTTTCCATTTAAGCACCTGGATTCTTCCAAGCCAAAGTATGCTTAGCAGCATGCTGCAGATGATAAACCAAATGGGTCTACCATTTAGGGAAACTAGGTATGTCCCTATTCAAAAGAAAGATGCAAGGGTCTCAAGGTATCTTCAGACAGGTCCATCAAATATGGCCCATTGTGACTCTAACTCCACATTCCTCCAGCATGAGGCAGACACTTGAGGATTCATTTTCATTTCATCGCCATGAACCTAACGAAGATTAAACTGACAGCATAACAAATGTGAGGCAAGCATTTGGGCTGCAAAAACCAGAGGGAACAGTACAGTTTAGGGGGTGAAGAACTTATGTGCACAACGGAAGAGCGGGACTTGGGTGTGATTGTATGTGATGATTTTAAGGTGGCCAAACAGGATGAAAAGGTGACTGTTGCATAGGGAGAGGTATTGATGACTCTGTATAAGACTCTGGTGAGACCTCATTTAGAATATTGTGTACAATTCTGGAGGCCGCACCTTTAAAAAGATATATATAAAGGATGGAGTTGGTCCAAAGGAAGGATACTAAAATGGTGTATGGCCTTCGTGATAAGGCTTAAAGATCTCAATCTGTATACTTTGGAGGAAAGGCGGGAGAGGGGAGATATGCTAGAGACGTTTAAATACCTACGTAATATAAATGCGCATGAGTCGAGTCTCTTTCATTTGAAAGGAAACTCTGCAATGAGAGGGCAAAGGATGAAGGTAAGAGGTGATAGGCTCCGGAGTAATCTGAGGAAATACTTTTTTACGGAGGGGGTGGTAGATGCGTGGAACAGCCTCCCAGAAGAGGTGGTGGAAACAGAGACTGTGTCTGAATTCAAGAGGGCTTGGGATAGTTATGTGGGATCTCTCAGAAAGAGAAAGAGATACACTTCCCCCTCCCGAGTCACGGTTTTAGGACTCATAATTTCGATTATTCGTGATTTCTTAAAACCGGAATCACCCCCACCTCTCTCCTGCCTCCTGGACCTCCCCAGACCTTACCTGGTGGTCTAGCGATCTTTCAGGGCAGAAGCGAGCAGATCACTCATACAAAATGGCTGCCAAGAGAGACTACGGGAACTCACGTAAAGTCCGGGATGCCGGGAGGGAGGTGGGGGTGGGTCATAGCCGGCCTAAAAATTATTTGCAAATTTTCAATATTCACGGACTGGCTCTGCCCCTAAACCCCGCGAATATTGAGGGAGGAGTGTAATGGTTACTGCGGATGGGCAGCCTAGATGGGCCATTTGGCCTTTATCTGCCATCATGTTTCTATGTGCACTGAGGACATAAATATAAGGTGTATTATATAGGAACAGTGCACAAAACCCATAAGCAGCATGAGAGGGTTTTTTTTTAACATAATAATCTTTAGTGTTGGGACATTGATGAAGTGAGGACCAGTGTAACTGTAGTCAGCTTCATTTTTAACATGAACAAAGTGGGCAGCAAAAGCCCAAGTTACATTTAGTTCCAGTTTATAGGATGTTCTGAGCAGCTGCTAGTGGACTTATAACACGGCAGTATTGTCCAGAAAAATTACTTCATGCTATTTGGTTAAAATCACCAGTTGTTTGAACAAGATTTTATTTCTTTGCTGGCATTGACACCACTTCATCACTCTCAGGGTTGTGGCTTGTTGACAACCTAGCCATCTTTATCACCTTGTGCTGCACACTTGAACAATTTCACTCAAAAGGAAGTTTGCCAGAAACTGGAAGGAGCCTAGTAATACAAAGAAAATTGGATGAGTGTCACTAAAAAGTAAATAGACATTAGATTACTCATTACTGAAAAAGTAATATATTATTTACATTTGCACAATAGCAATTGTTAACAAATTTTTGTTACTTTTAAAAGTAATATATTACCAGTATACTGCCCAATTCTGGCTTCAAGCCATGAATATAGTAAGCTTATACATATCTTCCCAGCTTTGAATGGTAGCCCTTTTGGGAGTTTTGGAATCAGGGAGATAGGAAAGGATACATAGAGGTTTTATTTTGGAGTGGGGGGCGGGGGCGGGGTAGAAACACAGAAGTGGAATTGCACCAAACTTTGACTGGCTATATTTAGCTGCATTATCAGTTGCACTGGTAACCAGTTTTCAGTTGAAAAATCATCTAAAATTAACCAACTATCTTTATCACTGAGCAACTGTTTAAAAATTTTCCCATAGGTTACTTTATTCTGTTTCTCAAATCTGGCTAATTCATTGATCTGCAAATGATATATAAGAAGCAAGTATTATTAAAATTATTTTATTTGGGCCAGCCTGGTGAATTAAGCAAATTATTAAAAATTGTTCAAAACTGATTCCTATGCTTTTTTACACACTATGTAGAGAAATTTTCAAGCTGCCTTAGGGTCTTAAGTTGCATTATTTGCCCCTTAACATGACTTTAGCCCCTCTAATGTAGCTTGTCTTGCCCTGCTACAGTGATATTTAGATCACTACAGGTTACATATAAAGCAGGCCATTGGTATATAATAACCAGAATGTGACTTGTAGGATGTTCTAGGTGCACACTGCAAGATGTATTATGGGCAGCAGATGATGGTAAAACAACCCTAGTCAAAATCTGAGGTTATTTTACCATTCTAGGAGTATCAGGCCTCAAAGCTGTGACCCAATGTTCCTGGACTGGAGTCTGAAGAGGGCATTGCTGTCCCCTCTTTCAATCACACCCCTCCCCAACATCATCATGGATCTATCAGCCCTTTACCTGATGCCCCAAGACTACTGGACCACAAGGTAAAGGCCCACAGTAACGGCAGGAAGCTGTTTTGTGGGATTGGTGAGGGATGGCTGCAACTCGGACCATCAGACCACAGCTTTGAAGCACGGTGCTCCCAGGCCACTTGAATAATGTTGCTCATGAAGTGGTTCACAGCGTTATTCATTTATCATAGTAGCAGCCTGTGGTATACCACAGGTTGCTGAATTCTGTGATAAATCAAGGTGTGGTAAAATCTCCTCTTATACCACACCTTAATAACTTCCCCTCTATGTAACACAAAATATTATAAAACTACTGTAGCAATCTGGGTCCAGTGTGTGTCACTGCCAAATCAAGGGGCACCGAGTATGTTTGTGCTCTATGAGATGATGGGTGCAGTGTATGTGTGTTGCTGGAGAAACTGGAGCAGTATGTATGCTGCTTGAGTGTACCATGCATATGTATATATACATTCATTTACTTGGTGTGTGTGTGTGTGTGTAAGTACTTTAGCAGTTTCCAAACTTTTCTCTAGTGAAACAGCAGTGTGGCGCAGTGGTTAGAGCACCCTGAGGTTGTGGGCTTAAACTCCCACGCTGCTCCTTGTGACCTTGAGCAAGTCACTTAATCCTCCACTGCCCCGGGTACATTAAATAGATTGTGAGCCCCCCCCGAGACAGACAGAGAAAATGCTTGAAGTACCTGTATGTAAACTGCTTTAAGTGTGGTTGTAAACCTACAAAAAGGCAGTATAAAATTCTTTCCCTATACACGTATAAATGTGTTTTAGTTTCAGTAAAGTGTACTTTTTAAAGTAGTAATTGTTTCAGATGTAGTCACCATATCTGAGACGCATAGGCTTGCAAGTTAAAACACAGCTTCTCAGACTTCTTCTATAGCACAGCCACTGAGCCATCAGGTTAATAATAATAATAATTTATTTTGTATACTGCCATACCCAGTGAGTTCTAGGCGGTTCACATCAGTTAATCAGAGGTACAATGAAGTCATTGAAGTTAACAGGTTAGGAATGTACAATAAAAAAGGAGTAGGAAGAGATTCCTGGCCATTAGTGAATGGTGGTGAAAGATAGTAGAAGTAAAGTGTATTAAGAGTTCAGTCTGGAATAAGTGTGTTTTGAGTTGTTTTCTGAAGTCAAGGTAGGCGGGGGCATCAAGCACAATTTGGGCTAGCCATGGGTTCAGTTTAGCCGCCTGGAAGGAGAAGATTTTGTCAAGGAACCTTTTGAAATGACATAATTTTAGTGAGGGGAAGGCCCCATAGGTTGGGGCTATGGATAGGGGGTTGGGAGGGATCAAGTGCATAGTTGAGATCAGGGTGTAAATTGAGTGAATTTGGCTGAGAGTGACTGGGGTGGGTGAGGTCTAAAAGAATGTATTTGGAGACTGTGCAAATTTGTGCGTGAGTATCATCCCCTTCCTTACCTCTTCTCTTTCATGTCTGTTTCTCTTCAGACTCCTACTTTGTCAATGCTCAGGCTCTCACCCCCTTTCTCTCTCATCTTCCCACTACAGATTCATATGCCCTTCAACCTCAATCAGTCATATGCTCTTCCTATTTCTTACATCTCCTAGAAGCACCAATCTCAGGCTCATCACATTCCCAAGCTTTCTATTATTTCATCCCTTCTCTCTCAACCCTCCTCTATAAACTACCTTTCTGTCTCATCCATCACCATAGGCTTGCTCTTCACTCCCCCCAGCTAATCCTTTCTTCCTTCCTAGGCTTTACCCCCTCACTTCTCATCCTTTCCCCAACTTAGCCCCTCATATGCTCAAAAGAACAGCCTTAATGGGTCAGACCAATGGTTCATTTAGCCCAATGTCCCATCTTCATGGAGGCCAATCCAAGTCACAAGTACCTGGCAAAAGCCCAAATAGTATCAGCATTTCATACCACTGATCCAAGGCAAGCAGTGGCTTTTCCCATATCTGTCTTAACAGCAGACTATGGACTTTTCCTCCAGGAACTTGTCCAAACCTTTTTTTTTTTTTTTTTTTTAAACCAGCTACATTAACCACTCTTACCATATCCCCTGGCAATGCATTTCAGAACTTAACTATTCTCAGAGTGAAAAAATATTTCATCTTATTGGTTTTAAAAGTATTACTCTTTCGAACTTTGAGTGTCCCCTAGTCTTTGCAAATCTTGATGCAGTAAAACATTGATCCACTTGTATCCATTCTATACCACTCAGGATTTTGTAGACTTCAATCATATATCCCCTCAGCTGTCTCTTTTCCAAGCTGAAGAGCCCTAACTTCTTTAGTCATTCGTAATACAAGAGGAGTTTCATCCCTTTTATCATCTTGGTTGCTTTCTTTGAACCTTTTCTAGTGCCACTATAACTTTTTTGAGATAAGGAGACCAGAAGTGAATGCAGTACTCAAGGTGAGGTCGCACCATTGAATAAAACAGAGGTATTATAATATTCTTAGTCTTGTTTACCATCCCTTTTCTAATAATTCCTAGTATCTTGTTTGCTTTCTTGGCCACTGCACATTGGGCAGAAAGTTATAGCGTATTGTTCATGATGACATCCAGATCTTTTTCTTGAGCGCTGAACCCCAAGATGGACCCTAGTATCCGGTAACTATAATTTGGATTACACTTTGCATTTGCCCACATTAAATTTCATCTGCCATTTGGACATCCAGTCTTCCTAGGGTCTTTCTGTAGTTTTTCCACAGTCCACATGCATTTTAACAATTTTGAAGAGTTTAGTGTCATCTGCAAATTCAATCACCTCACTCGTAGTTCCAATTTCCAAATCATTTATAAATAAGTTAAATAGCACACACCAACTAGATTCCTAGAAGAAAAAGGGATTGAGGGGTATAGATAGGTATAGACCATTGCTCAGGAAATGGGCCTGATGGGCCGCCGCTGAGCAGGATGGACCTAGGGTCTGCCTCAGCGGAGGCAACTTCTTATGTTCTTATGTTCTTAAGACAAATCTTTCACATCGGTCCCCTTCATGTATATCAACACAAGATCTGTGGCAAACAAATTATTCCTCCTAAATGAGCTGATCACAACAAATGACCTAGGACTGGCCTTCCTCATTGAAATATGGCTAAAAGAACCAAACAGCCCAGAACTACCCCATCTGTGCCCACCAGAATACATCATCCAAATTCCCAGAAAAGATAGAAGAGGAGGCAGCAGAGCAATAATATACAAGAATACCTACAATATTTCTCAGAATGACTCCACCACCCATCCCGATTTGGAATACAAAGCATGCAGACTTGAAGACAGACCCAACTCCACCTCAAGCAGCATCGGTATACTACTGGTTTATAAACCACTGAACTCCCAATTGATTGCAACATCAAAATTGTTAGAAAAAATATCAAGCCTCACCTGCCAATACACCAGATTGTTTATACTTGGAGATGTCAACATACTTCTTGAGCCCACCAGTAACAATACAGCCCTAAATGTCAAAAATCTACTAGAAGACAGTTGGATCATACTCTTGCCATCAGACCCAACACATGAAAGAGGTCATACCCTCGACCTACTCGCATCTACACACCCCTGCCTCACATACAACATCAAATGGTCCCTTGATCTGACCACTATCCCACCCCCCCCCCCAACTGAGAAAAACTGGTAAGAGGAAAACTAAACCCTACCTTATTCTGGAACATTATCCACCAAGAGTATTAAGATCAACAAATCAATATCTATTCTTTGTTCCTTCCCTGAAAATTATTGGTACTCGTGTTACAACATCATTTTCAGTGACTGCCCCCACAATCTGGAACTCTTTGCCATTACACATAAGATCTGAATCCAACTTAGAGAAATTCAAAGGTGCATTGAAATGTTTCCTGTATAAAGATGCTTTTGATCAATAATCTCTTTCTCTCCTTTATCTTTTTTTTTCTTCACAAATGAGCTAATGCAGCACAATATACGTTACCCTTTCCCTTCATTTATTCCTTCAATGTTATCTTTTCCTAACTATATTGTAGTTCCTCCTTCTCCCCTCTTGTAATCTGTCTTGTCTGTTTTTCATTTTTGTAGTCAGTTGTATATGTTTGTCTCAAATGTCTTTATTTCCCCGTTTTTTTAGCATTGTATTCTCACCTAGAATTTATGATTGGCATGTAATCAAATTTTAAATAAACTATGAAACTACTTAATCTCTGACCACCCCTACAGACTACATAAATACCACACTAATCAGCTGGAACACCTCCATCAAAAACACCCTAGACTCTCTTGCCCCACAACATCCTTGCAAAATAAAACAAACTAAAACCTCCCCCTGGTATACTGAGACACTGAAAAAGGAAAAACAAATGTGCCGGAGACTAGAAAGAAAATGGCAGAAGAATAAATCATCTGACCACAAAATACTATGAAGGACGGCAATAAACAAGTACAAATACAACATCTCTGAGGCTTGCTATGCCTGTGAAATAGGAAATAAAACATTAGACAACAAGAAACTATTTCAATTTGTACAAAGATTAATGGTACCTCCCGGACAGGGAACCATATGTCACCACAATCAGCCAACAGCCCAGGACCTCACTGACTTCTTCCTCTACAAGATAAAAACAGTTCAAACAGAAGTTGCCAAAATGACCATCATTCAGAGACCAACATATCTCACGCACGAGAGCCCAGAGGAGCCCTGCCATGCAGACCAAACATGGAACTCCCTGATAACACTATTGACCTTCAAGACAAAAAAACCCCAACTACTAAACAAGTTATCCACCCGCTGAAGCTCCCTAAACAACTGTCCTTCTTACCTTCTCACCTCCACACCTGAATAAATCATCACCTGGATCACCAAACTCCTAAATAACATTCTAGACAAGGGTCAACTTCCAGAAGAAATGGGAAAAATAGCTCATACTCTAATACCTAAATCACAAAATGCAGATCTCTCCTTCCCCTCAAATTACAGACCCATTGCTGGCATACCCATAATTACCAAACTCCTGGAAACCCATGTAAGCAAGCAACTCACAACATATATGGAACAACACTCATACTTGCATCCCACTCAGTTTGGGTTCTGATCGCAGCACAGAACTACTCATACTGACTCTAATCACAAAAATCAAGCAGACACTAAGCATAGGCCAGCAGGCTGATCTTCTCCAGTTCGACATCTCCACTGCATTCAACTCGGTAGATCACCACCTCCTTCTAATGAAACTCTCGGAAATAAGAATGACAGGGACTGCACTAAATTGGTTTAAAGATTTCTCACTAGTTCAATTTATTTATGAGTTAATTAGGCAATATCAAATTCAACAATAATGATTGCACATTGCTATCCTACGCAAATGACATCTTTTTCCTCATCCCAATAACCAACAACAGATCCGATGCAACCCAAAAAATCTCAGATAGCATAGACAAGATACAAACATGGGCTACAATCAACAAACTCAAACCGAATACATCAAAGACCAAAATTATTTGGTTTCACACCCCACTACAAACAGCTCCAACAAATATAATCCTCTCTTCAGGGAACACCCTTGCGATAGAAAAATCCTCCAAAGTGCTAGGTGTCATCTTAGACTCCACGCTATCCCTTCAACCACAAGTCTCCAACCTCTAGAAGAAGGCCTTCATGATGAGACAATTGAAACTCATCAGACCATACTTCCATCTGTGCAGGACTTGCGGCTTTCAACATCCAGGAATAGTGTTTTTTACTGCATTGGCCCTAGGGAATGGAACAACCTTCCAGAATATATCCGCCATCAGCAGAATTTACAGAACTTTAAGAAAATATTGAAGACATTTGTTCTATACGATGAAATATGGGGTATGAGAGTGCTCGAGAGAGGAATAGTGGTGACTGTTGACTGCAGAGTGCGGGTCACTGATGTGTTCCATGGTCTGTTTTGTTTTACTGGTTTTAATGATACTCGTCATGCCAGTGACTTGTATATCATAGGCATTTTTATTTTCTGATGTATGCCGATGCTTTATGTTGAAGCAATTTGTATGTATTATGGTTAAAGTGATGGTTGTGTTGATGTGATTTGTATGTTAAATTTAATGTATTATTTTGTATGTAAAAGTGTTACTCACCCTGGATAAGGGCAGGAGATAAACAACACTTTGCTTTACTTGTGCAAATGCTAATCCTATTACAGCTGGATTACTGCAACTTCATCTACACAGGCATCAGTACCACCTTTATCTGCAAACTACAACTCATACAAAACACGGCAATAAGACTGATTCAGGCTGAAAAAATACAACTCGATCTCTAATTTTCTCAAGCAATTACACTGGTTACCCATCTCATCTCAAATAAATTTCATCCTGCATCATGTACCACATACTTCGTGGAAACTCTGCCGCACCACTTATTCACTTATTCTTCTTAGCTTTGCACTCTCTACCCAGAAATCTTGGCAGAATACAGCTGAATTTCCCATAAAAAAATCGCAAATATAAATGAATTTTAAATACAATGCTTACATTTTCTAGAACGAAACTATGAAATGATCACCCAACAATCATCAGATCAGAACCTAAATACCTTAGGTTTCAGAAAAAACTAAAGACCTACCTCTTTGACTCTGGATAGGCTAGCAAGAACTAAATCCCACAATCATCAGGGCGAACCAGACTTGGTCATAACACACTCAAGGAAACTGACTCACGTAACCACTCTTCATTCCATCGCCACATTGGTACCAAGTATACTATTAACCATCAGCTTGTAACTTTAGCAGACATTACCTACCTCAAGCCATCTTGCATCAACTGTAATAGCTCTTCTTATTGTGTTATATGTAATGTAACCTTATGTAATGCAATCTTATACAAAGTACTTCCTGTAGCATCTCGAAACCTAATTTATCTCGTTGACTACATAATATAATAATCTTCACTTCATAGAATCACATGGTTCTGTAATGCATCTCTTCCATTTTGTTACTTTGCACTAAACTGTATTGCCAATTTTGTTCTGTAAGTCACCTTGAACCTCTTCAGGCATAGTGTGACTCATAAATCCTGGATTAGATTAAATAATGTTAAATCAGAAAAAGACAAGACCATAAGACCATAAAATTGCCACCAAACTTATTTCAAAATAAGTCAACTATTAAACACTTCAAGTACTCCATATACAAACTTTTATAAACTATGGTACTGGAGCAATACCTTCAAATATAAATGAAGCTTTAACGTGCATAATCTTTAGTCACATATGGTCTTTCTTAGTCAAAAACATCTAACATGCATCATCTTCTAGCTGTATTTGGCTATCTGACAATGGTGCAGGAACAGTGACAGGCTTTAAAAGAGTTTTTTTTCAGTGTCATCTGTCTAATTAACAAAAGGTTTGCAAGTCTGCCGGACCTTAATTCTGAGTCTTTGCAGGAATTAAACTTTGTCATTCAGCCAGCTCTGTCCACTTCTTCCTCCTGGCTTTGTGGTGTGCGCTCACAGTCTGCTGCTGCTTTCCCTGGCATCCTGATATGAGCGTTCTGGTCTCGGAGAATTTGGCTGTCCAGAGGATGCTCTTAAAATTGCTAGAGCTATGTCACACTTCTATCCCCTGGCACAGGAGTATCAGCAGCTTTTGCGTCAGCCCAGGGTGGTTTCTATGGTGGCGCAGGTGACTAAGCACTCCTCTCTCCCCAGTGAGGGTGGTGTAATGCTAAAGGATATGCAGGATTGCAGTGTGGATGTGGTCCTCGGGAATCTCTTTGATGTAGCTGTGTTAGGTATCGGAGCTTCTTCGGCGAAATCTTTTGTCACACATGCCTGTCTCTAAACTAAACTAAACCTTAAGTTTATATACTGCATCATCTCCACGGATGTTGTGGAGCTCGGCACGGTTTACAAGAGGAAGAGAAGGAAAAAAAAGGTTTACATGAACTTATATATAGAAGAGAAGAGTAAGGGGGGATAGAATTACATTTTAGTGAAAAACCAGGTTTTCAGTTGCTTGTGGAATAATTGGAGGGAGCCCAGGTTCCGCAGCGGGGTAGTAAGGTCGTTCCAAAGACCTGTGATTCTGAAGAGAAGGGATTTTCCCAGTTTGCCTGCATAGCGAATACCGTGTAGAGAGGGGAAGTATAATTTATACCTTTGGGTGGGTCTGGTAGAATCAGGACTCGAGCAGTTATCCAACTTCTTTTGGCTGGGACAGATTATATGGCTGGCTGCATTGTATGACCTTCTGCAAGTTTTCCAAAGGTGTTGGTGTACTCCATCTCTGCCCGCAGAATGCTCTGGATCAGACAGTAGGCTGGTGATTTCCACTTCCAAGGCTACTTTGACTAGATTGCCTTTTCAGGGGCAGTTATTGTTTGGCAAATCTGGACGACCTCTTGGATTCTGTGATGGACCGTCGCCTTAAGACTCTGCCTGATAGCAGACCCAGACCCTCCAGGGGTTCTGGATGTAATAATTTTCGTGGCTCACAGCGATCTCGACTGTATGTATGTGCCACACCGCAGAAATTTTCACAGGGCTCCCAATGATGGTATACTGGCTACAGACTTTCTCAGCCTTCCACCTCCCGTTCTGTGCCCTTTGCCAAAAAGGCACAGTGATGCCAGGCCAAGGAATGCCCCTCTTCAGATAGGGAGCTGGCTCTCCGCATTTCTTCCCGCTTGGATGCTCATTACATCCAACCAGTGTGTCTTGGACATTATTTGGTCAGGCTACAAGCTGGAATTTACCCTGCCTCTCCACAGATTGGTTCGTGGGCTCTCCTACAGGTCACCTTGACAAAGCGCTCAAGGTTCAAGCCACCGTTCAGCACTTGCTGGATATTTAAGCTATAGAGTCGGTGCCACCCAACCACTTGGGCTCTGGCAGATACTCTATATACTTTATCATGCCAAAGAAAGGCTCTGAAGATTGGAGGCCTATTCTGGATCTTCAGCACATGATTACAGCTCTCAAGGTTCCATGCTTTTGCATGGAGACCATGCATTCGGTCATTGCAGCAGTGGCCCTAGGAGAGTTTCTTGCCTCTCTGGATCTCATGGAGGTGTACTTGCACATTTCTATTTTTCCGGTCCACTGCAATTTTTTGCAGTTTCATGTTCTGGAACAGCATTACTAATTCTCGGCTCTACCTTTTGGGCTGGTGACAGCACCCTGGATCTTCACCAAGGTGATGGTTGTCATGGTGACTTACATGCGAAAGATGGGTCTCCAGATTCACCCTTACTTAGACGACTGTCTGATCAGTGCTCCCTTGTTGGCCCAGGAATGGTACATGATGGAGTGGGTGCTCCAGGTAATGGAGGACCTGGGCTAACTTCAGAAAGAGCCATCTGACACCCATGCAGTCGCTGGAATACCTGGGAGTTCTCTTTGACACAGCTGCGGGCCGCGTCTATTAGAAGCCCAATGTTGAATTCTTGATGGTATTTTTGGGCTTGCTTTGTTACCATCAAACCAGTTAATGGCATGTGTTCATGCTTTCTTTGCCAAACCCACTCGATCAGCACACAATCTAAATCTTCATATTTTGCTCTCTATAGTGGTTTTTTTTTTGTTTTTCATTAATTTCTGTTCATCATTCTCACTGTAAAACCACACAACTTATCTTTGTTTCTTTGTCATACATGGTGGTTGTTCCCAAATCATATTCTTCAGTTAGCTGTTGTACAGACACATGATCAAACTTCTTCAGTACCTCAACTTTCTGTGCTATTCACAGAGATAAATACTTCCTTTTCTGTTTCTCACTGAGAATCTGCAGTTCTCTTTGCCATTTTCCATCTCTCCTACCTGAATTGCACAGAAAATAGAAGAAACGAATGCACCTGTGTTGGTTTCAGTGTGTGTCATGTCGGAGAAATTGACTACTTCCGGTTCATACCAAATTTCAGTTTTCAGAATTTCAGATAAAAGATCCTGTATCTGTACATGCTGAGGACCTAGGTTCAAATCTTTGGTCAGGTTTTCTAATGAGATGAGAATGCAGCATTCATAGCTGGTGGTGTAAAGAGATCCATGCCTGAGGTCTAAGTGCCATGGAAAGGGATTTAAAATAAGGAAAATGTAATAGGCAGTAATTGTACATGAAGGCTTATGGTCATATCCCAGCCCTGAGTCCAATAAAACTGGAAGCCCAAAGAAGCAGGAGAAAACAGACTCCCAGAGAAAATTATTACAGAAACTGTAAACCACAATAGATCACTATAATTATTGGTATAAAAACTTTATTTGCATCCACTCCCCTAGCAAATTATTTATACAATAATACAAATCAACACTTTTTTTTAATGAGGCAACAATTATTTTTCCTAGCAAAAAAAAGATTGAATTTGCAAACATTTCAAATTTGAAAACAGTCTTGTCATCAAGTTTATTAATATTTTGATTTATCGACCATGTATCTGGTCTGTTTACAATGCTAAAAAATAAAAAAAAGTATAAAATTTTAAAAATAAAAAGGGGGTGGGAACAGGGATAAGACGATTACATTGACATAAGTGATACAAAAGGAGATAGGGGATGGGAAGAATAGTAATTACATAAACTAAAAATAAGGGGAGGTATGGGGGAATGGGAGGGAACATCAAGGAGTGGGAAGTCGCATCATAGAAGCGGTTCTCATGAAAGGAAGGAAGAAAATGCTGCAGTTGGAGAAGCGATGTTATCTCATAGTTTGGAATGCGTCCTGAACTCCCCCTTTGCATATCTTTCAGAAAAAATGGATACACATGTTTTATTACTCACCTCGCACTTGGGCAGGTGGTGCCACTTGGTTTTTAAGGACTGGCCTAGGAAATCTAAATAGCATCAGAGAAGGAGAGTTCAGAGTTGTTGGTAGTCTAGGGAAGGAGGTTTAAGGAAACACACATTTTAAAGTAGTTCAGAAAATTATATAAGAAAAAATATCAAAAACACAGCAAAGGAAGAATTGGACATTTTGTTATGTCCACTCTGGAGTCAATACAACAGGTGTATCCCAACCTGTGGACCGGATCTTGCAGAAAACCATACACTTTTTTTTTCCTCTGCTCCTCCCACATGGCTGAGGAACAGAAAGCCCCCTATAGTTTTTATTTCTGCAAGCAAACTGTGCCGAAGCCTTTCTGATTTGGTCTGCTTTTTCTTATTTTTTCGTCTTAAGTTTGTTTTTTATCAGTGGCCTTGGTGCCTCGAGACCCCTTTTGGAAGGGTCCTATGCCTGCGAAAGGAAGTAGTTTCCGCTGAGCTGGACTGCAGCTTCACAGGGCAAGCTTCCAGAATTTCAACAGCTATTTGAGCAGCCAAAGGTGGATTTGTTGGTTGTTCAGGTTAACAAGCATACTGACCTCTTTAGTGAAGAAGCCTGCAGGCTTAAAGATTCTCAGGATCGCAGGATGGATATGGTCTTCAAGAAGTTATTAAAGGTGGCTTCTTCGGGCATTAAAGCGACAACAGCTGCCTCTTTTATGCCCTGTGCCTGTCACAAGTAGCTGTGCTGGGATCCATCGACAGAAGAGGACACCTGTCCCCAGCTAGTGCTCGAGAGGGGTGGGTGGATTATGTGGCAGATGCCTGCATGACTGGGCAAAGTCTCGGCTTGTGCAGTTTCAGATCACAGAACAACCTGGATTTACCACTGGGCTGAAGATTCGGCTTAAGGTGACTCCAAGCAGACTCCCTTTTAAGGGTCAATGCTTTTTGGAAAGGAGCTAGATAGCTTTAAGGCAACTGCCACTCTAAGTCCCTCCCGGATAACAAGCTTTGACTTACTCCTGGAGGTGATTGTAGTAATTTTCATCCCTCATGTAGGTTTTGCGAGAATTCCGTAGGCTCATCCGCCCAGAGATATTCCCACAGCTATAGACAACACTATAGCAACCCTAGATACCTGCAGGCTTTGGGTTCTCACACCAGCCCCACCTCCAAGATGTCCCAATGATGCCAGGTCCCTTACCCATGCCTCCTCGTATTGAGTTCTGGTTATCTGAGTTCCTCCAGGAATGGGAACTGATCTCAGACCAATGGGTGCTGGACATTATACAGTAGAGACACAAGATAGACTTCTTTCATCTCCCCCGGAGTTATATCTGGATTCTCTGGCAGGAAAGCTGGAGAAGGCATTAATAATAACAACAGTTTATATACCGCAATACCGTTAAGTTCTATGCAGTTTACAATAGATTAAGTGAGGTACAAATTGATTGAATTTAAGAGGGGGTAGAGGAGAGTTAATAGGACTGGAAATGCTTTGTTGAGGAGAAAGAGATTAATAGGACAGAGGAATCACTATGGAAGAGAAAGAAGATGAGTGGATCAATTGTCTAGATACTTTAGGAACAGTTGAGTTTTTAGATGTTTTCTGAATTCTTCATAAGTAGTGGGTGAAAGCAGTTGATCTAGGTCTTTACCCCACAATACTGCTTGATGTGAAAGAAGGTGTTCATGGTGTTTTTTCAGTTTACAACCTCTAACTGGGGGGGAAACGAAGTAGGAATGAGAGCTTCTCTTGTGTCTGTTGGCAGAGAAGGAGAAAAGGTCAATTATGTATTTAGGGGCAAGTCCGTTTAGCGCTTTAAAGCAGAAGCAGGCAAATTTAAACTTTATGCGTGCTTCCATCGGTAGCCAATGTAACTGCCGGTAGTAGGGTGATACATGATCGGATTTCTTTAGTCCGAAGATTAATCTGACCGTTGCATTTTGCAATAGTTGTACACGTTGCATATTTTTTGGGGAAATAGCTAAGTAGGTGATGTTACAGTAGTCAAGTTGACTTAGTACAAGGGATTGGTCCAGGGTTCTGAATGCCAATGTATCGAAATAAGCTTTAATGGATCTGAGTTTCCAGAGAGTGAAGAAACTCTTTCTGATTAAGGAGTCCACCTGGTCTTTCATGGTTAGGCATTGATCTAGAGTTACGCCTAGTATCTTTATGGTGGGCTGGATGGGGTGATTAAGTTCATTGATGCATAGAGGTGTTGTGGTGTCAAACGGATGTGATGAAGCAATGAAGAATTTTGTTTTTTTCTGAATTAAGGTTGAGCTTGAAGTTTGTCATCCATTGCTCCATCATGTTTATGGCTTCTGAAGCCTTGGGAATAGTTTCCGAGATAGTCAGCAAATGGGATTATAATCGTGAAGTCATCTGCATAACTGAATAGTTTTATCCCCAGCTAAGTTAATTGCAAGCTCAGTGAGGACATGTAGACATTAAATAGCAATGGAGACAATGGTGACCCTTATGGCACACTGGATGGATTGCTCCAGGTATTGGAAAGCTCATAATTGAAGCGTGCCTGATAGGTGTGGGATGTAAGGAAGCCACGAAACCAATTCAGCACCTCATCTTTGATACCAATGGCGTCTAGGCATTGTAGCATTTTCCTGTGGTCTACCAGGTCAAAGGCTGAACGCATTAAAGGTCTGGGCGACGCTGCAGCGTCTCTTGGACATTCAAGCAGTAGCAGCAAATCGGGCTCTGGCAGATACTCTTTATACTTCATCGTGCCAAAGAAAGGCTCAGAGGACTAGAGACCCATCCTGGATCTCAAGTCAGTCAGTGTTTTTCTACAGTTTTCGCACTTTCAAATGGAGACTGTGCCATCGGTCATTGCAGCAGTGGCACCAGGAGAATTCCTTACACCTGAGGGTCTGACAAAAGATTTATCTTTATATCCTTATACTCCCAGGGCAATGGAAGTATTTGAGATTTCATGTTCTTCAGTAACTTTTCCAGTTTGCAGCCTTTTCCTTTGGGCTAGCGACGGCTCCCTTCACCAAGGTGAAAGTGGTGGCTCGTCTCTGCAGGATGTGGATCCAAGTTCATCCCTATCTGGACAACTGGTTGGTCGGAGCTCCATCCAACCTGGAGAGCAAGAATGCAGTGGTCTCTTCTGCAGTGCCTGAGCTGGATTGTCAATTTCAAGAAGAGTCAGCTTATGCCTTCTCAGATGCTGGAATATCATGAGAGTCCAGTTTGACACAATCCATGGATGTGTTTTTCTTCCCGAGCCACACAAACAGAAGATCCAGAAACAGATCATGGATATCTTGGTGCTACTGAACCCAACTGCTTGACATTACCTTAAGTTATTGGGGTCCATGGAGGCCAGTCTTAAGGTTGTGCCCTGAGTCAGGGTATGCGTGTGGCCTGAGTCCCTCCTATTTCGGTGGTCCCCTCAGCGTCATACCCTCAGATGCCAATCCCCTGTCTGCTCTTCTTAATTCAGGGAGAAGTTCTAGCACGAGGCATGACTCTTCAGGTCATGGATTGGATTACTCATGACCAACACCGGTCTTTCCAGCTTGGGTGCTCATTGCAGGGACCATTCCAGGGCCAGTGGACTCCCCATCAAAAGGGTTAGTCAGTCATCCTTCTGGAGCTTTGTGCCATATGCTTGGGGTTATGGGTTCTTCAAAACACTCTAGAAGGAAGAACCGTGATGGAGTTATCCGGCAATGCCACGTTGGTGGCTACATGAATCGACAGGGAGGCACAAGGAGTGCTCTATTGAGTTAGGATGCTCAGATGTTGTCTCAGTGGGCAGAGTTGCACCAGGCTCTCTTGGCAGTGCATGTGGCTGGTTGGAAAATGTGCAAGCCGACTTTCTCAGTTGCCAATTCCTGGACTCAGGAGAGTGGTCTCTCTTGCAGAGAGCATTTCATCTCATTGTACGGTGTTGAGGCAGATCAACGATAGATTTGATGGCTGCAGCCAGGAACTCAAAAGTCAGGCACTTCCTCAGTCAAAGAACAGAGCTCGGAAGCTTAGAGCTAGACCAGACATGGGCAACTCCGGTTCTCGAGGGCCAGAATCCAATCGGGTTTTCAGGATTTCCCAATGAATATGCATGAGATCTATTAGCATGCACTGCTTTCAATGAATATTCATTGGGAAAATCCTGAAAACCCGATTGGATTCCGGTCCTCGAGGGCCGGAATCCAATCGGGTTTTCAGGATTTCCCCAATGAATATGCATGAGATCTATTTGCATGCATTGCTTTCAATGAATATTCATTGGGGAAATCCTGAAAACCCGATTGGATTCCGGCCCTCGAGGACCGGAGTTGCCCATGTCTGAGCTAGATGCATTGGTTCAGGCCTGGCCAACTCAGATACTCCTTTACATTTTTCTGCCTTGGCCCTTGGTGGGTCGAGTCATCTGCAGGATACAACTCTTCTGGGCCTAGTGATCCTCGTAGCTCCAGACTGGTCTTACCGTCCGTGGTATGTGGATCTTATCTCATCTTCAGCGGGATAGGAAGCTCAAGCACCCTCTTCATCATGACCTGCTCACTCAGGGGCCAGTTCTCATAGAGAACCCCCAGTGCCTTGGTCTTAGGGAATAGCTCTTGAGCACAGGGCCTTGATTCAGAGGGGCTATTCCGACGTACTCATTGGCACTCTTTTGAGGTACAAAATATTTTCTACAATGCCGGCTTATGCCAAGACTTGGAAGACTTTCCAGCACTGATGTGCAAGAGACCAGATGGAGCCATTGCATGTTCCTATTTCAGTGGTCCTCACTTTCAGGCCGGTGTGAAGAGAAAGGCCTGGCATGGCCTCCTTCAAGGTGCAGGTGGCAGGCCTTTCCTGTTTTAGGGCTCACAGTGGTATTAGTTCACCTATGTCTCATCCAGATTTGACTAGATTTTTTAGGGGGTTGCTTTGCTTGTGACCACCCCTACGACAGCCTGTCCCTTTGTGTAATCTTATTGTTGTGTTGAGAGGGCTTACATAAACACCTTTGGAGCCTCTCAAGAATGCGTCCCTTCCTGACATTACGAACAAAACAGTTTTCCTCATTTTGATTATTTCAGCAAGGCATATTTCAGAACTACAGGCTCTTTCTTGCAGAGAGCCCTTTCTCCAGTTCACGGAAATAAGGGTTTCCCTCTGCACAGTTCCCTCCTTTCTTCTGAAGGTGGTTTTTCATGTCAAAAACCAGGAAGTTCATCTGCCTGTTTTTCATTCTACAGGGTATGAGCAGAAGTCATTTCTATTCAAGGATGTGTTCGATTTATAAACATCATACTATCTCCATCTTTTCATCACAAACGGAATCTTCCCTTCCATAGTGTTATAACCTTAAATGTCTTCCTCTCCTATTCAGAAATGTGGTTCTCCCCTCTAACCCATTGTAATCAAATTTATATGACTCAAGCATTGTTCTGTCTGTTTGACATCCTGTAAATCTTAATGTTTGTTTGCCATTTATTAACTTGAAGGATCAGATTCTGCAAAAACTGGACATGCAAAAAGTCTTACTCCACTACTTAGAGAGGACCAATGATTTTTGTCTTTCTGATCATTTGTTTGTCCTAACTAGCCATTCCAGACAAGGTAGGCTAACGTCCAAGACCTCTATTGTCCGATGGATCCACATGGCCATTTTGTTGATTTACAATACATCGCCTGTGGCAAGCAGCCGCTGGTTTCTTTCAAAGCTCACTCGACAAGAAGTGTCACCGTTTAGTAGGTGGAGTCTCGAGCGATTCATCCTGCTGAGATTTGTAGAGCGGCCACTTGGCCGTCTCTTCATACCTTTACATGGTTTTACAGAGTGGATGTAGCGGCATGGTTTGAAATGCTTTTAGGGCCTTTGCGGGCAGGCTCTTCTGTCCCACCCTAGATATTACCTTTGCTTTGGTACATCAACTGCCTTATTGACTCTGGAGGGGACATAACAGAATGGAAGATTAGGTTTTTACTTCTGGTAATTTTCATTTTGTTAATACCTGTCAGAGTCATTATCCTAGGACCCTGGAGAAGCAGCTCTTCATACCTTGGACTCAAACAAGCATTAGCTTATTACTTACAAAGGACTCAGTCTTTCAGGACATCTCCTCAAATGTTCATCTCATTTGATCCCAACAGATTGGGCCGCCCAGTAACCAAAAGAACTATTTCCACATGGCTTGTGGCCTGTATTTCCTTCTGCTATGCTCAGCCTGAGCATACCACTTTCCAGCCTGGGCTGCAGCTCGGGGGGCATGTAACAGCACATAAAGTCCGAGCTATGGCAGCTTCAGTTGTATTCTTGCGTTCCACTCCCGCTGATGAAATCTGCAGAGCAGCAACTTGGTCCTTAGTTCACACGGTCATGTCTCCCTACTGTCTGGACTCGTATTCCAGATGTGACGGGTGCTTTGGTCAAGCAGTTTTACAAAGTTTATTTTCTTAAAGGCCAACTATCCATCTGTAGTAAGCTAAGGAGTCCCATATGTGAGAATATGCTGCCTGCTTGTCCTAGGATAAAGCACAGTTACTTACCGTAACGGGTGTTATCTGGAGACAGGAGGCAGATATTCTCACAACCCTCCCACCTCCCCTGGTTGGCTTCTTAGCTTGCTAACGGAACTGAGGTGCCGTGAGCCTCAGCGGGCAAGCAGGAAGTCGCAAAGTTTCTTAAAACTTAAAGTGACAGTTCACTCTTCATACTGTCTATACCAGGCTCCATGGATGACATCATCCATATGTGAGAATATGCTGTTTGCTGTCTCCAGGTAACACCTGTTAAGGTAAGTAACTGTGCTATCCAGCCCAACATCTTTCTACTCTGTTTCTCTGTATCGCCTGCCTTTTTCTGCTTTGGATGTTTCTCTTTTCAGGCCTAAGTATCTTCCAGCCAGCAGACAGGTCCTGTGGGGAATCGTTCTGTGCCTGTGAGTACATATCTTTATCACTGGCTTTGTTCCAGTTGGTGCTCGTTGCATGTAGTAGGCTGGTTCCATGTTGTTGCCTGTTCAATAATTGTTTTCTTATATATTGCAGAACAGAATGTCGTGTGGTAGGGAAGTTCCCCGTGCCCCCTCCTTTTGTGTTTGTGATTTGTTCCAGTGGTATTCGTTAGCTTTTGGATGGAACTGTTCGGGGCTCTGTTTTCCTCAGCCATGTGAGAGGGGCAGAGGAAAAATGTGTGGTTTTCTGCAAGATCCGGTTCCCGGGTTGGGATAAAACACCTGTCATATTGACTCCGTTAGGGACTAACAGAAAGAAGATTACCAAAGGTAAGAACATAATATTCCATAATTATTGATCCTGCCACAAAACCAATCCTCTTTCTACATAAAATTCTAAAACTCAGTCTGTTCTGGTTAGGCTTTTATGCATTAGCATATGCTTAAACCTGAGTATTTTAGTTTTGTTACAGAATAAGGGGTTATCAACCTGGTCTACCATTAAGACATGTTTTTTAAACCACAAACTTTATGCAATTTTATGCAATGAGACTTAGTTATTAATAAATGATAACTCTAAAATAACACATCTTAACTCTAGCCCTCATTGATAACTACACCTCTAAATTACTTTGTGCAGTATTCTTTGTATGGATTGCATGTTTTAATTTAATATTTTTATTTTCCTTTGTTTAGATTTGTGATTTTGGATTGGCCAGGGTAGAGGAACCTGATGAATCCCGTCACATGACTCAGGAAGTTGTCACTCAGTATTATCGAGCTCCAGAAATCTTGATGGGCAGCCGTCACTACAGCAATGCCATTGACATCTGGTCTGTAGGCTGTATCTTTGCAGAATTACTTGGGCGAAGAATACTGTTTCAGGCACAAAGTCCCATCCAACAGGTATAAATATCATTTCAGTGTTTAAATGAATGAAGGAGACATCAGATGATAAGGCCATAAAGGGGGTAATGTTTAGAATCTGCATAGGGCTTGCATCTGCTTACAGATCTGGATGGGCTGGAGTGGGCTTCGATGGCAACTCCAGTAATTGGGAAATATGTGCAATGCTGGGTAGATTTTCTACAGTCTGTCCTGAAAATGGTGAGGACAGATCAAGAATATATATTTTATATTGCATCTTATGCTATCAGTTTATCGTATTAGGCTGGATGGACCATACAGGTTTTTATCTGCCTTCATCTAGTATGTTACTATGATTATACCTTTATAGCTTACTTTTCTTTAATCATTGTAGTTCTCCCCTTTTTTCTACTCGTACACGTTTGTCTAATCGTGTATGTTTATTTTGTTAAAGTTATGTATAATTGTATTATTTGTTTTTTACCCTATTTTAAAATGTATAACCACCTTGAAATAGATAAGGTGGTATATCAAATTTTTAATAAACTTGAACTTGAAACAAGTAGATTTTCAAAGGGAAAAGTTTTCCTGTGAAGGAATGGAATTTTTAAGCAAGGATTTTACTTGAGTAACTTAAGTTACCTGGATAAAACTAGAAAATTATCCTCATAGTAGAAACAAAATATGACAGCACAGCGCTGTGTATATCTATCAGTGCTATAAAAATGTTAAAAAGATTGTATGATCTGCCGATCTAACAACTGATCTTCTCCTCCATCCCTTTATAGCACTGTTCCCTCTAAGCTGAGTCAGGAATGCTGCTTCACTATCACATTTTCAGTAGCGAGGGACAGGCAAGCTGTGCAGGACTCCAGGGAATCTTAATGTCCCTAGAGATTGCAAACACAGTATTGAAGCACCACTCCCCACTGGCAGCAATGCAGTTTGAGGACTCCTGCTTAGTGTAGAGGGAGCAGATCCTCTGGTCTTATTCTCTACTTCCTTGAATCCAGATATTGTCCTTGCCTTTACTGCCTCCTCTGAGAGGCTTTTTTCTTGCCTTATATAAAATATGTTAGCTACCATTATTGCAGATGATTTAAAGGTAAATATTTTAATATGAAGGTAAGGTATCAGATTAACAGGATTGGAAACTGAGCTCTTCTGTGTATCTACAAACAACAGTAATATAAACTTTTTGTCATGATTAAATGCCATTTTTCTATTAATTATACACCACTTAGTGTTGAAAGAGGGGAAGGGTTTAATGGGAGGGTTTATGATCTTATAATGAATAATGGGCTTAGAGGGAGGGTGGAGGGAGGGTTGCATTTATATTTATAAGATACAATGATAAGTGCTCTAATTAATATAGTGTTTATTATGAATTCTGTACACTTGATGAAAGTTTAAAAATGAATAAAGAATTAAAAAAAAAAAAGTAATATAAACTTATTTTTTTTACTGCTAAGCCGTTTTCAACTAGTAATATGAGTAGCTCACTGCCGACCAGAAGTAGATTTGAGCAAGTGACACAAATTGAAAGGTTTTGTCTCCCACTGCTATCCCCCAGTCAAAAATGCTCTTGACCTTGTAATACCCACTGGCAAAAAACATGTATCTGCTGTTAGATCACCTTGTTTCTGCTTCCCATGACCTGAGTCTTTAAGGTGTTCATTTTCTTGTTAATTAGGGAATTTTTAGGGGTATAAAAAAATAAGTGTATTCATGCTACAGGTAATAGTAGATACCTTTTCTGGTGGAATCAAATATATACATCTGTATCGCTTAGCAGTCATCAGTGCAGAAAAGGCATCTGTAACGCCATCTATAATAAACTTCAGAGCTAAGGGGGAACCATTCAAGAAATATATGTTCGCCAATGATGTTTTAAAGAAAATCACATCAGTGAACTGGTGAAGGTCACTTAGTAAGCACTTGGATTTAGAGACTGGAAGTAATGATTTCACTTTTAACATCAGTAGCTTCTTTGGCTGGCACACTCATTCCAAACTGAGAAATTGTTTGGGACCCGATAAAGCAAGAAAACTTGTTTTTCTTTTCCAGATTATGAACAAGAAGGTGAAGATGAGTGAGCTACAGAAGATAGTGTTTTAGTTTTTCATGTGTGGACTTGGCTGATAGTCTACGTTTTTTAAAAAGATATTTTGTTTAACCACATCAGTTGTTATGGGTATTTAAGCAAATACAAGAATACATATGCTATAATGTTATTGTTTTGGTTAAATAAAACTATTTAAATGTTAAAGGTGATGATTATTTTTCTCCTTTCAATAAAGTACAGCAGAAAAGTTGTCTAAATTAATGCTGCCCAATTCAAGGAAAAATATTTTGATTCAATTCAATGACAGCTTTTTAAATTTAAACATTTTATTTAGCCAAGGCAATATCATGTCAAAAATAGGAACATCCAATCTATAACATAGCTTTAAAATTAGTTAGAAACATGGGGTAATGCCAGCAGGGAAGAGGGCTGGAGAGGAGAGGCACTGGTGTCGGCTGATTGCTTACAGGATGTGCCTGTGCTGTCTTCTCCCCTCCTCCCCAGTGTGCTTTGGCACACCTGAAATCTCAGGAGGCACACAGTTTGCGATACACTATCCTAATCCCTTTAATTGCTAAATGTTGTAGCTTGATATGAATTCAGGTGTCAGCAGACTGCCTTCAGCTGTTGGGTCCCTCTCCTATCTCTACGTTGTTCATATCTCCCTCTCCCCATTTGCCCTTCTCCCCCAGGTCCATCTCTCCCTCTCCACTAAGGCCCATCGCCCCTCTCTATCATTTCCCCCAAGTCCATCTCTCCCTCTCCCCCTTTACATCTACCTTTATTTTGTTGTAAAATTTGTTGCCGGTGGCGGTTGTGAATCTATCAATCCCTAGAGCTCTCCTGCCACCACTCCTGGTGTCTTCTCTCCACTGTGGCCCACCCTTAGTGACAACTTCCTGTTTCCATTGGGGCGGCTGCAATGGAGAGAAGACGCACGCACTAATGGCAGGGTAGCTCTGTGAATCACATTCACTACTGCCACTCGGCAACAACTTTTGCATCAAATTAAAGGTAGATTGGGGAGGGGGGATTAGATAAACACTGTTGGGGGAAGAAGGGTGACAGGATCGATTCTGTGAAGGAGTGCGCTGAAAGAGCTAACCAGTAAAAAAAATAAAAGGCAAAAGAGAAGAAGCCAGGAAGATGTGGACTCACTCAGGCATTCTCTTTACCAAAGTCCTTTCTTCTGATGTAACTTCCTGTTTTGCAAAACAGGAAGTTACATTAGATTGAATGACTCCGGCAGAAGGAAATCCCTAACAGGCATCTGCAAAATAGATCAGCAGCAAGGGGGCTGGTGCCATCGCTCAGGAATTGGTGAGTCCATTTTTTTCTGGAAACAAATCAATTTGAATTCAAGACAAAGTTAACAAGTTCCTCCTGAACTAGAACATGCGCTGGTAGGGCTAATCTCAGTTAGGGCGCTGGTCTTTGACCAGAGGGATGCCGCTTGAGCGGACTGCTGGGCACGATGGACCACTGGTCTGACCCAGCAGCGGCAATTCTTATATTCTTATGAATGATTCACCTGAAGTGAATTGGTGAATTGATTCGAATTGGACACCTCTAGTCTAAATATGAATCATTAACCTATTAAACTGGAGATAGATCACCTTGCAATAATTTTATCATTATTTATCTATTTCAAATAGTATAGCCAAATCAGTAAATTTTTGATATAACTGTAAAACTAATCTAAAAAGTTATTTTTCAAAAAATGAAACCTTCATCTGATTGTAAATATTAAGATTATGCCAGCAAGAATGAGTCTTTCGTTGGAAAACCACGATTTAAATCAAGTATTTCTGATTAGTGATTTAATCAATTTGATCTAAATCAGATCCACCCTGCAGAGACTGACATGTGCTACAAAGCTCCTGATGAACTGCCAACAATCATGTCCAACTCATCCAGTGTTCTGGAGATTCTAATTGAGGGGGATCCCCTTGCCCCAGGAGCCCACCAGCCATTCCATGATAGTCCATAGGGCAGGAGTGACCCTGCCTTAGTGGCATCTCCTAGGTTCATGGGGCTTTAGACCTTTAAATACTCTGCAGTTCTATTAACAATTCATCTGGCTCTCCTGGAGTCAGAACTGTGCCATGAAGGGATTACAACTTCTTCTCTACCCTACTTCGGTTCCAACCTCTCTCAGGCTGCGGTTTGTCCCCTAATTCCACTTTCCCTTCTCCAGGTTTCTTTTTGTTTGCCTGGAGTCAACCTAACATAAACTCAGAGCCTAGCTCTGCTTCTAGCCACAGAGCTTGGGTTTACTCTTAATCTTGCTCCTCTTGATTGTTTTCCTGATTTGTGTTTGTAATTCTTGATTGATTTTTTTCCTTCCAAATTTTTGATGGGAAACATTGCCTCCTTTCCTGTATCCCTCCCTCATTTCCATTCCTAGCCTCCATATTGCACCCTCATTCATATATTCAGAAATGGTTTTGTTTTGGGGGTTTTCTTATATTGTGAGGCTGACATAGTCTTTTCAGTATGTACATTCTGTTTCCTTCTGCAGCTGGATTTAATCACAGACCTGTTGGGAACACCTTCGCTGGAAGCGATGAGGACAGCTTGTGAAGGGGCCAAGGCACACATACTCAGGGGTCCTCATAAACAGGTAACTCTTTATATTCAGATATCTAGTTGTCCTCTATTGTTATTCCTTCCTTTTAAATTTTGCCAAAATTTTCTCCATTGGAGCAGAATATGAAAACATGGTATTTTGGGACGCTTTTATCTTTATGACATTCACAGAGCAGATAGTTCTTTGTAAAAAGTATGCTTTTACTTACTTGGGGTGCCATCAGTGCTATCTAATATGAATTGTAAAACACAAAAAATTCCCAGTACATGTAGATTGTAATTGAGACAGAAACATCTATGGTCATTAAGGTTGTCAAAAATTCATTTCATTAATTTGCATTTATAGATTTGGGGGCCATTGATTACATATTCTAATGATCAGACACCTTAACCACCCCTTTTTTTATTACATATGGTTATAAGTAGGGTGGGATTGGGATATATGATATTTGTTTTAACTGGTTTATTATTAATGGGTGGGGAGGGATTCTTTTATGCTTTGATGATTATAAGTAAGAATGTCAAGTGATTTGTAAAATTTATTTTTGATTGAATATTACACACTTGTAAGATATGAAAACAAATAAAGATTTAAAAAAAAAATAAATTTGCATTTACAGCATTTTGACATTGTTGAGAAATATCATGAACCTTTTAAGCAGAGGTATCGTTAGAACCTTTAATTGTGTGGACAGTGGAAACGGCTAACCTTGTATACAGAAATAGATGTAAAAATGAGCATCTTCATTTTTTAAATGGAAAACATTAAGGTATAGTGAAGGAGCTCAAAAGACAAATGAGAAAGGCGTCCTTTTCTTGTAGAGATGTGAGTATTTGTTGTATATAGTCCAGGTCCAGGTTGTATGTGGTCCAGGTCACAGAATTTCTTTCACTTTTAGAGCTTTTCTTGTGTAGATAATTTAAAATATTTTGTGACGCATTTGGAGGATAATTTAATAACAGGGTACCTAAGCCAGTTAGGCCCCAGTGCTCAAAAGCTTTCCGTTCTGGTAAGACTCACTAAAGCAGTCACTGACATAAAATCTCTCCTTCCTATGTTCAGAAGGGTTCTCGGGGATTGTTACCAATCCTCACAGCAGCCGCCAAGAACCCTATACAAATACATTACAAAGAGCTCATTAGTATTTTAATGATCTCTTGTGATGCACAAAATGGAATGCCTACCTTCCTCTTTACAGGGGAAATTTTCCGGCAGCTCTAGAGCTCTGAAAGCTGTTGTGCGTGTGTTTTGCAAGCATGTAACAGTTGCACAACAGTTATGCCCTCCCCTCCAAAAAAAAAGAGCCTGCCGCTTCCGTTCTCCCTCTCTGTCTAGCTTATTGTGGTTCTGGAGCAGGAGCCGGCAGGGGAAGCTGCAAATCAGCTGAACCAGTTTGGGCAGAAGGGGAGAACAGCAGCTGCAGGCAGGAAGATGAGCTGTGCCTAGTGCTTTGCTTTTTTGAGCAGGTGCCAGGCATATTTCCTCCCCTCTTTTACAGGACTTCGCCTCACAAATAACATAGTAAAGGACAGCAGATAAATACCCAAATGGTCCATCCAGCCTGCCCAACCATACACTCTCTATAAATTAATGATTTAATTTAAGTTGCCCTTTGCTTAGATATTTCTGGGCCAGAAACCAGATATTTCTGGCTCTGCCCAGTACTGAGCTTAGGTTCCATCTACTGGAGTCGTCAAAGTCCTCCTTAGCCATTTTCAACTGAATGGCCATATACAGGACACAGACTGTGCAAGTCTGCCCAGTTTTTTGGTCTTAGTTCTTCAATATATATCATTATTTTCTGAATTAGAGATCCTCTGTGTTCATCCCATGCTTTTTTGAACATTGCATATGATTTGCATTCTATTTGTTTGAACATAGCCCGGCAAAAGTAAATTGTTCCCAACTTGGTATTTTTTACCGAGATGATGGAGCTTTGTGCATCTGGGCTTTTTAGACTGTAAGACACCTATTTAACCCTATTTTATAAGGACACAAAGGGACCCTTTTACTAACCTACACTAGGCACAGCTTTAATAGCCTAACCTGATGCACTAAAGCATCCTGTATTAGGTTTGCTATCTGCACAAGCTAACCCCCTGATGAGGGTGGAAAGTGGGCATTACTATGGTAGCCCGTTAGCGCATCGACATTGAGTCCCACATGAGGGTGTGCTAAGCCCATTTGCTAGCACAGCTTAGTAAAAGAGCCCCATGGATGCCGATTTGTAATTATATAATACTAGCATGCAGACAGTACTCCTACTCTTGAGTAGATGTAAATGTCCACACATAAATTAACATATTTCATTTATCAACACATGTACATAACTTTGCAAATTCTGCACTGATCATATCCTTGGCGCTGTGGTTAAAGCTCCAGCCTCAGCACCCTGAGGATGTGGCTTCAAACTCACACTGCTCCTTGTGACTCTGGGCAAGTCACTTAATCCCCTCATTGCCTCAAGTACATTAGACAGATTGTGAACCCACTGGGACAGACGGGGAAAAATGCTTGAGTACCTGAATAAATCCATGTAAATCGTTATGAGCTCCCCTGGGAGAACAATATAGAAAATTGAATAACTAAAATAATGCATATAACAAAAATACACATGCTCATGTACTTTTACCCATAATCTAATTTTGTTAAAGCCATTTTACTTTTATATATTGCTACATACACACTAAAATGCAGGAACTCTGTTCATTGGGTAAGTCTTTATCTGTACCCTTCTCTTCTACTGCCAACTCCAGACTCCATTCCTTCTATTTGCTGCCCTATATGCCTGGAATAGACTTCGTTCTTTAGGCTAAAAAAGCCCACTTTTTTTAGGATCCTTTAAACCTACTACTGCTACTACTACTTATCATTTCTATATGGCTGCTAGATGTATGCTATACAGAATAGTAATAGGATACTCTTAAATATTTTTCCCTTGCTGTCCTAGCAGACTCTCAATCTAACTGTAGTACTTGGGACAAAGGAGGGATTAAATGGCTTGCCCATAGTTATAGGGAACAGGATGGGATTAAAATCACAACCTCAGGTGCTGAAGCAGCAGTTCTAACCACTAGGCCACATCTTCACTCTAACTCTAACTCTTATTCAGTTACATCTACTAAAGAATCCTCATTGTCGGAATACACTAAGAGTTGTTCTCTGACACTGCCACAGCAGTAGCATATGTGAACAGACAAGGATGCATTAGAAGCACATCCCTTTCATCTGGAAGCTCATATATTTGGGAGTCCTGTATGTTAGAGTGATCAATTCATTCCCACGAACCAGGTTTCGCAAAAGTGTTGTTACTCACAACACCTCTCACATTGCCAGTGGAGTGGAATGTTGTAATGTCCCCTCAGTTTTTCTTTCTGCACTCTGCAGTGGATCAGGTCACCAAGCACAGGGCTCTCTCAAGTGAGGGATGTGTGATGCTGAAAGATGCACAAGATTGCAAGGTGGACATGGTTTTGAAGAGACAGTTTGAAACTCTAGCTCTGAGAATCAAAGCAGCAGTGGCAACTTCATTTGCTGCATGGGCCTGTCACACCAGATTGGGATGGGAGCCCTCTGCAGAGGAGGACGTCTGCCCCCAGCTGGTACTAACAGGGATGGATTATATGGCAGACGCCCTATATGACCTTATCAAGGTCATGAACAAGGTATCGGCGTATGCAGTCTCTCCTTGCAGAATGCTGTGGATCAGACAGTGGGCTGGGCAGACAGTGGGCGACTCAGCATTCAAGGCAAACATAAGCAGACTGCCTTTTAAGGGGCAAATGCTTTTCAGTAAGGGCCTAGATGATCTCGTTGCCAGTGTGATGGATCGCCACCCTAGGTTTGTGCCAGATAACAAGCTGCACTGACCCCCAGGATGGAGTAGAGATAATTTTCATTCCACCATTCTCACCAGTACAACCCAAGTTCCTCTGCCCAGAGAACCTTCTAGGGTTATAGACAGCAATTTAGCAACCCCAGATGCCAGCAGTCTTCAGGGTCTCATGTCAATCCACCCTCCAGAAAGTCCCAGTGACACCAAGTTGGCAGGCACATCTCCGCACTTTAGCATTTCAGAGGGAGTGGAAGAAAATTTCCCTCAGACCAATGGGTTGCTGGACATCATCTGAGTGGTTCACAATTTTGAGTTTTATCATCATCCTGCAGATTTGTTCCTCAATTCTCCAGCCAGCAAAAGAGGCCAAGGTCTGAGCCACACTTCAAAGACTTAGATATTTGGGCCATAGAACCTGTCCCTGACAGCGAATCGGACTCAGACAGATGCTCCAGATACTTCATTGTGCCCAAGAAAGGCACAGAAAACTGGAGGCCCATCTTGGATCTCAAGGCCATCAGTGCATTTCTAAGAATCCCACATTTCTACATGGAAACAGTCCGTTCAGTCATTGTGGCAGTGATCCCAGGGGAGTTTCTCACCTCTCTGGATCTGACAGAAGCATATCTGCATATTCCCATCTTTCCGGGCCACAGGAAATATCTGAGTTTTCATGTACTTCAGGAATATTCCCAGTTTGTGGCTCTCCCATTTGGATTGGCAATAGCCCCATGCACATTCACCAAGGTAATGGTGGTAGTTGCGGCTTAACTCTGAAAGATGGGGATCCAAATACACCCCTTATTCACTCAAAAACAAGTCCCACATGGACAAACGATACACACACCCAGCAACACTACAAGGCCTTACAACCAACAACATTCACACTCCCCAAAGAGAAAGGGAAAAAGAAAAGAATTGGAGAAAAAGGCCTCAGTTCAGCTTCATCTGGCCAAAAAAACTCCACTCCTACAAAAGCTGTTTATGTGTAAATGCTGAAAAATTAGTCCAAGAAAACAAGGCAACTAAAGTAGCCTGCCAGGTGGTATCAAACAGCACGCCTAATACAGATGAAAGTCAGTGGGTGAATGTAACAAAAGGCAGTATAGTCCAGCTCATAACATCCTCAGCAAAAGCAAGAAAAATAACTTAGCTGCTAATGGCCTCCAAATCCAGGCCAGGCAGTCCTTACACCCATCAGGGAATCCTCCGTTTCGCATCAAATCGCTGCGTCAGGGGTGTTCATATCTTTGCTTCACATCCAGATATTCCAGACCCACCATACTCCTCAAACATCCTTACCACTTCATCGATCAAAACTGGCGCAGAGAGACTCTTCACCCCGGCTCTTAAAAAGGCCAAAAGCTCTGCCCCTCCACATGCAGCCACCAATCAAAAAACACTCAAAATCAAAAGAAGACGGACCATTCTATTCGGGCATTTAAATCCTCAGGATGGACTGATTGTAGCTGATAAATCCATCTTTGCTCCTTTTGCCACAGGAGCCGTCTCCAATCTCCCCGTCGAACCGGGAGCGCAATATGTTCAATCACAATACATCGCAGGGCTCCAAAATCATGATGTGCTTCTAAACAATGCATCACCAGCGGTTCCTCCAAACGCCGGGTATTCAAACATGATCTGTGTTCAATAAGTCCTTGTCTTAAACTGACGGAAAGTATGCCCAACATAAATTTTCAAGCAGGGGCAAAGAATCGCATAAATACACCCCATCAGGATGACTGGCTCATCAGAGCTCAGTCCCAAATTGGAGTGCAAGCAAGCAGTGTGACAGGTATTGGATCTACCTCAGCAGTTAGGCTAGCTAGTCAACTTTTTTTTTTTTTTTTTTTTTCTTTTTTTCATTTTATAACTTACATCAAGTGTACACAGGCCCTGGACCTGTTGGGCCACCGCGTGAGTGGACTGCTGGGCATGATGGACCTCGGGTCTGACCCAGCAGAGGCATTTCTTATGTTCTTATGTACAGTAAATATCAAACAATTATAATACAACATCACTTGAAAAATCTTCAATATCATACACCAATAAGATTTAACCCCCACCCCTCCCAAATTCATATATAACTAATATATACCACCTAAAAATAATCTGGAACTTTAGATCATTTATTGTTTTATTGTCCATTCATTAAGGCTTTTTGGGAGTCTATTTGGAATCAAATAAATTGCCTGTTAGAGAATCATTTAGCATTGTCATATGACACAATTTTATTTGGCATGTCTATGAGAACTAAATGTCAAATACCTGCTAATAAAAACAAGCTTTTGATGATATTGACAGGAGTTGCCATCCAACAAATAACATATAATTGGAAGGACTGTAGAAGACTGAATTATTGTTTTTGGTGGAATTCAGTTTGTCATGTGTATAAAATGGAAAGTGCGTTGGCAGTTCAAAAAGGTTATAATAAATTTTAAGGATGTGTGGGGACCATTATTAAATTATAGTAATGAATAAGTTACACTTTTCCCAATTTTAATACACATGTGGATTTGGGGTGGGGGGGGGGGGGGTTCTTGGTTTTCCATTAAGAATATATATATGAATGTCATAGTCAACTTCAAGAAGAGCCATCTAGAACCGACCCAACATTTAGAGTATCTGGGTATTCATTTTGACAAAGCTCAGGGCTGTGTTTTTCTTCCCGAGCCACACAAAACAGAAACTTAAGCGACAAATCTTGGATCTCTTAGCGATGCCAATCCCTACTGCTTGGTGTTACGTTCCATGGCAGCCTGCCCGGACCAGGGCACAAATGTGGCCTCTCCAGGATGCTCTTCTGTATCGATGGTCCCTTTAGTATCTTCCTTTTCAGATGCAGCTCCCATGGACAGGGACAGCAAGGAACTGCTTACACTGGTGGCTTCAAGGAGACTGACTCCTTGTTGAAGGGCATGCCTGTTCGAATCATGGAGTGAGCAACTCTCATGACTGATTCCAGCCTATTCAACTGGGGAGCCTATTGCAGGGACTGCTTGATTCAGGCCAGTGGACTCACCATCAGAAGGGGTGGTCCATAAACTGTCTGGATCTCCAAGCCATTCAACTTGCGTTGACAGCTCAGAGAAAGGGTTTCTTTACTCTTTGGAAGCTTCAGTCCATTAGGGCGAATTTTGATATTTCATCATTTAGAGTTTTGGTGCAGTCTCTTATACTAAGCCAGCTTGATTACTGCAATATTGCCTATTTGGCAATTTCCCAGAAGAATATGCAACAATTGCGAATAGTACAAAATGTGGAGGTCAGGCTGATTTTTAGATTGAAGAAATCTGATCACTTAACACCCTCCTATCGAGTACTGCATTGGCTGCCAATGGAGGCGCAGGTGAAATTTAACTTTGGTTGCTTCTGTTTTAAGGCTTTGTTTGGTTTAACTCCCAAATATATAATTGAGCTTTTCTCTTTTGCAACCAACAGACATAAGAGAAACTCGCATCTGAATTTTGTTTTTCCGCCTGTTAGAGGATGTAAACTTAAACATCATCAAAATCTTTTTTCATATCAAGCAGCGTTCTGGGGTAAGGATTTAGAACAATTGCTTTTGCTTACTGACACTTATGGGGAATTTAGGAGACTAAAAACATATCTGTTTTCGAAGTATATAGGCAGCTAATTCGTAAAAATTTTATTATGCGCTATTTTGATCATTTTAGTGTCTCTAATTATTGGCTTTTAACTTTTTTAGTTCTATTCAACTTCTTTCATTGGGGGTTTTTTTTTAACTATTGTAAACCGCATAGAACTTTACGGCCTTGTGGTATATAAACTGATTATTATTATAATAAAAGGTCCTAGAGAGAAAGACACTAAGAGTGTTCTCCAACAATGCCACAGCAGTAGCATATGTGAACAGACAAGGAGGCATTAGAAGCGCTCTCTTACATCTGGAAGCTCATATACTCTTCCGGTGGGTGGAAGTCCATCTGCAGGCTCCGCTGCCCACGTGGCTGGAGTGGAAAATATTCAGGCTGACTTTCTCAGTCAGCAGTTCCTGGACCCAGGGGAATAGTCTCTATCCCAAAGGATGTTTGATCTCATTATGTGTCACTGAGGCAGCCCAGTAATGGATTTGATAGCTTTTGCCAAAACCTCAAAAGTGAAGCATTTCTTCAGTTGAAGTGAAGAACCAGGGCAGCTTAGGGTTGGACATGTTTGTTCAGACCTGGCCCAGCCAAGTACTCCTTTATGTCTTCCCACCTTGGCCCATGGTGGGATAGATCATTTGCATGATTGTGACTCATTCAAGACTCATGACTGGCCTTGCCCACCATGGTATGCAGATCTTGTATGTCTTTAGCAGGACAGGAGCCTCAAGCTCCTTCTTAATCATGGGCTTCTCAGTCAGGGGCTAGTCCCCATGGAGAATCCAGAGTGCTTTGGTCATACAGCATGGCACAGCCCTAACTTCAAGGGATATTCAGATGTGGTTATTGCCATTCTACTCCAGGCTAAGAAGCCTTCTACTATGGCAGCCTTCTACTATGGAAGCCAAAGCTTTGAAGGTTTTTCAACAGTGATGTGAAAGAAACTGGGTGGAACCACTCTGAGCTTTTCCTTACTTTTCTGTACGCTGGTCTTAAAAAGGTCTTGCAATAGTTTCCCTCAAGGTGCAAGTAGCAGGCCTTTCATGCTTCCAGGCAAATTGCGGTAAAGTTTTGCTGACAGCTCACCTAGATGTGACCAAGATTCCCAAGAGGTGCACTCCAGTTAAGGCCTTTGCTAAGGCACCCTTTACCATCATGGAATCTTAGCACCATTCTAAAGGGATTCACTAAAGCCCCATTTGAGCCACACAAAGACTCATCCCTCATAGATCTCTTGGTCAAGACAGTGTTTCTGGTGGTGGTCGTCTCGGCAAGACATCTCGGAATTGCAAGTTTTCTCTTGTAAAAAGCCCTTTCTCTAGATCATGGAGGCGAGTGTAGCTCTCTGGGCTGTTCCTTCCTTCCTTCTAAAAGTTGTATTTGATTTTCATATCAACCAGGAGGTTTATCTGCCTGCTTTTCAACAGGTTTGGACAAGCAGGATAGGATATTGAAGAAACTGAATGTGTGAAGAGTTTTACTTAACTACTTGGAAAAGACCAATGACTTTTGTCTTTCCGACCATCTGTTTATGCTAACCAGCCAGTCCAGGTGTGGCAGACCAGTATTCAAGGCCCCTATAGCAAGATGGATTCACATGGCCATTTTGTTGGCATTCATCACCTTTGGTAAGCAGCCGCAGGTTTCTCTCAAGGCGCACTCAACAAAGAGTGTTGCATCTTTGTGGGTGGGGTCTCGGGTTGTTCCTTCTGCAGAGATTTGTAGCACAGATACTTGGTCTAATCTTCATACTTTACAAAGTTTTACAGAGTGGACATGGGAGCTTGAGACACCACCTATGGGTCCTCAGTCTTGCGAACAGGCTGTTCTGTCCCACCCTAGACATCAGCCATTGCTTTGGTATGTCACTTAACGTATGAACTCCTGAATGAAAGATTAGCTTCTTACCTGGACAATCTTTTTTTCTGTTCATCTCAGGAGTCCATACAGCCTGCCCTCAGTATATCCTGTTTTGTCTGCTTTCTGCCTCTGACATTTCTAGATTCCAGGCTTGGAGTTCTTCTGTCAGCCATATGACAAACATGGCTCCTTTGATGTTAGTGCTTGTAGCACACAGCAGGTTGGTTTACTGTTGCTACTATGTTATAAATTCCTGTTGATAATTGTTCTTTTTTTCTAAGTTACAAAGCAGAACAGAATTTTGTGATGTCTGCGGTGAAGTGCCCCATAACCCTCTATTTTTGTATTTTATTCCAGTGGAGATTGTTTGCTTTGGAACAAACTGAAGGAGGCACTCCACTCCACTGGCAATATGGGAGGTGCTGAAATTTGTAGTAACACACTTCTGCAAAACCCGGTTTGTGGGAATGACTCCTGAGAAGATTATCATTAAAAAGATTATTCAGGTAAAAACCTAATCTTTCATTCACTTGTAGAGAATCCCTGTCTGTTTTATTTATTCTCACCATAAGCAGATCCATAATCCCATGTTTGTTTTGATTAGATTGTAAGTTTTGACGAGCAGAAACAGTTTCTTACATGTTTAGTGTACAGCACTGCGTATGTCTAGTAGCATAGAAACATGACGGCAGATGAAAGACAAATGGCTCATCCAGTCTGTCCATCCACAGCATCCATTCTAGTGCAACGTGTCTAGTGGTCTTGAACGCTAGGGTTATGCATCTGAATCTTCAAGTTGCTTGTAGACTGCTGTCAATTATCTTTTGAACTCCATCTCTTCTTCCCAGGGAGCTGTTTCTGCCCCCTCAGTTTTTTTCTGCAAGCAAATTGCTAAGAAGTGTTTCTACTCTGATCTGTAGTTGCATGGAATAAGATGCAGACTTGCTCTGTGGAAGTCTGCTACTAGCAGGATCAGCCCTCAGAAACACCTAGCTAGCCAGCCTGCTTTTGGATTTTTTGAACTCAGGGTCCATCCCCTGCATAGCTGCTCGCAACTCTGATTTATCAGGAGCTTAAGCACAGGCAATTTGGCTCCATCCCAGCTTGCTTCTTTCCCACATTGCAGCACAAGGCTTTCTTGGAGTTGAAACTCAGTCCGACCTTAGTCTGACTGGCAGCCCAAAGACCAAGTTCATCCAGTGAACCTATGAGGCAAAGTTCTCTATTTGTTCCAGCTGCATTCCTAAGCTGAAGCAAGCAGGTAAGCATGGCACAGTGAAGTGGGTAAGGCTAATATAGCCTATGGGTAAAATCAGGTGGGGGGAGTTGAAGGTTTCTGCTGTCTAAAACTCTTTTCCATTGCAATAGATGAGACATTCTAGACCAGGGCTGCCCAAGTCCGGTCCTCGAGTATCTACTGGCAGGCCATGTTTTCAGGATATCCACAATGAACATGCATGAGAGAGATTTGCATACCAAGAAGGTAGTGCAGGCAAATCTCTCATGCATATTCATTGTGGATATCCTGAAAACCTGGCCTGCCAGTAGATCTCGAGGACCAGACTTGGGCAGCCCTGTTCTAGACAGTAGTGTTATTTCCCTTTAGTTGCATAGCTGCAGAAGGAATCCATTCTGGATTTTTCACTCTGCTTCTATAGTACTTCACTATTCAATTTAGCGCCCTCTACAGTTTTTTTCTTCTGCACGCATGGATGCAGTTGTGTGTGTTCTGCTCTCCCCATTTTATTGTTTTAATTCAATGTTATTTTGTCCCCTTTTCAGGGAATTTAGTGCTTGGAGTGATTTTAAAGCTCTGCCTGCTTGAGAATTCACAGACTTCGGTCTGTGGCTGACAGGCCAATCCCTCTGGGTACCTGTTGACCAGCCTGCATAGTTTTCTCCGAAGCTCAGGGCTGTCCCTGAGGTAGTCTCATTTTCTGTTAATCAGGGGTCGAGCGCAGGCTGTTAGGCACCCTTAGAAGACTCAGCGGTATCTCACAGGGTGCCAGCTGCGTAGTTGCACCTCCGCCCGTTCTGGTGTACATCCAATGATCCACAAGGGTGGAAGTATGGTCCGACTGGCAGCCCAAAGATCAGCTTTTTAGCAGCTTTCTCAGCATTGTGGCAATGATTATTCTCATCCAGTTATTGTGAGAGAGCTGAATGCAGGTTTGCAGCACTTCTAACTGATCCTCTCAGGCCACAGTGAGTACAATCAGGCTGACAGCCTGTGAAAGACCTCAGGGGAGGTTTGAAAACTGGGTTTTTGAGTTTCTGAGTGTTCCCCTCCTGAAAAATCCTAAAATTTCACCATTTTTAATGTTTGAGAAATGTGAAAAATATCACGATTTTTGCACAAATTTTGTGACAGTGCCCATCTTGGATTTTTAGCAATTTATTTTCTAAAACTCCCTGCTGCTTCAAACCTGCAAATTTAGTAGAAGGGAATGGTCTACTGCACTGAACGCTGCTGAAATGTCAAATTGAAAGAGAATTGATTGTATTCCTTTACTGTGATAGTGTTCCACCTTTGATGCTAGTTCCAGTAGCAGGGATTCTGTGCTGTGCATCGGTCTTAAATCCATATTGTGAGTCGTGTTATGCATCCACTACTTCTATGTATTGAATTAGTTGTGTGCCGATGCAGAATTCCAATAGTTTTGCAGACCATGGTATTCCTGCAACCAGTCTAAAATTTTCTACTTTAGTTAGGTTGAGATTTGAGGCTTTGGATATGGGGTTAGAGCAATTTTTGAAAGTGATCTGGGATATATGCCTTGTTCTAAGCAAGTGTTTATAAATTTTGTTATCCATTGTAATAAAGTCAGAAGGGGGGTGTGTTTAGAAATTTTGCTGGGCAGACATCTAGATGACAGTGTTTTTTGAATAGCCAAATTTTTATCCAGGTTTGGGCTTCTTTTTGTGTGACAGTTTTGAATTCTTTCCAGCTTCTATCAGCAGGTTCCATCATTTGAAACATTTATTTATTTATTTATTTTGATTTTTATCCTATCCTCCCAGAAAGCTCAGAATGGGTAACAAGAAGACAGTCACAAAATAAGTTCACAGACATGACAGATACGTTTGGAAAGTACATATAAGGAGGGATGAAGGGGTAGAGTCTAATTGTGAGCACTGTTGTTGTTAGGTGCCATCGACTCGTACTCAAGTCCTAGCGACTTGATGAATTGCAGATCTAAAAAGAAATCAGTTTTGTGCTAGTCTGGAAAGGTCCTCAGCGTCTTCCCCATGGTTGTTTTCAGCGTGTCCAGCCATCTGATTGCAAGTTGCCCGCTTTGCCTGGTTCTTTCAATCTTCCCAAACATGATATCCTACTCCAGTGATCTCTCTCTTCTGATGGTGTGACCATCTTCTCTAATATTGGCAATAATGTCTCTTGTTCTTTGACCTTTTCTGAAACCAGCCTGAACTTCTGGTAGTTTTTGCTCAAAGTATGATTGGAGCCTTTGTTGTATTACTTTCAGCAATATTTTGCTGACGTGTGGAATTAATGCAATTCTGTAGTTGTTACAGTCCTTGGCGTCACTTTTCTTTGGTACAGGTATGAACAGTGATCTCCAATTGGTTGGCCATGTTTTTTTACTTCCAAATCTGTTGACACTAGTTGCGCGAGGGCCATGATAGCACCTTCTGAGCATTTGGAATACCATCAATACCAGTGACTTGTTTTTCGATAAAACTTTTTAATCACTGCTATGACTTCTTTTAATATATCTGATTCTTCCTCGGCTTCAGATTCTAGTTCAATTTTCTTCCCAATGTTATCCTCATTGCCTTGTTTGTATACATTTTCCATATATTTTTTTCCATCTCTTTAATGGATCATTCAATATCATTCCATTGGCATCTTTAAGCATCCTCAGTCAAGGTTGGAATTTCTGCCTCAATCTCTTAATCTGCTGAAAAGCGAAATCTGATTTTTCCATTTACATGTTCTGATTTCAATTTTCTGACAATATCCTTGAGATAATTGCTCTTTGTCTTGCCGAAACTTGATATTGAAACACTCAGTCATTTGTGATACTTTTTTTTTTAATCACCGGATAATTTTGCTTTTTTTCTTTCTTCTGCTATTTTTCTGATTTCTTCTGAGATCCAAAGTGATTTCTTGGCTTTCTTTTTCTTCTGGAATGTGGGTTTTTTTTGTTTTTGGTTTTTTTAGCTTCATCACTAATTACAGTTTTTATGTCATTCCATAACTCTATAGGCTCTCTATCTCCTATATCAAGCAAGACAAACCTGTTTAGTTTATCCAATAGTCTGATGGAATGTTTTCAATGTCATATTTTGGGAGGTCTCTAATGATCATCACCTTGATCTTACACATCAAAAGCTCATGGTCACTTCCACAATCAGCTCCTGGTTTAGTCCTTGCAGTCAAAACTGCAGATTTCCATCTCTGTCCTATGCAGATGTAGTCAATTTGATTTTGATACATATCATTTGGAGAGGTTCATGTGTACTGGTGACATTTGTGGTGTTGGACATGCATATTCATGATTGATAGTTGGTTTGTTTTGCAAAACTGTACTAAGTTATCACCAGCTTCATTTCCTTCTCCTATGCCATGCTTTCCAACCACTGCATCTTCAGATACTTCTACTTTTGTATTGAAGTCCCCCCATAATGATCAATAGATCTTGTTTTGGTGTTTGATCTATTACATTTTGAAGTTGTTCATAGAATAATTCTACATCCTCATCTTCTATGTCTGTTGTTGGTGCATATGACTTTTCATGCAGACGGATTGACATAACTCTATCACTGATAACATTGTACTTTAGTACCGTCTTTGAAAGCTTATTATTGAGGATGAATGCCACGCCATGTTTCCTGTGTTTCATGACCAGAGTAGCAGATCCAATGCTCGTCTGCTTAAAAATGGCCCTGTCCTGTCCATTTGAGCTCACTGATCCCTATGAAATCAATTTTGTTTTTTTTTCCATTTGATCTTTAACAATTTCCAGTTTTCCTTGATTCATACTTCATACATTCCATGTTCCAATGGTGAGAATATCTTTACAGCTTCTAATCTCCCTTTTCTGTCCAGCAACATCAGCATCAGGACAGCCTGATGGCTGTTGGATCTGCAGCTTCTTAAACACTGGGCATAATCTGGGAGACGGTCATGCTCTTCCCTAGTAGTATGGTGAGTTCCTTCTGACCGAAGGGACCATCTTCCAGCACTATATGTCGATTCTTTGTCTCATCAGGTTTTATGTGACAGCATACAGAAGTAGATTGCCGGGCCTTTCTTCTGCACAGTATAAATTTGATGTCACCATTGTCACATCAAATGTGATCCTCTGCCTCCAACATATGCCCAGATAGGTGGTACATCATTAGTCTGTCTTCTCCGCTGAAACCCCAACTTGGGAGGCCCTGCTGGTAGTGATACTACCAATGGCATAGCTTTCATCTTCTTCAAATGTGCACAAGCCTCAGTGGCATGTCAAGCCCATGTACCATGACTGGAGCTTTAGGAAAGGTTATACTTTCCTCTAGAGAACGCTTGAATGTTTGTCAATCTTTAAATTTTTTGGAAGAAGTAATGTGCTTGGTCTCCTGATATGGCCGTTATGCTTATTAGCATGTTGATGCTTTTGAAAAAACATTTAGATGAGTTATTAGATTTGGCGATTGGTTTTCATAGTATTGTTGTTTGGCTAGGTCAACTGTCCCTTTGTATTGTTTGTCTTCTCTTCTCCACGGGATGTAAACGTCCTGATTCTGATTTTTTTTTCTCCAGTGTCTCTGTAATTTTTGTTTACAAGGTTCCTAGTGATTCTGAGAACTAGGGGTTGTTTCTCTGTTTTCGGGTTCTAATTGGTGCAATCTTGTCTAGTAGAGTTTTTGCAAGGTCCTGCTAGCTATTGATGGTTTTGTCAACATCATCATTTACTGTTTGGAGTTGTTTTGTGATCTTTAATCAAAATCGTTCTACAGGGATTTTGCTTCGTTTTGTAGTTGAGAATGTTACTTTTTTTTTTTTTTTTGCAGGCATGTTTTCGGTATTTTGAGGGAGTAGTTTAGGAGGTGATGATCTGACCAGATGATTGACAGCATTCTGCAAGCAACCTGCGGGTTCAGATGCATAATTAGTATTCAGGACCACTAGACACATCTACAAGAAAGATTATTATCAAGGTAAGAACCCTAAAAGATCCCAAGTGCCTGTCCCACGCTTTTCTGAATTCAGACAGTCTTTTTCTCTACCACCTCTACCAGGAGACTATTCCATGCATCTATCACCCTCTCTGTAAAAAAGTATTTCCTTAGATTGCTCCTGAGCCTATAACCTCTTAACTTCATCCTATGCCCTCTCATTCCAGAGTTTCCTTTCAATTGAAAGAGACTGGCCTTATGCATATTTATGCCTTGTAGTCATTTAAACCTATCATATCTCCCCTCTCCCGCCTTTCTTCTAAAGTATACATATTGAGATATTTGAGTCTCTCTCCATATGTCTTATGATGTAGACCCACCGACCATTATAGTAGCCTCCTTCTGGACCGACTCTCCCTCCTGTTTATATCTTTTTGAAGGTTCAGTCTCCAGAATTGTGCACAGTATTCTAAATGAGGTCTCCCCAGAGTCAGCATAGGCAGGGAGGAGAGATCTGGAAGTGGGGGCTCTGTCTGGTCATGAAGGGGGGAGGGAAGCTCTGCTGGGGCTGGGACAGGACGGGTCGATTTCAGTTTTAGTTTTGTCAGCCCTCTTAAACAGATTATACAGACCCTACATCTACTCCAGCATAACAAATTTATAGGTGAGAGAATCCTTTTGAGTCCCAAATAGCAAGTTCTTTCCGTCTTAAGTTTAAGTTTATTAGGTTTTTATATATCGCCTATCAAGATTTTCTAAGTAGTTTTACTTCCCCCTCCCACAAATTTCTAAATTATTCAGTAGAGCAATTAGAATTCTAATTGTACTAAATGTTCTGTTTCACTCTACTTTTCTAAAATATAGGTTATGTGAGAGATTTTTGCTGTTAAGGGGGAGTGTGTTCTTATCTGTTTTATGACTTACCTATACAGACACTTATTGGGCATGTTGGACACAATTTGTAACGCCAATAATATTATTATTATTAGTTTGTATAAGTATGTTTCTTTTCTATACAACATATTTGTTTTTATGTCATTTTTAACATTGTACTAGTTTCATTTATTAATACATGTTATTTTTATTGTACATCGCCTAGCAAATTATATAGGCGATTCATCAAGACTTAATAAACTTGAAACTTGAACTTATGCTTATTATTACACAGGATACATTTGGTATGTTGGCATCACACTACTGATAAATATGGATTCATTTTTTCATCACTGTATTTTTGAATTGGTTTTATCATATGTGCACCAGACGCTTTCTTTTACGTTCTGTTATACATTTGCATGTTTTTTTCATTTTAAGTATTTTTATTGTTTTATCCATTTTGGATGCTATATTATTTGTTTGAAATTGGATTTTATTGTTTGTATATTTTTTAAAGCTCATGATTGTTTTTAATTTAACTTTACCTTTTTACCCCTGAGGTAGCCTGAGGGCAAAACGTGCCCACATCGGATTTTATGCAATATGTTATTAGACATGCTTTTCAAATATTGTAAATAGAGCATGAAAATATGCACATTCAATTAATTCATTAATTTTGCCTTTGAACCCAAGGGAATGTTTAAAACTCCCAATCCATGACTTCATAAGGGACTTAATGTTGAAAAACTGGGAGACTCCCCTGCATATACTAGTGACTCCATCCAAATTGGATTCCTTTTACAGGGTACAGTCAAGTCCTGGACTTAGTAGGCCATAATTGCAACTTCAGTCTCTTCTGGTTGAATCTGTTCTGAAGAGGTCGTCCAGCTCTAGATCATATGCTATTGCACCTCCAAGTATGGGAAGTCATACTTTGGAGAAGTTGATCATAAACTATTTTAAAATACAATGCTTATTAGCCACATCTTCAACTATGCTTTCTATATGACATTCTATTTTAAGCACTTAGTTCAACTCCTGTCTCATTTTGAACCATTCCATTTCTGTAGATCAGCTTCCTGACTTTCAGCAAACTTCACATGATCTCCTTGAAACCAGGACATTCATGTCATGATCAATCTTTGATGCTTTTGATGTAACTTGCAGGGAATCAGCCTTGTCCATTGCAATGAGACAACAACTGTGGCTGTTATGAATCAGGCTTGGAACTCGCTCTTCAGGACCACCTTGCTAATTCCCCTTGCATGGGAGACAAACTTTTTAGTGATCACATTGGAAAAAAACTATGCAGATCACTAAGCAAGATCGCTGTATAACCTCTTCCTCAACCTCCCAAGTTGCATGATCCAAAACAGTCAATATATCGTTGAAAAGGCACTGTACTATACCATTAACGTCTTTCACAACTCTGGCTCCAAAGTGCCCTAGATAACCAATGCTTTCAAACTCCTACTTAGTAAAAGTTCACTCCACTTCTTGGCACACTCTACAATGCCTAATCAATGCCATACAACCTCCATCTACATCCGTTGGAGGCTCCCTCACCCTATATCACTAACACTGATTAGTTTGACTTGGGTGAACTAAGGATATATACTCTGTTACCAGAATGTCATTCAAACAAGAATGACTCCTAGTACTTTGGACGTTCTCTCTATTTTTTAGCTTCTCTCCTAAACTTAGTTCCATATCTGTGCAAGGTAATGAGTTGAAATATTTGAACCAGAGAATCTTAGTCTTGGATTTTAGTTTGAGGTAGGTATTCTATTGTATTTTTTATATGTTGTAGCTTATTATCCAATGTATTTCTGGAGTCCCAAAGGAGAAAGATGTCGTATGTATATGAGAAGATGTGGAATGGTGAAACTTTTGCCTAGAATGCATATGTTTAGATTGAAAAGAGAGGGTGAGAGTGGAGGTGATATGGATCCCATAGGTAGCCCTCCAACTTTGTGATTTTCTTTTTCATCCTTTCATACTTTGTAAAATCTATTTTTCAGGAGTTGGGAGAACCATTGCAATACTTTTCCTTGAACTCCCAGTTTATTTAGCCTCATTAATAGTAGTGAGTGGTCTACTACATCAAATGCTGCAGATATGTCGAATTGGAGTAGAATAGTCTGGATATCTTTACTTAGATTGTTTTACCTTAGGGGTGAGTTCTAATAGCAGGGATTATCCCAGGACAAGCGTATTCTCACATGTGGGTGATGTCATACACGGAGCCCTGGTAAGGAAGGTCCCAAGTGCATCGCCACTTTAAGAACTTTAGAAAGTTCGTAACCCACTGCACCGCACATGCGCGGGTGCTTTCTCGCCCAAGTAGCTCCTCAGTTCAATGTTTTCCGCGGAGCAGAAATTTTGGAGCGAGTCGCATCATTGAATGTTCGTTCTTTTTTCTGCCTTGCCTTCCCATTTGCGCATATATTTTCTGTCTTTTTTTATTCAGTTATTCTTTTTTTCGTCTTTTTTCTTGTAAAAAAAAAAAAAAAGGTAAAACATTTTTTTCTTTTTTCCTCGTTCGCCTTCGGGCTTTAACGGTGGGGCCTACATTTTCGCCTTAGCCTCTCGTTTGATTTGGCTGAGGCAGTTTTTCCAAACTTAATGTCCCAGCTGTTAACAGGGTTCAAGAAGTGCAGCAGGTGCCAGCAGAAATTTCCATGACAGATCCACACTTGTGTAAAGTGTCTCGGGCTGGACCACCGCATTGATTCCTGTATGCAGTGATCCACTTTGAAAAAACACACCTTAATAAGCCACCTTTTTCAGCAAAAACACCATCCTCAAAAGCACCGAGGTCTTCATTGGCACCACTTTCAACCCCGGCATCGCAGCCTCTTGCTCCTTCCAGTAAGCCAGCGAAGAAGTCAACAGCTTCCCAGGTAGGGTTGCAGGCCACTATGGCATTGAGTCCAGTCATGCCAGCCAAGCAATGACCCCTCATGCAACTTGCTCCAAAATCCAGGGATTTCTCCTTCTGACCTCTTCAGAGCAGGTCGCAATACCAATGGAACCGGCGACAAAGCCACAGGTACTTCTCTGAAAGCCACAAGCCTTCTCTGAAATAACTGTTTGAAACGTTCTTTCATGTGGAGTCCTCAGCCTTCGATGCCATCTCCTGGTTCCCGACACCGCCCATCATCCAGGCATGCATCAGACTCCAGCTTCCAGCACTGATCTAGCTCATCAAGGCATCATTCCTCTTCACCTTGACACTCTCAATCCAGTAAGTCTTCTCGTAAGTCCAAACATATTTCTTCTAAGCATTCAGAGAAGCGTAAACGACATACACCTTCCCCACTGCCAGACTGGTACCGACGCAAGAGAAGACATAGATCTCAGTTTCTGGTCATAGAGTCTGACTTTCACATCGAGTCTTCTATTGATGCTTTTCCATCTGCAACAGAAGCTTATGATTCTCCGGAACAGCACTCTCCACAGACTCCTACCAAAGAATCATCTCCACCAGAGACCCTTTCCTTTACCTATTTTATAAGACAACTTGGGAAGGACATGCCTCTTAAGCTCCAAATATACTCCTGAATTTATGGAGACTATGGATATCAAGCATCCTCCTAAGGAGAGGATTAAACTTCCTCTCTATGCAATTTTGAAGGATGCTCTTCATAAAAATTGAGAATCTCCTTTATCAGTACCAGTTGCTCCCAGGAAACTGGACTCTCTTTATAAGATTGCTCCCACCCCAGGATTTGACAAGCCTCGACTATCTCACCGATCCTTAGTGGTGGAGTCTACTCTCAAAAAATCTACCTCCTCCTGTTCCACCTAGGCGGGAGGGTCACACCATGGACAAATTTGTTAAGATGTTTGTATCAGAATTCCATGTTGTCCAGTCGTGTAAATAATTACACTTTTCACTTTACATGTTCTCAAACATTTACTGAAGCAATTGCCCGTGTATCAGAAGTATCTGCCTTCTCATCGTGCTAAGGGTTTTCAACAATTGGTCTCCACCCTTCTCTAATTACATCAGCACTTAGTCCAATCTTCAAGAGCTTCTTCTATGTCAGTGGCCATGTGAAGACTGGCATGGCTTAGGATTGCTGACATGGATGTCAATCTTCAAGATCGATTGGCTAATATTCCCTGTTTGGGAGTGAACTTTTCAGTGAACATGCCACTCAAAAGCTTTGTGCTCATGAAAAGTCTTGGGACTCCTTAGTAAAACCTAAACCCAGGCCATCCACTTCATGACCAAAACCTTCTACATCCTATCAGAGACGTTATTCAGCTAAATCATCTACTGCTTAATGTCCTCAGCAGAAACAGCATTCTCAGAAACCTTCAGTCTGCTCCTGCTAAGTCTACTCAGTCTTTTTGACTAGTTACTCGAGAGCATGGTTTCCATCCAATTACCTCTGCCTCTCCCTCAACCAATTGGAGGTTGTTTTCCACTTTATGTTCATCGTTGGGAGTTGATTACATCCAACCTCTGGGTTCTCAACATCATACGAGAAGGTTACTCTCTTCATTTTCTCACCATACCTCCAGGCCATCCTCCAAGAGAGTGTTTCCAATCTCCTTCAGCCCTCCTTCCTTCAGGATATCGAGAACCTACTTCTTCTCAATGTCATAGAGAAGGTTCCTCCAGAACAAGAGAACATGGGGTTTTACTCTCATTATTTTCTTGTAACAAAGAAGACCGGAGGTCTTCGACCGATATTGGATCTCAGAGCCCTCAACAAATTTCTTGTCAAGGAGAAATTCAGATTGTTATCTCTAGCAACTTTGTATCCCCTTCTCAATTGCAACGATTGGGTATGCTCTCTGGACCTCAAAGAAGCCTACACTCATATTCTAGGAAATATCTCAGATTTTGAGTGGCGCAACACCATTACCAATACAAAGTTCTACCTTCGGACTGGCATCCTCTCCCAGAGTGTTTACCAAGTGCCTGGTAGTAGTGGCAGTGGGAAAATTTAAATTAAGTCAGTAATTTAAAGAATGGGTAGGGTTGGGCAGACTGGATGGACCATTCAGGTCTTTATCTGCTGTCATCTACTATGTTACTATGTTAAGTTTTTCCCTATCTGGACGACTGGCTCATCAAGGATCTTTAATATCACAATGTGCTCTCAGCGACACAGCAAACTGTGTTATTTCTCCAGAATTTGGGATTTGTAATCAACTTTCCCAAATCTCAACTTCAGGTTATTAAATTTGCAGATGACACCAAACTGCAGCAGGGTTAGAACCACGGAAGACTGTGAGGACCTGCAAAGAGACCTAATGAAACTGGAAGAATGGGCAAAAAAGTGGCAAATGAGCTTTAATGTGGAGAAATGCAAGGTCATGCACGTAGGGAAAAAGAACCCGATGTTCAGCTACAAAATGGGGGGATCATTGCTAGGGGTAAGTAACCTTGAAAGAGACCTAGGTGTGTTGGTGGATACAACATTGAAAGCATCGGCACATGTGCGACAGCCTCAAAGAAAGCAAACAGGATGTTGGGTATCATCAAAAAGGGTATCACGACCAGGACGAAGGAAGTCATCATGCCGCTGTATCGTGCAATGGTGCGCCCGCATCTAGAGTACTGTGTCCAGTACTGGTCACCGTACCTCAAGAAAGACATGGCAATACTTGAGGGAGTCCAGAGAAGAGCAACTAAATTGGTAAGAGGTATGGAAAACCTTTCATATGCTGACAGGTTAGAAAAGCTGGGGCTCTTCTCCCTGGAAAAGCGGAGACTTAGAGGAGACATGATAGAAACCTTCAAAATCCTGAAAGGCATAGAGAAGGTAGACAGGGACAGATTCTTCAGACTGTGGGAAGCCACGAGTACAAGGGGGCACTCAGAGAAATTGAAAGGGGACAAGTTTAGAACAAATGCTAGGAAGTTCTTCTTTACTCAGAGGGTGGTGGACACATGGAACGCGCTCCCGGAGGCTGTGGTAGGGCAGGGCACGCTAAAGGGGTTCAAAGAAGGTTTCGATATATACCTACAGGATAAGGGGATTGAGGGGTACAGATAGACATAGAGATAGGAAAGGCAGGGACACTTAACAGGTCATGGACCTGATGGGCCACCGCAGGTGCGGGCTGCTGGGCACGATGGACCTCTGGTCTGACCCGGCGGAGGCAACTCTTATATTCTTATGTTTAATGTCAGAAGCTCCAGTTCATCGGAGCCCTGCTAGATACGACTCAATTCAGAGCATTTCTTCCTCAGCTGCGTCAGAACACACTTATTCAACTTTGCTATCAGGTTGCCTAGATCAAATTTCTCTCAGCAAGGCACATGTTCTTCTAGGACACATGGCATCCACTGTTCATGTTACTCTCTTTGGGAGACTGCACCTAGAGATTCCTCAATGGACCCTAGCCTCACAGTGGTTACAGGCTCTCGACCCACTTTTGCAGCATATTGCAGTGACCTTGTCTCTTTAACAATCACTACAATGGTGGATGCAGTCTTCCAATCTCTCCAGAGGGTTGTTTTTCCTCATCAGAAAGTCCTGACTACAGATTCATCAACCTATGCTTGGGGGCTCATCTGGATGGCCTGCGCACTCAAGGTTTTTGGATCATTAGGGATCACTACCATCATATAAATCTGTTGGAACTCGGAGCTACAACGCTCTCATAGCTTTTCAGCAAGATCAAGTTCTCCTTTTCCAGACAGACAATCAAGTGGCAATGTACTATGTAAACAAGCAAAGTGGCACAAGGTCTCTCCTTTGTTAGGAGGCTCAAAAGATTTGGAATTGGGCAATTCCTCGTAACATCTTTCTCAAAGCTGTTTATATTCAAGGGGAACAGAATTCTCTGGCGGACAAGCTCAGCCGCATTCTTCAACCACACGAATGGACTCTGAACTCAGAAGTTCTCCATTCTGTTTTCTCATAATTTAGATCTATTTTCTCCTCAAGTAGATTTGTTTGCATCTCCTCACAATCAAAAGCTACTCTAATTTTGCTCCAGACTGTACTCGCCTCATCGCCTGGAAGCGGACGCTTTTCTCCTGGATTAGACAAACAAGTTTCTTTATGCGTTTCCACCCTTTCCTCTTCTCAAGACACTTGTCAAACTCAAGCAGGAGTCTGCTACCAGGATTCTGATCTTGGTGGCCCAGACAACCATGGTTCTCCTTTCTACTTCAACTTAGTTTCAAGGAATCAATACCTTTGCAAATTTTCCCATCTCTTCTCACATAGAGTCAAGGTTCTCTTCTACATCCCAACATTCAGTTTTTACACCTGACAGCTTGGTACCTCTCGAGCTGAGTTCAACTGATCTTCATCTCTCTCAGCCTATTAGGCTAATATTAGAAACTTCTAGAAAACCAGCCACTCAGCAGTATTATCAGCAAAAGTGGACACGTTTTTCTGCTTGGTGTCTTCTTCATCATGAGGACCCTAAATCCATCTTTGATTTTGGATTATCTCCTCCATTTGTTTGACTCTGGTTTCAAATCCACTTCTAGAGCCAGTGGATGGTAAACCTCTTACTGCTCATCCTCTCATTTCCAGATTTATAAAAGGACCTTTCAATGTAAAAAACCACCTCTCGAGCCACCTCCAGTGGTATGGGATCTCAATGTGGTTCTTGCTAAGTTGATGACGCTTCCATTTGAACCAATGTCTATGGCTCATCTCAAATACCTTACTTGGAAGTTGTCTTCCTCATCTCTCTCACTTCTGCCAGAAGAGCAAGTGAACTTCAAGCATTAGTAGCGGATCCACCTTTTACAGTGTTCTACATGACAAGGTTGTGCAACTGGAGACTTGGGTCACAGCCCACAAAGTTCGAGCTATGGCAGCTGCAGTAGCTTTTTCTCCGCTCTACTCCTATTGATGAAATTTGCAAAGCTGCTGCATGGTCCATCGGTTCTATACCCTCACCTCGCATTACTGTCTGGAATCTTTTTCCAGATGGGATGGTCACTTCAGCCAAACAGTATTACAAACTTTATTTTCCTAAATGGCTAACACTCCCACCATCCCATTCTGGTTAGCTTGGAGGTCACCACATATGAGAATATGCTGTCTGCTTGTCCTGGGATAGTTACTTAACATAATGAGTCAGTTCAGCGAATGGCTACTAGGATGGTCTTGGGGCTCAGGGATCTCACGTATGAAGAAAGGCTAAAAAAACTGTGGATGTACTCACTGGAGGAGCGAAGAGAGAGGGGGGACATGATTGAGACCTTTAAGTATATCACGGGACGTATAGAGGTGAAAGAGGATATCTTTAGTCTTACAGGGCCCTCGGTAACCAGAGGACACTCGCTGAAAATCAGGGGAGGGAAATTTCAAGGTGATGCTAGGAAGTACTTCTTCACCGAAAGGGTGGTAGATCATTGGAACGAACTGCCTCAGCAGGTGATTGAGGCCAACAGCGTGTCAGATTTTAAGAGAAAATGGGATATTCAGTGGGATCTATAGGGGAGTAAAAGTCAGGGAGTGGGTCATTGGTATGGGCAGACTCGATGGGCTATGGCCCTTTTCTGCCGTCAATTTCTATGTTTCTAATGTGACAGGTGTTATCCATTGACAGCAGGCAGGTATTGTCTGAACCCACCCACCTCCCTTGGTTGGCTTCTTAGCTGGCTACCTGAACTAAGGAGCCACGTGCCTACATCAGGCGGAAAGGCACTCGAGCATGCGCGGTGTAGTCGGTCATGAACTTTCTAAAGTTCTTAAAGTGGCGATACACTTGGGACCTTCTGTACCAGGACTCCGTGGATGATGTCACCCCACATGTGAGAATATCTGCCTGCTGTCCCTAGATAACACCTGTTACAGTAAGTAACTGTGCTTTTCATTTAGTACTATTATTATGGGGGTGGAGTTTGGGTGGGTCTTAGGCAGAACTTGGGCAGGGGTACTCGGTTGGTATTTTCTAGGCTTAGGGGGGTACTTGGCTTGAAGAAGTTCAGAAACACTGAGTTAGAGGTACCAATAACTTGATGTGAACTTCTTGACCAAGGTGTTCAGTAGTGCAGAAGTGTCCCCCCCCTCAAATTGTTCATACTGCTATTTGTAAACCATCATATAACAGATTCAAGTAGTGCTAAAGAGTTGGGTTTCATTAGTTACTGTGAACTTTTAAGTACTTACATTTTGAGCAACAAAAACAATATTTGGAGAGATCAGCTATGAGTTTAAATTTTGGGACATAAAACAAATGTAAAAAAAATGTGGCACAGTCTGAAGTATGTCTTTTAATATAAACTTAATGAAATTAGTAATTAATTATACGCAGTCGGAGCTGAGGGTCTAAGGTCTTGTAGTGATCTTAATCCTTTTATGCTGTTTTCTCTTCTAGCCATCTCTTCCTGTTCTTTATACGTTGTCCAGCCAAGCTACACATGAAGCTGTTCATCTGCTTTGCAGGATGTTGGTCTTTGATCCAGTAAGTTCCAGTTTATTTCTTAGGGTAGTATTTTTCTTGAAACAAAGAATACATAGTACAGTTTCACAGGTATAGTTTTACTGAAGAGCTTAGTCTAAGAGGACAATTTTCAAATGATTTGACCCAGATAAAATAGGGTGCAAAATTTGTCCTCCCTCATGCCATTTGACATATGGCTACATTCTAAAAAGGGATGAAAATGTTGTAAACAAAATAGGTGAAAAGTCTAATATAGCTAGCTCCTGCATTTTCTGAGGAAATGCTAAAGAGTTTCCTTCTGGAGCTATGCTTGCACCTAAATATAAAGGAAAGTATGAGCAGAATTTGTGATGGTGGCCATCTTGGATTTTAAAATCGATCTTTTTTTTCTAACTTTTATTATCCCAGGACAAGCAGGCAGCATATTCTCACATGTGGGTGACATCATCCACGGAGCCATGGTACGGACAGCTGGAAAAGTGCATCAGCACTTTAAGAACTTTAGAAAGTTTGTAACTGACCCGAACCAAGCATGCGCGAGTGCTTTCTCACCCAACATAGGCACACAGCTACTTAGTTCTTAGTTTTCCGCAGAGCTAAAAAGTTGTGTTTTCAAACATTCCTTCGTTTTTTGTCCTTGCCTTCCCACTTGCATGTTCTTTTAATTCTTTTTCTTTTAAAAAACCCAACAACTCTGGAGTAGTTTTTTTCCCCATTCGTTGCCTTTCGGTGGCTTGACCGACAGAGCCTCTTTTCTCGCCTCAGCCATTGAGTTAAATTGGCTGAGACGGTGTTTCCATCAATGTCCCGCCCGTTAACAGATTTTAAAAAGTGAGGCCAGTGCCAAAGAACCATTTCCATCACAGATCCCCACAACTGGCGTTTATAGTGCTTTGGTCCAAAGCATCGAGTTCAGTCCTGTGTGTGTTCCACTCCAAAAGCGCACCATTAAAAATCGCATTCTTCAACAAGAAAAGTTGTTTGGTGTCAGCATGGAGGGGGATTTGGCATCGCAACCATCGATGTCGAAGGCACCGACGCTGTCTGATGCACCAACATAAACTCAGGTGTCACAGGTCATCGCTCCATCTGGTAAGCCAGCTAAAAAGCCAACAGCTTCCCAGACAGTGTCGTAGGTCACTAAGGCATTGAGTCCAGTCATGCCGACCAAGCGAAGACTCCTTATGCAACTCGTTTCCAAATCGAGGGGTACATCATCATCCAAGTCATCCTCTTCAGAACGACTTGCAACACCATTGGTACTGGTAACTAAGACAAAGTTACCGGTGCTTACTTTTTTTTTTTTTTTTTTTTAAGTTCAATCTTTTTATTGAGGTTTATGAACATGTAAATAAACAAGCAAAAGAGCAATCAGGAAATGTGAACTAGAGAAAAATCACAGTCGGATGTTTCATACAAATCAAATATGCATATGTGTTGATAAATTATAATTTTTGATCGTTCACAAAATTATCAATGGGAGTCCATAATTGGGTCTGGGAATGTTGAAGTAACGGGAAACGTTTCTCAACAGTGTATTTTTCAAATCGTTTGTATAAACAGACAGAATTCCACCAGAAGGAGTAATTAAGTCTATAGGGTGTAGCTTGACGAGCATGGTGAACAGATGCATTTTGTGAGCTCTCTCCAACGGCTTCTCTACAGATAATCATATTGCCATTTTTTCTCTGATTTACGGACTTCTATCATCTAGTGATAGCTGCGGATTGCACAGATGTCATTATCCAAACCTGGCAAACCTGAGCCGTTCTCCTCTCCTTTACCAAACATGACCCAGGATCACCCGACAAAAAGGCGCCAAAAACTCTTGACTCTCAAATCGAACTGCTAATCTTAGAAATAAGAGAATTTAAAGGGATAATGAACAAGCAGGTCGAAGAGACACAATTAATAATAATAATAACAACAGCTTATATACCGCAATACCGTGAAGTTCTATGCAGTTTACAAAGATTAAGCAAAGGTACAAATTGATTGACTTTAAGAGGGGAGGAAGAAAGAGGATTAATAGGACAAGAAATCCATTTGATACGAACCAAGATTGAAACACTAAGCTCACAGTTCACAGACGCCAAACATCGTATAGATGCACTTGAAGATTTAATTAAAAATCAATCTCATAATATTTCACATGCTCTTAGTCAAGAGCAGACCATACACCAGCAGCAAACGGATTTCGAAGACCTTGCCAATAGAAACCACAGTAACAACGTCTGTATCAGCATACCGGAAAATTCAGAAGGGCCCGATGTTATTGCCTTCTTAACTGACCTCATCCCGTCTCTGCTCAGTCTATCATTTACCACACCGCTCGAGATTGAAATGGCGTACCGAGTTCCATCTAGGTCTCTCACCTAACCAGAAATTACCAAGGTCCATTGTCGCAAAAATAATGCGATACCAATACACGCTGGTGATCCTGACTACAATGAAAACTAAAAACCACCTCTTATACTAAGATCAGAAAATTATCTTTGTACCGGACCTGGCGAAGTCGACAGCAGCCCGAAGGAAAATATTTCTGCAACAATGACAAGATCTTTTTTTTAATTTTTTATTCCTTTTTTCATACTACAGCAAGTGTATCATAAAAAATTATACGATCTCATAAAATATACACTTGATTTTCTTACATGTATCATTGTAAATACAATATATCATTCTAAATTCATATACAATGATATCTGAAAATGTATGTATTACCGTATATAGTATGCATAACAATGACAAGATCTAAAGGAAATCGGAGCGAGATTTGGCCTACTATATCCGGTGCTTACTTTTCAACAGAGGCTTGATGCTCTGTTTCGTGAGGAGTACAGGGATATGTTCCATCTCTTGACCATGACTCCTCTGGTACCAGCCCAGCCTGAGCATGACACCACGAGGCCTTCCGGTACCATTGATTCAACATCATAGATCTCAACACCATTCATCTCGTCCATCCAGTCATGCATCAAAGCATCATTCCTCCAGACACCGTTCCAGTTCCTCGAAGCATCATTCTTCTTTGAGGCAGTCTAGTGAGTGTTCCTGCAAATCTAAGCATGTTTCTCATCCACGTCCTGAGAAGCGTAAACATCCTGAAGAACCTTCGTTCTCTTCATCGGATCCACACCATTCTAAGCATCGCTTTCCTTCTGCCCTTATTGATTCTGTCCTACAGTATGACACCAGTGCAGACATTTTTCATTCGACTATGGAGGTGTATGACTCTCCTGAGGCACAATCTCCATGACAGACTCCTCCTAGAGCAACTTTTCCCACTGAGAGACTTTCTTTCACTCACTTTATTAGACAGTTGGGAAAGGATCTGTCCATCAAACTGGAGGCAGATTCCAAATATAGTGCTGAATTTTTGGAAACTTTGGACTTTGACGAGCCTCCTAAGGAGCTTCTCAAACTTACTTTACCCTTCCAAAAAATTGGGAATCTCCTCTTTCTGTTCCTGTTGCGCCTAGGAAATTGGACTCTCTCTATAAGATTATTTCCTGTCCAATCTTTGACAAACCTCAACTGTCCCATCAATCTTTAGTGGTGGCGACCCCTTTGAAGTAGCCTACTTCATCCAAAGTCTACGCCTCGGTCCCACCAGGTTGAGAGGGACGTACTGTGGACAGATTTGGCTGATAGCTTTACCAAATCTCCATGTTGGCAAATCAAGTCATCAATTACAACTTCTATTTTTCTTGTTATATGAAACATCTCGTCAAGCAATTGCCTGCTTTTCAGAAATATCTTCCATCTCATTGAATAAAAGATTTTCAGCACATTGTCAGCACTCTCACCCAGTTGAGGAAGTACTTGGTTCGATCGGCTTATGATGTCTTTAAGCTGACATCCAGGGCTTTTATGTTTGTGGCTATGAGAAGATTCGCCTGGCTCAGGGTTGCTGATATGGATGTTAACCTCTAAGACAGATTGTCAAATATCCCCTGTTTGGGGGATAAGCTTTTTGGGTACTCGATGTAAAATGCCACTCAAAAGCTCAATGATCATGAAAAACAGTGGGATGCTTTAGTTAAACCTAAACCCAAGCCTTCCACAACAAGACTATTCAAACTCTCCTCTTCATATCAGAGGCGTTTTTCAGCCGGATCTTCTGCTCCTTCCAGGCCACAATAGAAGAAACTGAAGCAACAATGCCCTCAGAAACCTTAAGCGGCTGCTCCTACTAAATCGATCCAGTCTTTTTGACAGGCTACTCAAGAGCATAGTTGCAATTCCTTTACATCAGTCTCTCCCTCAGCCAATCGAAGGACATCTCCAACTTTATTTTCATCGTTGGGAGTTGGATATGGAACAAAACGGTGGAACCAGACCCTGGACCACAGGAGTTAAAATGTTAAAGTTTATTGGTGTTCAAAACAAATCAATATCACAAAGCTATAAATTCCGATAGATGCCAACAGGATAAAAACATAAAAATTGTACTGTGTTTGAGGTAAACAGACACGGTCCGTGTTTTGGCAATGAATAGCCTTCAACAGACCTTAACAAAGTGGGCTAGCATTCAGACAGACGGTAGTATACGGGCATCAGATTGCACAACTAATAGCAGAATATAGTAACACTAGTATTTTAGCCCATTACCTTAACGGGTGATAGAATATATGTCTGTCTATCGTTCCTTATTTCTGTCTCTCTCTCCCTCCCGCTGTCTTTCTTTCTGTCTGTCTCTCTCCCTGGCCCACTTTGTCTGTCTGTCTTTCTTTATCTCTCCCTGCCCCTGTGTCTGTCTTCTTTACTTTCTGTCTCCCTTCCTCCCACTGTCTCTCTTTCTATCTATCTGTCTCTCTCCCTGCCTCCTAAGCAGCAGCATTTCTCTCCCCCCACTTCCCTGTGCAGCAGCCACAGCAGCATTCCCACCCCCTCCATTTCCCTCCCCCCCCACTATTTCCCTGTGCAGCAGCAGCATTTCCCCTACCCCCCTTTTCCCTTCCCGCGGTCTGGCCGGCTCCCTTAGTCCCTTTCCGCCCCCCCCCCCTTCCCGCGGTCCCTACAAACCTGCGACTCCAGCAGCGTCAGCAGCTCTCTACACATGCTGCTTCAGGGCCTTCTACTGCCCTGATTTGCTCTGCCGAGTCTCTGATGATGTCATCAGGGACGTGCCAGAGTAAATCAGGGCAGTAGAAGGCCCCGAAGCAGCGTGTGTAGAGTGCTGCAGATGCTGCTGGAGTCGCAGGTTTGGAGTCGGGACCGTGGGAAGGGACTAAGTGAGCCGGTCGGATCGCGGGAAGGGAAGGGGGGGCGGCAAGGGAGTAAGTGAGCCTTACCAATCGTGTGGAGAGCAGGGAGTCCAGTGCTGACGGCCAGTCCTGCGAGTGTAGGTAGGGGCTGGGGACTCGCGCATGCGCACTCCTGCGGCCACGGACCTACATCTCACAGATCAGAGAAAATGGAACACACAAGTAGGAGTGCGCATGCTCAGCTAGGGTTTTATTATATAGGATAGTAGATGACAGCAGATAAAGACCTGAATGGTCCATCCAGTCTGCCCAATATGTGTTGTTATGAATCCTAAAAAAAAAACTCGAGAGCATAGTTGCAATTCCAGTCTCTCCCTCAGCCAATCGGAGGTCATCTCCAACTTTATTTTCATCTTTGGGAGTTGATCACCTCAGACCTCTGGGTTCTACACATCATTCGAGGGGGTTACTCTCTTCATTTTGTCACCATCCCTCCAGATCATCCTCCAAGAGAGTCTTCTTTAAATCCTCACCAGTCCTCCCTTCTTCAGGAAATTGATTCTCTTCTCCTCAATGCCATCGAGAAAGTTCCTGTGGATCAGCTGAACCAGGGGTTTTACTCCCACTATTTTCTAGTCCCAAAGAAGACCAGAGGTCTCTGACCTAGTTTAAATCTCAGAGCCCTCAACAAGTTTCTTGGCTTCTTTGACTGGGTAACTAGACAACTGGATGCCGGGGAGTCTCTGGACGTGATATATTTGGACTTCAGCAAAGCTTTTGATAGCGTCCCACACCGCAGGTTATTGAACAAGCTGAAATCGCTGGGATTAGGGGACACACTAACTGCATGGGTTAGGGACTGGCTACATGGTAGACTTCAAAAGGTAGTGGTTAACGGTACCCCCTCCAAAACGTCAAACGTGACCAGTGGAGTACCACAGGGCTCGGTCTTGGGCCCGATTCTATTCAACTTATTCATAGGTGATATGACCCAAGGGCTTAGAGGAAAAGTATCTTTGTTTGCCGACGACGCCAAACTATGCAACATAGTAGGCAAAAGCATTTTGCCTGACAGTATGATGCAGGACCTACTACTACTGGAACAGTGGTCATCGACTTGGCAGCTATGCTTTAATGCTAAAAAGTGTAAAGTAATGCACCTGGGTAAGGGAAATCCATGCAGAACTTACACACTAAATGGTGAGACCTTGGCTAGGACCACGGCGGAACGTGATTTAGGGGTGATCATTAGTGATGACATGAAGGCTGCCAATCAAGTGGAAAAGGCTTCCTCCAAGGCAAGGCAAATGATGGGTTGTATCCGTAGGGGTTTTGTCAGCAGAAGACCTGAAGTGATAATGCCACTGTACAGATCCATGGTGAGACCTCATTTGGAGTATTGTGTTCAATTCTGGAGGCCACACTACCGGAAAGATGTGCGGCGAATTGAGTCGGTTCAGCGAATGGCCACCAGGATGGTCTCGGGGCTCAGGGATCTCACGTATGAAGAAAGGCTAAATAAATTGCAGCTGTACTCACTAGAGGAACGAAGAGAAAGGGGGGACATGATTGAGACGTTCAAATATGTCACGGGCCATATCGAGGTGGAAGATGATATCTTCTGTCCTATAGGTCCTTCGACCACCAGAGGGCATCCGCTGAAAATCAGGGGAGGGAAATTTCGAGGTGATTCCAGGAAATACTTCTTCACAGAAAGGGTGGTCGATCATTGGAACAGTCTATCTCTGCAGGTGATTGAGGCCAACAGCGTGTCAGATTTTAAGAGAAAATGGGACATTCACGTGGGATCTCTAAGGGAGTAAAGTCAGGGAGGTGGGTCATTAGAGCGGGCAGACTTGATGGGCTATAGCCCTATTCTGCCGTCATATTCTATGTTTCTTAAGGAAAAGTATCGGATGATGTTCCTAGCCACTCTGTATCCCCTCTTGGCTCATAACGATTGGTTATGCTCTCTAGATCTCAAGGAAGCCTATACTCATATCCCCATTCATCCAGCTTACAGGAATGGATTATATGTATAAGAATGTCAAGTGATGTATATTTTATTATTAATGTATTGTTATAATATTAATCACTTGTTTGTCAATTTTAAAATGAATAAAGAATTTTAAAAAAAAAAGGAAGTACCTCAGATTTCAAGTGGTCCACCGCCACTATCAATACAAGGTACTACCTTTCGACCTGGCATCCTTTTATTTATTTACTTATTCAATTTTCTATATCGTTTTCCCAGGGGAGCTCAGAACAGTTTACATGAATTTATTCAGGTATTCAAGCATTTTTCCCTGTTTGTCCTGGTGGGCTCATAGTCTATCTAATGTACCTGGGGCAATGGGGGATTAAGTGATTCCCAGAGTCTTCACCAAGTGCCTGGTAGTGGTGGCAGTGGCCTTGAGGTCTCAGGGCCTTCAAGTCTTCCCCTACCTAGACGATTGGCTCATCAAGGATCCTTCGTCTCAAGGTGTACTCTTAGCAACAAATCAGACCATACTATTTCTTTAGAACTTGGGGTTCGAGATCAGCTTCCCCAAGTCATAACTTCAACTATCTTAGAAGCTCCTGTTCATCGGCATTCTGCTCAACACCACTCAGGGTGTTTCTTCCTCAACAATGTCAGGATACTTTAGTCCAACTTTGTCATCAGATTGCCCAGCTTCAGTCAATTTCAGCCAGGCACATGATGGTTCTTCTGGGCCACATTGCTTCCAGTCCAATGTGAGGCTTCATTTCCAGATGCCTCAATAGTCCCTGGTTTCACAGTGGTCTCAGACCCACTCTCACAACACATTTCTGTCACCTCATCTTTTCGACTGTCGCTTCAGTGGCGGATGAACTCTTCCAATCTTTCCAGAGGTCTTTTGTTTCACACGCCTCATCAAAAAGTTCTGACCACGGATTTGTCAACCTATACTAGGGGAGCTCATTGGGATGGCCTTTGCATTCAAGGTCACTGGTCCCTCAGACAACAATGCTTTCACATAAATCTTCTGGAACTCAGAACGATTTACTATGCTTTCAGAGCTTTTCAGCATTTAGTAGTTGATCATGTCTTTGTACTGTACCTTCCTTCCAACCGAAAGTGGTTTCTACCTTCCTTGTCATACAGTTTCTACCTTCCTTGTTAAACAAGAAGTTCGTTTGTCTGCCTTTTCTTCCGTAGGCTCGGAGCAAAAGGATCAGATCTTGCACAAGTTGGCTGTCAGGGGAGTCTTGCTCCACTGTTTAGAGAGGACTAATATTTTCTGGCTGTCTAATCGCCTTTCCTGACTGCTGTGCCTCGCTGTGGTCATCCTGCGGCCAAGGCTTCGACCGTTTGATGGATTCGAATGGCCATTTTCATGACTTCCATCGTCCATGATAAGCAGCCGCCAATTTTGCTTGACGCCCACTTGACTGGAAGTTTGGCAGTGTTGTGGGTGGTGTCTCACTCGATTCAACCTGATGAACTTTTTAGGATGGCTATTTGATCTTCTCTTCATACTTTTACCTGATTTTTACCGAGTGGATGTGGCTGCTAGTTCTGATGCTGCTTTTTGGACCTTGATTATGAGGGCAGGCTCTTCTGTCCCTCCTTAGATTTTACCATTGCTTCGGTACGTCACCTAACTTATGGAATCCGGAAGGGTCGTAACAGAATGGAAGATTAAGTTTATATCTTCGATAATCTTCTTTCTGTTAGTCCCTGTAGGATTCCCTACGACTTACCCTCTATGTGTACACTCAGCTGTTTGGAATAGTTTGCTTCTTTCTACCTTGATGATTCTCCTTACAGGCTTTCCAACCAGTTGAGAGATCCTTTGGGGAGTTTTCTGTGAGTATGCATTACCGAAGGCCTTTCTTGGAATACTTATTGCAAATAGCAGGTTAGTTCTACATTGTTCCTCAATGTTTCTGAGTTGCCTTTGTGCCTATTCATCGCTTGTTAATATTTTGCAGAGCAAACCAGTTCAAGAATTACTTATGTTACTGGGGATCCTCCCCCGTACCCCCTCATCACGGATTTGTCCACGTATGTTGCTTGACTTTGGGATTTAACTGGATATGTTTACTAGCTCTCAGTGAAGCATGTGCTCAGAAAAGTTTGTGGATTTCTGCAACTCCAGATTGCGGGTTGGGATTAAACACCTAGAGTATGGAATCCTACAGGTACTAACAGAAAGAAGATATAAACCTAATCTTCCATTAGCACCTAAGTGCAGTGTTTTAATTTGTTGCCCCAAACTAGACCTCATTTTAAGTACCTAATTAACCCCGTCCTTTACAAAGCCACACTAGCATTTTTAGCACTGGCCGCAGTTGTAACAGCTCAGATGCTCGTTGGAATTCTATGAGCATTGGAGCTGTTTCTAAAGCGGTCGGCGCTAAAAATGCTAGCGTGGCTTTGTCAAGGAAGGGGGTAAATTACAAGAAATAAAAAGAGAACCTAAATTTAGGAGTCAGTTTGGGGGTTGGAGCAGTTTACTTTCTTCAGAAGAGTAGATAGTGGGGCTCCCCAAGGGTCTGTGCTGGAACTGCTGCTTTTTAACATTTATAAATGATCTAGAGATGAGAATAACTAGTGAGTTAATTAAATTTGCTGATGACTCAAAGTTGTTCAGAGTTGTTTAATCACAAGAAGATTGTGAGAAATTGCAAGAGGACCTTGGGGGACTTCCGGTTGAGCTATGAAGCTGTGAAGATGTGAGTCGCATCGGCTCCAGAAGACCCCGCAGTGAATAACCTGCATGTATAGCATCATCCCTATTATTTTGGCCATGCGAGTTTGCTGAGGCTCCGGGAAGTATGCTTTCTTACATTCAATACCTGTGGCTGAATGGTGACCAAATTAACGCACAAAGATCAGGAGAAGGGGAAGGCCTTGGATCCTAAGATGGCGGATGTAGCAGCACCAGTCTCTCTCTCTCTCTCTCTCTCCAAGTTTGCCTAGTTCCGCATGGGTAGTGGAGGTCACTACAAAGGTTCAGGCGACGCTGGAACACACGGTGGGCAAACAACTTCAACAAATCCTAGATAAACTGGATGCCATGGACCAGCGGTTTACTACTAAAGATCTGCAGGAAGTGCAGCAACGAGTTGGCTCAGTGGAAGACACAGTCCACATGCTCACAACAGATTCCCAGACTACGGCCTTACGTCTCGTTGAGCTGGAAGCCAAAGTAGAAAACCTGGAAAACCGGTCACACTGAAATAATTTGAGGCTGGTGGGTCTCCCGGAATCCATACCTGCTCAAACACTGTCTACTTTCCTGGAGACTTGGATAGTGGATGCTTTACAACTTACCTCTTTGCTGGTTCCACTCCGCATAGAAACAGTGCAGACTGGGTCAGCAGCACAATGTATCAGGGCGGCCCAGGATTGTGATCTTTAAAGTACTAAACTATGCGCATAAAATGGCGATCTTGCGGACACTTAGGGCTCCTTTTACTAAGGTGCGCTAGCGGTTTTAGCGCATGCTTAGCGCGTGCTACAATTCCACGCGCGCTAGATGCTAATGCCTCCATAGAGCTTGGATTAATATTTTCATTTATCGCATGGTTTTGCGCGCGCTAATCTTCAGCGCGTGCTAAAAACGCTAGCACACTTTAGTAAAAGGAGCCTTTAGAGTGGGAAACTCTCTACAATACAAGAATAGGCCTGTGTTATATTTTCTGGATTACTCGATGAAAGTGTAAAAAGCTTGGAGAGCCTTCTCGCCATTGTAATGTAATGTAATGTAATTTATTTCTTATATACCGCTACATCCGTTAGGTTCTAAGCGGTTTGAAGAAAATATACATTAAGATTATAAATGAGAAGTAAGAAGGTACTTAAAAAATTCCCTTGCTGTCCCGAAGGCTCACAATCTAACTAAAGTACCTGGAAATTAATAAAGAAGAGAAAATAAAGATGGTTGAAAAAAGAAAAATTCTATGTGAATTTATAGGATGGAAATTAAACTGACAGTGAAGAACTGTATGAAAAATACATATGGAATTCAGTTAGAGAGGGTAGGTTACAATCTATTTATGGTATTTGTTTAATTGGAAGGTGTTAAGGTGGGTAATTTGGGGGAAGGTTATCTGAAGGTAGGTGAATCTTCTGGAGGTAAAAGAGGAGGGGTTAAGATATTTGGATGAATTTTTTGAAAAGCAGGGTTTTGATTTCTTTTCTGAATGTTTTGAAGTTGTCTGATATTGTCATAAGATTGGAGATGGAATGGTTGATTTTTGCTGCTTGTGTTGCTAGAAGGTTGTCAAACATTTTCTTGCGTTGTGTGCCTTTGAGTGGGGGGAAGGCGAAAGGGTTCGAGGTTCTTCTGTGTCTTGAGGTGGAGATTTGGTTTAAGCGGTTATTTAGATAGGAGGGGGAAGAGCCGTGTAATGCTTTGAATATCAGGCAGTAGAATTTGAATTGGATTCGTGCTTGTATGGGTAGCCAGTGAGAGTCTAAGAAGGCAGTTGTTATGTGATCATATTTTTTGAGTGAGTAGATCAATCTGAGGGCGGTGTTTTGTATGGTCTGGAGTTGTTTTATCATTGTGTTCCCAAATGTTCCAGGATAAAGTCCGCTTCAATCTCATGTACCCTGCTCGCCTGAAAATCATGCATGGAGGAGCTTTTCACTTCTTTGAGAATGTGGTGATGGCAAGTTCTTTTCTGCACTCTGCTAAAACCTTGATTTTCTGGACTTGACTTTGGATATGTGGGTTTGATGCGCCCGCTTTTTGCCCGTATATCCACTTGCTGCAAAATGGGGGACTACCTTCCAGTTTCCTGTGAATGACCTTTGTTTCTCGTTTGATGGTGGCTGATTGCAAGAGGACCTTGGGAGACTAGGCATTAAAATGGTAGATGACATTTAATGTGAACAAGTGCAAAGGGATGCATGTGGAAAAGAGAAACCCAAACTATAGCTACTCGATGCAAGGTTCCACATTAGGAGTTGCACTGTCCAGGAAAAGGATCTAAGTGTCATCGCTGGTGATACGTGTGTCACGGCTTCCTTTTTTAGATGACACACATCACGGTGTCCTGTTGGATCCTATGTACTCACACAAGAGAACCATTTTTTTTTTCCCTGGAATGCTACATTGAATTTTCAACAATAAAGATAAGACTTTTACTCCTTGTACATCGTATCCTTGTAGCTTCAATGGTCCATTTTTGTCACAAATTTTGCATCACCTTAAAGTAAGATGGTGTAGTTTGCATTTCACAAATGTCTCTCGTTCCGGTGTAACAATCTGCCTATTACTGCCTTGTACGAGGGTTAAATTCACTATTTGATATTTTTTTTACATATACATCTTTCAGTTTAATATACAGTTACATCTTTAATATACATAGAATGTTCTGTTCTCATTTAATATTTTAGTTGAAAAGAATAACGGCAAAAGATGCCTTAGCGCACCCATATCTGGATGAAGGACGACTGAGGTATCACACATGTATGTGCAAATGTTGCTTTTCCACCTCTACTGGAAGAGTGTACACCAGTGACTTTGAGCCCATCACGAATCCTAAGTTTGATGACACCTTTGAAAAAAACCTTAGTTCTGTTCGTCAGGTTAAAGGTAAGTTTCACTGAATTATCCTAGTTGCATAATCTATGCTACAATTCTCTTTACCATATTTCCCCATGTGCCGCAGCAAATGCTGATTAATGTTTTAAAACTGGTAGATAATCCGCCCCATGGTATTAGCCGCGGCTTATCTTACCGGTACCTTTTTAAGTCATCTCCCCCTTAAATACCTCCCTCGCTGGATGGCTGCCTCCTCCAATCTCGCAGCCAGCTGTGCAGGGCAGGAGCGATCGCCTCGATCTCCCAGCACACAGAGGTAATGCCCCATCTGCTGCAGTCAGATGGGGCATTACCTGCTGGACGGCTGCCTCCTCCAATCTCGCGGCCACTTCCTGAATGGCTGCTGTCAGTTCTCGCAATTTCCACGAGAACTGATGGTAGCTATTAAGGAAGCGGCGCAGGGCTAGGCTGGAGGTCGAAAAGATCGTTCCTGCCCTGCTGGCCATGAGATTAGAGGAGGCAGCCGTCTAGTAGGTAATGTCCCATCTGACTGCAGCAGTCCAAGTGGGTTTGTGTGCTGGGAGCAGGGTGATGCTGTGTCAAGCAGTCCTCATCAGGAACCTATCTGATGGGGGGATGATGATTTTAAGATAGGCTGCCCCATTTAAGAAACCACACCCACTAGGCCGGTTTGCATTTAACCCCACTTTGCTGTTTTAGATAGAAGGCAGTATATATAAGAACATAAGAATTGCCACAGCTGGGTCGTGCACAGTGGTGCATCGTGCCCAGCAAGTACGCTCACGCAGCAGTGCCCTATTTGAGTCTAGCCTTACCTGCGTACATTCTGGTTCAGCAGGAACTTGTCTAACGTAATATACTTTAAATCTCTATTCTGTTATGTCCCCTCTGGATTCTGTACACAGTGTGTTTCATCTCAACCTGCAAACTGGGTCTTGCAGAAAACCACACACTTTTTTTTTCTGCTCCTCCCACTTGGCTGAGGAATGCAGAGCCCCCTTCAGTTTACATTTCTGCTGGCAAACATGCAGAAGTGCTTCTGATCTGCTCTACTTCTTTTTCTTATTTTTGCATTTAAGTTTTGTCTTTTTCTCGTTGGCTTTGGTGCCTTGAGACCTCTGTAGATGGGTTCTCTGCCTGGGAAAGGCAGCAGTATACGCGGAGCCGGACTGCATTTCACAGGGCAAGCTTTGGGTGGGCTTATGGACTAGCCTGCTGAGTGCTGCCTTTAGAGCTCGGGTTCTCTCATCTACCCACTTTTCGTAAAGTACTGAAGACATATTTATTTCAGAAATTTACCAATGATCCTTCTTTTTCAAATAATCAATCATAAAAGATAAAATTCTGGCCTAAAAGATATAGTTTCTGTTCTAATCTCATGTATAATTTTATTAATGTTTTGTTAACCGAGTCGAGCCCTCCTATTGGGATGAATCGGTACAAAAAAATCAAAGATTAGATTACCTTCTGACCCTGTCAGAGGTTTAAGCACCCTGTGTAAGAGTACTCAGGGTATCAGGACACAAGCTATGTTTTCCCACCCCCAATTGCATGAGGAGGTTCCAAGGGGGCAGAGGTTTTAGTCAGAGTCCGTCCAACTGGCAACCCGAAGATCCTGAAGATTGGACTGTTCAATGAAAATATGAGGCAGAAATTCCTTTCCCTTTATTTCAGCTGCATAGACAGACAAGGCACTTTGGAGACAGTGAGTATAGCCCCATTGCTTCCTATGGGAGAATCGACAGGGAGGGGGGATGTCTTTCTAGGGGTAGGGTTCAGGTCTCCTACCTCGAAACTCCCTAAATTGCCATTTTTTTGTGTTTTTATATTGTCTCTACAAGCCATTTTGGTGCAAATTTTATGGCAGTGGCTATATTTAATTTTATCAAATTATTATTTATTTATTTTACTTTTTTTCCTGCTTTCATAACCCTTGATTTTGAAAACAATCGTCGGGGATGGACTCCTCCACATCTAATCAGTTGAATTCATATGTGTATTGCGTCGGCTTACTGGTGGAGGAGCGTCCATGTACCACAGCATGCAAGGGGAGAGCCTGTATGGGTCCATGAAATGGGCAAGAAATCCTGCCCTGTGCGGGTTTTTGGCAGCAACGCAGAAATACCGAGTCTGAAGATGCCTCACAGGCCTCCTTTTGAGCCCAGAGGGAGCTGATAATAGCCCTGAAGTATGGTTTTTCCCCAGAATTTGTTCAGCTCATGTGGGCGTCATTCCTTATGGCCCCGGCTCATGCAGAGCAGCCGATGTATGTATTGCAGACTTCTGTGCCAGCATCTTCCTTTATGGGGGTCTCTGCTCAGGTCCCCAGCACCACTGTCACTAAAGACCAAGATTGACTTAGTTGGCACACAGACACTATGCTGGATGCTGCGAGACCTGATATGGGTGATGACCCCTCTATCTGCCGGCTGTTTAAATCAGCCTCTGTTCCCCATTTCATAGCAGACGCCATGAAGTAACTGAAGTTAGAGGCTCAGCCCTCCATGTCCATGAGCCGTTCTAATGCTATGATGGCTTTTTTGTCGGCACATCCAGATCTCATGGCTCTGGTTACTGAGCATTGGGAGATTCTAGAGGGCTTCTTCAGGTTCTCTAAGACTATGGCTAAACTTTATCCTATGGCACTGGAATTTCAGCAGCTATATGAGTAGCTGAAGGTGGATTCAGCGGTGGCTTAGATCACCAATCACATTAGTGAAGGAGGGGTGATGCTGAAAGATTCTCAAGACCGCAGGGGAAGTGGCTTCTTCTGGCATTAAGGCTGCAACAGCTGCCTCGTTTGCGGCACAAGCCTGTCAACAAGACTAAGCCAGGATCCTTTGATGGAAGAGGATGCCTGCCTCCAGCTCGTACTTGAGGGGGTAGATTATGTAGCAGGTGCCTTATATGACCTTATCAGGGTTCTGGATAAAGTTTCGGCATATGCTATCTCAGCTCACAGAATGCTTCAGATTAGCCACTGGGTTGATGATTCAGCCTCCAAGGCAACCCTAAGCAGTCTTCCTTTTAAGGGTCAAATGCTTTTTGGAAAGGGGTTGGATGACCTTATGGCTAGTGTGGTGGACCGCTGCCCTAAGCCCCTCCCAAATTCTAGGCCTCGGTGTACTCACGGGGGGGGGTCGCAGTAATTTGCCCCTGGTACTTTAGTAATTCCAAAAGCTACAAACAATGCTATAGCAACCCCAGACGCCAGTAGGCTTCAGGTTCTCACACTAGCCCCACTTTGAAGAAGTCCCAATAATGCCAGATCCTTAACCATGCCTCCTCATATTGGAGGCCAGTTGTTGGAGTTCCTCCAGGAATGGGAACAGATTTCCTTGGACCAGTGAGTGCTGGACATCATATGGTACAGACACAAGAGAAGATTTCTTTCATCTCCCTCTGGATTCTCCGGCAGGAAGACCAGAAAAGGCACTGAGAGTCCAGGCAACACTATAGCATCTCTTAGTCATTTGAGCCATGGAGCCGGGTCCCATAAACGAATTGGGCTCCAGCAGATACTCTTTATACTTCATCATGCCAAAGAAAAGCTCAGAGGTCTAGAGGCCCATCCTGGATCTCAAGTTGGTCAATGCTTTTCTGCGGATTCCTCACATTCAAATAGAGATGGTGCAGTTTGTCAAATCCAGAGACGTAAGGAATTTCCCCAGAGTCACTGCTGCAATGACTGAGGCTTATCTTCATGTCTCTATCTTTCCTGTTTTAGAGCACACAGCGGTTCCACTTCACTTACATCTAATCTAGATATGACCAGAATTTTTTTTATTTTTTGGGGTGGCAGCTATTTGCTTGTTGCAACCCTTGCCACAGCCTTTTCCTATGTGGAAGTTTAATGTTGTGCTGAAAGGGCTTGTGGAAGCCTCTTTTGACGTGCTCAAGGATGCATCCCTTCTGGACCTTACGGTCAAGACAGTTTTCCTCTTGGTGATTGTTTCAGCAAGGTGGATTTCAGAGCTGCAGGTTCACAGAGGTGGGGTTTCCCTCTGCACACCTGCCTCATTTCTTCCAAAGGTGGTTTCGGATTTTCATGTCAACCAGGAAGTTCGGCTACCACAGGGTCGGAGCAAAAGAATAATATTTTGAAGAAACTGGATGTGCACGGTTTTGCTCCACTACTTAGAAAGGATTAATGATTGTCATCTTTCTGACCAGCCAGTCCAGATGAAGTAGGACAGCGTCCAAAGCTTCTATTGAAAAATGGGTCTACATGCCATTTCATCAACGTACATCGTAAGTGGCAAGCATCTACTCTTTGAGTTTTGGCCAGGTACTAGTGACCTGATTGGCCACTATGAGAACGGGCTACTGGGCTTTATGGACCATTGGTCTGACCCAGTAAGGCTATTCTTATGTTCTCACTTGACAAGAGGTGCTGTCGCTTCAAGGACGGAGTCTCGAGAGAGTAGTATGTCCAAAATTTGTAGAGCAGCCACTTGGTCATTTCTTCATACCTTTACCTGGTTTTACAGAGTTAATGTGGTGCATCACTATGATGACGCTTTTAGGGCATCAGTGTTGGGGGGGGCAGGCTCTTCTGTTCCACCCTAAACGTTGCCATTGCTTTGGTATGTCACCTTGCATACAGAATCCAGAGGGGACATAACAGAATGGAAGATTATGTTCTTACCTTTGGTAATCTTCTTTCTATTAGTCCCCGACAGATTCTGTATGGCCCACCCTCTTGTCTATTCTGTGTCTGCCTTCCTCCTTTCAGGCCTCAGTACATTACAGCCAACAGACAGTTCCTGTGGGGAATTGTTCTGTATATGCAGGTACATTTCTCTTCCAAGACATGTTTCCATTTTGTGCTCATTGCATGTGGTAGGTTGGTTCCATGTTGCTACCATGTTCTTGCCAGTTTTTCATGTTGCCTCTTAATAAATTGTACTGTTTTTTTGCAGAGCAGACCAGAATGCTGTTGTGTAACAGGGAAATTCCCCGTGCCCCCTTTATTTCCATGTTGCGTTCCAGTGTTATTCGTTAAAAAGCGCTCCATCAACGATTGACCGGGTATGGAGGGGTCTCCCCGGACAACGCTCTTACGTTTTGTATGAGGCATGGCTGTGAAACCATACCAAGAAGTAATTTTCCAAGAGGTAAAGCGAGAGTAGACAGAGCTCAGTCTCTAACAGTTCCCGCTGCCGCCATCTTGTCTCCCCTAGTGCTCCAGTGTTATTAGGTTGCTTTTGGAAGTAACTGCAGGGGGCTCTGTATTCCTTAGCCAAGTGGAGGAGCAGAAGAAAAAAATGTGTGGTTTTCTGCAAGACCTGCTTAGCAGGTTGAGATGAAACACCTTGTGTATAGAATCCGTTGGTTACTAACAGATTACCAAAGGTAAGATCTTAATCATCCATTAGATCCTTGAAGGCCACGTCTTGTGCATCTCAGTCTGCTGCAAATCTTTTGCTATAAACTGATGTGGAGAATGGCCCCCATCTATCTCTTACCTCACTTCGAACAATACATCCCCACAAGGACAACCAGAAATCGCAATCTCTTTGCCTATCCAAAGATCACTGATTGCAAATACAGATCCTTTATGGACAGAACCTTTAAGTTTCAAGCTAGCAAACAGCAAACCTGGTTGAACGGTTTCATCAACGGAGCCCGGTTGACCTATGTTGCTTTTCGGAAAGAAATTAAGACAGCTCTGTTCGACAGATTTATCTCCTAGACAGATACCCCCTCCCCTCCTTTTTTTTTAAAAAAAATTATTATCCAACATATTGATAATTGCGTATTCTCACAAATTGAATTCTGTTTTTTTCACTGACTCTTCAGTGACATTTTTTGCCTATTGTATTCTAAATTCGCTGGCTGTCCAGCCCTATTCACTGTAACAAGCTAATATTATGTTTCTCACTAATTGTACTCTGTAATCACTGTAATTCACTGATTGTACAGCTCTCTTCACTGTAAACCACTTAGAAGTCGCAAGATTGTGGCGGTATAGAAAAAAATAAAGTTATTATTAGTTAGATTTCCAGAAATGCCATTTTACTAATAGGATTTCCCATTTTTGGTTCTGACCATTGTAATTGTGGATACTTTGCAGTATCGCATGTTTTATGGTCCAAGACTGCAACAGGTGAAATTAAATTAAAATTACAAATTAGATTATTTTGTTTGCTACAGTGTTTACGTATCTAGTTGTTTTTCACACCTAATATCAATACTATGCAGTTTAAGAGATGGGAGGTTGCAAAAGTTATTAGGCTACCATATCCATAGGATTAGGGGACACTCTAACTACATGGGTTGAGGATTGGCTGAGTGGTAGACTTCAGAGGGTGGTGGTAAACGGTACCCCATCCAAAACGTCAGGCGTGATCAGTGGAGTGCTGCAGGGCTCGGTCATGGGCCCGATTCTATTCAACTTATTCATAAGAGATATGACCCAAGGGCTTAGAGGAAGGGTATCACTGTTTGCCAACGACGCCAAACTTTGCAACATAGTAGGTAAAAGCATTTTGCCTGATAATATGACGCAGGATCTACTGCTGCTGGAACGGTGGTCAGCAACATGGAAGCTAGACTTCAGTGCTAAAAAGTGTAAGGTAATGCACCTGGGTAAGAGAAACCCGCACAGAACTTACATACTAAATGGTGAGACCTTGGCCAGGATCACGACGGAACGTGATCTAGGGGTGATCATTAGTGATGACATGAAGGCTGCAAATCAAGTGGAGAAGGCTTCCTCCAGGGCAAGGCAAATGATGGGTTGTATCCGTAGAGGTTTTGTCAGCAGGAGACCTGAAGTCATGATGCCGCTATACAGGTCCATGGTGAGGCCTCATTTGGAATATTGTGTTCAATTCTGGAGACCACACTACCAGAAGGATGTGCTGAGAATCGAGTCGGTTCAACGAATGGCCACTAGGATGGTCTTGGGGCTCAAGGATCTCACGTATGAAGAAAGACTTAATAAACTGCGGCTGTACTCACTTGAGGAACGAAGAGAAAGGGGAGACATGATTGAAACGTTTAAGTACATCACGGGCCGTATTGAGTCGGAAGAAGATATCTTCTATCTCATGGGACCCTCGACCACCAGAGGGCATCCGCTGAAAATCAGGGGAGGGAAGTTCCATAGCGACTCCAGAAAATTCTTCTTCACCGAAAGAGTGGTAGTTCATTGGAATAAACTCCCACTGCAGGTGATTGAGGCCAGCAGCGTGTCAGATTTTAAGAGAAAATGGGATATTCACATGGGATCCCTAAGGGAGTGAAATCAGGGGGGGCGGGTATCTGGAATGGGCAGACTTGGTGGGCTATAGCCCTTTTCTGCCGTCTTTTTCTATGTTTCTATCCTATAGACCTGTCCTTGAGGACCCCAGCTGGTCGGGTTTTCAAGATATCCCTAATAAATATGCATGAGGCAGATCTGCATATAATAGAAGTGACAGGCATGCAAATCTGCCTCATACATATGCATTAGGGATATCTTGAAAACCCAAGTGGCAGAGGGTCCCCCAAGACAGGTTTAGGAACCAATGCCCTAGACTGTTCTTGAGAGAGTCATCACAGTAGGACAACATAAGAAGTTGCCTCCGCTGGGGCAGACCAGAGGTCCATCCTGCCCAGCGGTCCGCTCTCATGGCGGCCCATCAGGCCTAATTGCTTGAACAGTGTCCCTGACTAATTTTGTAACTGCTCTAATCCTATCCCTAATACCTACCTCTACTCCTATCTGTACCCCTCAATCCCTTTGTCCTCCAGGTACCTGTCCAGACCCTCTTTGAAGCCCTGTAGCGTGCTCCTGCTTATCACATCCTCCGGTAGCGCGTTCCATGTATCCACCACCCTCTGAGTGAAAAAGAACTTCCTGGCGTTTGTTCTAAACCTTTCCCCTTTCAATTTCTCTGAGTGCCCTGAAGCATAATTGGTATAATCAGTTTCATGAAAGAGCTTCTCTGCTGATGTAATAGATGCCTCGAAAATAAATACTCTGAATGAAATCATTAAAATTAATATCTTTATTTTAAATTAACTGTGTTGCTGTTGAAACTTTAATCTACCATGACATATCCAAAGCACAGCATGTTATATAGTGGGAAACATTTTATCCCACAAAGACTTTGAAGAACATAAGAAAAAAGTGGCAAATCATAGTTTTATATTGTTTGACAAATGATTGCAGCTGTTTTCATTAGAGTAAATGGTTTCCTATCTTTAGTTTTTTCCCAATCTACTGTATTTTCACGCATATAACGTGTGCATTATACACGGTTTTTACAAACCGTGCATAACCTTGCGCGTTATACGCGTGAGCGCGTTTTACAAAATTTTTTTTACATAGTTCCCTCCCCGACATCCGATTCACCCCCCCCCCCCCCCCCGGCAGGACCGCTCGCACGCACCCGCACCCCCACCCTGAAGGACTGCTCGCACCCCCACAGCCTCCCGACCCCCCCCCCCCCGCTCATCATGTAGAAGCTCCTACCGGTGTCCTGCTGCTTCCTCTTGGCGGTCCCGGCCCTTCTGTGAGCCCTGCGTCTGCGCTGCTTCGTCTTCCGGCGGTCCCGCCCTTTCTCTCTGACGATGTGCGCGTTTTACACGGGTGCGCGTTATGTACGTGAAAATACGGTAATTGAGGGGAAGCATTTTGTGGGGAGGGAGTAGCTCAGTGTGTAAATCTGATTCTGTGATCATGATTCTTCCCTGCAGAAATCATTCATCAGTTTATTTTGGAACAGCAGAAAGGAAACAGAGTACCACTCTGCATTAATCCTCAGTCTGCTGCTTTTAAAAGCTTTATTAGGTATGTCATTTTATCTTACCCTGTGTCACACATTATTGTTATATGTATAGGGAGTATTTCAGCCATGTGAATAAACTGTGATAAAATTTACAACTAAATGTTATTTAAAGTGTTTTTTTTATATAACTTGATTTCTGAGTAATAATTATAAATGCTTTAGTTTGTATATCCTTCACAAAGAATCGCTCCTACCGTGTTTCCCCAAAAATAAAATTAATTTTAGGCCCAAAAAACTCACTAGGTCTTATTTTCGGGGTATGTACATGATCATCTCTCCCTTGCTCCCCTTTACCACAATTCTTCCTCTTTCCTGTCTCTCCCTCACATGTGCAGCATCTTTCCTCCTCTCCCTCCCATCCCTTGTGCAGCAGAACCCTTGAGCGAGCACCCCCCCAAGCATCTGCCCCTGCCACACAGCCAAACCCCCATCCTTCCCTCGCTCCCATCCGAACCCCACCGACCGCAAGCCCTACATACCTCCCTAAGCATTGTCGGGCCAGCAGCACTCTAAACAGACTGCCTTGACCTTGTCCACCCGTAAATTCACTCTGCCGCGTTACTGGCCTAGAGTTATGGACACATTTTATAATTTTGGTTTTCAGAATTCCATTCATTTGAAATATAAAAAGAGATTATGTCCTTACCTTCATAATATCTTTTCCAGTAGATAGGTGAGACATTCTAGATATGTGGGTTATCTCCCAATGGCTGTGTGCCATATGAAGAAGGACTCTACTCTGGATTTTTTTCTCTGGGAGCTCTAGCACCACCTGTAGTTAGTACCCAAGCACCAAGAGCTCCAACACAGAACATCAAGTAGGGTCACCAATGGGAACATTCCCAAGAATCAACTTTCTGCTCAAAAAGGAACATTAGAATAACAGCCAACCACAACATCAAAGGAGCTCAGGAAGTACCCCTGCTGTGAACATATTTACAGAATTCTTCAAGGCCCAAAAGGGCTGGCTGGCATCTAAGAAACATACTTGGATAAGCATAAACAAAATGAGACAGTAGGCAGGCACAGGACAGGGTGAGAGTCTAGAATGTCTCACCTATCTACTGGAAAAGATATTGTCAAGGTAAGGACATAATCTCTCTTTATATTTCAAATGAATGGAATTCTGAAAAACAAATTATAAAACGTGTCCATAACTCTAGGCCAAGCACCTGGCAAAATGTAAAATAGCATACCAGTTAACGGGTCAACCAAAGTAGTATTCCTGATTCTGCATATTATAATTTCCAGGCCCTGAGTAAAGAGAGAATCTCTAATTTCTCTATAAAAAAGCTTTTAAAATAATAGTAACATTCTAAAACTCCTTTCCCGCTCTCTACATAGAACTTTATAGCCCAATGGATAGAGTTGTTTAACCATAGGATCATCCTCCAAGGTCAGCCATGTTTCAGTTAAAAAGAAACATCCTGGCTGATTATTTTCTATCCAGCCCCTGACAATCCGAGCTTTATCATTAACAAATCTGATATTGGTGTAGGCATAAGAAACTGGAACATATGCGTATAAGATATTTTAAGTCAGAGGACCCTTTGAAAGATCTCTTCTGAGGGAAAGGGGCATTTTTGCTAGATCAACAAGGACAGTGTCATATCTGGACATCAATGAGATTAGAGAATACTCTTGAGCAGTCTATTAAAATTTGCAGTCTTACCACATTATATATCACTTTAGGTTGTCTAAAGCTAAAATGGACCACAGGAATATAATTAAAATCATTTGCATTTATGCCACCCAATTTAGCAACCAATCCATACTAAGATAGTACAGGTTAGCTACAGAGTACATTACATTTTAAACAAATTATCAGCTTGAGGTAACTTTCCAAATGGTCCTAGAAAATAACATCCAATGTTATATGTGAAGTTGCTTGAAAGGGGGCTGAGTGTGCTGTGTCCTTCTGTCCAACACCGCCTATATACAGGCATATGATGTCATCCAGATGCATTTCCCACACAGTGCAACACGTTGGGTCCTCCTCAGACAACAGCTATAAAAATCCAAAAGATCTTGTTTCTCTTCTCTGTAAAAGGAAATAAATGCACACCTTCCACTAATAGCAAAAACAGTCTTTGTACTGTAAAAATAGAGCAGAATCTGTGAAATAGAACACAAAAACGATATTGCTGGCTTGGTCTATGCCCTACTTACACAATGAATCCAACAGGACCTTGGCCCAATCCTTGAGAACCACCAATGGGTCAGGTTTTCAGGATATCTCCTAATAAATATGCAAGAGAGAGATTTGCATGCAGTGCAGCTAGTAAAGAATGGAAATCTCCTTAATGCATATTCATTAGGGATATTCTGAAAATCTGACCCATTGGCCCTTTTTGAAGACTGAGAGTGAAGTTCAAGGCAATAGGAAGACTTGAGGACATAGCATCAAAATGAGTGAACTAGTCTTTATTAAGGGGACAATTTTGTTTGTTGAAACATGCATTTTATTGTTCCTCTAAAGGTTTGTTTCTGTTTTTTTTATGACTCTCTAGTTCCACTGTTGCTCAACCATCTGAGATGCCACCATCTCCTCTGGTTTGGGAGTGAAATACTACTGAAGATAACAATGTAGCGCTTCACTGGATCTGGGATTTGCAATTCTGGAAGTTAATGTAATGTAATGTAATTTATTTCTTATATACCGCTACATCCGTTAGGTTCTAAGCGGTTTACAGAAAATATACATTAAGATTAGAAATAAGAAAGGTACTTGGAAAATTCCCTTACTGTCCCGAAGGCTCACAATCTAACTAAAGTACCTGGAGGGTAATAGTGAAGTGAAAAGTAGAGTTAGAGGAAAAATAAAAATAAAATAAACATTTTAAAAAGACAGCATTGATCTAAATACTTTGGAAGGTAGAAGAGAGGAGAGAAAGGAATAGAAGCAGAATGGGTCAGCGTCAGTGATGAAGTGGAGCAAGTAAGTTTAGGAGGAGCGATTGACGTATCCAGAAAGGACTTCTTCTGGCCGACAGTCCCAGGATGCCTAAGTCTCCTCCCCTGCGATGTTCTCCCATCCATGCATTCCCTCCCAGACACACTGCCCGTGCCCCAGCCGCTCCAAGGAGGCTGCCCCAGATGAGGTCCACGGTGAATGCAGGATTCTCTCCTCTGCGGGAAAGCCGCCCGGAGCCGACAGTCGATCTTCTTAGCGGATTGCAGGGGGGGAAGAGTTCACACTCTTGGTAGGATCGGGTCTGAGTGCTCTCGGTGGTTGTGGCTGGTCTCATTGCTGCTTAGATGTAAAAGCAGTTGATCTCCACTGCTGCTGATATTTAAAAGCAGGCAGATTGATCTCTCCAATGGACTGCAGGGGGAGGAGTTCACGCTCCTGGCAGGATCGGGTCTGTGGGCTCTTGGTGGTTGCGGATGTACCCGCTGCTGCTTAGGTGTAAAAGCAGTTGTTTTCCCAATGCTGCTGATATTTAAAAGCAGGTAGATTGATCTCTCCAACAAATTGTATGGTGAAGAGCACACACGTCTGGCTGGATTGGGACAAAGGCTCTCGATAGTGGCAGCTGGTCTTGGTGCTGCTTAGGTGTAAAAGCAGTTGATCTCCTACTTCTGATGATATTTAAAAGCAAGCATATTGATTTTTCCAACGGAATGCTGGGGAAGAGCTTACTTGTCTGGCTGGATCAGGGCAAAGGGCTCTCGGTAGTGGTGGCTGGTCCTGTTGCTGCTTAGGTGTAAAAAACAGTTGATCTTCCTAGTGTACTGCAGGGGGAGGTGGAGCTCAAACTCTTGTTAATCATGCTTGTACTGTAATTTTACTAATGAAGTTTTAAATTAACAACCACTACTTGTATAATATGAATAATATTTAGGAAGAAAGATGTTTTAGAGGTCTAATCTTATAGAGTGGTTTTACTTTTAGAAAAAAAATGTTTTATCCAGAGTTGCACACATTTTATGAATCCTAGCGCAGTTTTATGGCTCGGCTCAGAACAAATGGCAAACTGAACCAAACTTCTGAAAATGTAGGGAAAGACTGGGGAATTTGTGTTTTTGCTTTATTTTTTAATCAAAAGGTGAGATTGTATAAAAGGAAAAATGGAATTTTTTATACTGAGCCATTCCTAAAGAGTTTTTATTAAAAAAAAAACTAAAAAAAAACCTAAAGAAATTAGTCTGACATTGATCAATCATGATGTCATGTCAGCAGGCATCATGCAGCCCGTGAATTGGATACTATCCCTTAAAGCAGCAGTACTAGCAATGTGTATTATAGGTAATTCAGCATATTTTCAAAAGGTATCACATACAATTTGTCTGATAATTCAGTTAGCAATTAAAACAAAATTGTTCAAGTACTCCTGGTTGGTTAGAATTTGTATTTCATTTCCTAAGGATATGAACCATTCAAGAGTCCACATAAATCAGGATGCTGCTGTTCACCAGAATACCAGATATTGTACTGCAAAATTTGTCAGATATGAACAGAACACCACCTGGAGAACGGACTCAAAAATGGGTACAAAACATTTGTGTTGACTGCATAGGGACAAGGCCAAAAGTTAAAGCCATAGTTCCTTTTATCAAATCAACCAAAAAGAATGCTATCATAAATGAGTTTGGTCCCTTCTTCAGATGGTCTCCAAATATGTATGTATGACAATTGATATCAGCAATCGAGGTAGCACTTTTGCTTTAAATTAAATGAACTTTCACAAGAGCCATGCTACTGATGTGTGCTGTTAAAAATTCTGAAGAGTAACTTTAAAAATCACAAAACCAATATAAAAAGATGTGGGTGCCCTTTTACTACTGTGTGCTAAGCAGCATGTGTATTAGCACAAGGGCACGTTCATTGTTATCCCAGAATAGTTACTGCACTGCTTTTGCACTAACTGAAAAGTAATTTGGGTTCTTGCCATGTATTAAGTGCAAATCTTTAGTAAAAGGGCCCCTTAATTTATGAGTAGGAGAGACAAAACATCTGTTCCTTGCCCAATATAAATATATACATATATATACATATATAATCTATTTTTATTAGAAGTTTTCTTTTTCAGCTTTCTTGTAATGATTCCTAAAGCATGCATTATCCCTCTTTGTGAATAATTCTGTCAGCGGGCAAATTTCAAAAGTATCTGCCTCGCCATGAGAGCTCTGTAGAGATCCAGCTAGCTTGCACAGTTAAAGTCTTTAACAATTTTGAGAATACTTTTTCTTGCACTGGACAATTTAAAACAAAAGAAGAAAAAAATTCAGCACATAGGTTCTGTTAATTGTGTTTGTTTCTAGGCAAAGCTATGGAAGTCATCAAATGTCACCGAAGTAATTTTCTGGCTATTCTATTTTTCTTTTCTGTTGCAACACTGAGTTATTCTGTGCATATGTATATATGAACACAAAGAAGTCCTCTACCTCCTGGAGTATACAACTTGGTTTGTTTACCTCCACATGACTTTTTTTTTTTTTTTTTAAGTTCAGTGTGGAGACTTGAAACTTGAATGTCCCTTTTCAACTTTTATATAAAAAAAAGAAAAAAGAAGACCTTACAAAACCTGAAGATGTTTTTCACCTGTACAAAGAAATCTTAATAGATCATCATTAAAAACAAAGTTTTAAGCATTGTTCTGGAGGAATAAAGCTTTGATGTTTGTAATGGACAATTAACTGTTGAAGTTACTGTAACTTATCTGTATTTAGCAGAGTATTTTCATCCTGAGGAAACAGATCTCAAAGTGGAAATGACTAGAAATAAGTTGCATTTTAGAAGTTTTAACTTCAATGAAGTAATTATTTGCTGTGAATGAGATGGATGTTTGAATCGCCAAAACAAGATGGTTTGTGTCTTTTTGTTTGTTTTTATTTTTATTGTTGTTTATGTGGCTCCTGAGAATAAAATCAACTGAAGCATTTCAGTTCTCTTGGATGAGAAAAAAAAGTGTTCTGTTTTGTTCAAGGGGAAAGAAAGCACCTAAAAGTGTAAAAAGTCTCAGAAGCTGGAAGATTCATGCAGCACACTGGCTGGTCACTTTTGTAAAATGTAGATTTGAAGTACAGTGATGAAAAAAACATTAAATGTGACATTTTTTAAAAAAGGCATACTTTTCCTCATCTTTGGGGGTTTTATTTCAGAAAACAAATGTTAGGTATAGAGAAGAATAATTTAGCTGGATAGTGATAATTTTGAAAAATGATTGCAAAGATTTTTGTAGACAACATGCTAGATAAGCATAAATTATGTACCGTATATACTTGAATATAAGTCAGGCAGCTGTGCCCTGTCCTGTCAGGCTCTGCACCATGTCCTCCCTCCCTGCCCGTCGTACCTTCTTTGCCGATCCCTGGTGGTCCAGAGGTGCAGCGGGCACGCTCCTGCCCCGCTGCTAACCCGGTTGGTTGGTGTCTGCCATGAGTTGTGTTTCCTTCAGCCCCTTAGTGGTACTGAGCAGGAGCACGTTTTGGCACTGCTGCTCAGCACTGAGCAGCTTCCTGATTGGCTCTGCGAATTTGCGAGAGCCAGTCAGGAAGCTGCTCAGCATCAAGCAGCAGTGCCAAAGCGCGCTCCTGCTTGGTGCCGCTCAGTGGCTGAAGAAACAACTCCTTGCAGCAGCCACCGACCGACCGGGTTAGCAGGGGGGACAGGAGCACGGAAAGCTCACTCCTGCCCACTGCGCCTTTGGACCACCAGGGATCGGCAGAGGAGGTACGACGGAGGGGGGGTAGTGTGCAGAGCCTGCAATAATTAATTTTGTCAAAAAGGAAATTCCTGCTTTAGGGTGACCAGAGCAAATCATTGAATTGGCATCTTACTAGATCATAACCTGAATACTCATTAATAACAATATCCTGTTATCCAATGAACCTGAATACTCATTAGTAACACTTTCCTATTATCCAACTTTACTTTATATCCACCTTAAACGGCTAGGTAATGATGGAACAGAAATCACTAATGTAATGTAAATGTTTACTGAAGTGATTACACTATTGTGGTTGAGAAATATGCTATTTGACTGCATAAAAAGGGGCACTTGACAATTGATAAGGGATTAAAATTGCTTTCTTTTCTTGCCTGGATGGAAAATGAAACCAAAATATGGGAATAAAAGAAATCAAGTTATGGGAAACTTTTATCCATACTGAATGTGACAGAGCCACTGTCACTCTAGCTTAAAATGATACATACACCAGCAAGCAAAGAGATTTGCTAGATACACATTTGTATCTAATTAGAGAACTCTGGTGCCTTCTCTTTAAGAGACTGCAGATGACACATGCTGAAAAGTTCAGGGAAGGAGTAAAGGTTGCCGATAGGTCTTAAACAGCTCTAAAGAGAGAATATATATTGGAAAGGCTATTCTACTAGGATTGGTAAATGTGTCAGGTTTTCAAATTATCCCGGATACTGATAAATTGACAAATTAAAGTGATAAATTACCTGATCCAGATGGTATACATCCCAGGTTACTGAAAGAACTCAAACATGAAATTGCTGATTTGCAGTTAGTGATCTGTAACCTGTGGTTAAAATATATCTGAAGTTTGGAGGGTGGCCAATGAACAACAGTTTTTTAAAAGGTTCCAGGGTGATCCAGAAAATGAAATCTGCTAAATCTGACTTCAGTTCCAGACATGACAGTGAAAACTATTATAAAGGATAAAGTTAGGGAACACAGACAAACATGGTTTCATGGTCAGAGTCAGGATGGACTCAGCCAAGGGAAGTCTTGTCTCATCAACCTGCTTCATTTCTTTGAAGTTGTGATTAAATGTGGATAAAGGTGAGCCGGTTGACATAGATTTTCAGAAAGCTGACAGACTTCTGAGAAAATTAGAGTAATGGGATTGGAGGCAATATTCTGTTCTAGATTAGGAATTGGTTATTGGACAGAAAACAGGGTAGGGTTAAATGGCCATTTTTTCTTAAGGGAGGAGGGTAAATGGTGGAGTGCCGCAGGGATCTGTACTGTGACCTGTACTATTTAACACATTTATAAATGAGCTAGAGATCAGAATAAGTGAGGTGATTAAATTTGCAGCTGACAATAATTATTCAAAGTCATTAAAACACATGCGGACTTTAAAAATTGCAGAAAATATAATGATAATAGAAAAGAATTTCAAGTGATGTGCATGATTTAATTGATGTAATATTATACACTTGATGTAAGATGAAAAAATAAAGAATTGGAAAAAAAAATTGCAGAAAAACCTTAGGCAATTGGATGCTCATTAGGAAGCATGTACAGCCTGTTTCAAATCACCCCACAGCATCTCAATGGGAACCACAAGGTAATGGCGGAATAAAAATCACTAATGTAATGTAATTAAGATCAGGGCTTAGAGAGAAGGGCAGAGGGCACCTGGGTGTATGTGTGTGTCTCAGAGAGAGAAGGGCAGAGAGCACCTGAGTAGGGTGTGTGTGTGTCTGAGACAGAGAGAAGGGCAGAGGGCACCTGGGTGGGGGGTCTCAGAGAAGTGCAGAGGGCACCTGAGTAGGGTGTGTGTGTGTGTCTCAGAGACAAAGAGAAGGGCAGAGGGGGTCTTGGAGAGAGAAGTGCAGAGGGCACAAGGGTGTATGTGGTTGTCTTGGAGAGAGAAGGATACAGGGCACCTGGGTGTGTGTGTCTCAGAGAGAAGAGCAGAGGGCACATGGGTGTGTGTCTCAGAGAGAGAGAAGAGCAGAGGCACACCGGGGGGGGGGGGGGGGGGGTTGCATGTCTCAGAGGATAGAGGGCACATGGGTGTGTGTATGAGAAGGTGCCCACAGTGACCAATCAGATTTCATGTTTCATTTTCCCAGCAAAAAGATGAAGCTATCTTGGTCAATAATGGCAACTTTTGTTGAGATCTCCTGTTCTTATAAATAGGCCCTAAGTGACATTCTTTTTCACTCAGTTTGTAAGAATGACACCACCTGGCAAGGGGCGAGTTTATATGAGAATGAAACATAACACATCATGCCAAGTATGCCTTGATTTGGGTGCTAGTTTCAGTGACCTGTATTTGTTATGTATGTTGCCTAGTTATTTACCATTTAACAATAAGATGTCCATTTCAAAATCTCTGCTGCTCAGGGATACTCGGTTGAAAATGTTTCAATCTCAGGTTACTTAGCTTGAAGAAGTTGTTATAAAGCATCATACCCCTGATAGCCATTGACAAATTCATCTTCACTTACAGAGATTTGCAATGTTTCTCTTCTGTGGTTCTACCTTCAACCAGATTGAAATTGAAGTAACCTCTTATGTCTATCTTCGAAATCAAGCAGTTGATCAAAGACATTACATCCCATTTCTCCTCGCTTTGGTAATGCGGATTGTATAACATAGTGTTGAGCAGCAGCAGTGGGATCAGTAAATAAGGTGCGTAGAGTGCTACTAGTGCGAGACGTTCTTGGAGGTTCAGAGGTCCTAGTTTGAATGAGGAGAAGTCGGCGAAGAGGAGCTCCACAATGATGGGGAGAACACAAGTTGATACATGAGTAGAATATATAATAGCAGGAATGCGTATCCACTTGCAGCCACCTGTACAGAGAGAATTTGTAGGAGACTGTAAACAACAGAATTACCACCATATATTGAGCCACCCTGTGTCCTGTGTGTCTTGTCATAATTTAGATTGTAAGCTCTTTTGAGAAAGGACCATCTCTTGCGTGTTTTGGGGTTGTTGTTTTTTTGTAAATCTTTAATAATAATAATAACTTTATTTTTCTATACCGCCATAGTCAAAATGACTTCTAGGCGGTTTACATTGGAAGAAGACTGGACAATCAGCGAAGGAGAGAAGAGTTGCATAAGAAATTGTTTGGCGATTAATTTGTCAAATAGAACGGTTTTTTGTTGTTGTTGTTTTTTGTAAATCTTTATTCATTTTCATATCTTACAAGTGTATAATAATCAATCAGAAAAATTTTTAAACAAATCACTTTACAATCTTACTTATAAACATTAAAGTATAAAATAATCCCTTGTTGTAAAATAGAACGGTTTTAATTGATTTTCAGAATGTGCCATAGATCTGCCTGGCTCTATTTAGGTAGTTTCCCAGCCAGGATTGCTGTCTGCTTGCTTGGAACATGAAGGTTCTGTCCAGAAAGGATTTGTATTTGCAGCCTGTGATCTTTGGATATGTAAAGATGTTTCTGTTTCTGGTTGTTCGTGTGGGGTTGTGTAGCGTGAAGTGTGGTAGTAGGTAGGACGGTGCTAGTCCCCAGACCTGTTTGAAACAGATACATGCAAACTTGAACAGTATTCGCGCCTCCACTGGCAACCAGTGTAATTTTTTGTAGTAGGGGCTAATAAGGTCTTTTTTCTTCAGACCAAAGATTAAGCGAACTCAGTGTTTTGCACTATTCTTAATTTTTGTAGACGATGTTGCAGTAATCCAGGATAGATAGGATTAGCGACTGCACCAGTAGTCTAAAGGATGTTGTGTCGAAGAATTTTTTAATAGTCCTTAGTTTCCACAGCGTGTAAAAACATTTCTTCACCAGTAAGTTTGTGTGGTCAGCCATGGTTAAGTGAGTGTCTAGTGTGATACCCAGTATTTTTATGGTTTTGGAGATTGGGTATTCGTGGTCGTTTATTTTTCATGATGTTCTGGTTATTTTGTCATTGGGTCTTGCCAAAAAGACTTGTCTTTTCTGTGTTTAGTTTCAGTTTGAAGTTGGTAGTCCATTTTTCGATTTCTATCATTGTCTGAGTGAGGTTATCTATAATTTCAGTTGAGATATCATTTAAGGGGATTAGGATTGATATATTTTCTGCGTATATGTAATGCTTTAAGTCTAATTTTTGTAGTAGGTGACCTAAGGATGCGATGTAGATGTTGAACAGTGTGGGAGATAGTGGGGAGCCTTGGGGTACCCCTGATGGGTTTTTCCATGAGTTGGAGTAATTTCTATTGCTGGCTACTTGGTTTATTCATTTTACATCTTACAAGTGTAACAATAAATAACATTTGAAATTGAATACATCACTTGAATCTCTATCATATTCAACATTAAAAAAAAAAATTTCCAATTCTTTATTCATTTTTCCATCTTACATCAAATACACAATATTACATCAGTTAAAACATTAAAATTTTAATCCAATCCCTCCCAAACCAACCATAACCTATGCATTCACAAACCTCATATACAATATTCTTTATTATTGATCTAAATATTTAATAAAATTCCTCCCCCACCCCTAACTTTTTATTGTATTTATAATGGAAAAATTGTATCTATTCATTACAATAACTTGTCAATGGCCCCTAGATCTCTTGTGTGTTTAATGTACAGTGCTGCGTGCAACTGGTAGCACTTTGAAAATAGGTTTATTAAAAACTATATACCGCTTACACAGCCTAAAAAAGGATCAAAGCGGTTTACAATTTATAAATCCAAACAATTTCAAAAAGAACTCCATTCACATTGAAAAGGACAGAAAGAGAAAAAAAAACACAACCTAATCTTATGACAATCAATTTATCGATATTAAATTAAGTTAATACAACTAAAAATGTTATTAAAAATAGATAACAGCATTATACAAACTGCAATCCCAAACTCAATGCTTTAAGTTAAAAAAAAAAAAAAGCCAGTTGAAAGAAGTGTGCTTTTAAATGTCTTTTAAAATTTATATACAATTAGAAAAAGCTCCAGAGCTGTAACTTCTTGGCTTCTGTATGTCATTATGATTTCCCTTGCTATAAAACCCAGGCCGGGACTTTTTTTGAAATAGCTACAGTTAAAGTTTGGTATTAAACAATGGTTGGGGTTAATATTCAGCCAGGGTGGTCAGCATTTTACTCCCTCTTCTTTGAAACTGCTAGTGGTTTTTAGCCAAAGAGCCACGCTGAATGGCCCGCGCTGCTCCCGACGCTCATAGGAACTCAATCAGCATCGAATAGCGTGGGCCATTCAGCGTGGCTCTCTGCACTAAAAACCACTAGTGCGGTGTCGTAGAAGAGGGCGTTAATGCCAGGCACCATGCCTGAATTAACTCTCCTCTTTTATGACGCTGTTACTTTTTATCATCGGCAATATAAGCTCCAACACTCATAGGAATTCTATAAGCATCGGTGCTAATACCGCCGCGGCCAGTTATAAAAAAGCCTAACGCAGCTTTGTAGAAGCAGCCCTAAATTTGTACATTCAGCACCAGTAGCTAGACAGTGGCGAGCACTGAATATATATATGTTTTTAATTTATATCCTGAATCATCTTGGATTCTGAGCAGTTCAAGTACATACATAATACCTAACCTCTAATGCAATGTACACGTTTCCATAGTGCACCAGATTCTTGTTAAAGCCTAAACCAGGATTACAATAATATAACCACTAAATACAACGGGAAATCACAAATATCACTTAGAAATACATTATAATAAAATAGAAACATTTTAAAAACAAATTTTGAAATAGGAAACTTTTCAATCAATGTAAAAAAAAACACCAAACCAAAACCTGAATAAAAGTTTGAATATGTAACTAAACAGGTAAGCTATTCCATATTGAAGTAAATGAACCATCTAGGAACATGCAGTATACTTCCCAATACAGAACTTATGTTATCACTAGTTTTTTAGCCCGTTACATTAACGGGTGCTAGAATATATATGTAGAGTTGGGCATGTCTTTCTGTATGTATGTATGTCTTTCTCTCTTTCTGCCTCACTCCCTGGCCTCCTGTCTGTCTTGCTTTTTTATGTCTCTCTCTTCCCCCCTGTATGTCTGTCTGTCTTTTTTTATTTCTGTCTCTTTCCCCCCTGTCTGTCTTCCCTCCTCCCTTCCTTTTACCTCCCCCCTGTCCAGTAGCACCCCTTCCTGATCCCCCTGTCCAGCAGTAGCCCTTCTGTCTCACTTTCTTTTACCTCCCCCTGTCCAGCAGCACCTTTCCCTTCACCTCCACAATTTTCAAAACAGGCCTTCCTCCTTCCCTTCCCAATCCCAATACAACTCCACTTATTATCTACTTCCCTCCTGCTGGCCGAGGAACTAACCTGACCCTCTCCTTCCTTCTTTCTCTCCTACCCCAGCCTTTCGGATTTCCTGGATTTTTACCCTTTGCCTTCTCCCCAATGTTAATTCAAATTCCCACTCCTTTCTGTTTTTGTCATGGCGCTCCCTTTCTCCTTAACTTCCCCCATTATTCGGGTGCACTTCTTGATGCTGGAGGCCGTGTGACTGCTCATGTTTCTGCGGCTTGGGCTGGGCTCTGGTGGTGCTTCTGTCACTCTGGGCTCCATGCTGCTGAGGCCTGGGCTGCGAGGACCGGTAGAAACAGTAGTGTTGGGCCTGGTAAGGTTGGTGCTCCTCCATGGATGGGTACGTTCCAAGACGGCAGGTTCCAGGGCATAGACTGTGACCCGTCTGCAGCACAGCTCTCCTCCAAAACCTCAACGGCCGGGCCTCCAATGTCTGCAAGATGGCTGTTGGCTGCCTATTCTGCGTCCGTCTTGGCAGCAGGGGCCCTGGGTTACCGAGATCGGGCCCCCCAGCGAGGCAACAGGTCGGTATGGCGGTGAAGATAAATTCTCTTGGGGCAGCAGTCACACAGATTTCACCAGTTAGCTGCTGACCTCTCTCGATTTGACCAAATCCACAATTAGGTTTAACCATAGCAGACGTGAATAGCCAGTTTAGTATTTTACCCAAACTGTTCTATTAATTTCTATTGTTAACCTGTTATTCTTCCTGCTGTATATTCATTTTGTAACCGCATCGAACCGTAAGGCATTTTACGGTACACAAATAAAAATTTGTTATGTTATAGTGATTAAGCCCACATTCTCTCTTTCTAGACTCACCTTGATAGAATGCATATACAGCGACAGGAAAGAAGGGCAGGTGCAGAAAAGCTTCACAGTATACAAATGTCAGAAACCAAAGAGGTGTCTCTATCATGAATGGATCTTTGAATGTATTCATGTACCATTTACTTAAATCTTTCACCTGAAATAGAGAACACATTTACAAAACTTCAATAGTAAATTCACAGGAGATAACTAAGCAGTAATTTTAATTATACATTGCCCAGTCAATATTCAGCTGGCAGTGGCCAACGTTTTGTTAAAACTACTGCAAACTAAATTATACCCAATATTCAATAAAATTGGGCCATGTCCAGACACTGGCATTGAATATCTAGGTCTCACTGAGCATGTGCTGAATATCATAAGGGAATATGTCTTTTTCCTAGTTCTCTGCAGGGCAGGCCTCAATCTGTACACTTCCAAACACTCTGATCCTACT